>NC_041713.1:23901304-24620549 GCF_900700375.1 Denticeps clupeoides | reverse complement strand
CAAGGCAAAGGATAGTACTACTCAATTTTCTGTCTGGTGTGGCAAAGTTGTCAATTTGGAAAACATGGAAAAGTAAAAGGATTGGCCAGGACACAACAGACTCACTGCTGTGTTTAAGGGGTTAGTGGCAGACACCTACTACAAATTGATGTAGAAACTGACTGTCTTTATGGACATTTGGGGGGTGCAAGGGGTTTTGTGCACGCTTAACAAGAATGATGAGCTCGTTTTGAGCTTTTGAAACTGGCTGCTTTACTGGACTGTGAGGGTGATCTATGTTTTTTTTTTGTTTTATGTTTGACTGATTCTACATTTTGCCTTTCTGAATAACTAATAAAGTTAAATTTCACTTTCCTCATTTCCCTCTCCCCAGTCCTCAAGGGATTGTCATGTGAGGTTGAACCCCAGAGGAAGTATACGGTCTGGGGGGTGATTAATATTTAATTTCTGACTGCTGCGTAAAGGAGAGTGTCCAGGACACAGTGAGGACACGACCAATCTTTCACACTCACACTGCTTTTATGATGCTATTTATTCATATTTTGTGTGGACCAGCTGTTGATGTCATGGTGGAGCAACAATGTGTTTCTTCTTAAACTGCTGTCAGGAAATACTAATATTTTTCATCTCTGTTCCAGCCACACCCTCACCTTTTATTTTTCATACATTTCTGAGCAGCTTGAACTAGTAAATATGCAATGCTTGTAGCTGCCATCAGAGTTAGTAATTTGGTTTGATACGTTCTTTTTGTGTGACGTTTCACTTGAGTTGATGTATTATTTGCATTTTTTGTATAATGTTAATTTGTTACCCGTATTGTGTTTCGTGGGGGAATTGTTTTTTTAGGAGCACACTTTTCATATGCATTAAGCAGAATGCGTGGGCTTTGCTGAAAGGCAAAGTGTAAATGAAGAGATCTTATGAAGAGAGGCTTCCTATTGTGCTCAGCTGACGCGGGGATGAAAATGAGTATGAGAAACTGAGATATTTCACTTGTAAAATTACCGGAAGTGGATGTGCGTTAGCGAATTGCAGTGTGCTAATCACTGTTATAATGTATGGATTTTGTGATTATAATTTTTCTTTGTGTTTGCTGATATAAATTTTTGTCTAGTTATCTTCAGTATTCTCACGGTATACTGAAATGCAATGAATACCTGTTAAAAAGGAACTGCTTCTGTCTGGTGATTAACTTGTATTCTAAGTACATAACTACAGTGCAGGAAATAATGATTTGATCCCTTCTGATTTTGTAAGTATGCCCACTAACAAAGAAATGATAAGTCAATGGTAGGTTTATTTATACAGAACAATTTTTTTTAAATTCTAAATTTCTGTACCTCTGTGCTACAAGGCTTTGTTAAAATTAAAGCAGTTATTCCCCACCAGCAAATAAACACAAGACCACACACACACTCACACACTCCTGTAGCACGAAACATGCAGAAGTCAAACCGTGATGGTGTCAGATGAAGGGTTAAAGGTCGTTTAATCTGCATAACTCTTTTGTCTTTTGAGGCCTTCAGAATTTAGGAGCTGTTGGTCTTACACACATGATAGCACATGTAAACACACACTCTTACACTTATGTGTGTCAGGAAGTATTCTTGGCTGAAATCACAAAAACTGGACATCGTTGGCCAGGACTGTATTGTCTGAGCTCATGAAAGCAGAGCGTTTTCAGCACTTCAGACCAGAATGCTTTCTGCTTTCTTTCCTTTTCCCTTTCTGCCAACTATGAGTGTGAATGTCTGCCTGAGTGGCTGTGAGGATTTTGTCTGTGCATAACTATGTGTGACCAAAAAAACCAATTTGGGCCTTTGAAGGAAATCACTCATTCTCTTTGTTTTCATTATAAATTTTGACCCTTTGAAACAAGCCACTCAGTCAGTGCCATGGAAGAGGAAAGTGATCCAATCGCACATGGATCTGGCTGAGATACTAGACCTTTGGGACTGTCATCCTCAACCATTAGTGTATCAGAGCATTTATTTCTGGGTTATGGAGTGAATCAAAATTCATTTACAGTTACACCATGTAGCAGACGCCCTTATCCAGAGTGACTTACAATTAGTAGTTACTGGGACAAGACACTCAGGGTTAAGCGTTTTGCACAGGTACACAATGTTAATAAGTGGTGTTTGTTCACAGGTCTTCTGGTTCATAGGCGAGTGTAAATTAGTTATGGTAAAAAAATAGCACATACAGTATGTCTCAATGGGCTTTCCCACACTTTAACCGTTTCTGCATACAAGGAAAAACTGATGGAGAAGGTGACAGAGTCAGTGAGAGAGGGGCGCCCTTCCAGGGTAGAGTGGGACAGGGTAGAGTAGGTGACAGAGCAGGCTTGGTGTCACGTCTGCGGGCTGACGGGGGAAGGAAGCGCAGAAACGGGACATCTGGATAAAGGGATTTATTAAGACCAGCAAAGGAAAAACTGGTGCCAGGTGCAATGATCAGGTACAAGAGAAACAGTGCAATAGTGTCAGGGATCCATCATAGCAGGGAAGAATGGACGCAATTGAACAGGGGGGTTTAATCACAACTTAACACAGCACAATGACATCTGCACAGAACAGGATAAATTACAACAACTTTATGAGGGCTAGACACAATGAGGATACATTTATATATGTGACAACAGGTAACACAATCAGGGAATCAGGAACTTGTACAAGGACTATTTAACGCAGAATGCAGAACCGAAGCACCACAAAAAGTCAGGCTAGCGGACAAAGAGCAAGGTTGCTATTAAATAGTTGAACATGATGCACTGGAGAATGGATCTGACTATGTTTGAAGGTGCTGGGAGTGAATGCGACCATGTTTTGTCCAACAAGTTTCACATTGCTGCTGTTTTGCCATGATATTTGCCGCATCTTTGAAATGAGCACAAAAATGACAATCCTTCCATTACCAGTATTTTTAATTTACCCCACCTCATCCAACAAGGAGCAACTACTGGATCAATAGAGTAACAAAATTGGGTTTAAAGTATTCCCATGCTGAACTCACTGCCAAAGTGGAGGTGAGTTGACTGCTGAAACGAGTGGGTCCAGGATATTCTTCTAGAACATTCTTGTTCATAGCCAGGCCTCACCTCTGAACTTACCCAGCATCCCTGCCTGTTCAGGTGTTGAAAAGCCTCCATCGCTCTAGTGAGCCCATGAGTGACCGGCTTGGCTGAGCTTTAAACAGCAAGAGGCTTTTGGAATTTTCATTAATATCAAAGGGTTTGGCCCTACTTGGGTGGTCCGTTTGAAAATGTGTGTGTGCTATATCAGTACGTGTGTGTGTTGCGTGTCCGTATATGTCTCTGTGTGTCTAAACTCTGCCTTGTGCCTGATGTTCAAGTCACTAAAATGTTTTTATTTTGGTGTGTGTGTGCATGTGTGTGCGCATGCGATCTTGGTTCAGCCCATTGGTTGATTTGGCACGGGTGGTGTGCTCAAACCCGCCCACTGGGCAGACACTAAACAGTTAACAGGTGCCCTCCGACCCAGAGAGAGAGAGAGACGCACGCGATCACCAAATTTTTGCGGTCCGTGCGTGAGGGGAGTGAACCTGCCTGGACGCTCACGCAGCTCGGCTGCTTTCACAAGGATTTTTCCATTGTTTTGGCCAAAGCCAAACTCGCTGCAGACTGGAGCCAGCTGTACGGGCCAGAAAAACAGGAGGAATGACGAGAAACAGGGAGAGAGAGCAAGAGAGGGGGAGGGCAGAAGAAGTGGAAGGGGAGGTTGGTCAGAAATCAGAGATATGGTGACTGGGTACTGCTGCACACTGACTGAGACGGCCGTATTTACACTGAGATCGATGTGGTAGGCTGGCCTTCATGCACTGTATTTTAACCGCATATTCTCTCACCGTATACATTTTGAAATAATACTCAGCAATCCACTGAGTAATGCAACTCTTGACTTGCTCCATCTGAACATCTGAAATGGCATCTCATTGTATTCTCATTGTATGTCACTTGCATCTAGTTTTTGGAATATGATTAGATGAAATTTTTGATGAAAAAAAGCAACTAGGTGCACCTCTCTCCCTTTGTTTTGATATAAATGTACTTCTGGTCAGAGTCACATATGAAATTGAACCTGAATTGAAAAACCGAGGATAGCAAGCAGGTGGGCAATAAAGCCAGGCCTGACAATAAAACCCAGAGCTTCCAGGATATGGTGGCATAGGACCTTACTCCATACAGCGGGCCTGCAGAAGGGCAGTGTGGGCGGGGTTCCCGTTACTCCCTTAGGCCTAGGTGGGGCTACAGAGGACTGAACAGAGGCTTTTCATCAGCAATGTCCACTAAAATACCCCTACGCACAGACGACACATACATGCAGCAAGCCACACTTCTACACACATAAACACAGAAACATACACAGTTACCAACATTCATCCACCTAAATACCTGCCGGAAAACACACACACACTTGTCTGGTCATGGACAGAATACACAGAGGGCCAAAAACAGCTGAGCACCAGTCCACATGTGCACACATCCATCTGCTATCATATTCTGACCAAATGACCTCACCAAATATACCTAATTTTGGTAAAAATGTCTAACATTTAAATTCTTTAATAAACAATCCATTTTTATTTTAGGGAAACTTTGCTATATCCACATTTTACACACATATTATCACCCCTCATCATGTGTGTGTGTGTGTGTGGGTGGTGGGTGGGTGGGTGTGTGTGATTAAGGGTCCAGATGGAGCCTGTTAATCAGTATCAGTCCTGTGATTGAGTCAGTGATGGACTTGTGGCTTTTATGTTTTAACAGAGAACCCATACATCATTTCATCAAAAACAAACTGATAAGCTACTCGCCGTTGTGAGTTACAGATAAACCACATCTGCAGCACAACTGTACCACCATACACTTTAATGTAACCCATATAACAACACAAATCACAAATAGGTCCCACAACACAACAGAAGAACCTTGTTCTCCCCAACCAGACACAGAACCCCCATTACACGCCGAACGCAGAGCTTTCTCTACAGAGCCAACGTCCTGCAGCCTAATAGCGGCACCGAGAGCCAAACTCTATTCATCATCTGGCTCCTTTGAATGAAGCAGCTGTCAGGTCTGCAAGGGCTCTCCTCGGCAAGTCACGGCAGCACTGGCTTATTTTCTCACATTTACATACAGGCTACACACAGGAGGCGCTGCATGCGCCTGTACATTTACAGCCACTGACACAGACACCGCATAATCAGCTTCTATTGTCTGTCCCTTGGTATAGATCCAAATGGATTTGGTTAAGGTTCACGCCTTGCGCCACAGAGGCAACTACAAGACCTCGGTGATAGAGGTCTGTCCCATTTATCTATGAGAGGATGTAGGGAGGCATGTTCTCTAGAAAAACATCTTTGGTTATAGAAGTAGAATTAATAGAGCGCTGGGATGAGTGTGTATGCAAGTGCACTCCATTTACCCTCATAACGTGCATGCACATGCTTGCATACACACACACACACACAGTACCAAGTTCTGCCAATATAATCGGTTACGCACCCTTCCCTTCACTGGAGGGTCTCCCCACCTCACTTTTCAACACTTCTTCATCTGCTCAATGGAGGCCGGGCACCTTGGCACTGTGTACAGTCACATACAGCAGAACAAATGTCTATTGTCCTCCCCATCACCACCAGCCAGAACTGGCAAAAACTGCCTGAGTCAAGACGAGTCGGGTCAGGCCTTTACTACCTGCCTACTCACTCGCTCCCTCTAGCACCATTTCTAATTCAGTGTAATGCTTTACTGACACAATATGCAGTTGCAAACTCAAGTTGCACACTTCAGTTCTTTGGTGCAGTGTGATCCACTAGCATGAAATGCTAATGCAAAGCAGTCAACAGGAGAACACAAATGCAACATAACAACTGAGAAAGGTTGAAGCACACAGGCTATGTTAACAAACACTGTCTGTGTAAGTGTGTGTGTGCATGTGTCTACATGCCAGTATCTGCAGGTTTGTGAAATTATGTGTTATATTGCTTATATCCAGAAAGGCATAAATGGAACAGGTATTTATTTCATGGCCAAAAACCCATGTGTCCAAAACAAATGGTCTAAAGGAACGAAGCTGTGTGTTTAAGTTTCTATGTGTGTTTGTGTGTTCAAAGATCAGCTTGGACCATATAAAAACATGTGTCTACATTGAGATTTAGCCTCAGTCCTGCAATCAGGTGATAAATGTCCTAGAGTTTGTGTGTGTCTGTCTGCATTTTTATCTTATGTATTTTAATGAGTACAGAAAATAAAGGTTTTGTGTTTGGTCACTGAGGTTAAGGGTAGGGTTTGGATAAGCCTTGTCACTTAGCAGTCATTAGGGTTAGATTTATAAAGTGTGTGTGTGTCTGTGTGTGTGCAAGTGTGTGTATGTGTTTGTGTGAGTGCGTGCAAATGTGATTGCTGACAGCTCACAGCTCTTACCTTCTGTCACTGCCCTCAACTCGTTGGTTTAGTGTTTAATCAGCCCCATTGATTTCTGCAGCTTTCCTGCCCCCAACCTACGCATCTGATGCAACCTCATGGCTCTATAATGAGCACAGTGTATGTGTGCGTGTGTGTGTGTGTTTGTGAGTGTGTGGGTGTGTGTGTCTTTGTTGTTAAATCTTCAACAGGTTTGCTTATTTACCAAGGAAATATATTTCATTTTATCAATCAAAAGAGCCAAAGATTAGCCATTAGGCTTCTTGAGGTTAAGTGCAGAACCTCAACTAAGAACTAAGAACTAATTCAAGGAAATGGCACAATACAGGTCCTATATAACAAATATACAGGTATATGTCTATCAATCTATTTGTATCAAGCAAATAAATTAAAGATTAAACATATAATGATAATTCTGAACAAAGCAACACTAATCCACAACATAAAGTACTAACACAGTTCTAAATCTAATCTGAAACTAAATCTGAAAAATATTTCAGAACCTTAAAAGAGTACAACACAGACTCCTTTCTGGGGCCTACTGTCTCTGAAGGTCTGAAATGAAAGCCATCACCTGATTAGGTTTTTGTTGATATGGACCAAGGGCCCTCTTGACATCTCTCCACATCCAGGAAGAGGAAGGTGGAGGAAGAAGAGTGGGAGGATATAGAACATTACACATGTAGCTGCATGCTGCTCCTGGACCCACCTTCAACCGGCAGGTTGGGTCTTTATCTACCCATCGCTGGATCCACACAGCCCACGTGCCAGACGCAAATGTCACTGAGGTTTCCTGTGTGTATAACAGATCGTGTTACGGCCTGGTGGGTAGGTAGAAGCGAAATGGCAGTTGCTTCAGCAACTTTGCTTCTGATAATCACTTCCTCCAGCTCTACCAGCGAGAAATAGCAAAAGGCAAAGTAACGGGTTCAAGTAACCGAAATTCAGATTTAGGGCTGTGCCTGGGTGAGCTCATAGTAAATCAAATCTAAATAAATTGTAAGATTGTATGTGACAGATTGTAACTGTGTTTGCATGTGTCAAATACCAGTATTGTTAAAGCTAGTTTTCTGACTGAGGAACAAAATTAACAGAATCACAAGAGAGCAAGGCAAAGGGATTGATGTTATACATGAGGTGAATGCTGAAGTGAACTGAAATAATTTTACAAACGATGATTACATGTTTGCAAACGTTACAGATATCTGGAATAGATCAGCCATTAAGACAGGAATACATTACCTACATTGATTTCGGGCAGTCAATATGAATCGTGTATGGTACCAGCATGGCTTGTTCTAAAGGTAAAGGTGCTCATTATAGACAAGAAAAAAGAAAATAATAGCTGCCTATGAACAATGAATGTTTGAATGAACTTCATTCACAAGACATCTAGTCCATGTCATTTCTGAATGATGACTGATGTACAGGAGACCATGAGACCATGATGTATTGCATAAAATAATTTCATGTGCCTTCAGGCCGACGCGGTACAATCGTATTTCGTGTAGTTCTATGAAGTTGAGTAGGTAGTGAATCAGGACAGTTTCAGTGTATAGTGTATTGTGCCCTTTTCCCATTTTCTTCAGCTCACAAGACATTTACTGGCCTGGTGCTTTACAGCCATAATTTAACCCTTTATTGTCTTGTAACCCAGCATGAGCAGATGTGTTTACATGGAATTTATTATCTGTCATTAACAACCTGTGAACACTGTTGTGAGTGTTACCAGGTCAGGCAGAGAACGCAGGTGGGAAGTGCAAGAGTTAGTATATGTACTGGGTCCAGATCATCTGTCTGCTTATTGGTCTGTCTGTCTGAGGTGGCGAGGAGTTGCAGTTGAGTAACACCCCTGAATGTGAAGGGGAGTTGACTTGTACAACACCTGTTCATTTATCCCATGCTGTCTTAGTATCATTAGCTGATCTTAGTATCATCAGAATTAACAACCAGTCTGGCTGTTGACATACTCGGTCAAACAGTTACGATTTTTCAGCAAACACCACTGATATCTACAGTACAGGCCAAAAGTTTGGACACACCTCCACAGTCCTGGCCTCCATGGTCACCAGACCTGAACCCAATTGAGATGGTTTGGGGTGAGCTGGACTGCAGAGTGAAGGCAAAGGGGCCAACAAGTGCTAAACATCTCTGGGAACACCTTCAAGACAGGTGGCAACCTCTTGAAGCTCATCGAGAGAATGCCAAGAGTGTGCAAAGCAGTAATCAGAGCAAAGGGTGGCTATTTTGAAGAGAGTAGAATATAAAACATATTTTCAGTTATTTCACCTTTTTTTGTTAAGTACATAACTCCACATGTGTTCATTCATAGTTTTGATGCCTTCAGTGAGAATCTACCAATTTAAATGGTCATGAAAATAAAGAAAACACATTGAATAAGAAGGTGTGTCCCAGCTTTTTTTTGATGATGCAACCTGCATCATCAAGGGGTAGGGCCCCAACTGCAGCAGCCATCATCAGTCCAGAGGTCAGCACGAAATCCCTTGGTCTGCACCCCTCTTCACATGCCTTGTTCCCAACCAAGCCTAACCCAGACACACGCCAAGTCAAGCCACGGCAATGCCCACGGCAAGTCAAGGCATGCCCATGCCAAGTCAAGCCACGTCCGTACCACGTCAAGCCACACCCACGCCAAGACAAGCCAAGTCCAGCCAAGCCACACTCACACAAGAGAGAACTGCACTGCAGAGCGTGCTATCCTAGCAGGAGCAAAGATTTTCACCAAGCTGGACCTTCATAACACTCATCACCTGGTCCAAATTCGGGATGGGAATGAGTGGAAGATGGACTTCATCACTCCTGCCAGCCACTATGAATAATGTGTGATGTTATTCAGCCTGTTTGGCAACCCTATAGTTTTATAAGCCTTTGTCCACAATGTCTTCAAAGATCTACTCAGTCTCTATGTCATTGTGTACCTCATCTTCTGGCCTGACCTTCCCCCTCATAATTATCATATTTGTTCCGTTCTACAGCATCTCCTGGAAAACAAACTCTACATAAAACTCAAAAAAAGCTTCTTCCATGTCACCCCACCACCTTCCTGGGATTCAGCATCAGCTCCCAAGGCATCACTATGGATCCGTCCAAGATAGACACAGTCACCTCATGGCTAGTTCCCTCCTCCATCCGGCAATAATGACAGTTCCTCTGGTTTGCAAATTTCAATAGAAGATTCATCCGGGATTTCAGCTGGGTGGCACAACCTCATCTCTCTGCTGGTAGTAGCCTAGTGGGTAACACACTCGCCTATGAACCAGAAGATCCAGGTTCAAATCCCACTTACTACCATTGTGTCCCTGAGCAAGACACTTAACCCTAAATTGCTTCAGGGGGGGACTGTCCCTGTAACTACTGATTGTAAGTCGCTCTGGATAAGGGCGTCTGATAAATGCTGTAAATGTAATAATGTCATAATCACTCTGTGTTATCCTCATTAAGCGTTCCTCATAAACTCTGACTATCACTTACAATACTTTACTGTAAATTTGAATCTTGCACTTTATGCAAGAGGCAGTGGTGGCCTAGCTGGGCAGTAGTGGCCTAGCGGGTAAGGAAGTGGATTCGTAATCAGAAGGTTGTGGGTTTGAATCCCAAACCGGCAATGTGACACTGAAGTGCCACCGAGCAAAGCACCGCCATTACACACTGCTCCCCTGGCGCCTTTCATGGCTGCTCACTAAGGGTGATGGATTTAAAGCATTTCGTTGTGTGTACCTTGTGCTGTGTTGCAGTGTATCACAATAACAATTCTTTCACTTCATGTACATTGTGTTGTTTTCTGTATAATCTAATATTGTGTATTGTCTTTAAGTACATTTACATTTTACATTTACATTTACAGCATTTATCAGACGCCCTTATCCAGAGCGACTTACAATCAGTATTACAGGGACAGTCTCCCTGGAGCAATTTAGGGTTAAGTGTCTTGCTCAGGGACACAGTGGTGGTTAGTGGGATTCGAACCCGGGTCTTCTGGTTCATATGCGAGTGTGTTACCCACTAGGCTACTACCACCCTAAGATCTTAATTGTATCTTGTTATGTTTATTTATTTATATTGTACATTATACAATATAATATTATTGTGACAATAATCCTTGTGTGTGATAACTGGACAAGAAGCCTGATTTTGATTCTAATTTATCTACAATTTATGCACAGTGTTAGAAAATGCTAAATATATATACACACACACACGCAACACTTAAACTGATCTGTGTGCTGTTTTACAATGGGACCAAGTTTGCTGAAAAACCTGAAATTTATGGGGATATTTTGCTGGTCCCCACATGGAAATATGGCATTGTGTGTGTGTGTGTGTGTGTGTGTGTGTGTGTGTGTGTGTGGTTGACAGTGGAGTTGTGCCAGAGGACCAGTCGAGGAGGGAGTGAAATACAGAGAGAGAGGGAGAGATAGAGCTGGGAATGCTGGATATCGATGTTTGTACTGGAGTCATTCCAACAGCCTCTTTTTTCCTAACTGGTGATGATAAATGGATACTGAGCAAGAGAGAGCATATGGCCAATATAGCCCCCAGCCCAACCCCGAACTACCTTCCCTTCATCTCTCAGCACACATTTAAACTTACATTGACTCTAATATACAAAAAATATCCCCCATAACTCATATTGGCATAATTTTTCCTTATTGCAATCGATTCTCAAGGCTCTGACATCATGCAATCGTATTTAACTCTTCTAGAGAGCCCATTTTGTGCCTTTTGGCTGACCTCCTTGTCTCAAGGTTAGTGTACTTATAAACAAAGACTGGTTCATTAGCACATTACTACCTTATGGACATTCTTTTTCTGTTGAAACAGCGTGGTTTGGATGTAACAGAGGTCAGTTTCAATGTCTCCAGTGGAAGATCAGCATGCCAATGTCAAAGACCTTGAGAACATTATATTGGTTACACCATCAAAAAAGAAAGAAAAAAACCTGTCATAGTCAGATCCCCCAGGTTTAGTGTCCACAGTCACAACCACTGAAGAGATGATCCACAGGGCTACAATGTGACAGACTCTTTGTGTTCTGACCGGACGGTCAAGACAACTTACCCACTGATTAATAATGATTTCCAGATGAAGATGTATTTCTAGAAATTAATAGGAAATTATTCTGGCAGAACTGCATTCAGTAAAACATGACTGGAATTCTAAAACATGGGATTTCAGTGTTTAGTTGTCTGTACTCGCACAGTAATGTTGGTACATTTGTAAGTATATGTGTGCATCCAATTCATAAATCCAGTTGATAAATGCAGCTAGTGTTTTTGTGTGTACGAACACAGGTTCCAGATGGGTTTGTCTGAGTTTGTCTGATTAAGCCTGGCCCGAATCAGAATGCCTCACCCACCCAACCCTAATATCCCTCACCACATCTGGACCCCTCTGGGGCCAATGGCACACAGTCTGGGCTTTGTGAGCACCAACCCCAGCCCCCAGACTGCAAGCAGCTCCCCAAACACTCCACGCTCTTAGTCTTCAAACACTCAGGTCACTGCCTGGTCCCTGCGAATAACACCTCTCTCTGTCCCTCTCTCTCTTACACCTCACACACATACACACTCACACACACATCTTTGAATATGCCTTCATACAGCATGAACAGTAGCTGAAGTGTCACACACCCATGTATCTTTCATGGTTCTGACCACAGACTGAGCCACTGCTGTGTTTCTAGTCAAACTTTCCAAACTTGGAAAAAACGTTAATAAAAAGCCAGGTGGAGCATCGCTTCAGAAACTGGTGCTTTGACTCTTCAAGTCAGAAAATTGCTGCTAATTAAACCACATCTGAAAAGAAGAAGTCACATCTGCAGCGTGGGTGGATAAAAGTCATGTGTTCAACATCGTTTCTTTAAAATATATGTGTTTTTTATTGGATACCATGGTGTGAGGTCTTAACAAATGATTAAAAATGGCTACTGTCACATCCCCTGGCATACTGTTATAACTATTACAACTAGTGTTATTCTTAGACACCATTTTTCTAAGCCGATGTGATATGCCTGGGGCTTGTTCACTGGTGTAATGTCAAAGAACCACATGGTAATGTGTATCTTGCTTTTTTTCACCCTATAAATATAATGTTAACATAATTAAAATGGGAGGAGCCAGAGGATTCACAGCGCTCACGCATGGTACTTCCTCATTCTGGATGATCTAAACTCACACCCATCAGTCACATGCACTAGCATAATAAAAGATCATGTTTCAATTTTGATTCATATACTTATTCATGTCAATCCTGAACATTTATTTGACCTTACTCTGCTTAGTTCCAATTCAAAAATAGTCTCCAGAGACAAGTCAAAGCTTCTTATGCTACACAAATTATTCATTAATAATAGTATTATGGTAGAGAAGAGAAGCTGCTTACTTACTACTGTCGCAAGCTACAAGCAGAGCTGCTGTAAATAGCGCAACTGGTTTCAGCACCTGACATGGCTGATTTTCACACCAAGATCTTTACAGACCGTTACAGACAATTAGTTTTCCCAATACATTAAATTGCAGTATTGTATAAGATAATAGTACTTGGCGAAGAGGCTCTTTAGCCATGTGACAACATCCCAAAGCAGTATGGGTCATTGGCAGGCATCTGGCTGTTTGAAATCTCTGTCCTTCATTTGATAAGGAGATCGCTGAAATTGCTGTTGACGGATGATTGTGCATCAATGCAACATGAATAAAATGGGAGCATTGTGATTTAACAAAATGTAATTTTCTTTACAGTGCATCCGGAATGTATTCACAGCGCATCCCTTTCCCCACATTTTGTTATTCCAAAATAGATTGAATTTTCTTTTTCCCTCAGAATTCTCACACAACACTCCATAATGACAATGTGAGTTTTTATTATTTTTTAATAAATTTGCCTCAAGTGAACCTCAAGTGAACTTTTTTCACATTGTAATTATGGGGTGTTGTGTGTAGAATTCTGAGAGGGAATATGATATCAATCAATTTTGGAATAGTTTACGAATGCAATGTAGTGCTTAACTTTCCTTCTCTGTTTCAGTCAAACAATACAGCCACTCCATTTTATAGCCAGTGCACATGTAAATTTACATACAATGGGCCTTTGAGAAAATGCCCTAATGCAGGCATATTTCCTGCTGATTTTATGGTGAGTGAGCACAATGCCGGTCACTGGCCTGTACAGAGAGGTGGTCTTCTGCCGTATATGGCAGAGATAAGGAGCTGGATGCATCTCTTTAAGAAGGAAATTGCCGAGGTGGAGAAATTGGACGTTACTAAGACTGAAAAGGAAGGAGTCTCTCCCTCACTGTATTTCACATATCCAGCACAGGGTAGAAAACTTTCCCCCATGGTCTCCACAGTTCCCCCTTGTCTGTGCCCTTCTCTGTTACCTGAGTCAAACTGACATACACAGCTTTGAGTTTATATCACTATGAGGACCTATATTACAAATATGGAGAACACACATTTTAATTGTCTCAATATTTTTTAAACCTTCACTTAAATCTCCCCTAGTACCTCAGTAACCCCACAATTACTGTCTTTACAGGATCAATATTCCACTGCTAAGATATTAATGCATGCCTACAGTGCAGTTTCTCACACTTACAAGCTCTGCAGGCTCCCACACACACGTGAATGGGAACCTGCCCAGACAAGCTTCTTGCACAAAGGCACAAGCACAAGTGACAAAAATGCCTGTGTCAGTCATAGTCAGTGACCACAATGACGTGTGCTGCAGCAATGACTTGCTGGTGAACTTTAGTCAGTTCTGCTCTCTGTGGTCTGACAAATACACACACACATTCACTCAGTGGTTGTGAGGTATTTTCAACTGATTTGGTTCCTTTCCTTCCAGTAGAGTTTCAGTTTCCCTTTAACTGGTCTTCAAGGGCATATGAATTGAGCCTCACTGTTTGGGTTTTATGATTTGGTCTCTTAATCCTTTAAATAAATAATTAATTTATAGGCAGATTGACTCCAAGCTGTGCATGGTGTCTCCATATGAGCCGTTGTAATACACCATGGGCCCAGAGGGATACAGAATAAGGCAGATGATTTTATTTTGCCATTTTGACAAAATGAGGGGCAGTAGATGACCTAGTAAGTAAGGAAGCAGACCAGGTTGCCAGTTCGAATCCCAAACCATCAAGGTGCCACTGAGGTGCCACTGAGCAAAGCATCGTCCCCACACACTGCTCCCTGGGTGTCATGGCTTCCCACTGCTCACTAAGGGTGATGGGTTAAAAGCAGAGGACACATTTAATTGTCTTTACCGTGTGCTATGCTGCAGTGTTTCACAATGACAATCACTTCACTTTTACTTCACTTTGAGTAAGGACTGTAAGGATAAAAATAACTTCTAAACAGCCATGCTTCTTGGCTCCTCCAAACAGTCGATCAGTGTCGGTGTTCTTGTTATGTACTCCAAAAGTGGTCAAAGGAACTAAGCAAGAATCATAGCCAGCCAAGGCTCATTGATGACCCATTTTGAAGAAAACGTTCTGAGAGACCTGTGATATTGGCACTATCATCATTTATTTGAACTTTTTATACAATGATATTGGAGACAGATGGAGACAGAGAAAGGGGGAGAAGTTATTTGAAGGCTAAAAGGATATTCAGTCATGTCTGGGCGTGTGCGGTTGCAGTCTACAAAGTTAAATCAAGTTTTATTATCCTTCGTGTTGCAACTGCATGTTATTATTCATTTTTTAACACGCATTAAAGCATTGAAATGGTACCATACATTTGTCATTGCTTTGGGATGTTCCCAAAGTTTACCTGGTGTTTTGTCATTCTTGTTCCTCATAACCAATTTTTTGCACCTGTATTTAGTCATAAATGCTTATGAGTGTTTCTAGTCTGTGTGCAAGCATTGTGTTCCTGTATTACGTCTTGTTATTAAACCCCTGTTTGAGTTTGAGTTGAGCGTGGTCTATAGCCTGATTCATGTTCCATAATATTCAGACATAATTTTCATATGCAGATATGTACAATTAGTTTATATACAATTTTTTTTTGCCATTTCTGATACCCCTTAATTGCTGACAATTCTGATACCCGTTCTGAAAAATCATAATGATAGTACGGAGGATGATCTATGTACGTTTTTATTTATTTCATTGCATCACAATTGCTTACAACACATGGATAGCCTTATACAAGCTTCTTATAATATGTTGCATTCATTTTATCTTTAATTTTATGTTTACAGAGGGTTCTCAAGCCCCTATTTTTGTCATGTTTTTACTGTGAGTATTGATATGTGTCTCCAGAATCTCCAGAATATTCGCAAGCTGTTGTTTTTAAATTAGAACATTTTGAAAGTCTCTGGTGTTTATTTTTTTCTTTTTATTGCCCCAAGAGAATAAAATAATGAGGGAACTATGACATCCACAAATACATCAATATATTTTCTGTGCTGTTGTCTAAGATCATTTTAACAGGTGGGCAATGATTGTTAAATCTTGGCCCTCACTAAGCCAGGGTTATACTATAGTAAAGTGGCCCATTCATGACAATTTCACTGCAAGAATTTCAAAGCAGTGAAACAAGAAAATAGCACCAACATCACCAAAAGCATTATCATCCTTAAACAAATATACATCATCATTTCTGTTTTGTCACAGAAGTCATGTGAGACCTTCTCTAAAATAAGCTGACAAGGTGTAAACTATATAATAATCATCATTAAGAGATGTTGAATGTCAAATTAAGAATTGATAAAAAATTATTTTTGGACATTCTGATAATAGTCTGGGAAATATGATACATGTGACCATCCAACAGAATTTGAAATGCCCAGTTTAGCATGGGTCTTGGACACACACACACACACATACACGCAATGGGTGTCACTTTAATTTATGCCCCTCATACCTTAGACTTTCATCCACCTGCTTGGCACGGCTCACGGCCCCATCTGATAGCGTTTTAACACCCTGCCAACACACAGACCACACACAGACAGACGTACGTGCTCACACACATCCCACAAACAATCATGCAGAGAAACACTGAAATTCACAAAAGCATAATGTATATCAGTGTGCATATGCATGATCACACCTACTGTGGTAACTAAAATACACACGTTTCCGTAAACACACTCAAACTACCCCCACTTCACACGTGTGTGCCACACTCCCGACCCTGGGAGGTGGTGCCGCTTCATCAGTCAGATCGCCAACAATCCCTGTAAAATATTACAGACCTCACACCACAGCAGTGTGTGTGCAATTAGGGCCGGGTTGGAAAAAGCATCACAAATGTGCAGCCTTATTTCTGTAGGTGCTTGGGGAAAAAGAGTTTTTATTAGCTGCTGCATGCACCAGATGCAGGAACATGTCAACACACACTTCTAATGCTCCCAAGCAAAATAGAACCTCACACACGCACAAAAAAAACCCACACCAAAACTTCCTTTAGCCCTGCGTGCATCTTCACCCGCCCATGTTTTCATGTCAGTGGAACACATGTTAATTTGACATTTTCTAATGTAAAATTGCTGAAAAAAGATCAATAAAAAAGAAAAGAAAACATATTTCGAGTGCATCTCTGAAAGCCTGCATTTGCAACTAACATGACTGAAGTTTCTAAAGGGGCGCGTCACCACATGAGGCAGTAAGGAGCTGTTTTATCTGGTCGTGGTGATGCTTCACCAGCCACTTGAACAATGACCATCATAAAAACAATCATGAATCAGTGCAATTTCACTTTCTTTCTTTCCAGAGAAATTTAGCGAAACACAGATCCAGCCGTACAGTGTTCAGAAGTGAGCTCAACTATTCCAGTTCAAACAAGGAAATGGAATTCAACAAAAGCAACAGGGAACTGAATTGTTGTTGAATTGGAGTTTCAGGAGGTTTAAATGAATTCAGTTATATTCTGACAAATCCCAGTTATTGTGGTTAATGATAAAATGTCCTGTCTTACATATGAATTGTATTCAGGAAATATACTGCATATGCTGGAATATAAATGATTACATTTATTTGAAATAAATGCATTCCGTGCATTCTCAATTCGATTCCTGAACAAACACAAGCCAACAGGGAAGTTGGAGCACCACACACATGATCCTTTCTTGGGTGTTATGACGCGAAGCAGGGCAGGAAATGGACACGGTCGGACAGGAAGGGGGTCCCTGATCAGGAGCGGAGCAGCTGGCGCCCCCTCCCTCCCAGTCCTTAGGGATTTCCTGCCCCCTGTTCACATTCCATCAGAGACAAGTCCTGACAGATAAGCAAGTCGTGCAGCACACGACCATCTGGGCCCAGACTCCGCCTGGATACAGCTGACAATGTCTGTGTGCGAGGTTGTCACGGCAACAGGTCCTTGATCCCACTTTCTCCCCTCGCTGGCAGACTAGCCTCGTCTGGGGCATTGTTGCCACGGGAGCCACACCACTTACCCCAGTTCTGACTTTGTGAGCCCCCCTACCCTAGGCCGCCTTTTAAAAATTTTCCTGCCCTCTTTTCTTTTTTTTGTCTCTTTTTTTTCATCCTTTGACAGTTTTGTCCAGTGGCCCCACAATCATTGTCAACAAATTTTGCCCCATTCTTCTGCAGCTGACGGTGGCTTCACAGGACACAGCATCTGTTGTAAAATGAGGGTGGGGTGGCTTAAGGAGGGGCAAGAGGAGGGGTTTTCCCTCAAAAAGGGGGGGCAAGTGCTACCCTGTGATTTTTCTTCCAATTCAAACCTCTTCCACCACTTTCCACTCTGGTTCCTCAGTGACTCAGGCCGTCTTTGTCACATGCACGTTTACACAGTCGCATGCAATTCGCCTGCATCGCGAACCGGCAAGTGCAAACAGCCACTCATCTCACCTCAACTCCTGTCACACACACAGACAAGCCCGGAGAGACATGTTGAGAGACCAGTTAACACCTCCGCATCTCGCTAAGACAACCACACAAAGTCGTGGCTTTCAGACCTCGGTGCGAGTCGCAGCTGCACGTTTGACTTCTTTTATGTGGTTTTCGTTTGTCTATTTACAGACGCACCCAGCCTGGCCCAGCGACGCACATGTGTTTGTTTGCGGGGCAGGTACAATTGGGGTGTCCACAGAGAGCTGGCTTTCAGGGCCCCTGTGCTGGTGTGTATTTGTGTCAGCGAGAGAGAAGCCTCCAACTCCACTGGCAGGGCCTGCCGCCCCCTGGGGCTCTGCGGTGGACCACTGGGTAGGGGTCTGTGGTCCATCCTGAAGGTGCAGATGAATGGGCCCTCAGACGACCCCAACCTGCTCCTCATCAATCCAGTGGCTGCCGCTCAGCTGCGCCAGCTGCCACTTTCATCCTCACCATCACAGTGATGCAGAGAGTTAATTATGTAATTAGCCATTCATAGACAGAGAGATAGAGAGATGGATGGATATCCCACGCTCCACTGAGAAGAACCATTTCTTCTTCAGTTCTACAGGGGCCTGTTTTATTCCTTGTCTATATACACCGTATTGGTCTGACTTTGTAATAAAGGATCAGCAGATTGAAGGCAGGCCCACGCTGCCACGGGCATGGGTGGGTGCCAAAGCCACCCTAATCCGTTTTTTTTTTTTTTTCAGAAGAAGGAACAAACAAGGTGATCTCTGCCAGCAGCAGTTTGGTGAGGTTAGCCAAGCGACATCCCCCCCTTTAACCCTTTAACACCTCGCTGTGAAAAGACCAGGAAGATGAATGGCGTTTTCTCTTTTTTTTTGCACATTTTAAAGGGACTCCCTCACCCCTCCTCAGCAGTGCACACCCAGCTCAAAATGCACGCCGCGAATAGCATTAGTGGTGAGTCAGTGCACCCCAATGAGTGAAGCCATCCCTGAAAACACGGCCCCCGACAGCAGCAGCCTCCCTCCCAGAGTTTTATGGGGGTAAAATGATTGAGGGAGGAGACACGAAAAAAACTCCAGCTGCTGAATAAAAGGCTGAAAGGAGGGAAGAGGAGCGGCAAGGAGATGGATGGGTGGACAGATAAAGAGATAGCAGCGGTTGGACAGAGCGCTAACGTCACTGCAAGATGGGATGTGAAGGGAAACAGGCTGCTCCTTCAGCAAAGACAAAAAGCAGGAGACAATGAGGGGAGATGGCCCGAAAGGACATTGCAGTCCAGGGGAGTGATGGAAGCGGCTCGTTCATCAACCTGGAATATTTCAGATATACTCAGTGGTATGTATCAGCAACGTATGCATAACTACACAAGGACACACGACCACTCTAGATGCACAATCGTGTACTATTTTACTCCTAAAGATGAGAAATAAACACTCACATTCCCTCACACACTGCCATATGCCACAATGAGAAATGATAAAACAGCAGACCTCTGATGATATGGGCCACTCGTTGTGAAAGCGGGGGTCAGGGCTTGTAATGGGTGGGTTTGCTTTGCCCCTGGGACCCTGACGAATGTTTACATGCAGAAGGTCCAGTCGGCCCTGAAAAGGCTGCCCATCTGGTAAGAGGGATGTGGGAGTCAGACAGGAATACCAGCAGCCTCCCGCAAGTCCACCTGTCCAGAAAGAAAAGACCATTCTAACAGTGCCTAAAGACGGAAATGGCTCAGGTCACATGTCATCTGAAAACCTTGCCGTAAGAACGCCCCACTCCCGCAACCCTGCTTCACTCAAAATGGAACCATGCATGGTACAGCCGAATTCTGGCTGTCAGTGGTTGTGTGTGTAGTAACCGATAAATGCAGAAGCAGTCATCGGCCGCTGGTGTCATGTTTTTACTTCTGTGACTTCTGATGTCACAGTGAGTTTGTTCCAACAGACGTTCTAATCGAATTTGGATATATTGATAGTATTCTAAAAAACATACATGCACATTCTTTCTGTTCCCTGAACCTTTTTCACTGCACATGGCACCCAGCAGGGTGCTGTTGGCAGTGTGGTGTGGGGCAGTGGTGGCCTAGTGGTTATGGAACCGGACTCATAATCGGAAGGTTGCTGGTTCAAATCCTGATCTGCCAAGGTGCGGGTCCCCACACTGTGTGCCCTGGGCGGACAGTGGCTGCGTGTAACTCTGGGCTCAGCTGATACCTGCACTCTTCACCTCGGTTTTGGCGGGAAGGGAGGCGCATTGTCATGCATGTGTGACGGGGCGGACCCTGCTGTCACTCAAGGAATTCCAGCGGCGATCTCATCATTCCAGACAAATAAGGCACCTCAGCGCCAGCGCTACTTCTTCTCTTTTTTAATTCCACCCGCGCACCCCGCTTTTCTCCTCGGGACTTTGGGGGATAATGATGCAAATGATATGCTGCCGTCTGCGATCTCCAGAATCCGATCAGCCGTGGTGGGTGCGGCCCCCCGACCGAGGGCAGGAGGAAGATATCTGAAAGGCTGCCACGAGTTCCGTGTCAGTCGGCCTTCTCCCGAGTGGGGCGTGGGGGGGCTTTTGTTGCGCGCACGCATGAATATTAAGCGGCGCCCACTTCTTTAGGCTAAAAAGCCCCCGCACCCCCCTCGCGTTCCCTTTCTGTCCTTTTCTTTTACTTTATTTTCCCCCCCGGTTGTAGCTGTTGGGAAATCCCGGCCACGCGTCGCGCCCCGGGCTTCTCCTGCAGGTGTCCGGGAATCTGGGTTCATGTCGAGAAAAGTATTATTTAAAGCGCAGGTCCAACACAAGCAAATTGCATTCGAATGTTCCCGTCCCCGTTTTCTCTTTTTCGGGGTGACGCGCATCTGCAGGTTGCAGGTCCGGAGAGAGAGAGAGAGAGAGAGACAATGCTGGATACTAAACGCACAGACGTGAGCTCAGTCGCCCATTCGTCACGGCCCGGGGAGGGGACTCGGGGGCGCGGGGAGTTTTAATTTGGTGACAAAGGCTCATTTGCAGGTCAATGCGATGGCACACTCGCCTCTCCTCTCACTCCAGCTCGCCTTTGTTCCCCGTCGCCTGCACCGATGCCAGATGGCCATGGAAAATGCTAATTCGCCCTGGCTGCTTTTCCCCCCGTCTTTCGGTTTAATTGCCGTCTTTGCAGATGGAGCTGTTGGTTGTAGTTTTGTTTTCAGATGCTATTTAGTGTGTGTGTGTGTGTGTGTGTGTATGTCCACGTGTATAGGATGGGTGTCTGGCAATCCACAAAACGATATACATCTATATACGTTTGTTTGTTTTTTACTTTAAAGGAGGAAATGCCTCTTTATAAAATTCGAGCCCATTTCTATCTCCAGGACACCACAGACCTGAGAATGTCAATCATATCAAACAAATCAGCAGTAAATTTGACATTACAACTTATCAAATGGGACATTGTTGTGCAAATGAAATGTGTTACATGTTTTAAAAAACACCTGGTGGAATCTATTCATCTCTTATGTGTGTGTGTTTTTATTAAAAGTTATTAAACATTATATAAGGCTCAATTAATATCATACATCCTGTATTTACAGATGTTAGAGATTAATTCATTTCAACGTTAGCACAGGGCTGTTTTTCTCTATTCTTTGTGGTGGATTAAACTGATATTTCCGCACACATCGAAGTAATGTCTGTTTTCCCCCTAATGACACAGTGAAGGAGCAAGGAGCTTCAAATCTTTCAAAACTGCAGCTGTCAATGAAATGTAGGGTTAATTTATACAAACAAAGGAAAAAAAGATCTGACCAAATATAAATATCTGCATAATCAAAGATGAATCATGATTTTCGTTTAATAAGCAGCTAAATCTGCAGCACCAGTTTGATCACTGGTTCCATGAAAAGCGGCCATGTTGGCTCTAAGGCCCACTGAGTGAAAAGAATCTTCCCACCTAACATCTGCCATCTTAAACATATAAACTAGAGTGAATGTGGAGTGTCATTTATCTGAAGACAGGATCCTAATTAGCTGGATATCGCCATAGTTTAATTATATTCCCCCCCCCCACCCTTTCGCATGCAGTAGAGGCGGAAAACAGAGTCGCCATTGTTCTTCCACGCAGGACACGATGTGTGTGAATTAATAGATCTTGGCTATGTCTACATGGATTTGCCATATGGCCACAAAGGAGCAAGAACGGAGCCGGGGGCGCGCTGTGAAATGAGAAGACGGCGACCGCGAGACGGTGTCACGTCACGTCACGGTGACGGACATGTCGCCACTGTACCGTACCCAGTCCTAAATGAACCGAATTAGTCCTCCACAAACGGCAGCAGGTAATGTAGAGCATTTTCCGTTCATCTCCCAGACGGGAAATGGGCTCGAGTAGGAAAGTCCGGCTGGAAGCTCGCAGGAGGTGCTTCCCGTGTCCCGTCCCCCACCCCGCGGACAATACGGCACCTGCTTTAAATCCCACGCAGCAGCACGCTCGACGTGTGAAGGCAGCAACGAACGAAATAATACGTGCGATAGCAAGCCATTGTAAGGATAAAAGGAAAATATTTATTTGCATCTTTTCTGAACAAAAGTCGAGGGCAGTAATACATAAAACGGCTCAGAAACGAAATGGACCCTTTTTTCAAGTGTGCTACAATGAAAAGCTACATCGCTGATTGAGAAACAGAAGGAAAGAAAACAACACCACAATAAAAACTTTGTATAAAAAAGTCGCCCTTTGGGTTGAACGATTCATTTGCAAATAAAACGAAACATAAATAAATTATAAATTAAAAAATAGTCTTTCAAAATATATATCTACAAAAACCCAGATATATTTAAACAGAAATAAAACATTTATATTGTCTTTTTTTTTTCCTCTTAAAGCTGTACACTTTTGGCCAGTGTAGACGATTATTAGGTAATTTCGGATTGCACAGTTGTTAAGCGGTTTAACACTGTCTGTAAGTGGCTGTATGCGACGCAGCCGTCTCTGCTACATTTGTCTGGATGCGAGTCCTTCAGCGAGCGGTGGCGCTCGGCCGTGCGGTCCTGAGAGGCGACGAGCCGCTCGGTCCGGTCCGGCCCGGTCCGGTCGCGCGCAGGTCCGGTCCGTCTCTCTTCGTCCCTTACAGACTCGGACGGCGGAAGAAAAAAATAAAAATAAAACCGTAGTGCAAATGCCTGGAATGGAAGGAGAGAAAAGAAGAACGTTAGAGTCAGCCCGAGTCAGACGTCACCAGCCGCTCCGGCCTTTCCCGCCACTGTGACGCACACACCCCTCCCCCAACCGGCCCACCTTCAGCGGATCCTCTTGCGCGGAGTTTGCTCCACCGGGATGGAGGTGGAGGAATGCGGGCCGAGCCCCTCGCTCGGCTTGCCGGCCGCCGTCCTCCTCCTTTTCACGTAGAAATCTGAAAGCGAGAGTGACAAAGACGCCCCGTTGAGTACACGGTGCGACACGACACGACCGATCGCGGCGAGCGGGAGGCGGACGCGGCTCGTACCCGTGATGCGCGTGGAGATCCTCTTCCTCCGCGCGCAGGTGGGCGCCGTGCGCGACGCGCCGCGTCCCGAGTTCATCCGATCCGCGCGGTTCTCCTGGTTGACGGTGCGCTCCTGGGCGACAGGTGCATCCTGGGCGGAACTACTCCTGTCGGCTCGGGTTCGTCCCGATTGCACGGATTCCCGGTAGAAGGCGGGCGAGCTGTCCGCGGCGCTCTCCTCCCACTCGTACTCCCCGGACAGCGGCGTGTCGGCCTCGAAGTTAAAGTTCCACCTCAGACGGTCCCGCTCCGCGATCTCGCGGAGTTTGGACTTCATGTCTCGGTTCAGCTCGTCGTGGTCCACGGGTCCGAAGAGGCTTCGGCACGCGCCGGTGCGCGCGTGGAACGGAAAGGTCCTGCGGGGAGCCTGCCGCTCGACCGGGCTACTGGAGAGCTGGACGCTGGACATGTTGCGACGGTCCTCCGAGTCTCACGCGCCGACGTTTAAATGTAACCGTGTCGCGCAAAGCTCGTATTTAAAGTCCCCTACGCCGCGAGGCTCGTCCGGCCACAGCGCTCTGCGCTCCCATTGGCTGGCGCCGAGCGCCCGCCTCCGCGGCCCGCCCCGCGCTTTGCGCGCGTGATTTGTGGTCGGGGTGAGAGGGGTGTGGGGTGATTGACATGCTGATGAGAGAGAGCGCCGTAGTAAAGTGCTGCGTTTTGCTTACTACGTGTTTTTGTTCCCCGCGCCGTGGCCCCGCCCCCTGTACGCTCACGTCCGATCGCGCTTTGATGTAGAAAGAGTAGCCGAGTCCAGGGAAACATTGTCGAGAAATGATTCATATTTAATTAGCATTAAAGTGCACTTTGTCAGTAGACATGATTTCTCTTATCGTTCTTTCTTTCTGAGGTTGCAACGAAGTTCAGAAGACAGAAGATCATGAAGGTCTATTGTACGATTATATTTCTTATTAATAATGAAAATGTACCGTTACATCCCACGATATTCATTCAGGGGGGGTTATTATTTGTTAAACTGTGATTTGTGTGTGTGTGTGTGTGTAAGGGAGAGAGTGAGACAGAGAAACACGGGACACGCCTTTACTTCCTCTACTAATGCAATAGCGCCTCCCTGTGAATAAATACTGTTATCTCCTGGTTGTGGCTTCTCCAGTCGCAAGTAAATCTCATATAGTGATGTTATTTTAGACAATAAATAATTATGCATACATGGCATGAACTCACTTCTTGTGCTGCAAACTTGAAAGTTTGTGGTCGTCATTTGACAATGTGCCAAATATTCTCCATACATGAAAGATCTGGACTGCAGGCCAAATCAGTGCCTGGAGTCTGCTCAGTTAAAGCCATGCTGTTGTAATAGCTGCAGTATGTGGTTTTTGCATTGTCCTGCTGAAGTAGAAATTGTCTGGAAGGCAGCATATTTCTAAAACACACAGGCTGCCCAAAAGGTATGAACATATGTAGCCCCATACCATCAGAGATTGGTCTCCCTGCTCTTTAACCCGGAGGACACAGCGTCATGATTGCCTACATGAATGTTATATTTGGACTTATCTGACCATAGAATACTTTTCCACTTTAAACAGTCACTTTTAAATAAGTCTTGGCCCAGAGGGCATGACAGTACTTCTGAACCATGTTCAAATATGGCTTCCCTTTTTGCATGATGGATCTTTAGTGATCCCGTGTTGTCTGAAGACCACAGCCATCCACTAAAGGTCTTCAGCCTTGACCCTTACACACAGAGATATCTCCAGTTTCTCTTTTGATGATGTTATGCATTGTAGATGATGATATTTGAGAAGCCTTTGCAATTTGACGTTGAGGAACATTCATATGCTGTCACATATTTGAGAAACTCTGTCCAAATACTCCTGACCATAGAGCAACAGATCTGAAGTCAGTCTGTCCTGAGATGGAGGGTTTCTTGGACCCGGATGATGATGGGGCATTTAAAACAGGTGGGGTCTTCACACAGCTCCAGGCATCAGATGAAGATTTAACTGCGAGTTTTAACTACAGGCTTTGCTGGTTTTACTATCTGCCTGTAGACTGGAATAAGATCTTTATTCTTTCAAAGTAACAATGGTCCAATGTATTCTTATCCATGGTGGGACAGTTGAATTTATGGCATTTATCATATACCCTTATCCACAGCAACTTACGACCAGTAGTACAGGGACAGCCCCCCTGGAGACACTCTGTACAGTATTTTTCTATCAGTATAAATGCAGATCAGCATATTGTATGCAGGTATGCTATTTTGATTAAGTTTCTAGAGCCACTTTACACATTTTAAACTACAGATAACACTTATACACATCCTTACACATTGTTGTGGTTGTTTTCTTTTACTCTGTACTTGAGAGACACCAAATTCCTTGCACATACTTGGCCAATAAACACAATTCTGATTTTGATTTACTATTCTGAATTCAATAATGACCTACATTTCTCAGCCTGTGGTTTGTGTATCCTTAGAGTATATGTAAATGTTATTTGCCCGTATAAGAGCGAGTTCAAGAAAAGAAATGAAAATTGTGCTTTTTGAGAATCAAATCATACTCAAAACTAATAAAAATAAAATCAGGAAAAAATGTGTTGATTCTGGGGAGCACACACAGCTAATTTACACATGCAATTTACTTCTTAATGTATTCTAGTTGTAATCAGGTTACTTTAAAAAATGTGATCATGTTAAGCTGATCACAGCTTCAAATGCAATCATTCAGAGAGTCATGTTTCCCCATAACCGTCTCCAAACTTGCCCTGACGTACCCTCATCCAATCCGTCCTGGTTGTCTCCACATCCAATGCTTTGACTTTTGCAGTGTTGCTATAAATTGCTTGGGCTATTGTTATCAGAAGTTTTATAATGCATTTGCTGAATGTACACTAGGACCAGAGGACCCACATGCACATGGAAAAGCATGAGACCATGGCTCGGAAGCATGAAAATTATCCTTCTGATCCTCCTCTTGAGTGGATTGGCTTTTGTTTTGCCATCACCCTAATTGGGTGGGAAATGGCTGCCATTCACAGCACTGATAATATCATTTATTTCTGTAAAACCATCCATGCTTGTGCTAAGTTATCACAACGATCCCATTTCTGTCATGTAGCTGCACCTTGAATTTTTTTGACTACTGCATGCTCTTATATTCTGAAATTAGACAGCATCTGAAATGTCTCAGGTTATTGTTTTAGCAATTTCTTAGCCAATGTTCATTTGTTTTCATGCATTTGGAACAGGAAAGTTTAATTTAACAATTTGCAATTAAATTACAATTAATTGACTAGGAACATCACCAGCCATATCCAGTACTATTCAGGAGTTTAGGCCCATTAAAAAAATGATTTACAAAAATAAAATAATCAGTCTGATTTTATTTATAGCATGCAGATAGCAGGACAAGGTGCTTCACAGTGTGGGGAAAAGTGTAATTGAAAACAAATACATTTATAAATATGTAAAACATTATACATTTATTTACAATAAATATGAATTGCAAAGTAATACATGCAAATAAAAATGGCAAAAGTGAATTAAAAATGCTATGATAAAGATGTTATTTTAAGCTAAAGACACTAAATGCTGCCCCCCATATTTTATTATACATACCTTAGACGTACATGTTAAAGAAATGTTTGAGCAGGTAACATTACTAATTACTGACATAAATCCAGTAATTAACACCTTAATATTATCTTGGTTAAACTGAGCAGTACTAAGCAACATGGGTCCCCTAATGGAGCCTTGTGGAACCCCATATGTACGTATGTAATATTAGTTTAGCGTCACCAAGGTCTCTTCCAGACAAATGCTGTGTTTGGCAACTCGATTTTTTCATCCATTTATGATAAGTGTTTTCTCAGTCCGATGGTGCAAAAGCCAGATTGAATTGAAGGTTTTAAGTTGGTCTTGAAGATATTTAGAAATATATTTACATATCTGGCATATTAGATGCCCTTATCCCGAGGTTACAATTTGTAGTTAGAGGGACGGACCCTTAAACTGAAATAAATGTATTGCTTATCATTTATATATAAGTAAGAAGTAGATGTGGAAGAACTAGATGATGAAGTGACATCTCAGCTGAAAAAAAGTGAAGTGAAGGTCACACGTGATACACAACAGCACAGCACACGGTGCACACAGTGAAATTTGTCCTCTGCATTTAACCCATCACCCTGAGTGAGCAGTGGGCAGCCATGACAGGCACCCGGGGAGCAGTGTGTTGGGACGGTGCTTTGCTCAGTGGCACCTCAGTGGCACCTTGGCAGATCGGGATTCGAACCGGCAACCTTCTGATTACAGGGCCACTTCCTTAACCGCTAGGCCACCATTCCAATGTTGTGGAATGACCATCATCTCAGAACGTCAAATCATAGACTATAGAAGTCAATGTTATTTAATAGCAAAAGTTCACAATCACTGTAGAACAAGAACTTATACAATTATAATTAAACAATAAAGAGACTGATCATAAAAAGGCTTCCATTGCCTAGGAAACAACAAGAGCAACGCAAAAGGTCATGTGATCAGACACCAGATAGACCATGTTCCAATGGGATGGGCACATAAGTGTACAATGAAAGCACAAAAAGTGAAAATCCCATCATGCTTAGCCCCTAAACATATAAGCTCTCTCTCTCTCTCCAACTGCAAAACTCTGCAGAGGTTCGTCCGGCGCTCTGAGAAGATCATTGAGGGCAAGCTTCCCTTCTTACAGGACATCTGTGCGGTAGATGCGGTGCAGGGAAAATCATCAAAGACCCCAGTCACCCCATTCTCAGACCAGCAGACTGCAGGACAGTTTCTTTAGACAGACCATTAGACTGTTCAGGTCTGACCACAAACCAGCACCACACTGACTGATAACCACACACGATATGTGAAAGAAAGTGAAGTGATTGTAATTGTGATGCACTGCAGCACAGCACACTCTAGCAAAGCACCGTCCCCACACACTGCTCCCCAGGTGCCTGCCATGGCTGCCTTCTGCTCAGCAAGGGTGATGGGTTAATATGGGTTTGAAAATGGAAAAGCAGAGGACACGTTTCGTTGTATGAACAGCACATTCTATAAATACAATATAAGACATATATAAGACAATATGATCCTTTTTATCTAATCTTTGTAGCTAATCATTGAAATCTCGTTGTATGCTGCTGTTTAGTTTTTCTTCTTGTGTTCTTCTGTGAAAAGGTTCACTTATTAGGGCCGAAATGAATTAGTTCTCTCCATGATAAAAACTTCATGAGCTTTTTAGCCTCTCCAGCCAACTGCAAACAAAGTACAACGGTGAACTGCGGGGAGTTTCCGGGTGAACTTCCTGGGCGGAGCTGTAACCTCAGACTTGTGGGCGGGGTTTGGGTTTGCGCGCGAACGTTCTCCCACGCTTTGTATTGGAGGGGGTTCCAGTGCTCATGCGAGTCTATGTGGGTCTATGGCAGGAGCGGCCAAACTACATATCCGGAACATTCGCCTTTTAATTCGGCTGATGATTGATATAGAGTTGCCGAAATAAAGTCATAATTATGACGGCATTCCACCAGGTGGCGCATTAAGCGCAGATGGAGCTGAAGATCTCTGGCCGAACCCGACAGGTTTATACACCGGCTTGTGCCGTAAATGAGCGGTCAGGTTATGCGTTCCGACTAGCGAGAAAGTTAAATGGTGTGAAAGACTCGAGCCAATGGCGATTATGTTTTGCTCGCACCGGCAACAAAAGCAACGTCTTGGATGTGGGACAACTTTGACCATAATGTTAATAAATGTATAAACGACATATTCTTGACAAAGTAAAATAGCTGTGTACATGCGCACATTTGAATAGTCCGTCGATAGTTCACTCAGTGCTGATTCTGGCTGGAATAAGGACTTGGTATGTGTACAAGCTGATAGCCGAAGTCAACAATACAACACGCCCACTTTTTACTTACTGACTAGCAGGAACGTGGCTGCTCTTACACCAGACAATGGAGACGGTGCCTAACCGCCCACCTACCCCCATATAACACACATCTCAACGTGCAACATTCAACTATCTACAGCCAATCCGCTCGTTTCCTTTTCTCCCGAAGTGAAGGCTAATCAGCAACACGGTTCCCACTAAAAGTGAATGCAAATTTTAACACTGTAAAGTCCTTTTTATGTTATGTGGCCCCTGATCTTAAAATGTTTGCTCACCTCTGATTTCTGCGCCCTAAAGGAACAGCAATTACGTCACTCGACCTGGTAAATGAGAGAGATTTAACACAGTACTCACGTCTGTATAATGTATAGCTCGTTTATTTGAGTTTTTCTAAAATTATTTTATGTGATGGGTGGTAGTAGCCTAGTGGGTAACACACACGCCTATGAACCAGAAGACCCAGGTTCAAACCCCACTTACTACCATTGTGTCCCCGAGCAAGACACTTAACCCTAAGTTGCTCCAGGGGGGACTGTACCTGTAACTACTGTAAATGTAAATCTTCTCCGTCATTAGAGACTGGTGGGGTGGCGCCCCAGCGCCCCCTATTGGCGGGACGTCACTGGTAGTTAAAGCGTGCCACTCGAACAAAATGGTCAGAAATTATACTGCCTGATACTGCCGTGGCTGGAGAGAAGGAAAGGAACAGTTGTTGATTATAGACACCCTGGTACGATGAGTCGTTTCGTATACATACGTGACGAAACAGAACGAATTTGCACATATCTACGCAGATATGACGCTTGCCACAAATCCCGGAATTTGCGCCGTTTGAGCGCAACCTTGTTGTTCAGCATTAGCGGAAGTGACGACATCCCGACGCCCAGCCAGCGGAGTAACGCTAACGAGTCGCTCACATGCGCAGCGCCGCCGAGAGAAGCGCGTTGGCCGGGTGAAGGGCAGCCCGTCTGGTCCGTGGTTGTAGATTGGCAGCCAGACCGCGCTCCGCCGTCTATGTATGTGCGTGTTTAGGTATGCGTGTGTATGTGAGGACGTCGGCGAATGTCACCCGTGGGAATAAAAGACTTTACGGGAGTTCGCGAGGCTCGGTGCGCTGCGATCCAGATGAGTTCTGGTTGTTTTAGCCTGGTACGGTTTGGCGTCGCGACTGGTTTGTAGCTGCGGAGTTCTGGATGAGTGTCCTGGCGATGGCTAAACCCGAGTCGAAGAGGAGCGGCTCCGCGGCGCTTCCGATGGGCGGCAGGTCCGGCGCAGCGGTGGAGGAACCGCTGATCAACGGCACAGCGGACAGCCAGAACCAGCACCAGGCGCCTGCCGGCAAGCCCAAACCCGCCAGACCACGTACCACCGAGTGCGAGGTGTTCGACGACGGGACCATCACATTCTTCTGGTGAGATGTTTCTCCTTCCCCTTCATCCAGGATCAGTAGGCCCTCCATATTCCTCCTTTGCAGCCTCCTGCTGCTTATGGGTAAACCAGGTTAAAGTTAATGCAGGTAGTGCATCCGGAGCATCCAGAGGGTCCAGCCTGACTGCATCCAGAGGGTCCAGCCTGACTGCATCCAGAGGGTCCAGCCTGACTGCATCCAGAGGGTCCAGCCTGACTGCATCCAGAGGGTCCAGCCTGACTGCATCCAGAGGGTCCAGCCTGACTGCATCCAGAGGGTCCAGCCTGACTGCATCCAGAGGGTCCAGCCTGACTGCATCCAGAGGGTCCAGCCTGACTGCATCCAGAGGGCCAGTCTGCCATCAGCAGAAAGGATGCTGGTTCTGTTCACCTTTCTGCTGACACGGGGTACCATTTAGTAGGCCAGCGCTGCAGTGACATTCATCGCCGTCTGTAATTGGGGCAGCACTACACCATGGTGCCCAGCTGCAGACTTCTCTATTTTAAACACAGTTTACTTTTAAAGTTGCATATATTCAGTACTATGGAAAGGTTCTAGTCATCTTTCCAATGGCATCTCTGAAATAGTCACTTCATAAACTGTCAAAGTGTAAAACTCACAAAAAAAAGTGCAGATTAAAAAGTGAAAGTATAAATAATGTTGATATGTAGAGATGGTGGTAGAAGAACTGGTTGTCGATCTCTCCCAACTCTGTAAATTAATGAATGATCTCCTACAGCTCAGAGAACAGAGCTGTGGAGACATTCTCGCTCTACGTGTGTGTGTGTGAGTGTGTGTGTGTGTTTTGGTCAGTGTCTTAATTGAAGCAGTCAATCGTTCATTTTTTGATTTGATCACATGTACTAACGACTCACTACTTCCATGTTCATGGAGGGTCTTGAGTTGTGTGTTCGGAGACTCTTGGCCTGCAGAAACCTGGCTGGAACCCTGACTGGTGGGGAGGAGGTGCGTCAGACAGGGCTGTCAGCCATACAGCCTGTTCCAGCTTAACAGGTCCTTTAGGGCAGGGCAGTAAACCTGGCAGGTTCTCGTCGTAGGAACCAGCCCAAGACCCCACCAGGGCGTCAGAAGATATGTTCAGATTCTATGGCATTCCTCCCTCCCTCCCGCTTGCTCTCTTGTTCTCTCCAACCCCCCTCGCTTTCTCTCTCTCTCTCTCGCTCTCTCTCTGACCTTCTGATTGGCCGAGGGGAGTCTGACTGTGTGTCACCTTTTTTGTGATTGTGCTATTGTGTACATTTATTGGTTACCTGCAGTGTAACCTGATAAGCTGCTTTCTGAGTGGCGTTGCTAAGCATCCAATGTTTGAATGAATGATTGAACTATTTCATGACATGCAGTTAATTTCAAGTTTTAATTTATTAAATCAATGTTAACCGATATACAAGTCACTGTGCAGTGGTGGTTATGTGTAGTATTTCTTCAAAAACAATATTTATTACTAGATCAACTATATTATGTAATTCATCTGTTCAACTGACCTGATGAGGGTTGAAATTATTAAACAAGATTCGTTGTTAACACAAATGAAACTTTTCTTTGCACAATCAGATTTTTCAGATCTACTTGTTACAGCATGACCTTTCATATTAGATTTGCAGTATATTGCCCAACCCTTATTGTCAGGATGTCATGGAGCAGCTCACTAGTTAACATCCGGTTAATAGTTCTAAAGAGAGCAATGTAGAAGTCTTGATTTAGTAAATTATGTTTTGCAGAGTCCCTCTCTTTTCTGAGGAATGCCGTTTGTCTTCATAGCTGTGAGCTTTGGGTTTATGTCCTCACACACCCACAGTAGCTCTGGTTTCTCACTCCTTGCGTCTCTGTGATCACTGCCTTTTCAGGGCAACTGTGGTTTCTGCATGTGGTGCTCACACAAGTGTCACCACCTAAAGCATCCATTTGGCATTTGGATATGAAGCTCATTTGGTGATTAATAGCTGGCTTCTTTGTGTTGATTTTAAGTTTTTGTGATTTAAAAGCAGATGTTCAGTGTTTTCAGTGTTGAGTTACTTTCATCTGGGTTTAACTACATAATCTCCACACAAAGCTTGTTATAACTTTTAATGTTTTGTATTTAATGTGCCATTCTCTGTGCAGGAGAGCCCACACCCTGACTGTGCTGTTCATTCTCACCTGTGCTCTCGTGTATGTCACCCTGCTGGAAGAGACTCCCCAGGACACCGCATACAACACAAAAAGGTCAGTGAATGTTTAATAACTTCATATGTGCTAGAACCTACCCATTAACATAACCTGTATAGACAAGCAAATATCATCTGTAGCAAATATCATCTTTTTCTTTCTCTGTCTATATGTTTAAAGTTATTTTTCTTCTTAAGAGGATTTGAGTTATGTTAGATGCTAGAACACATTCTCCAAAGTCTTCAGGTCACCTACCCATCATCACAAGCTTGTAGACTTTTGTTACCCCGTTTACATTATTATGACATACATGATATGTCATAATAATGTCATGAAGAGGGGAAAGATTACATTTCTGGCATTTGCCAGACGCCTTTATCCAGAGCGACTTTCAATCAGTAGTTACAGGGACAGTCACCAGGACCGATATAACTCATACTTCCAGTTCTCTGGAGTTATATCTGAAAGGTGAGTAGAAATGACCAGTGGCAGCACCTGTCAGTATTTTTAACTTTATTATCACTGCTCACCCTCCACAGGCCAGGCCTAAAGATCAAGGTTTCTTTTGGCGGATGGAAGCACCCATGTCCTGTGTAGCTGTTGGGAGCCTGTAGTCAGAGGAAGTGTGTGTGCGTGGGCAGAGCGGTGGCCAGAAATAGTTTCAGCATGTGGGTGTGGGAGACGTGCGGCATTGGTTATCTGTGAGCTAACCGGATTTGCTTTGGTCAGCGTGACCCGGCTCTGGATTAGCACGACCTGTGTCTGCTACATCACCTCCTCCAATCACAGGATTCCCACACGCTCTGCTCAGACTGGCTGAATACGTTTGTAGATACTCCCCTCTCAACTAGAAGACTAGAAAGTCTTATTATTGTGTCCCTAAGCAAGACACTTAACCCTGAGTGTCTCCAGTAAGTCGTTCTGGATATAATTTTTTTCCCCCCCTTCATGTCATTATGTCATATATGACATTATCATGTCTGTACATAAACAAGAGCCTTTCTGACACTTTCAGAATTCAGAATTATGACTCAAAACAGTACTCAACTGTTCACTGTTTTACCAATTTGACACATTTTAACATTAGTTTTATTTAATCGCAATCATTATATCACGCTTGAGACAAATGCTTGTGGGAACATCTTCTGAGTTTCTGTCAAGTCAATTATTTCCATACTTAATAAGAATTATACCACAAAATATTCTTATTAGTTATTGATATTTGCGTTCTTATTAGATTTTACTGGATTGATTTGTTATTCTGATTTAGTGGCCAATAACTGAAGGTTTTGTAAATGATAAGCCAAATAACAGATGATATCATTCTAATTTATTAATGTATGTAAAAGACATTGATTGCAAATTTATTCATTTCTAAGAAATAACAGTAAAATATATGTGGGCTATGTGTTTGGTTCAGTAAAGTTCTCTATTCAAAAATGGGTTTATTCGTGAGTGAGAAACGGACCCATTATGTTTAATATTAATGATGAATGCTATTTAATTGGTGTGCTTGTGTATTTCTTTCCCAGAGGCATCATTGCCAGCATCCTCGTTTTCCTCTGTTTTGGCGTGACTCAAGCCAAGGACGGGCCCTTTTCTCGACCACACCCAGGTAGGCACCGCCATGCACCGTGTAAAGAAGATGGAATCTCCTCTGTAATGGGGTATTGATTGATCTGCCGTTGTCTCCTAGCTGCAGCACAAGCTCAGGTTCATGGCCTAATAACAGGGACAGAAATCCATAACCTGGCGTTGATCACTCATGATCACAGGCACAGATTCAAAACTGGACCAGTGGTGTATACAGTATATAAGTTAACGTTTAATGAGTTTTTTTTGCTGTGCTTGTGGTGAAAACGTGGGAAATGTTGGGGTTGTAATGTTGGAAGGTCTGGTCCAGCTTGTGGAGCAGGTCTGTTGTGCCACATCACTGTTTTTCACCTCCTTCTAGTGCATGGACCATCTTTCCCTTTATTGTATGAAAACATGGGGGAAAAAACCCCATGAAAAACAAGGACGTCATTTTCATGACCCTTAGAAGAAAAGGGTTCGGCTGAGTGCCAGCCGCTCACGTCTGAATAAACCACACTACAGTTGTATCATGCCATTTAGATCTCAACATGTTTACCGTTCAGCTGCTGCTGTCTGAACCCCCCTTGTAGAAGAAAAAAAAAGCGTTTAATGAAATGTTCATCCTCCACTCCAGCTTTCAAGCAGACTTTCAAGTCTGTATAATTTGAGTTGGAACTGTTAACCTCTGGTTTTTGATTACTGAGTTAAATGCAAGGCTCTTTTCACAGCTTACTGGCGCTTCTGGCTCTGTGTGTCTGTGGTGTATGAGCTCTTCCTCATCTTCATCTTATTCCAGGTGAGTACCATGTTGAGTCACATGACAAAGTTCAGTTACTTGCTGGTGACCTGCAGTATAAACTCCAGTATATGAATAGTGGTAATTAATGACTAGAAGAAGACTAATTCAAATGCACACACACACACTCGCTCTTTCTTTGTCTTGTTCTGTAAAATCATTCATCACTTAAAAATCAGAAAAACCCACACGGCAGCGAACTCTTAACAAAAGGCCTAATGAGGGTTGTGCTGCTGAAGTATAATGATCAGGTAAGAGGGCATGGCACGAATTCATGTAAGCCCAGGGCCACACGTTGGATGATTAAGACGTAGAAGTATCATACTAGTTTGATCTGCCTTTCAGTATCCGATGTACCTCTAGTCTGATGTTACAATTAAAACATTTATGTTCATAACACAGTTGTGCCTGTCTGGGGAAAAATGCATTGCAAGGTCTGAAAACGAACAGTCCAATATAATAAAATCTTAGGTGTCGTGAGAAATGTAAATGCAAACTTTGTGGCAACTGCAACAAACAACAAAACATCTGACCTCTGTGGTTTTACCACCAAGTACAAAGGCATGTTTTGTAAAAGGGATCAAATACATATTTCCTTCATGAAAATGCTAATTAATAAATAACTCTTATGAAATGCATTTTTCTGATTTTGTTTTGTTATTGCTCTTTCTCTTATATTAATAATTCTACCATTGACTGATCTTTTCTTTGTTAGTGGGCAAGGGTGAAGGGTCTTGTTCAGATAGACACTGGTAGTTATTGGGGTTCAAACTGTGACTTTGTGGTCATCCAGGTTATTGGAGAGTTAAGGCTAATTCCATCACTCATGACCACAGATTACAAAAAAGAACCATGTCCAAAACCACAAGGGGACATTGTAAAAGCACTGCCAGCTGGTCTGAAGCGACGCTCTGACCTCTGACCAATTTTTGTGTTTATCTGGTGTGCCTTGCTTTGTCATCGGTCAGACGGTGCATGACGGGCGGCAATTCATGAAGTACATTGACCCCAAGCTGGGCGTGCCCCTCCCAGAGAGGGACTATGGTGGCAACTGTCTCATCTACGACCCAGGCAACGCAACTGACCCCTTCCACAATATCTGGGTAAGGCACCCCCCCCACGCACACACACCCCCCACACACACACACACACACACACACAGTCTCATGGAACAGATGAGATAAAAACAGACTGAACATCTTCAAATGTGAGTGAGTGAAGAGAGGGGTGCTACTGATTCCTCCGTCTCACCCCAACCTCCTTTTTCCCAGTTTTTGAAATCTGGGTGAAGAGACTCATGGGACTATAAGCTGTTCTCTTTTTTTTCTGTCCTCTTTAGCTCTATTTTTTCCTTTTCTTTTAGTGTGCTTGGCGGTGGAGTTATATTAAAATTGAGATCTGGTTGTGTTCAGGTTTCTTCATGACCTCCTTACAAAGCATTCATATTTATCTGAATTGTTATTTCTTCTCTTGGTGATAGTAATTCATTATTATTTCACAATGCATGTGTTTTCATTTTAAGCTGCAAAACAGTAAATTTTCCATACCATGAGATCATACTGTAAATCATAATACTTAATAACAGAATCCTCCCAACTAGTTACCTGCAATCATGGTACAGACTCTTCTGGTAACTTATCGCTCCTTCTCTGGCCTGGAACTTTCCACACTCACTATGTTGATGTCCACAGGACAAGATGGATGGCTTTGTCCCTGCCCATTTTCTTGGCTGGTATATTAAGGTATGGCTGTTAATAATTTTTTGGCTGTTAATAATCCTGTTATTGGTAGGGGTGGGACTTACAGAGTCACACAAGATCATGATGCTGAATATAGCAGTATCATTATCCTATGGGTTCATATGTGTGACTGAAGAGGAAACATTGTTGCAGATTAATGCTGTATGGTGTGTTTTTCCCGTCAATGTAAACCTGAACACATCAATATTAGCCATATATTCATGGCCATGTTGATTTACCTTTCCAGCACAACTCAGTTGTGGGGTGAGGGGTTGGGTACGTGGTGATCGCTTGGAATGAATTTTTATGATTGCAAACTTTAAAAACCTCTGTTATTACATTTTGAGTTCCGTTCTGTTTTTTTTTTTCTTTTTCTTTCGTATTGTCATAAAGAATTTGTGTTTTGTGCGTGTGTGTATTTGCCAGACACTAATGATCAGGGATTGGTGGATGTGCATGATCATCAGTGTGATGTTTGAGTTCCTGGAGTACAGCCTGGAGCACCAGCTGCCCAACTTCTCTGAGTGCTGGTGGGACCACGTATGTAACACACACACACACACACACACACACACACACACACACAATGGGTCACCTGTCCCCTGTTATGTCTATTATATTCATTTATATGCTCATTTAACACTCAATGGAGCCACACGGTTCCATTAGGTATCAGTTCTGTTCCAAGTACTCCTTATTCTCTCTCTCTTTCCCTTCCTCCCCCATTTTGTTGTTCCCAGTGGATAATGGATGTGCTGGTGTGCAACGGCTTGGGAATATACTGTGGGATGAAGACCCTGGGCTGGCTCTCCATGAAACCATACCAGTGGCAGGGCTTGTGGAACATCCCCACGTACAAGTGAGCGGCTCCACCCACCTACAACAACAACATTTATTTCTTATATAGCCCAAAATCACATACAGGATGTCTCAATGGGCTTTGACAAGCCTTACAGATGACACCCCCCACACTTGAGAGAAAAAGAGAGAAAAAGAAAGGAAGAAACCTTGGGAACGAGTGATACAGAGAGGGACCCCCTTCCAGGGTAGAGTGAGCCTGCAAGTGGTGTCAGTGCAGGGTTGGTGATTTGTCCAATAAGAGAAAAAGGTTTATAGTTGTAGAGGTGGAGAAGTCCAAAATGTAGTCCAGTGTCATGGTGTACATTACGTGTCCATTGTGATGCTACTTGTCCATTTCCCTGAAGCTTTAGTTGTTGTGGTGGTGGTGGCTGTGGTGACCCTCTGGTTCGTTTCATGTTAAGACATCATTTAGCAGTTGTCAGGAACAAGGATTTATTTGCTGGTCTCTTCACTGGAGTCTGCCTTTAGTCTGTGCGCTTGATTCAGTATCTCGGAGAAAACAAACAGAAGCAGCGGCAGACGGTGGCATTGTACGACTGATACTACAGTGATACGGTGCTACAGCGGCATGATACCCTAACTAGGTGGTAGTAGCCTAGTGGGTAAGACACTCGCCTGTGAACCAGAAGACCCGGGTTCAAATCCCACTTACTACCATTGTGTCCCTGAGCAAGACACTTAACCTTAAGTTGCTCCAGGGAGACTGTCCCTGTAATGCTGATTGTAAGTCGCTCTGGATAAGGGCGTCTGATAAATACTGTAAATGTAATGTAAATGTAACTAACCTTGTGGAACACCAAACTGGACTACTATATGAAGACGAATCACCATTGATGTCCACAGATTGGTCAGATATGATCTGAACAATAGAAGGAATCTGGGATTATTTTTGTTCTTGTCTATTAAAGAGGAGAGATGCTCTGTTGTTTGTTTAATGCTACAAAGTTTCGGTCAGGCACAGTACATCAAACCCCTGATCTGTAATAATTTCATTAACAATGTGCGTCTTAGGTGTGAGAGCTCTAATATTTAATAATCCTATTCTTATATCAGAGGTGCTGTTGGAATGTTCAGTAGGAATGATGGTAATAGGTAATACATTTCTCTGACCAGCCCGGGGAACAGACACAGTGTCAGCATATTTATGAGTTTATTATAAATCTTAATCGTTCTTGTAAGATCTCTTGTTTTAATAGAGCGAGGTAAAGATACAATGTCAATAGCGTACACGCTGGATGGCAGCTGTACGCAAATGCTCGGTTTAGCCAGTCTGTCTGCTGCCTGGTCTCGGCTCTGGCGAGCCAGGTTCATTTTTTGGTTCTAAGACTATGAGCCAGATTTTTAGACAACTGAGTGGCGCCCGCCAAGTTGGGGTGGATGCCGTCTCGCCCAAAAAGAAGTCCAGGAAGTCCTTGGAAGTAAAGCCAGCTTGTGCCAAACACACCAAACTGTACCTACTGTTATATCATCCTGAGTATTTGTAATGTCACAAAACTAAGGGTGTACTCGCACTAGGCAGTTTGAACCGTGCCCGAGTGCGTTTGAGCACCAAAGCGCGGTTCGTTTGACTAGTGTGAGTGCTCCGAGCCGTGCCCGGGCGCGGTTCTTTTAGCCGGCCCTGGCCCGGTTGGAAGAGGTGCGCCCGGGCGCGGTTCGTTTAGCCGGCCCTGGCCCTGTTGGAAGAGGTGCGCCCGGGCGCGGTTCGTTTAGCCGGACCTTGCCCGGTTGGAAGAGGTGCGCCCGGGCGCGGTTCGTTTAGCCGGCCCTGGCCCGGTTGGAAGAGGTGCGCCCGGGCGCGGTTCGTTTAGCCGGCCCTGGCCCGGTTGGAAGAGGTGCGCCCGGGCGCGGTTCGTTTAGCCGGCCCTGGCCCGGTTGGAATAGGTGCGCCCGGGCGCGGTTCGTTTAGCCGGCCCTGGCCCTGTTGGAAGAGGTGCGCCCGGGCGCGGTTCGTTTAGCCGGCCCTGGCCCGGTTGGAAGAGGTGCGCCCGGGCGCGGTTCGTTTAGCCGGCCCTGGCCCTGTTGGAAGAGGTGCGCCCGGGCGCGGTTCGTTTAGCCGGACCTTGCCCGGTTGGAAGAGGTGCGCCCGGGCGCGGTTCGTTTAGCCGGCCCTGGCCCTGTTGGAAGAGGTGCGCCCGGGCGCGGTTCGTTTAGCCGGCCCTGGCCCGGTTGGAAGAGGTGCGCCCGGGCGCGGTTCGTTTAGCCGGCCCTGGCCCGGTTGGAAGAGGTGCGCCCGGGCGCGGTTCGTTTAGCCGGACCTGGCCCTGTTGGAAGAGGTGCGCCCGGGCGCGGTTCGTTTAGCCGGACCTGGCCCGGTTGGAAGGGGATGAACGGTTGCACCTGTTAAATGGGGAAAAAAGCTCTGTGTGTGTTCTCTAGGGGGAAAATCAAGCGAATTGCCTTCCAGTTTACACCCTACAGCTGGGTGAAGTTTGAGTGGAAACCAGCCTCCAACCTGCGGCGCTGGCTGGCTGTGCTGGGCATCATTTTTATGGTAAGACTAATTCATGCATACACTTTGATCTATTTTGAGATGCATGGTGACCACTAAAATCTGTAATTATTATTTGAAAAACACAAGCCTTTCCAATTCCTCCAGTTGTCTTTCCATTCAATGTATTCCAGAATAAGAGCTTTTGTAGTCCACAAGAGGTTGGTGTATAAAACCTGTAAATTGACTTGATTATCTGACATCTGTGTCTGCATGTATTTTACACCTATTTTTATACCATTAGCAAAATGTAATTTTTTTTTTTATAGCAGTCGTTACTGGAACGAGCGAGAGATTAGTCAGATGCCTGTAACAATACTTTCCCTAACCTCACAATGTTATACTTTCCCAAACCTCAAAATGTTACCTACTACCTGTTCCATGAAATATTGATAAATGATTATTATTATATTTCATGATTAAGAAACAATTCTGACATCATGGTCTATAGAAACTTTGAGATATCTTTGCTTTTGCATCAGCTCACACCCAGAGCCACATTTTTCTATTTTTCTGTTTCCAGTTTCTTCTGGCGGAGCTGAATACGTTCTACCTGAAGTTTGTTTTGTGGATGCCGCCCGAACATTACCTGGTGCTCCTGCGTCTCGTCTTCTTTGTCAACGTTGGTGGGGTGGCCATGAGGGAGATCTATGACTTCATGGATGATCCGTAAGCATAGAACACCATGTGTTTTTATCTGTCTTTCTGTGGATGCGTTATGGCTAGATGCTATACCTAGAATTCATTGGGATGAGTTGCATCAGATTTTGGAAACATTTACTAGTCATTTACATTTATGGCATTTGGCAGACACCCTTATCCAGAGCGACTTACAACTGTCACTGGTTCAATTCTTCCCCTTATGCTATAGTAACAAAATTACTTCCCCCCCCACTAGGTTGCTTAATTTTGTTACCATAGCATAAGGGGAAAAATCTTACAACCCTTCCCTGGCCAGGAATCAAACACACGCTGTAGCGGTGAGAGCTCCAAATGCTAACCACTAGAGCACCAGGGATGCTCAGTCCTGACTAAAAGAATTCAGTCGCTGGTTCAATTCTTGCTCGAAGGCCTATTTCCTGATCCTTAACCAGGCAGTAGTGGTGAAGTGCAGAATCCTAACCACTACCAGGAATGCTTTCATGTTACCATGTTTTGGTGGTATTGAGTTTTAGATGATGGGCTGCCATCCAAGATGCAATGTCAGTTAGACATGCAGAGATTTTAGAAACTGCATGTACGTCTGAGGGAGGAAAAGTGAAGCTGAGTTGTGCGTCATTGGCATAGCAGTGGTAGGATAACCTATATGAGGAAATGACCTAAAGTGATCTTGTGTAGAGGGATCAAAAGAGAGGCCTAGTCCCTGTCAAAATGATTTGATTATGGAGAAGGTCAGTTGTTTTCATAATTCAATTCAAAAAGGTTAATCCTTTCAGCATGTGAAATCCTTTATCTTCTAAACATTTGAGATACTTGGATCATGACCCATAATCATCAACATTAAGAATATTTTACTCTACATGAACATAGAATATAGGAGGTTTATTTTCTATTGCCAGTTTATATAAAGATGATGCTTCTGTGTTTTGAGTTGTAATTGTTCTTATAGGAAGTTTCATAAGAAGCTCGGGCAGCAGGCGTGGATTGTGGCAGCCATCACCGTGACAGAGTTCCTGATTGTGGTGAAGTACGACCCGCACACAATCATGCTGCCCATTCCCTTCTTTGTGACACAGTGCTGGTTCCTTGGCATCGTCCTCATCCTCACCTGGACACTGTGGCGCTTTTTTATCCGGTGAGTCAGTTTCCCTGACCTCAGCCTGTTCCTTCTCTCACTTTTCTCACTACACACTTGCATCCTTCTGCTTTTGTCCCAAATATCAACCTTAACATAGGAGGGAGACTTAATTTCTTACTTTAATTTGACTGATGCTGCAGTACTTTCAGACTCCAAATTAGGGTTAGAAATATTTCAAATAAAAAAAGGAAACAGGAAGTTGGGATTAACTCCGTTCTGAATTAAGGATTTAATTGCGATAAAACTGCTGTCATTACTGCAGTGTATATTCAGCAACTGGTACCTGCATATCTCCGTGCCCTGCATATTACTGCCCAGTTTTGAAAAGGCACTGGCTATGGCAAGCAAGCAATAGATGTCCCCTGTAATGAAAAATTTACCTTGTGAGATTATTTAACATTAATGTGAGTTCTTTTAGCCTATGATCCTGCAGTGGCATAAAGACATCATGTGACTGTAAATGTGAAGAAAGTGTTTCCATTTCTAGTTTTGTGCAGTATGCATTTTTCAAACTGACAGAAATACCATACCACCTCATGCCAGTGTAAAACATGTTGTGCAATTTGAGTGTTGATAATGACTTTAAAAAGTGCCACCCCACGTCTTATCTGTTTTCTCCCACCCTCCACCCCCTGTGCATAGCGTCGGTGTGCAGTGAGGTAGGTGTTGGTCCCCATCGTCCTTGTTTTGTATTTTGTGCACTGCTGTGGGGGACATTGCCTTCACCTTTCCATGGGACACTTTCCTGCATGCGTGGGGTTTCAAGTGAAGATATTGTCACACCATGTGCACTGGTCACCATGGTGATGAAACACAGAATGTGTTTCTGTGTTTGTGGACCTCTTGACTCTTACAATTACGGCACTTATCAGATGCCCTTATCCAGAGCGACTTACAATCAGAAGTGACGGGAACAGTTCCCCTGGTATCTTGCCGCAATGGTAGTAAGTGGGGTTTGAACCTGGTTCTTCTGGTTCATAGCCAAGTGTGTTACCCACTAGGCTACTACCACTCTACCACGCTGTAACTCATACATGTGCAAACAGGTTAAAAGTTCAGCCTGTATAACTTCATAATTTTCTGAAATTGTGTGTGTGTGTGTGTGTGTGTGTGTGTGTGTGTGTGTGTGTACACGTACACAGAGACATCACGCTTCGTTACAAAGAGACCCGTCGTCGTAAACAGGAGGGCCTAGGGGAACGGACCAATGGAACCAGCAGCCAGGCAACCACCTCAGGACGCAGCAAACTGAATGGCAGTGGTGACTCCACCAGGCAGAGGAAGTCATGAGGGAGCTGGGAAGTGGGTGGAGCCACATATTGCACTGATATACTGATGGAGAGTGGGATGGAATGCTGACTGAGAAAATGAAAAAGAGGCTTGTAGAAATGCGTGTGTGTATGTGTGTGTGTGTAACAGAACAAATCAAATCATTCCAGTGATGGCTTCTCACTGTTAACACTTCACCAAACAGCATAAGCAGGTTTATTATGGTTGAGTTGGGCGTGGGGGTGTGTTTGGGTTAGGGAATTTGTGTTTCTGTAAAATTACCTCTTATTTTTCCACACAGGTGGGACGGAGTAATAATGTTTGTATGGGTGAATGTGTGTGAATTGTAAATTCTGTGTTTTCCAGCCTCAGGATCAATTCTTCAACTGGAGTAAGGAAGTAGTTGGATCAGATTAGAGTGTTACAGAGGGAGAGGGCATATCCCTATATATAACATCAGTGTCTGTTACACTCCTGGATCACAGGTTTCTTATGCACCTGATATATGGTTTGGGAAGGAGGGTGCATGTTCTTTAGCTGCTATGCAAATATGAGCTCAATAATATAATCAGATGGTCAGGGGTGAGATTTTTTTTTGAGTTTCATCACATTGAAATTGGAGCATTATACATGTTGAGTCATATATAAAGCCTATGGAAATGTTCCATGTAAAAAATCTCTGGCCGATGTGTATTGTTTCGGAGCAACACTCCATTGCCCTCATTCAAAATGTATTTTATCAACACTAGAATAAAAAGATGTGCTCTTGAGAACGATCCAGATATATTCTGTAGATTTGTTTTCAGAGCAGCAACAATATTGAAAGTCTATTTTTTTTTTACATAGTTCTTTTTGTTAGTTAAAGTTACTGATAAGCAAGACCTGCAGATATGAGGAGCTGAGCCCACATTTGTCAAGGCTTCCACACATTTTTCAGTGACATTCAGTAATCATACACTACGATTCTATCTTGGTGGAGGAAAATGAAAGTCTGGAATCCACTATACTGTTACTTGGTAACACAGCCAAGCCCTGCTGGGTTTTGCAGGGTTGCCAACAAAATTCCAGAAACTCTTTTACACAAGACAATCCAAGATATGGATCCATCTGTGTTTAAGCCATAATATTCCAATTCATTGATGCCATGAGCAACAGCAGTATTTTGTTCTTTCAATTCACTTGAACCACAAGCCATCATCATGCCAGCAGAAGTCCTCTTTTTCTTAACAGATGGGTGCTGATGTTGGAACTGAACTGGCCATCAAAATAAAGACTGAGAGATTGTGTTTTCGAAAGAGTAGATTTATTTTAGAAGACTTGGAATGTGGAGATCTCCCCCCAGCATGATCCCTCAGCCATTTGCAATGTGGAACACACAGGTCCATTGTAAATTGTGCACTCTAAAGCTGACTAGCGTGTCTAAATGTGTGAGTGCTTTCACTCTGCTGTGTTGGCTCTAGTTCTGTACAATAGTGAGTTCAAGTTATTGTCCCTGGGGAACTGTTGTCTAGAACATAGCTGAATTGTGCAAAATTGGCAGCGTCGGCTGGTCCAGTTAGTGCTTGATGCCATTCTGATCATCTTGTGAATGTATAGATATTTTTCAGAAGAGGGCCACATCTCCTCACATGCCAATTTTCATGTGTTGAAATATTCAGCAAGGGGCTTATTGTCTTCAATGTTTGCAGACGTTCATTTTTATGCACACTTCTCTTTTGTCCAATTAAAACACGGGTTCCAAAACATGTTCAAAGTTTCCTGCAGTGTCATGTTCAGTTTTTTCTTTTTTTTTTTTTGGTTGCAGCAGTCTCAGGTCCCTCTAGAGCGACAAACCATTGTCTGTTGCCTTGTTCTTGTTCTGTGGGTTGTTTGCAACATTGACGAATTGACGCTTTTAAACTCGCACGTCTGCATAGAGGTGTGTGACTTTACGTTCCCGCCACGCAGGAACATGTGCAGCTCCTCTCAAAACCAGAGCGCGAATCAAAGCTTTAGTATTTGTTCGATTCTTTGTGGATGGGTTAAAAAAACAGTACAACACATGATATTTTATTATGTTTTCAATAAAAAAAAATTTAAACAAATATATTGTCCAAAGTGTGTTATTGTCCAGTTATATTTGTGTGTTTGTGATTTCCACCCAGTTAGGCACATGTTCACGGTAATCACAGGGTTTAAATGTACAAGTTAAACAATACTGAACTTTTCTGCCATACAATGTGTCCCAATACAATTTGATATGATAAAAGTTTAGTTTTTGTAGCATTAACAGTTTCTATTTTTTTTCTTTCTCAGAATGTACCAATGTATATGATCTGGCCACTCCTAACATTCCTTCTGTTTCTCTGATGAATTTTTGTAAACAAATTTTCAACCTAATTTATTTTTCAGCCTCAGGATGGTCTATTTCAACCTCCTTTGAGAGCTCCTTTGAACACATGTTGTGCGTTAACATCAACAGCTTCCAAATGCAAATTCCACACCTGGAATCAGCTTCCAGACATTTTAATTGCTTAATTGACAACATGTTAAAGAGGGAAGAGCCCATGCAGCCTTTTTTTTTTTTTTTTGCAGCCAATTTGGATGTGAAAATTACAGCTGAGAGTCTACAGCTTTGATTATATAATTGTATCCTGAATATGTTTTTATAAAAAGCTAAAATAACAAAACTTGTCACTGTCCAAATATTTCTTCTCCCTTATTCTCCCTGCATGTTTAACCTACTGTAAGGTCTGGAATAGCTTCAGAACAACAATATTCACAAAATAGATAGAATTCATTTATTTTAGAACATTTTATACAAACCAACCTCCAAAGTTTGAAGTGGAACCAAAAAGAGATACTCAATTTTTTTTTTCTTATTTTAATGACAATAATGAATATTTTAGCTCTACCGCAAACATTTAGCTAGCACACAATCAAAACAGCTCAGAGGATCACAAGCACACAACTCCCAGCAATAACAGACATTTACACCACGCGCTGTCTCAGGAAAACAAAGAGCATCCTGAAGGACCCCAGCCATCCTGCACTGTGTAACGAATTAGCTCAAAAGGAAATATCTAGAATTAATTATAACTGGTTATAATTAATAATAAACATTTAGACTAGATTTTGGGATAAACTGTAGCAGAATTAATGTTACAATTACTTGATCTGTCCGTCCACGGAGCAGATAATATAATTATCTATCAATTCTGGGAACGATTATCCCCCCTTTTGCCAGGAAAGGTAGCTTTCCCACTCTGCGTGCTAGCAGTAATTTAGCATTTAGCTTAAAGGGTCAAACGTTCAGTGACTCCAGATGTGCGCAGCACACAGAAACAAACAATTGTGAATTTAAAGAATTTAATAAACACGGCTATAGCTAACATACAACAATTAGACAAACATATACATACAGGGTAAAGGAAAGTGATGAAAAGAGAATGGCAATATTACACATCAATTAACCACAGCCTAATGAGAATCGTCAGAGAATCAAAGTTCACCTTAAAAAGGGGTTCAAACGTGCATCTAAATAGTTATAGACGTTACTTGCATTGGTCCTTGTTTCATGCAAAAGAGTCCTGATGCGGTAGGGTCACGATCCTCGATCCCTAGGTCTTGAGCTGGAGGTCTACCTTATAGAAATTGTATGACGCATTTTGTGATCACATAGTATGCGTCACTGTTTCAGTAATGAAGAGAAGTTCCTTCTGACACCAAGAAAGAGACCTTTAGGAGGTAGGAAAGTGGAAATACACTAGAGATACAAGTATAGGTCATTAGAGTTTACCTAATGCAAAATAGAAAGTTGTAACTAGTATAATTCATACAAGGGAACGTACACACAACGCATGCTGCATATACGGGATCCACTTATAATCACATATTCCTAGCACAAGATACAGAGAATGTGTTTAAGTGTGTGCGTGATTGTGTATTGCAAGGGTGGTGCCCGACAGGAGGTCTTTATGGAATGCTTTAAAGCTTGGAACTCCAATGAGCAGTTTGCAGACCCAGTCTGTTTAGCATCATGTTTGTGACAGTGGGGAAAGACGGGACAATCAGGCTGAGGGTCCAGGTTTGTAATTTATATGTAAATGTCAAAGGTTAAAAGGTTAAAATCCCACTTTTTACTTTCCTGCCATCAGGCAAGAGACTCAGGACAATTCACACACGCACATCACGATTCAGGAACAGTTTCTACCTTAGTGCCATCAGGCTATACAACACATAGTATGCACTGCACTGTCACTTAAATTATGCACAATCACTTTCTTATGCAACGTAGATATATTCACCCTTCTGTGACTTATTTATTTATTGCTGCTGAACTTTGTGTTCTATGTCTTCTATGTATCATGTTCTATGTTCTGTCTATGTGGGAGAGGTTTTCAAGTAAGAATTTCATTGTGCTCTGTACGCTGTACTTTGTACATATGACAATAAACTTCAACCTCAAATATAAATTAACTCTGTCAAGTGCCTTTTCTGCGTCTAAAAACAATATTATAATTTCAGTGTTTTTGTTGCATGAATAGTCTATCAGATTTAATAATCAATGTGTATTTGACCAGTTTGGTCGAAATGAATTATGAGAGGGGTTATCTTCTTTATTATTATTAGGAGGAAGAACTTTTAAGGTCAACGTTAATGAAGAATATTAGCAAATAGCTCATAGGAAATGTAAGGTCCTTAGTAGTGATTAAAATATACTTTATGTCAAAATGATTGATGACATATCGGCATAAGGAAAAAGCGCGTGATTTATGACCACCTACCCTTCTACCTTCTCCCCTTCTCCACCGGACACCCAGCACGTATTTTATGACCTCCTAGCCTTCTACCTTCTCCCCTTCTCCAGCGGACACCCTGCGCGTAATTTATGACCTCCTTCCCTTCTCCTTGACCTTTCTCTAACCCGACCCATACCTATGGCTAAGGTGTTGTGTGTATGTGTGTGTGTGTTTACCATGGCGGCATAGGGTAATAAAAGAGGCATAGGATGTCTCTGAACAGAGTACGACAGATTCTGTTACAATGGCCAGCCCGCTTGGTGCAGCTATGAAGAGACGTATTACGCCTACGCCTGTTACAAACAGGATAGTTTGTGATACACCATTTGCGCCAAAAAGGAGAAGGCCTCGATCCTTGGTGAATTTTCTTCAGAACCCTGGTGGCTGTGAAGAATATGAATGGATGTTATCCGATGGACGTGTCGGCGGTTATATTTTTGACAAGAAGGAGCGTCATGTGAGACTGTATTCGGTGGACACGGACCAGGAGTTTACACCGGACGACCAATTGTGTGTGTCGTTTTATGCTGAAGACTGGGGTTTGTTCAAGAATAACGGGTGGAAAAAGATTGAAGATGTAAATACGGGGCCTTTCTACATATCGTGGACCGGTGCTATCGATCAAAACCACTACTACATGTGTGGTGGATGTCAAGAGCGGAAATCAGAGTCTTACATTTACGTGTGTAGTGGTAAGAATGTCAGTCGTGTGGTGCCAGACTGTGAACGCCGTGTGTATGGATCGCCACAGGATGTGAAAGTGATGTACCCGTGGTGTGATGTGGCCATACTCCACAACGTCTTCAAGAAGATTGACAGATTGTTTAAATGGAGCGAGATTTTGGCCGGATACAACGAAATCAGGGTGTGCCTTTTTCATGGGGAGGTGGAGTGTGACAATGCCACGTCACACCCTGAACCACCCCCCACGCCGGCTAACCATTAAAAAACAGAACAGGACCTCAGACCCCAACACAATCTGAGTGATCACAGATTTCTGTTAAGTCATGGCTGTTAGACTGAATGGTGCAGCTGATGCTGCTGAAGACTGTTGTTGGATCGACAAACTGGGTGACAGTCTGGGGTTGCAGAATTTGACATACATGCCTGGACCATTGGTAGACATCCCGTCGCTGCAAACCTCTGATGAGAAGCCACCACCGGCGGCGGCACATGTGGGCGATGTCTTAAACCCGTGGGATGGCGACGAATTGGATTGTTCCACACTTAAAGCTTTTAAACTCATAAAGTTTTGCGTGTGCAGAATCCTCCAAAACATTGTCGGACGATTGCTACGGGAGACCTGTTACGGCTGCATGGTGGACCATCCGAGTCAGACCCAACACCCGTGTCTCTATGAGCCGGAGGGATATTTCTACACGACCAACATGGACTAGATAAAGCAGAGACTTTTCCAGCCGGAGACACACCACCTCATCACAAGCGTTCTAACAGCGTGCGGCGTCTATGTACATCCTCAGAAAATCAACGGTGCTGTGGGGGGCGCTGGCCTACGAATTAGAAGATGAACCTTTCTTTTTCCAGAGGCTGGATCAGATGACTGAGAGGCTTGCTGACTCACAAAGCGCTGGTGTGATTTATGAAGCGCTAAAGAGCTGGGGTGAGAAGGCTGTTCTGTAAACATGGGTTTCAGTCTGTCAAAAGATTTTGTTAAATCTGAACTAACATCATTGTTGTGTAATGTTATTGCGGATGAAGTGATTGGTTTTAACACTATTTATGTGACATCTAGCATGCGTTTGGACAATCTCAAAAAACACATGACGTTAGCCAGAAGAATTTCTATAGTATGGTGTAATCTTGTACACATGTGTGTAAATGGTGACGGGTGTTGTCATGCATCTATATGTAGGATCATAGAAAGCATGTTGTGTAATCATAGTTTTAAAATAGGCCACATCATAACGCTGTGTGCTTACGTAACCGATGTCTGTATTGTTAAACTGCGTGAAAATGTTATAATGAATGTTTATACCATCGTCGAGACGTTGGTTTCATACCTTATTGAGAGAGATTTAGATATATGTGTGAAATTTTTACAATACCTCGACAACGAATAATTTGAAAATAAATGATGTGTAACCAAAATAGATTGTGTCATTATTTCACGAAGCAACCCATCATGACGGACCTTTTAAAAACATACTACTATACGCCAGACAGCGAGGGCTCCTTCGGTGGTAAAACAAGGTTAAAAGAGGTCAGGTTGTCTAATAAGACGGTTTCTGACTGGTTATCAGGGGAGGATGCATACACGTTACACAAACCAGCGCATTTAAAATACAAGCGGAATAGAGTCGTGGTGTACGGTATAGACAAACAATTCCAAGCAGATCTTGTTGACATGTCTATGTATTCAAAGGAAAATGATGGTTATAAATTCATGTTAACGTGTATAGATGTTTTTAGTAAACATGCGTGGGCTCGTATTTTAAAAAACAAGACCGGAGCCGAGGTGACTAGAGCATTTGAAACTAATCTAAAGGAAGGACGAGTACCTCAAAAATTACAGACCGATCGAGGAAAGGAGTTTTTCAACAAAGGATTTCAAAATCTAATGAGAAAACACGGTATCACCCATTTTGCCACAGGTAGCGAATTAAAGGCAAGCGTCATCGAACGTTTTAACAGGACTATTAAGGGTAGAATGTGGCGATATCTGACATCGGTCAATTCTAAAAGGTATATAGACGTACTCCCTGATTTAATAAAATCATACAATGCCAGCTACCATCGTAGCATTAAAATGAAACCTGCACAGGTCTGCTCTACAAATGAAGCACGAGTGTTTCAGTCATTGTACGGCGTGAACGATGTGAAGCAGAAAAATGTTACGTTCAATTACAAAACAGGCAACATTGTAAGAATTTCTAAAGCAAGAGGTGCATTCACAAAAGGATATGAACAAAACTTCACAGATGAATTCTTTACTATATCAGCATGTATCCCGCGTAATCCACCGGTCTACAAATTGGTAGATTATGACGGTGATATAATAGACGGTACCTTTTATGAAGAAGAATTGCAAAAGATCAAACTAATCAGTAATAAACCGTTTAAAGTTGAGAAAATTTTGGAAAGGAAGAACATGGGGAAAAGACGTATGGTCTTTGTGAAGTGGTTGGGGTGGCCTGAAAAATGTAACTCTTGGGTTGATGAAAAAGACGTAGTAGATGTTTAAATTGTTTGTTCCAGAATCAGTCTTTCATTTACGATAAAACAACGCCATGGGGGACGAGGGCTTTTATGTAACCCTGCCGTGTAATGCCTCACAGAGCGTATACCCCGATAATACCATATCAAAGTATAGGACCAAACTCGCGAAACCTATTATTTTAAAGGGCGATTGGGAAGTAGCGCTGATTGAATTCCAGTACCCGAGATCATGGCCGACTTTTGGAGAGGATGACAAAATCATCTTTTTGATCAATAATATAACAGGGCAGAGAATGGGTGTTACAATACGCGTAGGTTATTACACAAGCGTTACAGACATAGTCAGAGAGATAAACGGCTATACCATGGTACACGGCGTTACATTTGGTTATGATGACATTATTAATAAGGTTTATGTCGATTCGGACAAACCTGTCACCATAGCGATATCAGGCAATCTTAGGATTATTTTAGGATTTAAGAACAACGAATATTTTGACACAAGCATTAATGTGGATCCGTTGGGTCGATCATATGCATCATACCCGGCCGACCTGTATGGTGGCGAATATAGCCTTTTTGTCTATACAAACTTTATAGAATATCAGGCGGTGGGTGACTATTTTGTACCCCTTCTACGATGTGTACATATAACCAGGAAAAACAAAGAGTTTGTCACAGTCAAGTATGACAGAGCGCACTACGTACGTTTTTCGAAATCACACATCAGCGATATATCTGTAGAAGTGAAATCAGATCAGAATTGTGTCATACCATTTAAGTACGGCAAGGTGGTTACAAAACTACACTTCAGACCCACGAAACAATCTCAAAGAATTTGAGAAACTATGAAGGCTTTTAATCCGTACACGATAGACCCTCATCGTTATGTGGCGTATTATCAAAACCAAGCGGGCGGTGGGATTCCAGGTTTTTATGGCGCCCCTTCCATGTACGGTGCAGGGCTTGGCGGTATTTTCCGAGGTCTTTTCCGAATGGCACTACCACTATTGAAAAAAGGTTTCGCTATAGCAAAGCCCCATCTAAAATCGGCGGCAAAGAACATTGTTACCGATGTAGTAACGAATGTCATGAGACCTAGACAAAATAATGTTGGACAAGATGGTTCAGGTATGATGGTAATGAACAGGCGATATGAACACAAACCACCGGGTGTAAAACGAATCACACATGGCAAGAAAAGCAAAGTAAAGAAGAAACAAAACTCAGTGTCTAAAAGAAACTCGAGGGGTAAACAACGCATGCATGAGTATCGGACTAAAAGAAATTTAAAAAACATTTTTTAGTCATGGCGTTAATACACGGGATGTCCGATGAATGCGTAAAGTCAGAGCTGGATTTGTTTACAGTCCCCATGACGCAGCTGTCTATAGAAAAAAGTACATACATCGAAGTACCGCCTATCTCGGCACTGACTGACTCTGCACCCCTGGAGTTTTTCATAGCTGGAAACGGTGAAGACTATGTTGATTTAAACAATACACTTTTATACACAAGGCTCAAGATCACTAAACCGGATGGCACCGATATAGAAGAGGGCGCACCAGTCGGCTTGGTTAATTATCCCGGAGCTACAATATTTTCACAGGTCGACGTATCCCTGGGGGATCGGCTGATCTCACAGAGTTCAAATACATACCCGTACAGAAGTATCATAGAGTGTTTGATAAATTATGATAGCCATACGCTCGAAACGCTTTTCTCAGTGGGCCTATTTTACAAGGATACTGCGGGTCATATGGATGCTGTGGATCCGGCTGGAGCAAACCGGGGGTTGAACAAGACGGCCGCATTCACTAATGCTAGTAGCGTTGTTGAATTATTATCTCCCATACACAGTGATATCTTTTTTCAAGAAAAACTCATGTTGAACGGCGTTGATATAAAAATTCGATTAACACGTGCTAAAGATGAATTTTGCTTAATGCTCAGTGACAATTTGGGGTATAAAATAAACATACTGGCAGCGTCCATGTTTGTTAAAAAGGTTTCAGTGTCACCAGCTGTCAGGTTGGGACACGCACAGGCATTACTCACAGCAACAGCTAAATATCCTATCGACAGGGTATACTTAAAAAATTTCTCCGTGCCCACCGGAACACGCGTCGCTAATCAGGAAAACCTGTTTTTGGGGACACTACCAAAAGCCATTGTGATTGGGATGGTTGATAATGACTCATTTTCAGGATCTTATGCTAAAAACCCTTTTGCATTCAAACATTATGATTTAGAATTCCTAGCAGTGTATGTGGACGGACAGCAATTCCCTGCCAAGCCGTTTCAACCACAGTACATAGAAGGTTCTGCTATAAGAGAGTTTTATCAGTTGGCGTTATCAACCGGCAGACATCTAAAAAACCGGGCGTTGTCTATCGACAGAGAGGATTTCTTGAACGGTTACACACTCTACGCTTTTAACCTCACACCGGACGAAGAATGCAGCCAACACATGTCGTTAATTAGATCAGGGAACATCAGATTGGAAATGCGTTTTAGACAACCGCTTCGAAACACTATCAATTTTAGTCTACGCTATATTTGATGGCATAATCGAAGTGTCCAATCACAGGCAGATTCTTGTGGACCACTACTGAATTAATGAACACCATACAACTATTAAATATTATGGACAAAATCTCCACAAAAACGTTTTTTAGGCGTACTGCCGTCCGACTAATTACCCAAAAAACCTGTGTCAACATTACCAGCATCTGTGATAATTAAAACACACAGTTCGGACCAACCGGGTGAACACTGGTTAGCTGTGTACATAACTGAAGACCGTGTCGGTTGTTTTTTTGACAGTTTTGGAAACAGGCCAGACAGCAAGATGTTTCCGTCAACCGTTTATAAATTTCTAAAAACTACATGTTACAATGTACAATTTTCAAATAAACAGGTTCAGGATTTATCATCGGTTACGTGCGGTGAACACTGTGTATTCTTTCTCTACCACATGTCAAAGGGTTTGAGCTATGAAGATGTTTTATCTAAATATTCCAACGACTTGACAAAAAATGATAAAAAGGTCTCGCTAATTGTGAAAAAACTACACCCGCATGCTTATAATTGTGATATGTTTAAAAACTCTCAATGTATACAATCTGGTGAGGTGTTTATGAAAAAGTCTTATTCTAAATAAATGAGTCGAAAAACAAATATATGTATCATCAAGTTTGTTTATTGTCATCACATGTTCAAACACGTTTAAAACAAGACTGTATACACTTTTTTAAAAAATGTAACCATGCGCTTGTATCTAAACGTGGCGATGAAAACACGGGTGGTTCTGAATCATCATCATCACGGGTGGTAAAAGTCTTGTTAATGTTTTTAAATGAATTGACCTCATCTTTAACACGTCTGTTTGGAACCGTAGAAAGAGGTATGTTCAACATTGCTATAGCACTCAGGAATTCACGCCACCCGTTGGGTCTCCTATGAGGATTCATAGTTTGAGGGGTGGTAACGTTCTTAACCAAATCGAAAATGTGAGATCCTGGAATGATCGTACCGTTGAAAACAAATTCGCCCTCTCTACCCTATGCAGCAACCCCCTGTGATTTCATGATTTTTTTCTAATATATACCGGACATTTCTTTTACTTCTCTGCGGTACATTTTGTAAAACCTCTTTAACCGTAGCGTCGTCATCAACGGTCGCTGCTTCTGTGGGTGATGTCTGTACATTTTCAGATGCCTGTGGTAGGTTAAGCGTTATTGATTTATTCTCATTATCACCCTGCTTAACCAACGATATATACCTCTGCAAGAGTGTCGAGTATAATTTGGCTTTTTCATAATTCCCCAAATCAGTTCTGTCCAAAACGCTTTTTATCGATGCATCCAAATCATTTTCCGTGCGCTGTCTCAGAGGTATAGGTGCACCATCGTTTGGTGCACCTATACCCAGCTGTCGCTGGGGTACCAAATACATCTTTTCAGCGTGTTCCATTATCCCCCCTGTCTTGATGCGATTAGACTACTTATAAAGGGGACGGCGACGCTTAACAGAGGTAAAAGGAACCCACCCTCTTGATTGATCACATATTTCTTTCTTAACACACCAATTTTTTTATCGGCTATGAATTTTATAGCTTTTTTCTTTTTTTCCAACTTTTTATATTGTGACTTTGTCAATGGTATTGTACCGCTGAGCACATTCAAAGCCACTTCGCATAAGGTTAGTATTAACTCATTCGAAGATTCTTGTAAAATGAGACGTCTCTGTATCGGCTTAGCCTTAAGTAAGAGTTTTAGAAGCGGCATGTTTCTATAATTAGATTAGACATGTCAGCGTCTAAACTCTTTTTTTCTGAACATAGACCACCGGATACTCTGAAAGCAGATCGGTTCTGAGACGAAACGTGTCAGGTGTTCTAGATTTACAATCAATCATGAGGTAGCCAAAGGGTTTTTCAGTAGCGTTTTTAAAACATTCAAGGAAAAATTTGGTATTACCAGGATACATCTGTCTCGCTAATACAGCAATCTGTGTATTGTCTCTTGGGTTTTTGAAAAGTATTAGGTAATTGGTGTTTAAACTGATTATTCTGCTGGATTTCCCCTGAAAAAACAAATTCTGAACCATTTAGATAGCGCTGAGATTTCTATGATGCACGTATTGTGTAAACACTTTTTCAACCTGCTTATTGCCACTCGCAACATCCATTAAGTCATCAATAATTAATAGCGATGGTTTGGTCGGCGGCAAGAGTTGGTCGTCCGATGGTGTGTCAGGAATACCTTGTATAAAATTAATATTCCTGATTTTTAACAACTCATCATAAAGAGGTTGCCAGCAGTCGTAAATGTAGACAATGTTTTCAATCGTTGTAGATATTAAGCGGTCGGCATCAGCTATTAATGTTTTCACAAAAAACGTTTTCCCAGAGTTTGACGGTCCGCTTACTATACACGAGAACGGATGTTGCAATCTGAGGTCGAATCCTGAGATGATACACATAATTTTTTATTGTAGAAAATAACACACAAGCATATAATAGCATAAAAAATACAAATGTAAATATACAAATGTCACAGACATTTTGAAAAATCACACATACACAAATAATAGAAACATCCATATATACAATATGTTACAAACATGTTGAAAAAATCACACAGATACAAATAATAGAAAACTGTACATATATACAGATTTTACAGGCATAATGATGAAAAGAAAGTAGAGACTGGTGAAATCAAAGTAATGAATTTTTTCACCGTCCGATGTTTTGTGATAGAGTTTGTACGCGTTCGACTGGGATGTGTATATGTTGACATGAACTCTATGACTGATGGGTCGACCTGTTTTAAACGACGCCACTGGCACTCCCACATAACTTCGACTTTTAAGCCGTACACCTTGGTGAGGGTTTCAATCTTATCATCAAAAACGCCTTCTTAAAACACTGTATTTCCCAACCACAACCTCACCCTCTGTCAGAGCGTGTTGGATGTTCACATGCCTGGTTGTTTTGACATATTCCAGCCATTCGATGCTAATGTCTGAAAATGCCTTGTTTTGGCTTGTGTACGCGTTGTTATGTGTAAGAGCGAGTGTATCACGTGGTAGGTAGTGTGTTTTGTATACAGCCATGCAGCACGATGCCAACGTGGTTTGACCAAAAGGGTCTAGACCCGTGCATTCTATGAACTCATCACGGTATTTCAGACACGCCTCTCTTAACAGCACGACGTTGTTTCGACCGTAGAAACGGAGTTCCTTCTGAAAATCAAAAACACCGCACGCTGAATCGTTGTACCAGTCATCAAATTCACGTCTGCCAGCATTGGACATGTTGTCATATCCATAAAAGGCCTTATCTGGATATGGGCCTATGTAATGGTTGTTTGAGCGTGTGTTAAACTTGTGTGGGAAATAACCCTTTTCTGTGGTGGTGAGATTTAACGCAGCTGTTGTTTTTGCCAGACTCATCGGTAGGAAAGAATAGCTGTCGATAAAACACTGTTTAAAACATGCATCAAACATGAATATCAGACGGCATCCAGTCATTGTCACATCTAGTTTGATCCCGTTTTTGGAATAATATTCCAAAAGTATGAAATTGTCAAACCCTTCAGCGTTGTGTGCTAAAAATGTGAAATCGTTGAACCTCGGTCGCACACACCCGTCACCCTCAGCCGTGAACTCCACACCTGAAAATGTAATTGCGCAAACAAAATTTGCATGATATTTGCTGTTCTCGAAACGTGTATCAAAATAAAAAAAAATGTAGCGGTTATTTGTCTCCTTCAATCTAATGGGTTGTATGAAGCATTCATGCTTAGCGTCTGGAATCAGTTCTTCGCGACAATGAACACAGTGTGGTGTCGGACACGTGTGTGGTTTGGGTTTTTTAACACTAACGTGGTAACGTCTGTTACAATTCTTACAAAATTTTGTAAGATCGCAATTTGACGCTACCACGCTAGGATCGCTCTTCATAGGACGGGGCTGTTTATGTTTGTCAAAACAAAAATCAGACTTGCAAAACCTCCCACAAGACAAGCAATATCTTGAACCTGTGACCCTTGAAGGGCAGCCGGGGTCGTTACAAACATCACACCTGTATTTGCAACCATGGTCTCGGAACGAAGTGTAACCGGCATAGCAGAATTCACAGACGTATGGCACCCCCATGAACGCCTTGAGGTTTAATATTCCATAGTAATGGCTGTCGTGTATGTATAAAAAGGCTGTTTTTGCATGCGGTACAGTGCTAGTTTGAAATTTCTGCAACACCCCGACGTTTGATCTGTAAAAGATCACAATCTTGATGTCCAATAAGCTCTCAAATTTTGGAACATCATTAAAGCCGACTTTATGGTGAATAGGTAGCCCGCACCGTGTCTGAAATGTGGCAGCCAATTTTTCTAAATAAGCTGTTGGTTTCTCAGGGTTTACAAAATTTGCCAGGCATATCGCGAAGCACAAATGATTAGTAACATTAACGGGGCAGAATAGATTCATCCTGTTCTTGCTTATTATCTGTTCATGAGCCAAATCACACAATTTACGTCGCGCGCCCCCATCACGACCTCTAGCGATTGAAACAGTCAGGTGTAGTGTCTCATTGCACATAATTTTTTTATTGCTTTGGATTATTTTTTCGATGGCGTCCATCAGAATTTCATACGAATGGTTATTCGCGGGTGAAAGGATCGCATTAACATCTGAAAGCAGGGAATCGCCACTCAGTGTGACATCGAAAGCCCCACTCTGTCCGGCCAGTGTGTGTGAGAATTTTACGATATCTTTGAATACATTGTGGATGTGTGAAATTTATGATGTTATGTTGCTGCTCGACACGGATCTGAAATTAACATCACGACGCAGTACCACCCCATTGAACCGTGGTCTAGGTGTAACATGGTAGCCGTCTATCACACCACCCCTTATAGACAATTCTTCTAAGGATACTGGATCAGATTCAGCACCACAGCCATTTTGAATTTGATGTAAAACATTATTAAACATCTCAATTTCCCCCCACGTCTCGATGTTTATATAACATATCATGTAGTGTTTTATTAAAATCTTCCACAGCATCACCACCAATACATTGACGTTTAGACGGCTCCATTATGGATGACAAGTTTAAAACACCCCCTTACACACGTGAAATACCACTTAAACGCAACAAAACCGCTGATAACGATGACCAATCGACACGCTTCAGATCTGATGTATGATCTACAGCTTTGGCTATAATCCCTACAGTCCTAATCAACTTTTCTTGCAAGTCATACACCTTAACAATGCTATCTAATACCTGTTTATGGCACACACAGCATTCAGATTGATTAGAAAACCGCCGGTACCTCTGTGGGTCGATGTGGTTTGTTTCTGTCTGTGTGGGGATGTCTGATCTGCCGAAATCTACTGCATCCCACGCTTTGTAATCCGTGTTGGTCCAATCGGCGACAAAGTCGAGATCAACGTTTACGGGGTTTCTACCTGTAACAAAATCACACGATGTTAAAATTAATATTTTATTAAAGTGACGATTGCGTTAAAAACCATGTAAATACATACCTTCTGGCTTTTCCGGGTGCTTGAAATCTGTTTTCGTCTTCTTTCCTGATAGTTTTATCAAACCTGATTGTCAATATTTTATTAAAAATAATAAATTGCATTAAAACATATGTAATACATACCTTGCGGCTTTTTCACCATACGCTTTTGTGACTTTTCCACGCACAGATCTACCACGGGAGCCAGGTGTTTTCGCTTGCGTGTCGCTTTCCGACCTGACGGCTTGTCGACCCCTGTATTATCAAGGCCTGGCTCAGGAATGGTGGCCACGAGCTGTCTGATGGTTACAGAACGAAAGATATTACAATCACAACCATATGATGAAAAATTCATAAAACCGTATTAGATAGTCATAAATATATTACCTAAACTGTCGGCAGAGCATCCAACATCAGCGGTTACAACATTGGAGTTTGGATAATGTTCTGCTATTAGAATGCATACACGGTCAAAAACACACACTCACAACTATGTAGTGATATTGTTATTATTAGTAGAATCTGTGGTTTTTACAATTACCTTGGTATGAAATTTGTGGTTCAGAATCACCCGCACCAAACCCCGCGGTCCAAAGACTTTCGAACCCCGGTGTTTCAAAACACGCCAGGTTTGATGGTCCTTCGAGTGATTCTACAGAAAAGTCACACCTATTAACAAATAAATAAATAAACACACACATACGTTGTAACAAGGCTTATAGTTTTATGTATTATGAAAAACTTACTGAGAGTTCATCGTCGGTGATGGTCCTTGTGATGGTCGATCAGTCGAATGAAGGTCTGAAGGGATCTCTCTTGTTATATAGGCCTGTGTGTGTGTGTGTGTGTGTGTGTGTGTGTGTGTGTGATGTGCATGTTTATGGCGGTCGTAAAAGAACAATACACCTATGTTTTTAGGATAGTCATACCATGTGTTTCTGTCTTGGGTTTGTAATAGAATTGTTGTTCATGTTTCATAAAATACACGTTATTTGTTAAACAGGTGTCCAATTGGTATGTAAAAGTTGACACCATCTTAAAATCTTTTTGTAGAAAAAAACAGAAGTTGTTAAAAAGAGGTAATTCACAGGCTTATCCATATATCTCTCTGTGCACTGTTCAACTAAATAGAAATTATAGTCTGTTAACATTTTGTGTGACATATCATCTGAAAACCATAGAATAGACAACTTTGAAGAATGGATTATTCATAAAACAGCATTACAATTCGTTTATTTAGCAGTAGTGATATGAAATCAACTTTGTTTGAAAGCAGAATAGTTTTTCTTTAACTAGAAACAGTTTTAAAACATATATCATTTAAACAAGGTTTCTGTTTTAAAAAGAAAGTCTAAGGGTGTGCACGAGTGCGTGTGTGTGACATTTGTAAGGTCACACATTGATTCAGTGTTTGCGAGAATGGTGGTTAGATGGATTATGACCACCCCACAACAACCATAGCTTGTAAACAATTGATAAGATTAGGGTGTTAAAGATTGTTAGAGGATGTGCTAGGATCTGCGGGTGTGTGGGTCAGGGAAATCATAAAAGGGTTTCATTTATTTTAGCAGTAGGGGTATGAAATTAACTTTGTTTGAAATGCAGTATAGTTAACATACCCTAGACATTTGTAAGGACACATATTGATTCAGTGTTTGCGAGAAAGGTGTAGAGGTATACCGGGTTATGACCTATCCCACAGCAACCATAGTTTGTAAACAATTGATAAGACATCTGTTTTTTTAAAGCTTGTCTAAGTGGTTATATGACATCTATGAATGTGAGAGGATGTGCGGGTGTCCATGGGGGAGAAATGAGGAGAGGGAAGGAAGGAGGTCATAAATTACGCGCAGGGTGTCCGGTGGAGAAGTGGAGAAGGTCGAAGGCTAGGAGGTCATAAAATATGCGCTGGGTGTCCGGTGGAAAAGGGTAGAAGGTAGAAGGGTAGGTGGTCATAAATCACGCGCTTTTTCCTTATGCCGATATGTCGTCAATCATTTTTGACATAAAGTATATTTTAATCACTACTGTCCTTGACTGGTTTTAGCAGAAGACTAATGTTGGCTGAATTCATATAAGGTGGAAGTCTCTACCATTTTCCTGCAACATATAAAAAGTATAAAAAGTTGGTACTAGAATTGTACAGAACGGAGAACGGAGGCACGGAGAAGGCTAGAATAAAAAGAAAGCAGATCCAACTTTTTCACTAAAACAATCTTGCGGTTTGAAACAGAACAGGACGAGATCTCTAGACCTCTTGAACAGTAGCAAAGGTCTCCACCCTAATGTCAACACAGCTCAATGAAAACAGGGGAGCTTTTATGGTTAATTTTTAAATCTATTTTATCTCATTTTAATTTTGTGGTATTGTCGTGGAAAATATTTCCAACACCGAGCGTCTGAGGAGTCACAATGAGAAACAGTTAAATGAATTTAGTCATGCTTTATTTACATGCACGCATGGGAAGACTAGCTATACGAATTTCCTAAGATCTGAACACAGTGACGTGTATATATATACATGGTAAGGCAATTTCGAAACCAAAACACTGGGGTGTTTTTCTGTACTTGTCCGTACCATGCACAGACATTATCTCACACACTCCTTCAGAAATAAAACTGTCAGACTCAAAGATTTACGAATCTGTTCTCCATGGCTATGGATTAGAAAAAATTTAACATTTTGCTTAAAAATTTTCTCTCACAGTATGTATGCAGATGTTTGAAGAAAAAGTAGTACAAGTATATACAGTATGTAAGAAAAACACTATGGTGTGATGGATGTGTGTGTTAGTCTATGTATGTGTGGTCAGCTGTTTAAGTGCCTGGCAACGGCTGGCAGGAAAGACCTTCTGAATCTCATCGATTTTATATCAGTGCCTGTCAGAGGGATATCTGTCTTTGAAACAGATGAGTTCTTCATTTCTTCTGTATTCGATTGGTGGTATATTAATTTGCATAATTAATCCCTTGTAGTGAGGGCACTGAAGGAGTTTCTGCATGGTGAGGAGCTTCGGTGGCCCAGGACTTTTCCCTGTGAGGTACAGGAACCTTCCCTATCCCAGTATCTTTACCCAGATGTCCGGATGCTCTTCCATCTTCTTAAGCCATGCTGAGTGAGACTGGTGAATGAACATTAGCGTGACATCCAAGTATTTATATGCCACAAGCACCATAAGTAGGAAAGGTTGAGAATTATAACCAGAGTGCCACAAATATCCCAGGGAATATTTTAAAGTCCACAAGGGGTCACAACCATCATACATCAGCTCAATCAGGGAGTCAATGTCCCACGAGTAAAATATAAATGACAAACTCTCAAGTCCATCTCTGTAGTGTTTTGCTTAATCATCATCAGGCATAAATAAATGAAACTTTTCTACTTTTTCTATGAATTTGTCAATTTTGGTCGTTGTTTTCAACGCTCTTCTCAAGACTAACACTTCATACCATTCCGACCTAGCAAATCGTTTCAGCAAATATTTGCAGTATTTAACATTTCTGTAAGTCATTGCTACAAGGAGGATTTGTTTAGTTGAGTAAAATGGATCATTGTAAAAATACTCAAGTCGCTGCAAAGATTCTTTGTTTTTCACAGCTTTAAAAAAATCGTTTTTTTGGTCAATTTTTAAATATATTTTATCTAATTTAATTTAGTTTTTTTTATTGTTTAAATAGATCAGCATGAGGCTTAAAATCCAAAAAGACCTGATTGCTCTACCCATATGACATTTAAATAGGTGAAGTCTGTCCGTGAGGGACGTTTAAACCTCGCCTGAGCAGAGAGGGAAAGTTTTTAATATAATTCTTTATTATTTGTGTTCCCTTATTCTTTATTTAATCTTTGTTATTAACATTTTGTAATGTGATTTTACTATGTCACCTGTTTACTTTCACACTGGTCTTGAAAACTCCAAAACTACTGACTTCCTAAAAGCATCTTCATGTAACCAGTTGTCACGTCCTCAGTTATGCGGAACTGAGTAGTAACATGAATATGGTTTGGAGAGGAAAAAGAACTCAGGGTTATTGAGGTATGAATGGTGTCTTTATTTACATTGAGGGATATTAACAAGCAACAACGCAAGACATCACAGAGAAACACAACCAAGCCAACCAAAGGCCAGAGGTCCTAACCTCAATCCTAACCAATGAAACAACTTTAACAACATAGAACAGGACGAGATCTCTAGACCTCTTGAACAGTAGCAAAGGTCTCCATCCTAAAGGTCAACAAAGCTCAATGAAAACAGGGAGCTTTTATGGTTAATTTTTAAATATATTTTATCTCATTTTAATTTAGTGGTATTGTCATGGAGAATATTTCCATCACCGAGCGTCTGAGGAGTCACAATGAGAAACAGTTAAGTGAATTTAGAGTCAGGCTTTATTTACATGCACACATGGGAAGACTAGCTATACGAATCTCCTAAGATCTGAACACAGTGATGTGTATATATATGGTCAAGCAATTTTGAAATCAATACACTGGTGTGTTTTTCTGTGCTTGTCCATACCATGCACAGACATTATCTCACACACTCATTCAGAAATAAAACTGTCAGACCCAAAGATTTACGAATCTGTTCTCCATGGCTCTGGATGAGAAACATTTAAGAAACACTTTTCTTTCACATTAAACATTTTGCTTTAAAATTTTGTCTCACAGTACATATGCAGATGATTGAAGAAAAAGTAGTATACGTATATATGTAGAAAAACACTATGATGTGTTGGATGTGTGTGTTAGTCTATGTATGTGTGGTCAGCTGTTTATGTGCCTGGCAACGGCTGGCAGGAAAGACCTTCTGAATCTCACCGATTTTATATCAGTGACTGTCAGAGGGATAACTGTCTTTGAAACAGATGAGTTCTTCATTTCTTCTGTATTCAAATGGTGGTATTTTCATTTTCATAATGAATTCCTTGTAGTGAGGGCACTGAAGGAGTTTCTGCATAGTGAGGAGCTTCGGTGGCCCAGGACTTTTCCCAGTGAAGTACAGGAACCTGTCCTATCCCAGTATCTTTACCCAGATGTCCGGATGCTCTTCCATCTTCTTAAGCCATGCTGAGTGAGACTGGTGAATGAACATTAGCGTAACATCCAAGTATTTATATGCCACAAGGACCATGCATCGGGATGGACAAGAATTATAACCACAGTGCCACAAATATCCCAGGGAATATTTTAAAGTCCACAAGGGGTCACAACCATCATACATCACCTCAATCAGGGAGTCAATGTCCCACCAGTAAAATGTATACGACAACGTCTCAAGTCCATCTCTGTAGTCTTTTGCTTAATCATCATCAGGCATAAATAAATGAAACTTTTCTACCTTTTCTATGAATTCATCAATTTTGGTCGTTGTTTTCAACTCTCTTCTCAAGACTTAATACCATTCCGACCTAGCCAATCGTTTCAGCAAATATTTGCAGTATTTAACATTTCTGTAAGTCATTGCTACAAGGAGGATTTGTTTAGTTGAGTAAAATGGATCATTGTAAAAATACTCAAGTCGCTGCAAAGATTCTTTGTTTTTTACAGCTTTAAAAAGTTCGTTTTTATGGTCAATTTTTAAATATATTTTATCTCATTTTAATTTACTTTTTTTTGTTTAAATAGATCAGCATGAGGCTTTAAATCCAAAAAGACCTGATTGCTCTACCCCTATGACATTTAAATAGGTGAAGTCTGTCCGTGAGGGACGTTTAAACTTCGCCTGAGCAGAGAGAGAAAGTTCTTTAATATAATTCTTTATTATTCGCGTTCCCTTATTCTTTATTTAATCTTTGTTATTAAAATTTTGTAATGTGATTTTACTACGTCACCTGTTTACTTTCACACTGGTCTTGAAAACTCCAAAACTACTGACTTCCTAAAAGTATCTTCATGTATCAGTTGTCACGTCCTCAGTTATGGGGAACTGAGTAGTAACATGAATATGGTTTGGAGAGGAAAAAGGGCTCAGGGTTATTGAGGTATGAATGGTGTCTTTATTTACATTGAGGGATTTTAACAAGCAACAACGCAAGACATCACAGAGACACACAACTGTAAAAAAGGCCGTGGTGGGGGGTGAGAGAGCAGAGTGTAGAAAAACTCTTTCTCCCTCCACACAAAAGCACTGTATTCAACCACTCCAATTTGATGTTACCTGGCAGAAAGAGGCATGGCACAATAGAGGTTAAAAATGAAGTTTTAATTTATTAACACCGGTAAATAATTATTGTAGTTACATGTGAATACTGAATGTAAAAAGGTACCAAGGTTACAGAGAAAACAAAAATGAGAAGAAAGAGGTAAAGGGAGAGTGAGAGAGAAAGAGGCAGATCCATGAGAAATGAGATGATAGAGCAGGCTTGAAAACCAGAAGATCCGGTTTCGATGGAAAGACAGCTGGGAAAGAAAAAGTAAAGAAAAAAGTCCCTTCCCCACATGTGAGCAGACCTTTATACCCCTGGCCTACAGGAAGTTGTCACTGGCCTACTGGAAGTTGTCACAGACCAATCAGAACCTGTTGTTTCTGATGTCACGCCCTCCGGTGCCTCCCATCTGGGCAAGACAAAGAGAGTGGGCGGTCCTGACGGCCGACACTTCACACGTTCGGCTCGGGGGCCTCTCTAGACCTCTTGAACAGTAGCAAAGGTCTCCACCCTAATGTTAACACAGCTCAATGAAATTAGGGAGCTTTTATGGTTAATTTTTAAATAGATTTTATCTAATTTTAATTTAGTGGTATTGTCGTGGAAAATATTTCCATCACCAAGCGTCTCAGGAGTCACAATGAGAAACAGTTAAATGAATTTAGTCATGCTTTATTTACATGCACACATGGGCAGACTCGCTATACGAATCTCCTAAGATCTGAACACAGTGACGTGTATATACATGGTAAGGCAATTTCGAAACCAAAACACTGGGGTGTTTTTTGTACTTGTCCGTACCATGCACAGACATTATCTCACACACTCCTTCAGAAATAAAACTGTCAGACTCAAAGATTTACGAATCTGTTCTCCATGGCTATGGATTAGAAAAAATTTAACATTTTGCTTTAAAATTTTCTCTCACAGTATGTATGCAGATGTTTGAAGAAAAAGTAGTACAAGTATATACAGTATGTAAGAAAAACACTATGGTGTGATGGATGTGTGTGTTAGTATATGTTCTATGTATGTGTGGTCAGCTGTTTAAGTGCCTGGCAACGGCTGGCAGGAAAGACCTTCTGAATCTCATTTTTTTTGTATCAGTGCCTGTCAGAGGGATAACTCTCTTTGAAACAGATGAGTTCTTCATTTCTTCTGTATTCGATTGGTGGTATATTCATTTGCATAATTAATCCCTTGTAGTGAGGGCACTGAAGGAGTTTCTGCATGGTGAGGAGCTTCGGTGGCCCAGGACTTTTCCCTGTGAGGTACAGGAACCTTCCCTATCCCAGTATCTTTACCCAGATGTCCGGATGCTCTTCCATCTTCTTAAGCCATGCTGAGTGAGACTGGTGAATGAACATTAGCGTGACATCCAAATATTTTTATGCCACAAGCACCATCCGTCGGAAGGGACTAGAATTATAATCACAGTGCCACAAATATCCCAGGGAATATTTTAAAGTCCACAAGGGGTCACAACCATCATACATCAGCTCAATCATGGAGTCAATGTCCCACCAGTAAAATATAAATGACAAACTGTCAAGTTCATCGCTGTAGTGTTTTGCTTAATCATCATCAGGCATAAATAAATGAAACTTTTCTACTTTTTCTATGAATTTGTCAATTTTGGTCGTTGTTTTCAACGCTCTTCTCAAGACTAACACTTCATACCATTCCGACCTAGCAAATCGTTTTAGCAAATGTTTGCAGTATTTAACATTTTTGTAAGTCATTGCTACGAGGAGGATTTGTTTAGTTGAGTAAAAAAATGGTTCATTGTAAAAACATTCAAGTCGCTGCAAAGATTCTTTGTTTTTTACAGCTTTAAAAAATTCGCTTTTATAGTCAATTTTTAAATATATTTTATCTCATTTTAATTATTTTTTTTTGTTTAAATAGATCAGCATGAGGCTTTAAATCCAAAAATACCTGATTGCTCTACCCCTATGACATTTAAATAGGTGAAGTCTGTCCGGGTGGGAAGTTTAAACTTCGCCTGAGCAGAGAGAGAAAGTACTTTAATGAAATTCTTTATTATTTGTGTTCCCTTATTCTTTATTTAATTAACATTTTGTAATGTGATTTTACTATGTCACCTGTTTACTTTCACACTGGTCTTGAAAAATCAAAAACTACTGACTTCCTAAAAGTATCTTCATGTATCCAGTTGTCATGTCCTCAGTTATGGGGAACTGAGTAGTAACATGAATATGGTTTGGAGAGGAAAAAAAACTCAGGGTTATTGAGGTATGAATGGTGTCTTTATTTACATTGAGGGATTTTAACAAGCAACAACGCAAGACATCACAGAGACACACAACCAAGCCAACCAAAGGACAGAGGTCAACTAAAGGGAGGAAAGAACAGAAGCAGAAACAAGCACATAACCAACTGTTACACACAATCCTAACCAATGAAACAAGTTTAACAACATAGAACAGGACGAGATCTCTAGACCTCTTGAACAGTAGCAAAGGTCTCCATCCTAAGGTAAACAAAGCTCAATGAAAACAGGGAGCTTTTATGGTTCATTTTTAAATATATTTTATCTCATTTTAATTTAGTGGTATTGTCATGGAAATATTTCCATCACCGAGCGTCTGAGGAGTCACAATGAGAAACAGTTAAATGAATTTAGTCAGGCTTTATTTACATGCACACATGGGAAGACTAGCTATACGAATCTCCTAAGATCTGAACACAGTGATGTGTATATATTTGTGGTGGGCCGTTATCGGCGTTAACGTGCTGCGTTAACGTGAGACTCTTTATCGGGCAATAAAAACGTGCTGCGTTAACGTGAGACTCTTATCGGGCGATAAAAAAAATATCGCCGTTAATCTATTCACAAAGTTGGGTTGGGAGCTGGGTCTATACTACACAAGTCATTGTGCCGGAGTTAAATGGTTACACTAGATTTATAAGTATATTTCTTCTTTCTTGTGTCTTTTAGTTTCTTATTTCCTAAAGACCTTTTTATTTTGTATACCTAGCACGGATGTATACCTAGCGCGGATGTATACCTAGTGGATGTATACCTGCACTGTAGGGGGCGAGAACGAGTCTTCGAACTGTGAAATTACTAGAGCTGTAATACTCGGATCCTTTTTAGGATTCGGCTCCCTCTGAGTCACTCACTAAACTGATCCGGGTGTGTGAGTCACTTGAGTCACTTGAGTGGAGCGCTAACCCACTCTCTGATCCGGGTGCGTGAGTCACTTGAGTCAGTACGCACCCGGATCAGAGAGCGGGTTAGCGCTCCTGGCGGTTAACCTCCTTTACAACCGGACTCATGTAAGCCAATATATTGGAGTTTACAATTTAGACATGGTGTAGTTAGGACTCAAAGGATTTGATTCAATGGAGACCTCAGATTCGTGACTCATGAGTCATTTAAAGAATCCGGGCAATTAACCCGGGTGAGTCATGAATCTCACAGCTCTAGAAATTACCACATCACGTGTTGTGGAAACATGGATGCAGCTATGAAGCCGCCGGGTTTGCTTCAGGGAAAATGTATTTTTAAGATTAATCTAGATTAATTTCGATTGCTATAGATGAATCTAGATTAATTTCGATTGCTATAGATTAATCTAGATTAATTCCAAGACATTTACATTTACATTTACGGCATTTATCAGACGCCCTTATCCAGAGCGACTTACAATCAGTAGTTACAGGGACAGTTACAGGTTAAGTGTCTTGCTCAGGGACACAATGGTAGTAAGCGGGATTTGAACCTGGGTCTTCAGGTTCATAGGCGAGTGTGTTATCCACTAGGCTACTACCACCCAAGACTACAGTGAGATTAATCCAGATTAAGAAAATTAATCTATGCCCACCTCTAGTATATATATATATGGTCAAGCAATTTCGAAATCAAAACACTAGTGTGTTTTTCTGTGCTTGTCTGTACCATGCACAGACATTATCTCACACACTCCTTCAGAAATAAAACTGTCAGACTCAATCTGTTCTCCATGGCTCTGGATGTAAATAGATCAGCATGAAGCTTTAAATCCAAAAAGACCTCATTGCTCTACCCCTATGGCATTTAAAAAGGTGAAGTCTGACCGGTAGGGACGTTTAAACTTCGCCTCCCGTCGCCCTCTTCCACCAGCTTTCCTCACACTGCTGGGAGGGACGTGGGTCTCCACGGACCTCGTGATGATCCTGGACGGGCGCGATGGGCGGAGCCATCCTGGCACCTACCGCCCAAACGGCGTCATCCTGGTCGTCGTCCGTGTCAACCTCGTACTCCTCATACCCCCGGAAGTCACGTGGGTAATCACGGATGTCGCGACGATCTCAGAGTTCCTGGCTCAACATGGCGAAGGTCGTGGGGGTCGCATCCTCTGCGCTCGCTGCCCACGTCCCTTCCTTGCTGCTGCCGACGCCACCGTCTTCGCTCCGCCCACTCACTCGCCGACGTTGTCGCTTCCGGGGTTTGCGGAGTTTCCCGGGGGTGACGTCATCACGTTCGTCGCACCGGGCTGCATCTTTCGCGGCGTTTCTTCTTCTCTGCTTCTTTCCTCTGTGCTTTTGTCGAGAGGGACGGCATTCTGTCACGTCTACGGACTTACGGGGAAAGGAAGCGCAGAGGTTTGACATGCTGGGAATGGGGTTTTATTATAAATAAATAATAAATAAATACAAATAAACAATGACGCGGTGGCCGAAAAGGATTTAAACAAAGGGGAGAAGGGGAGAACTTCTGTAATTTCTTCCCCAGAAGAGTAATCATCTCCTTTGCTATGTTGTCCTCTGTACTGCAGAATAAAGCTGCCTGTATAAATATTAAAATCCTGAATGTTGGCCTAATGGTTGATGCAACGGAGTCAAGTCCCACAAAGGAATGTGATAGTAAAGTGAGTGTCATTGTGATACACTGCAGTACTGCACACGGTGAACACAACAAAATGTGTCCTCTGCTTTTAACCCATCACCCTTATTGAGCAGTGGGGCATCCATGACAGGCGCCCGGGGAGCAGTGTGTGGTGACGGTGCTTTTCTCAGTGGCACCTCAGTAGCACCTTGGCGGATTCGAACCGGCAACCTTTTGATTACGGGACCGCTTACTCAACCGCCACCACTGCCCCAGATCAACATCTACCGGATTCATGGCTGCCCTGGTATCCACCAGTGCATGCACCTGTGGGAACCAGGGGTCGGTGAAGCCCAGCTTAAGACAAACGGAAAAGTGCATCGGGTGGCAGAGCATGGGAGTTCGGGGCTCAACAGGGGGCTCTGCGGCCTGCCACATTCCAATTTCCTTGTTTGACTCCTATGAGTCGTAGCAAAGCCACCCCCACCACTGATATCCCCATATTTGCAGCTCTTCCAAAAATGTGTCGATTAACTCACAGATCGGGCTGTTGTTTTCCAACAATGGAGTAGCCCAATCCAGGCAACTCGTCTTTTTCCTTAAAGTGAAAGTGAAGTAATTATGGGGACGCTTCCTTAACCGCTAGGCTACCACTGCCCCTTTTGGTTTTGGTTCCTTGACAAAGTTTGGCCCTTCCATTCCAGAGGGCCTCCCCAGAATCCATTTGTTTCCCCCAGTGATTCCCCCAGTGTGGGATGCAAAAGACCTTGGGCAAAGTCACACAGAAATAATCTTGAGCGAAGCTTCACCGACCCCTGGTTGTCATTATGATACACTGCAGCACAAAACACAGTGCACACAATAAAATGTGTCCTCTGCTTTTAACCCATCACCCTTGGTGAGAAGTGGGCAGCCATGACAAGTGCCCGGGAAGCAGTGTATGGGGATGGTACTTTGGTCAGTGGCACCTTGGCGGTTTGGATTCGAACCTTGCGATTATGACTCATTACCCACTATGCCACCACTGCCCGATCCTCTGCACACTGTCTCATCGTCATTGGAGATGAGCCCCACCATAAGTGGTGTCATTTGCGAACTTGATAGCATTATTTGGGTGACACAGTCATACATAAACTTTGTGTACGGTAGAGAACTTAGAACGTACCTCTGTAGAGATCCAGTGTTAATGCTGAGGGCTGTGGAAAGCAGTGAACCCACTATCTCTGTTCGCGGTCAGAGAGAAAATAAAGTTGACAAAGAGCAGCCTAGCATTGCGCCCCTGCTGTTCCAGGTGGGAGATGGAGCACTGTGATGATGGCATCTTCAGTCAATCTGTTAGCTCTGTATACATACTGGTGGGGGTCAAGTGTGGGAAGTGGGATGTGATGTGGCGACGGATCAGTCTTTCATAACACTTCATTATGACTGGTGTCAGTGCGACAGTTCGGTAGTCATTGTGGCTGCTGATGGTGGTCTTTTTGGGCAGCGGACAATTGTGCTAATTGTGACTTCAGGCAGGAATAGAGGAATGGGACGAAGCGTTAAAAATCCTGGTGACTAATCCAGGCAGCTGGTCAGTGCACTCTCTGAGGACCCTCCCAGTCCGGTCCAGCAGCCTTCCTTGGATTAACTGCATTGTTTTTCCATATGTTTTTACTGTGTAATATATTGCACAACTTCAATTTAGTCATCTTAAGTTCCATGGTCGAATCAGTGCCCAGAAACCAGCACTAAACAAAAGACATCTGAAAAAAAATTGCCAAGGCCCACAGTCTGCTAAAAGGATGAACGCTGGAAAAGTGGCCGGTGAAAGGTGGATTTTTCAAATGAATCTTCTGTTGAATTACACCACAGTCGCCGCAAATATTGCAGGAGACCTACTGAAGCCCATATGTATCCGAGATTCACCCAGAAAACGGTGAAGTTTCTGGTGACTAATCCTCTACCATTCACTGATGGACTCAAATCTCTACATCTAACTGAGCATCTGTGGGATGTGCTGTAAAAACAAGTTTGACCCATTAATGCTCCAATGCTCCATTAATGCTCCATATGCAATATGGACAATATGCTCTCAGGTCTAGTAGAAGTCATGCCTCAAGGAGTTTATACATTAATAAATAATCATGATAAATCATGTTTAAAATATTTAATGACTGTTGTGGTTATTGTCTGGATATGCTTAATAGTATATATTTAAAACAACATTTTTAAGCCCATGTGATTGGTGTGTATTTGTTAAAATAAATTTGATCCACTGTCAGTAAGACTGGAGAGGAAATTATGTGCCCCCATTATTCCAGACAGGGTTTGCGCTTGAGTTAGCCCTGCTGACTTACATTTACATTTTCGGCATTTGGCAGACGCCCTTATCCAGAGCGACTTACAACGTGCTTTCAAGTTACCATCGATGAAGAGATCAATTCCGGTTCACTAGGACCACAACTATGAATACAATCTTTTTATTCACTCTGTTGTAGATTCTGTACACCACAATAAGAAAGTTACAATTTAATCTAAATATTCTTTAAAGAGGAAGGTCTTGAGCTGTCGTTGAGCTGTCACTAAGTCACTGAGAAGGAGAGAGCTGCGAGTTGTCTAGGTAAATAGCAAGATCCTGATGTGGTGAAGAATCTGCTGGAATAAATATAAGTTCAGTTTTGCTGGGATTGAGTTGGAGGTGATGGGCTGCCATCCAAGACGAGATGTCGGTTAGACATGCAGAGATTTTGGAAGCAGTATGTAGGTCAGAGGGAGGAAAGGAGAAGAGGAGTTGTGTGTCGTCAGCATAGCAGTGGTAGGATAATCCATGTGAGGAAATGACCTCACCAAGTGATCTCGTGTAGAGGGAGAAAAGGAGAGGACCTAGCACCTAGGGAGAGAGAGAAAAGGAGAGGACCTAGACTTAATATCCTTTCCTCTCACAAGATGGTTTCATCAGGATGATCCATCGCACAAAGACCAGGGAAGGAAATGGGTTTGCCATTTGTCTGTGCAATGGAGAGAGAATAAATTCTGCATCCTTGTTTTCTTCTGTTTAGGCATGACTCAAGCGAAGGACGCGCCCTTTACTTAGACCTATATATTCGATTGATATTAGGAAAGTTTTGTTTCAAAATGTTGCCACAAATCTGATTCCATATGATTATAGCAAATTCCGCACACGTCAAGAAGGCTAATATAACACGTGTATACAGTGAAAGTGCTGTTTATTGGCCCGGATGGCTTTCCATATGGAAGGCATCCAGGCCAATAAACAGAACTTTCAGGACACAATTTTAAAGTTTTTAAAACCCCGTAATCAGAAGGTTGCCAGTTCAAATCTCGATCTTCCAAGGTGCCGCTGATGTGCCACTGATAAAGCACCGTCCCCCAACACTGCTCCATGGGTACCTGTCAGGCCTTCCCACTCCTTACTCAGGGTGATGGGTTAAATGCAGAGGACAAATTTCACTGTGTGCACAGTGTGCTGTGCTGCTGTGTATCACAAGTGACAATCACTTCACTTTCACTTTCAAGTATATGCTGCAAAAATGTGTTTATAATGCCGCTTAGTGGTAAAACACCGTTTTCTTGTATCTCCGGTCTGTGCGCTTCACAACCAATAAAGCTGCGCTGTCAGGACCAAATCAGTAACTCAGAACATCAGATCACACCAGTCCAGCACAGATCTCCTACGCTGCACCAGCAAAGGGATACACAACAATTCAGCAGTCAGATTATTTTTTAGCACTTAAAACCATAAGGTGGTTAATATTTAATGGAAAGAGGCTGTGTTTCATACACTCATTCCTTTGAACAATATTACATTTAAAGAAACAGAGATCAAATAATTAAACTCACACTTCAAATACATGAAATCAAATTCCTCAAACATTTTAGTTTTTGCTTCACACAGTACAGAAATTCTTTCAGAAAGTATGTATTGGCTTTATAGGATCTGTGCATATATGTGGTATGTATGCAGATGTTTGAAGAAAAAGTAGTACAAGTATATACAGTATGTAAGAAAAACACTATGGTGTGATGGATGTGTGTGTTAGTCTATGTATGAGGGTCTGTTTAAGTGCCTGGCAACAGCTGGCAGGAAAGACCTTCTGAATCTCACCGATTTTATACCAGTGCCTGTCAGGGGGATAAACTGTCTTTGAAACAGATGAGCTCTTCAATTCTTCTGTATTCAAATGGTGGTATATTCATTTTCAGAATGAATTCCTTGTAGTGAGGGCACTGAAGAAGTTTCTGCATGGTGAGGAGCTTTGGTGGCCCAGGACTTTTCCCTGTGAGGTACAGGAACCTGTCCTATCCCAGTATCTTTACCCAGATGTCCGGATGCTCTTCCATCTTCTTAAGCCATGCTGAGTGAGACTGGTGAATGAACATTAGCGTGACATCCAAGCATTCATATGCCACAAGCACCATGTGTAGGAATGGCCGAGAATTATAACCAGAGTGCCACAAATATCCCAGGGAATATTTTAAAGTCCACAAGGGGTCACAACCATCATAAATCAGCTCAATCAGGGAGTCAATGTCCCACCAATAAAATATAAATGACAAACTGTCAAGTTCATCTCTGTAGTGTTTTGCTTCATCATCATCAGCCATACATAAATGAAACTTTTCTACCTTTTCTATGAATTTGTCAATTTTGGTCGTTGTTTTCAACGCTTTTCTCAATCCTTACACTTCCAACAATCCCGGCCTAGCGAATTTGTTCAGCAAATAATTGCAGTATTTGACATTTCTGTAAGTCATTGCTATGAGGAGGATTTGTTTAGTTGAGTAAAAAAATGGATCATTGAAAAAATATTCAAGGCGCTCCAAAGATTCCTCGTTTTTCACGGTTTTAAAAAATTCGCTTTTATGGTTAATTTTTAAATATATTTAATCTAATTTTCATATTTTTATTGTTTAAATAAATCAACATGAGGCTTTAAATCCAAAAAGACCTGATTGCTCTACCCCTATGACATTTAAATAGGTGAAGTCTGTCCGGGAGGGACGTTTAAACTTCGCCTGAGCAGAGAGAGAAAGTTATTTAATTCTTTATTATTTGTTCCCTTATTCTTTATTTTTTAATCTTTGTTATTAACATTTTGTAATGTGATTTTACTATGTCACCTGTTTACTTTCACACTGGTCTTGAAAAATCAAAAACTACTGACTTCCTAAAAGTATCTTCACGTATCCAGTTGTCACGTCCTCAGGGGAACTGAGTAGTAACATGAATATGGTTTGGAGAGGAAAAAGGGCTCAGGGTTATTGAGGTATGAATGGTGTCTTTATTTACATTGAGGGATATTAACAAGCAACAACGCAAGACATCACAGAGAAACACAACCAAGCCAACCAAAGGCCAGAGGTTAACTAAAGGGAGGAAAGAACAGAAGCAGAAACAAGCACACAACCAACTGTTACACACAATCCTAACCAATGAAACAAGTTTAACCACATAGAACAGGACGAGATCTCTAGACCTCTTGAACAGCAGCAAAGGTCTCAATCCTAATGTCAACACAGCTCAATGAAAACAGGGAGCTTCCGGACTTCAATCAAACACTATTTATGGCCAAAGTTATTGACAAAACGTCTTTAACCCTTCAGATCAGATCTAATCCCATTCAGAACACATTCTTTAAGTTTGAGCTGTGGGGGGCTAAAGGAAGTGTGATTGCTTTCAGTCAATCCGATTCCTAAAGAAGATTCCTGTTCAGGCGCCTTCCTCAAAGTAAAATGTTTTTATTCTCTCTCACTATATTCTCAGTCTAGTTTTGCGCCATGAAATTCATCTCCATTGTTATTTCCTTGTATCCTTTAATACATTTTGTAGCAAATAAATGTGTAAAATCTTTATACTATTTGTTTTCATTTTGAATTAGGTTCAGCATCATTATTGACCAAGTGTCTAAAAAAACCATCTTCATTAGTGGTGTAAAGACAAAATAAAAAATATAAAAATTTGACAGCACATAGAGTTTCATGTGACATGGCAAAGTTCAAAGAATACATTTCTCCACTGTGCAATACGAAATACAATATGTGTATGTGTAATTTCTTCCCCAGAAGAGTCATCTTCTCCTGTGCTGTGTTGTCATCTGTACTGCAGAATAAAGCTGCCTGTATAAATCTTAAAATCCTGAATACCACAAGTTGATTGACTCTAGCATTAGGGAGTGTTGGCCTAACGGTTGATGCAACGGAGTCAAATCCAATAGCCTGCACCAAGTTGCCCTCCCCAACAAAGGAAAGTGAAAGTGAAGTGATTGACATCTACCGGATTCATGGCCGCCCCCTTGAATCCACCAGTGCATGCACCTGTGGGAACCAGGGGTCGTTGAAGCCCAGCTCAAGACAAACGGTAGAGTGCATCGGGTGGCAGAGCATGGGAGTTCGGGGCTCACCAGGGGGTTCTGCGGCCTCCCACATCCAAATTTCCTTGTTTGACTCCTATGAGTCGTAGCAAAGCTGCCCCCACCACCGATATCCCCATATTTGCAGCTCTTCCAAAAATGTGTCGATTAACTCAAAGATTGGGCCCTGGTGTTCCAACAATGGAGTAGCCCAATCCAGGCAACTCATTTTTTTCCTGTAAGTGAAAGTGAAGAGATGTTGCACACAGTGTGACACACTGCAGCATAGCACACGGTGCACACAACGAAATGTGTAATCTGCTTTTAACCCATCATCGTTGGTGAGCAGTGGGCAGCCATGACAGGCACCCGGGGAGCAGTGTGAGGGGACGGTGCTTTGCTCAGTGGCACCTCAGTGTCACCTTGGCAACCTTCTGATTACGGGGACGCTTCCTTAACTGCTAGGCTACCGCTGCCCCTTTTGGTTTTGGTTCCTTGACAACGTTTGGCCCTTCCATTCCAGAGGGCCTCACCAGAATCCATTTAACTGAGTTGTTTATTTGTTTATTTAGTGACTTGTGATTCTCCCAGTGTGAGAGGCAAGAGACCTTTGGGAAAGTCACACAGAAATAATGTTTAACATCCAAATAATTTTCACAGTGGAACAAAAAGAATTTGCAACCTGTTCATTCACTGTTGTAAGAGCCTTAGAGGAGTGGTTCCCAAACTTTTTTTTTTCTTTAATGCCCTCCTTTTTATTTAAACACATTTACTTTTTATATGAAGTATCAGCATTGGATCACTATCACCAATACCAACTTGAATTTTACTTGGGATTGGATCAAGAAGGAAATCAGTGCAATGGCACATCCCTAGCACAGGGGAGGATGTGGCGCAACCATTGAGGAGGACCAGCATAAAACAGTGCCTCTTGCAACTTCCAGTGGATCTCCATCATTTCTCCCTGCCGACACTTGCGTCTCTGCCACAGTGCAACACGAAACTGCCTCAACATTAACACTGTGTGCCGGTCTTCATCAAGTTGACTGACTTGATGAGTCCTCTAATGAGTTAAAAATGTGTCCTCCAGCAGTGTGCAGCCATGACAAGTGCCGGGAAGCAGTGTATGGGGACGGTACTTTGGCACCTTGGCGGTTTGGATTCGTGTGGCATTTGCCAAGGGTAGGATGAAGGAGGAAGAATGGAAGATGAAACCAAAGAATATTGATGAACTCTTGGAGGCATGCAAGACTGCTTTCTTTGCTATTCCTGATGACTTCATCAATAAATTGTATCAATCCTTGCCAAACCGCATGGATGCAGTCCTTCAAGCTCATGGAAGTCATACAATATTTTAAATTTGGATCTTACAGCACCACTACTTAATTTGCTGACATATTTTTGTTTTTGCAGTAAATTTGTTCAATTTCTGTTTTGGCAACAAAACGTTTGTCTTGCCAAAATTTGACCTTTCTGTCTTGATTAAATAATACATATTTTTTCAGTGAAACTCTTGTCCTGACTGGAGCGACTGCACCCAAATACACTGAGGAGTAATGGATGAAGGCAACCTGAGAATACATGAGAGTTTAAAACTTAACAGACTGTTTGAGAGCAACTGTATTATTGAAGAACATAGAAGTAAACACTGATGCAGACATGGATCTGTGTGACTGTTCCGTAAAATACTTTTACTAAATGCTGCACATATACTGACCTCAGCTGCAAATAATGTAACTGTACCTTTATTTTAAACATGGTTGCGTAACATCATATATCTGCATTTAGCCCATTAAATAAAATTAGCTGTTTATGTAATGCATTTAATGCATTTTGTTATAGTATACTGATTTGTAATATTTTAAAACACGTTATTTATAATAATAAACAGATCTTATAATGCATTTATTTCTGATTTTGTACCCTAGTGCATCGTTTGTGCAAACCTGTTCACCTGTTCTGTGAGCTGCTATTCAGCGCGGCGTCGGCACGCAATCCCTTATGGGAAATGAAGTCTCCACATCGTGGTGCACTTTCTAGCGGCGCAAAAACGAGAAACAACTCTGTTTAAACAGCATGAGCGCAAGCGGACCCACTCACAAATACGACAAGCACTCTGTACGATTAATTTCAAGAAGCACAATATTCTGAAGCATTTTAAAACACGTAAAACTCCGTCTGCTGCCACGTTACTCTGGGCACGTGCTGCAGTTACACGTCTGCAACAAATGTCCTTAATAAATATGCGCTACCGAAATGTTTTCCATTAATCCAGGAGTTTTACTCATGATATCCATGGGGAGGTTGTGCGTCGAGCCGTCTCCAATCCGTGACATCGTCGGGTGGGATGGAACAAATCCGGTGCAGCAATTGGCTCACCAGACAGTAGCCCCGCCTCAAGACAAATCGGAACAAACGCTGCACAGCGATTGGTCAGTAGTTGGAACATCGGAACAGAGAAGAATAAAATTGTGGAGCGCAACCCTGAGTGTCTCCAGGGGGGACTGTCCCTGTAATTACTGGTTGTAGTTACAGTCACTCAGGATAAATGATAAATTCAGTAAATGTAAATTAGGGCCATGTTTATATAAATTGGGAAATTGTCAAATAACAAATGCACCCATAAACACTAATACATATTAATAAATCAGTGAGATTGTAACTAGTCAACGAGCTCCACCGTGACAAATAACATAAGACAAGTTTAGCACACATGAGGAACAAAATATGGCATTGGAAGGCATCTTAATTTTTTTATTAAAGTATTTGCATTCTACATTTTGTGTACCTATGCTTTAACATTTATAAAGGGGTGTATACAGAGGGTAAATGTATAATTGCGTTGCCTGCACATGTATCCTGTCACAAAAAATGCTGACTATTGCGAGACTCCCAGAGGAGGTGAGGGTTTCATGTTGCATGACTTTTTTATTTCAGTGATAGAACAGACGTATGTAGTTTTGTTTCGGTAATTGGTGCAGAACTGTCACTTGCTAAACGGTGCTACAGTTCTTCCGTGTACTCACGTCGCTAACAGGGAGCCTGTATAAACCTGATTAACTTTTCATTTGTTTGCTTGTGCAGGTATGCAGCCATCCCAGTGTTGTCTTTACTATTTTATTACATACAGGTCGATCGGTTTGAATTTCTACTCGTTCTGCGCTTTGTGAACGGAGAGGAGGGAGACAGCCATAACAAATGCACGCGGGTCAGGTAATCCATGTCATTAGTTAAACCCGATTCAAGTACCACGATACTAATATTAATGCTCACGTTTTTTTTTTACATTTACTACAACTTAATTATTGCAGGAACACTCACGGTGTAAGAAAATGTCCGCACAACTTCTGATTGGCTAAACCTGAACACATGACCAAGAAGGAAGTGACTGTTGTCTTCTGGTTCGTATGAGGGGCCGTTTAGGAAATATGTTACACAAACACATGTGAAACACACACGCATTCACATATGAAACTGATAAGCATGCATTTATACTACTGAAAACTTGCACACACACATATGAAACGCTCACACAGATACAGGTGAAAAGAACACACACACATATGAAACACTCGCACAGATACAGGTGAAAAGAACACGCACACACACATATGAAACGCTCACACAGATACAGGTGAAATAGACTCTTATGTAACAGACGAAAATTAAACTTAACACCCATATAGCATTACTGAAGCTTTTCACATCTTGGTGTGAGTGAAAACTTTTCACTATATCCGGAACCCATTTCACTATATCCGGAAGTCATATAAAATATTCAGCGGTATTCCTGCGTGCTTCTTAGGTCTCATCATGCCGGAATTTAACAGGGAAAATGTAATGACTGGGGCTGTCGGTTTGTTAACCACAATTTTATCATCCTCCGACATCATAAATGACATCGCGACTGCCATAAATATTAACTCCGCTGCATCAGTGACACCATCGACTGCAAACCAGTCTGCTGAAAGTGAGCTTCGATCGCTATTTCGCGGTGACAGCCCTCATGCCACAGCTACAACTCGGCAAGAGACACCACTCGCCGTGTCGGCCCGCTACACAACCAGACTCAATTTTAGCAGGTGGGGATCAAAGCCACGGCAAAGGTAAGCCCCGCAAATTATTTTAATTCCAGTTGTAAAGTAACAGATACTATATAGGCTTTAATATAACGTTAGCTGGTATGCTAATAACTTTTAAAAATGAGTAATAGAAGTAATGGGCAACAGACATTAGCACACTCTTCCTGACAAGGGTAACACATAACAGAGGTATTCAGTGTTCTTAAATGTTCACTGTTCACGATCACTAAAAAGATAACACATAGCTAGCTAATAAATACATGTATTATTTTAATTGATTTCATTGATTTATTGTGCCTTTGCTAGCTAGCACCGTTGAAATGCATTTACATTTATGGTTCATTTTATTTGCTGAAAATGACAGACACTTCTTCTGATGTTTGTTTTAGGTTTAAAAGAACTCCCCATAAAACCTATCACAAAGATGTCATACTACTTCCCAGCCCAAATGACAATTTGGTTGTGAAACAAAACAGGTACTTCATGCGAAGGGTCACATTTTGAACGCTTTTGAATTTGACAAAGCATGGGATAGTGGAATGGTGAAGGAGAGAATTAGGCATGCGTTCAAAGGAAAGATTCCAACTGATGTAAGGTAATATATCCCCTTATTAGTTTGTGTTTTTGCACTCTCATTTATTACATATTAGTTAAGATCCAACAATTCAGCTTTTTCACTGCCTGTAGATTGTCAATTATTGAACATTAGAAATAAAAGAAATCAATTGTGATAGACAACAAGCACTGAACATGCAACAACAAAATGCGTCCTCTACCCCCTGACATGAAAATTTCACTTTGTGATACCATTTAACTTTAATACTAGTTCCCCTAGCCTGTCTATAGTCCTGTAGTGGCTAGAAATGGCAATATGTATAAAGCAAGCTTTGGCAATTCTGCACCACCGTTCAGACACGGCACCAAGGAAAAGAGACTTCACCCTTAGTGACAGTGGGAAGCCATGACAGGCGCCCGGGGAACAGTGTGTGAGGACAGTACCGTGAGCAAGGGGACCTCAGTGGCACCTTGGCAGTTTGGGATTTGAACCTGTAACCTTATGTTTTACGAGTCCACTTCCATACCTGCTAGGCCATCAATGATTAATTGATTTAAATATTTGTTTAAATTTATTTTAATTATCCAGAAAACATGCTTGTATTTTCACTAATAGTCACGTATAATTTATATAATTTACATATAATATGTTACTAAAGAGAAACAGCTGACTTGGTAAATCTCAACTAATAAGTTGTAATATATTGTTGTGTGTATTACTATTCAAATAAAGTCATATATAAGTGTTTTGTTAATACTCAATTTCATAAATCAGTAGTCTATGCTAACAACAGAAGTAAAAATCTCAACTGTTTTATGCGCAGCATAGAACTTCTAATGGGATGTGGCAATAAACTGATTGTCCCAACACTAACTGATGGGCAGGAACTGGACGGATGTATGATACAAAATGTCTTCAGACTGAAGGCTTTGTATATCAGGCCGTCAAGACCTATTGAAGTAAGTAACTGTATACATATATACAGTCATGGCTGCCCACTGCTCACTACGGGTCATGGGTTAAATGCAGAGGACACATTTCACTGTGGGCACCATGTGCTGTGCTGCTGTGAATCACAATGACAATCACTTCACTTTAAGATTATAACTAGATGTATTTAGTGTGGCATCTGAACTTAGTGTGTATTTAAATTTTAACCAACCAGAAACATGCTTAGTCCTTAAATGGTCAAATGATTGTTTGCACATCAAGTGTTATTGATTGATGATGCCAATTTTTTTTAGATGATGCAAATCATGGCTTGTGTAACTGAAATTCGTAAATGTCAAAACAAAACAAGTTTGAAGATTCTGACTCTGATTGCATGGTGGATGATGAAGATCAAGAAGAAACTGTAAATGAAAGACAAAAAGATTCTATAGATGAGGCATTACCAATCAATCAAGAGCCTTCTACCTCACAAGCGGATACTTTGGTCACTAGCCAAAGTGCAGCATCTCCTCCTTCTCCATCTTCTGGGCCATCAAGAAGTTACGAAGTGCCCTCGGGTCACAGACCATAACACATACCTCACAGTTATGACTGGAATGACAGAATTGTCAGAGGAATCCGATGAAGAATTAAATCAAGCCATACAAGCCAGTCTTGAAAATCAATTGTGAGTTGAAGTCAGTGTTGGAGGGTGGAGTATTTAATATTATGTGAGATATAAAATGCATACTGATTTGTTTGATAAGGGGCAGTGGTGGCCTAGCGGTTAAGGAAGCGGCCCCGTAATCAGAAGGTTGTCGGTTCGAACCCCAATCCGCCAAGGTGCCCACGCACACTGCTCACCGGGCGCCTTTCATGGCTGCCCACTGCTCACCAAGGTTGATGGGTAAATTTCACTTTCGATTGATATGGTATTTGTAAACAAATCTGTATTTTATAGATAGTAAACTTTTAGTGAAGTTTATCTAACAGTTTCCACTTTGTGATAAATGTGATAATGTGTTGCAGAATCAAAAATTGAGAATAATCTACTTAAATCCTTCTGATACATTTCATTTTACAGTGGAAATGAATGCACACAAGATGTCCCAGTGCAACAACTACTTAACACGTTGGCAGCACAAATTAATTCCAATGCAACCAGCAAGTTTAACATCAGTCGATGTGCTGTTCTTGATGGGGCCATTAGAGGCTTTAAAAGGTCATCTTACAACCCGTCACAGAATTAGTGTGAAGTTTTCGGATGATTCTGGGAATACTGAGGAGGCCATAGATTTAGGAGGTCCAAGGAGGGAATTTCTCAGACTGCTGATGCAAGCTCTTAAAGAATCGTCAGTGTTTGAAGGTGCGGAAGAGAGAAAGAATTTGGCACTTGATTAACAAGGTAAATGGTTTGACTAAAGTCATACTGAAAACATAATTTTTTTTATTTACATTTCGTCACTGTTATGTACAGTGATTGTAACAAATTTCATGTTCATTTTTACCTATTAACTATATGTATATGTTTTGGTTCTCATCATTTTTTTCAGCACTAAGAGAGGACAGATACTTTGTTGCAGGAAGAGCCATTGCAGTCAGTTTGGTTCATGGAGGACCAGCTCCCAGTTTTTTGTCACCAACCCTTTTTTCTTGTCTGTCTGGAAGCCCAGAGATTGCAAAACCTACTCTGGATGATGTTGCTGACATTGAGCTGCGTGAGAAAATCAAAAAGGTATGCACCATACATACCTGCCAAAATACAAGACCACCAACTTAACTTGCCTTTTTATTTTTAGGAGAAGTTTGTTTTGCATTTGTGATGTGTTAGTACATTTTTATTTTGGTTTTATCATTTCAGATTTTAGAAGCAGCAACTATGAATGAGTTGATAGATCCTCTGTTGGACTACCTTACTAACAGTGGATGTCTTCGACCAATGAAGACTGTAAATGACAAACAAATGTTAGTCGAGGACATATTAATGTTTCAAGTCATCCACAGAATTCGAGGACCATTTGAAAGTGTCATGATCCGGACCGGCAGGGGTGACTCCGGATCCGGAGTTCGGACCGGAGTTTCAAGTTCGTCTCGTGTAAAGTTCCCTGATCGTGTTCACCTGGTGTATATTTATATAATTGTATAAAACTATCCTGTTCGTGTCTGTTTGCGGTCGGGTCATTGTGCGTGTTCATGTTCCCTTGTCTCGTGTGTAGTTTGTATTAAACCCCTGTCGTGTGAAATCGTGCAAATGCGTCCTCCTTCATCGCCATGTCCAGCCCACCCGTGACAGAAAGGTTATTTTTAAATTAGTTTCTTGCTCCCCATCTTCTTTTAGTATTTTAGTACATTATACAAATATATGTCATTCTTCACATGGATGAAGATTAGTGCTGGAAAGTTTGTGAATCATTTCCATTTTATATATTTTTGAATAAATAAAAAGTAAAACATTAGAATTTAACACACCGTGTCCCAAATGTTGTATACAGAAATAGTTCATTCTAAATTGTTTACAGACTTTTAAATACTTTAAATTTTTCTCTGGCATCACTGTATATTGTTATTTCTATATAGGTTTCGGGAAGGCATGAAAACACTTTGTGTCCTGCAAAAAATCCAGCAGTATCCAGATGCCTTCAATCCCTTGCTGTGCCACAAGAAAGATAAACTCACAGCAGACATCATCATTTTGTATAGAGATATTTTATGATATTCTGATAAGATTTTATTGTTGCAGAATTAATTGTAAAGTACAAACCCGATTCCAAAAAAGTTGGGACACTGAAAAAATTGTGAATAAAAAAGGACTACAATAATTTACAAATCACATAACTCATATTTAATTCACAATAGAATATAGATAACATATCAAATGATGAAAGTGAGACATTTTGAAATGTCATGCCCATTTTGGATATCATGAGAGCTACACATTCCATAACAGTTGGGACAGGTAGCAATAAGAGTCTGCTACTGTTGCTTCTGTAATGGAAATCACAACATTGGCTTAGGAATACTTCGAGAGCCTCGTTCCAACTTTTCTGAGATGTGTTGAATGATACATTTTCTCAGTTTAAACATTTGATATGTATAGTGTCCCAACTTTTCTGGAATCAAGTTTGTAAGTTATTAGTGTGTTATTTTAGTACTGGGTTTTTCATTTAAAGCATTCATGGGTAATGAAGATAAAATGTGTGTTCTCTTAGGTGAAGAAGGACCTACAAGTTGGGGAAGATTCTAACTTTTGCAACAGGAGCAAATGAAATTTCTCCTACTGGCTTTAGCCCTCAGCCCTCAATTGATTTCCTCCATAATGATAGAGTTTTCAACTCTACACATGATGCCTCAGCTCCACGTTTCCCGGTGGCCAATACATGTGTAAATTGTTTGCGCCTTCCACTACATAGTACCTATGAAGCATTCAAGACCAACATGAATTTTGCTATAGCCAACACTCAAGGATTTGGTATGCTGTAATTATGGTTTTAAACTGTAATTCTTAATTCCTTTTATTGTTTGAAAGGACCAATGTGATCATTTATTGTTCACATAGTTGAAGTGTAGCATTGATGTCTTCCTAGTTTTTTTGTATTTGCATCTACTTTATAGGCACAAATGTTACAGTATCTAAAACCTTCTGAAAGGTACTGTTAGTGCATCTAGTGGTGTTGTTCCTTTGTTTGTATTTTTTGTATTTGTTCTTTAACTCACTTTACCTGAGTAAAACAAAAAAATAACTATTGATTTTGTGCTACTACCTAGTGGCCCATTTCATACTCAATTCTGTGTTTCATATGTGTGTGTGTGCGTGTTCTTTTCACCTGTATCTGTGTGAGTGTTTCATATGTGTGTGTGCGCGTTCTTTTCACCTGTATCTGTGTGAGTGTTTCATATGTGTGTGTGTGTGCGAGTTTTCAGTAGTATAAATGCATGCTTGTCAGTTTCATATGTGAATGTGTGTGTGTTTCACATGTGTTTTTGTAACAAAAGTCTGAAATATTTCCTAAACGTCCCCTTATACGTAGGTGAGTGTTAGCAACCCAGTTATTAAAGTCTGCTGGAATATCTTTGGGTAATTACACAACATAGCAGCCTGGGAATTTTTCATTGTGTTACTCAAATATACATTTTTGTGCATGGTGTTGCAAAAACATGAATCCCCCAAGCATGAATGTGCATGAATCCCCCAAGAAAGAACTGAAAGACTTCACTACAAAAAGCATTTACATGCTGTGACACTTGCCAAAGGTTGTATTATTTGCTATTCTTAATCTGTAAATTATGAAATTGTATTCTAGGTTATATGCATAAAAATATTATTAAATACATTCCTTTTAGTGTTAGATTCTGTTTACTTGCTGGTATAAATATAATCCATTCAGTGACCCCTGGCTTTCCATTTAGTGAGCTGCTGGGCCACAAACTGCATCTTGAGAGCAGCCAGACGTGTGTCCTCCTCAGAGATGTCCAGGTGCCACACTGCCCTCACTGACCCACCCACAACAGGCAACATGAGAACCCGCACCCCTTGGCCCAGTGTCCGCTCCTCTGCCTCACACACCTGAGCTGCACGTCTGCAAAGCTCTGCAGGGCTCACACCCGGCTCACAAATGCGAAAACAGACAATGTTGGTTTCCACCGAGTTCAGGTCCAGCTGGTAGATTGGGGGGTTACACTGCAGAAGGGCTGTTGGTGTTTTGGGGGATGAGAGAAAAACAGCTTTAATATCATATTACCCCAAAATTATCCTGACATGAATTAGATTATTTTAGTGTTTTCTACCACAAAGCTTCCAAAATGGCTTTATGCTGAATAATTGCTGATGAGAAACCAATAAAAGAGACTGATGTATATTTGACATGAATATTGTGAATAGGTGTTTTATTGTTCTAACCTGTCACAGCTATAAATCAAATATCACTTTATTACTATGTGTTTTACTATCTGCACTGCATGAAAAAAAATTGAATGTTTGTATATGAAATACTGTGTGTGAAATATTGTTTTATCTGTCACAGTGGTGACATAGTGGGTAAGGAAGCAGACCTGTAATCGGAAGGTTGCCGGTTCGAATCCCAAACTGCCAAGGTACCACTGAGGCGCCACTAAGCAAAGTACCACCCCTCCACACTGCTCCCTGGCTGCCCACTGCTCACTAGGGTGCTCAATAAGTGTTAAATGCAAAGGACACATTTCGTTGTGCCACTGTATGCTGTGCTTGCTGTGTAGCATCACTTCACTTTCCCTTTTTTCCCCATTCACTTCACATGAAACGAACAAGATGTGCTTTAACTGCAGACTCCAAAACAGGTGACGGGTTTAGGAATTACAACAATTTGTATATTGGACAATTGCCTCTTCAATGTTTGGGTGTATTTTATTCCCCCATTAACAAGAAGTGTATAAAAGATCAAGAGTTAAGTTCTGCTATTTGTATTTGGAATTTTTGCAAAATCAAAAAAGATTAAAATTGTGTCAGTGTCCCACTATTTATGGACCTGACTGTATAAAATTCTGAATACCTAAGAGAGAATTAAATAATGGTACTGAACTGTGGAAGACGAAATGTCATGCAGATTGTGTATGGTTTTTGCCATTTTTTTATACAATTTGTTTCACTCTCGATATGTGATCCCCACCTTGTGCAAAAGTCCTGGCATTTCTGTGATCCTCTGGTAGTCTGCCCACCATATCTGACAGAGCCATCTTTCCTGCAACTGCCAAGACGCTAACTTGGAGGAGTCCCCCACCCAAAGCCTTTCGAGCACGAAGAGCTCGCTGTATAAAGTCCGCTGGCCCACCGAGAACAGTACCTACCGGTGCTCCCAAACCCTGGTGAAAACAAGATTATGCACTCATAATGGTTCTATAAATGGCAATCTCTATATAATTGATTAGCCCTGGATTCTGAAGATATTAAACATTTTGGAGCCATGTCACAGCACAACAGCAGAAGATGTGCAACACGACATTTGAGTTGTAAAACAAGTGAAGAAGTACACTTTTAGTACCATGATTAGAAGTAATGAATGTCAGGTAGTGACTTGTGTTGAGGGAGTGTGTACTGTGTGAAGTACCTTTGACAGACACACACTGACAGTGTGGCAGTGCTGCAGTATGGTGGAGGGCTGGACCCCCAGAGCGGCAGCCGCGTTCATCACACGAGCTCCGTCCATATGTACCTGTAGATCATATCTGTCTACCAGAGCACGAAGCTACAACACACACGCACACACACACACTTTAGAGTGCAATACATGGCTTTGAAGTTAAACACAGCTTCTCGTTCTTTATATGTCATGAGTGTGTTAATTTAAGTAAAGCATTTTATTGGAACTAAACATAAGAGTATAAATGCTCAGCAAGTGGACCCCCCTATGCTTACAGTGCATCTGGCAAATGTTCACATTGCATCACATTTTGTTATGTTACAACCTTATTCACAAGGTTCCAGCCTTGCAAATGTCCCACTTGTGGGACTAATAAAGGACCATCTTATTCCAAAATTGATCTAATAAATGTTTTCCCTGATCCTTAAAATGTTTCTGCAGCTCCAAATAAGCACAGTGGCCTCAATCGTCTGTAAGTGGAAGAAGTTCAAAACCACCAGAACTCTTCCTAGAGCTGGACAGCCACCTAAACTGAGGGCCTTAGTCAGGGAGGTGACCAATAATGGTCTCTCTCTCAGAGCTCTAGAGGTTCTCTGTGGGCAGAGGAGAACCTTATAGAGAGATATTTCTGCAGCAGTCTGTCACAGGATCACATTAACGGGACCCAGAAAACGTAGACGTAAGTGACGCACCAGGTATTAAGGCTGATGAGTGCCAGCTGGCGTTGCTCTGTCATTGTTCGGCTTCACGCAGAAAGACTCAGCTCCATCCTGTCTCACCTGCTCAAAGTAAGACTGGTCCTCATGTTGTTTATCTCCTCCTCATTGGGTACCAGTCCTGTCTCTTGCCTTCCTTGTTTTTGATTTGTGAGTGTTACCACCCGTAGGACAGCTTCGGCTGTCTCGTGCTTGCAGAGCTTACTCGCCTCTTCGTCATGTGCGCAATTGGATTTTCATCTCCTTATGTATTAAGTAGTGTATAAACAAATCCACACTGTGCAGATCCACACTGACCTCCTGTAAGAATGGGAGTGGCAACACACGTCCTCCCTGGATGTTGTGGGAGTTCTCCACACAGACCAAACGTGAACGGGGGTAATAGACATTTGGGTATCCATGGCGTATCTTGGCCTCCACCTGGTCCAAGTCGAAAGTACCATCAGGGAGGGTGGTGACGATCATAGAGTGGACTCCAGCCAGCTGGGAAGGGGTTCAGCATCAGCACATATACAGAAACGGGTAGATAGGCGAAAATGAATCATTCTGAACATGTTTTATTATGAATAAAGAAAATTAAAAGGGTGGAGGGAGCCTAATGGGTAAGACACAGAAGACCACAAAGTCCAAGGTCCCCACCATTGTGTCCCTGAGCAAGGCACTTAACCCTGGATGTCTCAAGGGGAGCTGTCCCTGATTAAAACGCGCTGTGGATATGGGCATCTGCTAATTGCCAGAAATGTAAATAGCACCAAGCAAATGCTGATGTTGATCAAATGTTATTTTTTGAAGAGAAAGAAATGGATTTAAAATAATTGTTTACATGTGAGAACTTATTAAGGGTGGTCTCACCTGTGCGCTCCCACCCTGCTCATAGATGTGCATGTGAGAGAGGTCACCTACAATCATCTCATCTCCACGCTCCCTACAGTGCACCATGACTGCAGTAAGAACAGACAAATCATCACTTTGAGGATAGTTCTTCTTTGACAGAAAATTAAATATTAAGAGTGTAACCTAACATTACCAGCAATCAGGTTACTCATGGTGCAAGAAGGCACAAATAGAGCCGATTCCATCCCAAAAACATCGGCTGCAAGCTTTTGGAGTCCTGCAAATAGACAAATGCTAAATTATGTTCATGCACAAGGATAAGAACTTTAATAATCATCAACCATACCGTTGGAAATCATCAGAGAATGATACAATGATACAAAGAAATGATCGGCCTATAATCTCAATGGTAGGTTTATTTGAACAGTGAGACGCAGAACAGTAACAGAAAATCTAAAATAATAAAAATTATAAATTAATTATAAATGTATTCCTTTTTGCCTAACATGCTTTAGTACTTGGTGGCAGAGTATTGCACAGGCAAGAACCTACCTTGTGGTATCCATTTGTGTACATACAAAAACATACATTTCATACATACATTTCAGTCCCATCATGTTTGTAATGTAGCTCAAATAAAAGTAAAAGTAGTAGTGGTGTGGTTTGAGCAGATAACTCTCGGTTTACACTAAGGACACTGGTGTATCACATAGAATCTATGGCCACTTACCATTGGCAGAAAAGTATTAATTCGATTTTTCACTCACATGACTTAGACTATTTAAAATAGATATGATTACTATATCAGTGCAAGGATTATGATTATTAAAGATCTGTTTACTTTACACAATTTGGGTCAGATAATGTCCAACCTTTGACTGCAGGATCATCCCCAAACACGTCATCTGTGTATTCAGCCTCGGCCATGGCTCTGCGCATCAACAGCCCGGGTTTGGTGACAGAGTCGCTGCGCAGGTCCACAGTCCGGAAAGGCACAGAATGAGTCGGTCTCTTGCTGACAGGTTGTGAAGTTCCAAAGTAGAACCAGGCCGTGTGTAAAATCCTGGAAGGTTGGAGTTTGTATTTGGAGAAACAGCTACTTATTTTGAGCGCAGATAAAGAAGACATCCTTTCAGTTTTCTTAAAATCTTTTTTAGAACGAAAGAACGATCTTGTGTTCTTGCGTTGCTTTTCTCAGTTTCACTTCTGGGTAACAAATACAACACCTGTGCCAAACCATAAATGAAATGAAACCAGTTAAACCGGAAAGTAGTTGGCTTTAAAATAATATAGAGCCGGCAAATCCTGGCAGACTCAGGCAAACATAGACAAGAACAGCCGAGTGTCCCCTCCTTCTGGAATCCATGTATTAAGGCACCTGTAGAGTTCATTCATGTAATAATAGAGCATTCCCGAATAGTTCTGTTTTATGTATTTTTATTAACGCTTGCATCCAGTTTGTAAAGTGATAAGAGGTTTCTGCAGAAGTCAGTCAATGCATGTGAGCTCAGTCCTCCTCAGTTCTAAGTGATTATCGACTACAGGGAGATACATGGGTCTCGTCACAACAGTTTAGAGAGTCAGGAGATACTTTACATTTACGGCATTTATCAGACACCCTTATCCGGAGGCTGAAGAAAATAACATAATAATGCATAATAGGATTACACCTTTAAAATAAAAAATAGGGAAGGCTGAAGAGAACAAAAACACATTTATGGAAAGTCTGGGAAAGCTAAAGAGTACAGTTTTAAGCCTGTATTTAAAAGCAGGTAATGTGGAGGAGGGCATTGCCGCTCGATCTTAACACTAGAATGACTTGCATTGTGAACTGCTGATCAGAAAACTTTCTGGTGCCAGTAATCAAAGAGACAATGCCCCAAGATAGATTCATTTCAATTATGCAACACCTTCAATTTGATGACAAGGACACACGGGCAGAACGGGTGAAAACAGACAAATTTGCTGCAATCTCAGACATCCGGACACGCTGAGATTTTCACTCCAGGAGAACACAAGACCATAGATGAACAGCTGTTCCCTACCAAGGTTCATTGTCCATTCACAGTATATCGCAACCAAGCCAGACAAATTTGGGATCAAGTTCTGGATGGCCACGGATTTGGAGACCAAATCCTTGGAACAGGGCCCCAGTCGTCAGAAGGGAGAGAGAACGTGGCCATGACCAGTGAACGTGGTCATGAATCTGATGGAGACATTTTTGGATGATGGGAGAAATGTCACGACAGACAATTTCTTTACTTCACTGTCGCACAAACTGCTGCAGCGCAAAGCAACGCTATTGGGCACGGTGAAAAAAAGTCAGGCGTGAACTTCCTCAACTTGCAAAAGACACTGATCAGCGAGAGGTATTCTCCACTTCAGTGCTTAGAAGTGGCCTTTACTTTGGCCTGCCTTGGTTTTAAGCTAACAAATGCAAAGGTGCCAGGCCTCACAGGTAATGGGTGTGTTTTCAGAACAAAAGCAAGAGAACAATGGAGCTCAGCAGGATGCCAGGAGGTGTGAGGTCCAGGCAATTTACACAAATTTGCGCAGCCTTAGTAAATCTAGTGTTAAGGATCTAGGAGTTGGCTGAAAATGAACAAGATCTGTTACGTAGGGTGGGACCTCTATATTATAATTGAATTGAATTCGGAAATGAACCAGTGCAGTGACGCAAGAACTGGGGTAATATGTTAATATGTTGTCTCTTTTTAGTACCAGTCACCAAGCGCGCTTGCAAGCGACCAGCTGAATCCGTGATAACAGTGACTGTGAAAGACCGAGATAGAGCTTTCATTAAAATGTAAAAAATTCAAAGCCATCCATTCTTTGATGTCGTCCAGGCAGCGAAGTAATGGATTTAAAAAGCTTGTCTGTTTTAGGGGCAGGTAGATTTGCATATCATTGGCATAAAAATGTAATGAAATGTCATGTTTCCTTAAAATGGTTCTTAGTGGGAGTGTGTATAAAGAAAACAGCAAAGGGCCAACTACAGAGCCCTGAGGCAAGAACGTCTGCCTGAGAGGTAGGCTCTAAACCACTCTTGTGCAGTCCCTTTAATACCCACACAATGCTCCAGTCTGGAAATTAATATTCTATGGTTAACCGACTTCGCCCCAACCATCAACGCTGAATGGGACCCTTCCAGATCCTGTTGACAGCTCACACAGCAGTCAAGATCGCAGACAGAGCCACATGGATACACACGTCCCACTGTAAGAGGGTTCCAGCACCACCAGAAACCCCTCCAACCTGAGCAGACAGCGAACACGAGCAAGATAAGTAAGGAAAGCTGTGTCCTTACTGCAAAGCGTAGCGTGCCAAGCTTCCAACCCAACTCATCATGGATCAACCTCGCCCCTGGCACCCTTTTCGCATATATGGCTGGTCCCTGAGAGGCTCCTCATCAGCATCATCACTACACTCCCCATCCTTCTGTGGCATGAATACTTCAATAACCTCTTATGTTTCCCATCCTCTCACAAAGGAAGAGAACTACTGAAGTGCCATTTAGTGCTTCCCGATGCCATATTAATCATGCTTACATGTCTCTCATCCATGGGGCAGTGGCAGTGGTGGCCTAGTGGTTAAGGAAGCGGCCCCATAATCAGAAGGTTGCCGGTTCGAATCCCGATCTGCCAAGGTACCACTGAGGTGCCACTGAGCAAAGCACCGTCCCCACACACTGCTCCCCGGGCACTGCTCACTCAGGGTGATGGGTTAAATGCAGAGGACAAATTTCACTGTGTGCACTGTGTGCTGTGCATTTACATTTACAGCATTTACCAGACGCCTTTATCCAGAGCGACTTACAATCAGTAGTTACAGGGACAGTCCCCCTGGAGCAATTTAGGGTTAAGTGTCTTGCTCAATGGTAGTAAGCGGGATTTGAACCTGGGTCTTCTGGTTCATAGGCGAGTGTGTTATCCACTAGGCTACTACCACCCTGTGCATCATGTGTGACAATCACTTCACTTTCATTCATTCACTTTAATCCAAGTGTGTTTTCCCATTAACTCTTCTGCCACCATTTCAGTTCCACTAACTGGCTTGTCCTCCAAGGGACATAGAGCAATTGACTATGCAGGCTACCCTTGTTAAATAATCAACTGCACACTTCCTTTTCCCGTCTGACATGTCCCATTAACTGACGCCCTTCACAATGAGTGTTGGTTGTTTTACTTATGGACTTATTGTAGCTGTACCGATGCCCTGTTTTCTATTATTTTATTCCAGGAGCCTGTGAATGTCGCTAGCAAGCCCACTCGGAGCCCCGTATCTGTCTCCCTTGGTTTTATTGTTGTCTCTAACCTAACTACTGACGACTATTATGATTTGGTCATAGGAATATCTGGCCACACTAATAACTGGTTATTACTTACAGAAGCTACTGGTGACACTGTAAAGTCTGATTGCATTGTATGTTTGGAACCTCGCCATTGCTGAAGGTTGTTCCCACTCCACCTGAACTGAATTTGACCTGTCTTATGACTCAAGATCACCTTGATCTTTTTGCTCTTCTTGGTATCTCCCTGTAGGACCTAAACCTGTTTTTGATGCTAAAGTAGCTCATAACAATTTCACGTTTTGTTCCATGTTGGTATTATGCATTGTGTATTGTGCATCCATTCATAATCTGCCTGTATCTAGTTTTCCCGTAGCCACATCGGAGGTCTCTTTTTCCTATGTTTACTCTCGCTAGGCTGAAAAATATGTATATATATTTTTTTAATTCCCCGGATCCAACTTACATAGATGCCATAGGTATTCCCAGAGGAGTACCTGATGGATACAAAGTAGCTGCAGGCTTTAAATCAATTTTTATTTGGATAACTCCTAACAAAAATGTTGACAGAATCAATTACATTCATTACAAAGTGCAGCGCTGATCAAACTTTACAAGAGACGGAAGCCACCTCACTTATGGCCTTCCGGAACCGCTTCGCTGTTGATGTTATTACCAGAGAAAAGTGGAATTTGATCATTTTTGGTGACCGATGCTGCTCCTTTATCCCCAACAACACAGCTCCCCTTGGGAAGCTGACTCGTGCGGTAGATGACTTCAAAAACCCTCAGTGTTAAATTGAAAGAACACTAATATATGTTTGGAAAATATAAAAATCTAGCCGTCTCCATTTGCATGGCCCTTGCTGTATTCCCCTGCTCTTGCATCCCCAGTCTTAAAGCATTGTTAGTCAGGATTATTGATACCGCCTTAGATCAAAAAGTTCCCACCACAGTGATCCGATTGTAAGTGATAATGGAGCCACAGCGTGCCTGCTATGAATATTCAATTTTTTTTCTGGGAGTTTGGGCCAAAGAAGACATAATACAGTTCTCAATCACAATAGACTGCAATGTATTGAGATGAAACAGAGAGAAAGAGATGATGTTGCTCTTGGAAGACTGTACAGACAGCTGGATGACCTGACTCTAATTGTGCTTCGTATCGAAGAGCCTGGTAAAGAATTTCTGCATGTCTTGGCATTAACAGACGAACACTTTACAATCACAGAGAACACCTAGGAGTTCGAACAATTTCATACATGGTCTTATCTGAAGATGCCCTTAATTGAAACATCAGAGAAATTTTACAGAATACACCAAACGCAGGTGAAGCCTATATAATTGTGAGTCTGCGTTCTTTAGGCTTACATATTCAGAGCTGGCGTGTACGAATGAGCTTACACATCATTCACCCTACTGGACGCTCCTTCTGACGATGCTTTGCCATTCGCTGAAGAGTTTACACCATTCTTTTGCCAAATGAATTATGGTAAGAACATCACCTTAACATTTAGGCAACGTCCTCACATTCAGTGATTACAGGGACACACCCCCTGAAGTAACTTAAAGTTAAGTGTCTTCTTCTTGGACACAAGGATTACGTAGCAAACCCATGTCTGTGGTTACAGTCAGAGTTTTTTTATTCACAGGCATTTGGATGGAAACCATAAATTAGTGAGATGGCGAATGGTGTTTCATGGCTGTGTGGATGGTTAGAGTAGGACCATCATGTATCTCAGTTTTTTGGACAACAACAGGGCAGCAAATGTTCTTCACCTTTTCTAAGAAGGAGTACAGAATTTTGGTTTACCCTCTAGGGTAAGGCGCGACCATGGAATGTAAGACATAATGGTGGCCAGATTTATGCTTGACATAAGAGGAACAGGCAGAAGAAGTGTCATAACAGGAGGTAGTGTACACAATCAAAGGATTCAAAGGCTTTGGGCTGAACTGAAACATGTGGTATCTTTTCACTACAGCAATCTATTCACATTTATAGAAGACCAAGGGATTTTAGATTCCCTAAATGAACTTTATTTGGTCCGCACTATATATATTTACCACGTACTGAGAGAGCTGCTGTAGAATTTAGAAATCAGTGGAGCCACCATGGACTCTCAACACAAGGAGGGCAAACACCTTTCCAGTTATGGCAAACAGGTGTTATTCACCATACACGATGTAATAACACTGCAATTGCAGCTTGTTGCCTGGCCGGGAACCGGGCGGAGCTTGTTGCCTGGCCGGGAACTGGGCGGAGCTTGTTGCCTGGCCGGGAACTGGGCGGAGCTTGTTGCCGAGCATTCCGGAGGGCGACGTGGGCGTGTTCGCGGGATCCTGGACTGCGTGATCCGGCGTAGCTGCGGATTGAAGCGCTTGGAGACCGACGCGTGAACAATTCCGGTTTGACAATTCGTGTGACCATTTGTTCCGTGGATTTGGGTAGATTAGTTTTCATACTGGTCGGGGGGAGCCGACCAATATTGACTGTTTTTAAGATCTTTTGCTTATTAGATAGGTATTTTTACATAGGTATATGTTGTAGGTAATTAGTAATGCTGTGTGTATGGGGGTTAAGATAACCAGCCTCGTTTGTCACCATACTGATTTTATTACCCACCCAACCCTCTTAAAATGTGTGGTGCTTCACTTGCGGTTTGTAAACGTGTGTTTTGGTGTGATCTCCGATTTCTGATGAATTGTGGGTTTGTACGTGTGCTCTGAACTGTTTTCACGATTTGCTGTGTGTACCAGGGAGGGTGGCATCAACTCTGCACTACTAGTGAGGTGGAACCGTTCCTGGCAGTGTTATTCTCTTACGCCCCCAACATGCATTTGGTCTGATTTTGTTAAACAACTAATAAAGTGTACTGTTTGAATTGTACTTTGTGTGTTGCCTGTGTCTGGGGTGGACAAAGTGGGAGCATCAAGTAACCTTACGGTCACGACATACTGAACATAAAACCTTTTGTGAAATTGATTTAATTAAATGATTTAAAGCCAATTGTGATAAATTAAACACATTTTTTTCATTTTGGCAACAGTCCTTGCTGGTTTTAAAATGTTCTGTTGATGGAGAACTGAGTACAAAATGGGCCACTAGGTAGTAGCACAAAATCAATTCTTTTTCTTTTTTTTTTTTCTTTTACTCGTTTAAAGTGAGTTTAAGAACATGAAATGATTAACAACCTTTCCAGCACCAATCTTCATCTATGTGAAGAATGACATATTTGTATAATTATGTGTACTAAAATAAGAAAAGTAGATGGGGGAGCAAGAAACTAATTTAAAAATAACCTTTCAAATGATCCTCGAATTCTGTTGATGACTTGAAACATTAAGATGTAATGAACACAAAACCTTTTTTGTTATTGTGAAAAAATAAACACTCATTTTTCATTTGGCAACAGTGTCTTTGAAGTTACGTTCCATGTTCACCAGTGTCGCCCCTGTCCTTTGCTTCACCATTAAACCCCGGATTCGTGATGTCAAGCGATTGCGTCCTTCCTTCCTTGTCGTCTTGTCACCTCTTCGTCCTCTTCTCCTTGCACCTGCCTCGTCATGCCAACATGGTTGTGACAAAAAGTCCTTGTTGGTTTTAAAACGTTCTGTTGATGGAGAACTGCTGCATACCTTTTGGGAGCTGGTCCTCCGTGAACCAAACTGACTGCAATGGCCCTTCCTGTATCTGTCCTCTCTTAGTGTTGAAAAAATTAACATGAAATTTGTTACAATCACTGTACATAACAGTGACAATGTACATAAAAATGTATGTTGTTACTATGACTTTAGTCAAACATTTTACCTTGTGAATCAAGTGCAAAATTCTTTCTCTCTTCCACACCTTCAAACACTGACTATTCTTTAAGAGCTTGCATCAGCAGTCTGAGAAACTCCTAAATCTATGGCCTCCTCAGTGTTCCCAGAATTATCTGAAAACTTCACGCTAATTTCTGTGACAAGGGTTGTAAGATGACCTTTTAAACCCTCTAATGGCCCCATCAAGAACAGCACTTTGACTTGCATTGGAATTAATTTGTGCTGCCAAGTAGTTGTTGCACTGGGACATCTTGTGTGCATCCATTTCCACTGGAAAATGAAATGTATCAGAAGGATTTAATTAGATTATTCTCACTTTTTTATTCTGCAACACATTATCACATTTAACACAAAGTGGAAACTGTTAGATAATCTTCACTAAATCTATAGAAATTCAGATTTGTTTACAAATACCATATCAATTAAACAAATCAGTATGCATTTTCATATCTCACATAATATTAAATGCTCTACACTCCAACACTGATTTCAATTCACAATTGATTTTTAAAACTGACTTGTATGGCTTCATTTAATTCTTCATTTCTCTGACAATTCTGTCTTTCCAGTCATAACTTTCTCTTTAGTAACATATTATATGTAAATTATATAAATTATATATGACAATTCCTGAAAATACAAGCGTTTTCTGGATAATTTAAATACATTTTTTACATAAATATTTAAATCTATTAATCAGTGGTGGTCTAGCAGGTACGGAAGTGGATTTATAAACTTAAGGTTTAGGGGTTCAAATCCCAAACTGCCAATGTGCCACTGAGGTTCCCTTGCTCACGGTCCTCACACACTGCTCCCCGGGCGTCTGTTATGGCTGCCCACTGTCACTAAGGGTGAAGTCTCTTTCTGAAGTCTTTTTTTCCTTGGTGCTGTCACTGACTAGGCCACTCCATGACCTTGCCAATGCTAAAATTAGCATTCAGTGCATTCTAATGGGAAAATGACCATGTTTGAGCGTTAATCCGTTGGCGGCACCAACTCGTCCCATATGTCAAATTGTAGGACTCAGATCGTATACAAGATCATATAAAAAAATAATCATTACACTGTAGAATTAGATGTAAACATGGCACTAGCTTAGTGATTATATTCCAACCACCAAAGGAAATATTCCAACCACCACAGCTAAAATGACTCTTACTAATAAAAGCCCAACACTAAGATATTGATTGCCACAGTTAAAGTGCTTTCATGAAATGTCATGCAGCAGTGAATCCTTTCACACACTTGCACACAGTAAAGTTATCGCTGTAAAGCAACGTTATTGATTGACATTTGTGAGTAGCAACATTGTGGGTCGGGAGCTTACAGTGAAGCTGAAGTTACAGGGTCTGAAGCGCAAGCGTAGGAATTTCCTGATGTCACTTTTGGGGAGAAGCAGCCAGTCTGCGCGCACTCTGCGGGAAGCGTACACTTTGTGTTGGGTGTTGAAATGACAGGGGTTGCTGTGGGAGAGAAATACAGAAGAGAAAAGTTCTACATCAAACTGTGCAAACTGCTGAAGGCACACTACACAACAGACAGACAAAGAAGGAAAATGTTTCATACAGAAAAGATTCAAAAGCAAAAATGTAGATCGCTGGTCACAGGCAGAAAAAGCAAGCAAAGGGCACCGCAAAGACCATTCAGAGGGCTGATAGGAAACCAGAGAGAACTGACATCCAGATGCAAGTCAAAGCTGAAGATTTTCATATAGAGGCAGAAAAAGTCAAACCCTTAAAACTACCTGCAGTTTCAGACTGGGGTGTGTTTGTGGGGGTTCTATAAATGAACTTGATCAAAGCCCCATCAATCACATCTGGAATGCAAGACAAAAAACACATTAACACCTCAACAATTAGAGTCCAAAGAACAACCATGAATTTATTTGAAAAGATCACAATAAAGCAAAACCACCAACTCCGCTTGGGTCTCACCTCTTAAACTTCTGCGGTGACTCCTCCTAAGACCTGAGTGCGAGCAGGACTCATCCACAGCATTGGCTGGGGGGGAGAGGAGGCCACCAGCCTCACAGCCCAACATGGATGGGACCAAACCTGATATGGGGGGGGGGGTTGGTGACCATCACATGTTGTACTTCTTCTGCTTCCACATTTACAGGGGATGTGGGCCAAAAAACTGAACTTTTACAATAGATCAACAGGGAGTCAGTTATTTTAAATCACACTCTGCGAGTATAATTTACCTAATTTAACCCACTTTGAGAGACACACATCCTTTTTTTTAAATTTGGCTGGTTCCTTACCAAAGTCCTGAGCATTCTCGATAAAGCACTGCACAACAGCAGCCTGGAGCTTCAACTTCCTCTCAGTGCTGGCGTTCATCTTCTCTGTGCCCCCAGCAGAGTGCAGCAGGTTAGGAGCAAAGACCACAGAGGGGTTACTGCTGTCCATCCTGGATCAAATGCAGACATCATTTTATGAACATATGAAAAAGAATGAAGAGGGAGCAGTTCAGACTGACGTCCACAAACACTCTGATAAGAGAGCGTTACTGTTCCTTCAGCAAAGGTCAAGCCAGAACCAGACAGCTTTATATGGTTTACATATATTTATTTATTTACACAGAATACTTAAACACGACCGAACTTTACTGAAGTTCGCCAAGAAACTTAACTTCCATCGAATAAATCAAGAAACCATTTTTTTTTATTAACAAGTTCAATTATGGGCCGTTCATCCCATCCCAATCGTTGCCAATTAAACTGTTTCTATACAAGTCAACCTGCTCTTGTGCACACAAGTCCAAACTCACTGTTCAATATTCGCAAACATACCAAAAAAGAACTCACATGCAGACAGACAGACAGACAGACAGACAGACAGGTGAGGTTTGTGCAGATTGGGAAAAACACGCAGCACTAATGAACGGTTCTATTCAAAACCACTTTTCATGTGTTCACATCGGCGCCCCGGTCCCACTGAAGCGCTGCTGATCGTTCCTGCAGAACCCACGTTTACCAGAACCACGAACGAGCTGCTTTCATTACGGCGCTGCGCGCTGCGGACATCTTGCTGCTCCGCTTGCTTTTATACCGGTTCTGCATCTTTATTCCGTATTTGGACCGGAGGTGCTGCAGCACCGTACGCCGGATGTTTTCTCCTAAAACCTTCATTTTCAACCCCTACCGGAGTCGAGAATAATGGTCTCTTGCCGCCAAACTCACTGTACTCAACCGAAATAATAAACTAGTGGCCCGATCGGGCCTACGTTGCTCGACAGTTCGGTCACTTAGCAACAGAAATAAACAGTTCTCTATAAGCGTGCACATTGTGTGGTTTAAATACAAACCAATAAACTCCTACACTACTACCCACACGTACTGAAGGTCAGAGGCACGGTGTAGTAAGGGCTTTACACATTAAGGGGTCAACTGAAGGGAAAGAAATAGAAATCCTGGTCAGACTGTTGGCAGCATGGTAACATGTGGTCTGATTTAAATCAGCACAGACAGACATGCACTGTATTACACCAGGGCCCATGTTCAGTCCAGTTGAATAAAGAATGAGAATGATCTGGAGACAAAGTCATCTCTTAAAGGTCTACTTAAAAAACATCCAAAAAGTTTGGTCCGAGTGCAGCATACACAGTTGGAGTACAATATGATCTCTCTCATAAAGCATTTTAGCACAGAAATATAAACTGCATGACCAGACATTTAACAATCTGAATTATTATCATGCACTGTTAACCCGAAAGCTCTTTCTATGCAAACAGTTTATCACAATAAAAAATGTTGTTGCATTACTTAAACAGTATGAGCATATGAAGAGCGTTTGAGACAGTCATTGGGTGTACTCATATTTTATAAGTTTAACTAACTTAAACTATCAAGTTTTACCTCCGGCCACAGTGCTGCTCTGTTGTGTGAAAACTCCAGACAAGTTTTTGCTTGTCTGTTGGAGGCTACAGGGAAAGTTGTGCCATTTTCTTATCATTACAAAGCAATTTCAGGTCTGTGCACTTTGCATGCTCCTTGGACAATATATTAAAAGGATTTTTAAAGGACTTTTTTTTTTGCTGTAACGAGGAAACCATTTTGTGGGTGAACAAGGTGAGTTGTTTTCTCTATTCAAATACTACTAATTAGAAACTGCAGGAACATTTGTTGTTTGAAACGTGCATTTGAATGTGTCTAAATAATGACATCGTATTTTGATACATACAGATTTGCAAAAGTAATGTAGAATTCAAATTATTTCAGTGTAGGTTTGAAAAAGTAAATACCCACTTTCAACATATGAAAGTGGGTATTTACTTTTTTAAACCTACACTGAAATAATTTGAATTCTACATTACTTATCTCACAACTATGAGAGCTGGGCTCTGGATTCACTAAACGTGACCCTTTACTCATGACAATCTTTTAAATATTACTAGTGGAATTCATAAATGAATTATATAAATGGGTATGACAGACACACAGATAAGAATGTACAAAATATGTCTTTCTTCTCGTTATATATTTAACCAAGAAACCCAAAAGAAATTACACACACATAAATCACACCTTCAAACAGCAAACCAATTAAATAACATAAACTAAAGCCGGCAAGTCTAAAGAACTAGAACCCCCATGGTGCTTCGGTCCAGTCACTTATGGCTCCCAGCACAATATGGTGTTCTTTGGTACTTCAGTCACCGTGACTCCTGACCTCCTGGTAAATAGTCAGCTGCGGTGCTCCTCGGGATGACGGGATGACCCTGGAAACAATGCGGTGCTCCAACGTAGGCAGAGGAAACCTGCGCATTGCCGGTAGCGCAGACTGCTATCTGGGTGCTCGTCCTCTCCTCTCCGCTTGCCTGTTCACCCAGCCGGTGGATGGCGAATTCGTACGACAGGCCCGTGTCCGTGCGCGGTGGAGAGTTGCAGTAAATTCAGAGTTTGGATGGAGAGGCAAAAATGACTGTATCCCAATTTGTATAATCTTGCTCCTGCGTTTTTCTTCTGTGCCATGTGAAAGGGTGTTTTCAAAGGCCGGAGAGGTTGTCAGAACAAATGGAATCGCTTAAAACCAAAAACTGATGGTGTGAAACTGTTATTTCTGAATAAAAATGTATTAAAATTCCCCTGTTCTGTACATAATTGTCCAAGTTACATGACCTGGTGGCCTAGCGGTGAAGGAAGCGGCCCCGTAATCAGAAGGTTGCTGGTTTAAATCCCGTTTCGCCAAGGTGCCACTGAGCAAAGCACCATCCCCACACACTGATCCCTGGGCACCTGTCATGGTGCCCACTGCTCACTAAGGGTGGTGGGTTAAATACAGAGGACACATTTCACTGTGTGTACCGTGTGCTGTGCTGCTGTGTATCACAATGACAATCACTTCACTTTAATACTACCATTTTGTGAAAATATTCACACAGAATACACTCAAACAGTATTTTATTTTTAAGTTTTAAGTGAAGTGATTGTCACATGTGATACACAGCAGCACAGCACACGATGCACACAGTGAAATTTGTCCTCTGCATTTAACCTATCATGACAAGCGCCCGGGGAGCAGTGTGTGGAGACGGTGCTTTGCTCAGTGGCACCTTGGCGGATCGGGAATCGAACCTGCAACCTTCTGATTACAGGACCGCTTCCTTAGCCGCTAGGCCACCACTGCCCCCATGAAATTGGTTCGGAATGTTGCTTAACATGTGCGGGAACGGGCGCCACACATATGTGATTATTTATGTTAAAGAATTACAGAATTTCACTGCATATCACATTGTGTATGACTGTGCATGTGACAAATACAATTTGAATACATTTTTTCATACATGGTTTGTAATTGTTCACCTGGCCAGTAGGTGGTGTTGTTTGCACATGAAGCTTCAAGAAATGAACCCTTTCTCATGGTGAGATGAGGCTTAACCTCACCATCACTAACTCACACCCATCAGGCTCATGGAAACACCACCAGTCTCCTTCAAACATAAACTCAACACAGACACGTGGGGAAGCGTTCAGATTCCGTGTTGGAGAATCGCTCTGCAGGCTTCGGATCACACGGGTCTTTTATGGGGAAGTGGATTAGCCACGACGAGCCGAGCTGATGCTTGTTATCCCGCAACGATCACTATGCGCGCCGAGGGACCCTGGGGAGGGAACGTGTTGAGGAACCCACAACCCGGAAATGTGACAGCGGCAAGTGCACACTAGATTATTGGGGCTTACCAGGGCGCCCGCGGCTACACACAAAATGACACACCAACACAGACACACAGTCTAGTACTCCGAGGAAGGAGAGCGTGTCAGGGTGGGTGGAGCCGGCACGGATGTGACACAGGCACACACATGTAAGTTGTCAACTGGTGTCTCCTTTTTCTCTGTTAAAGACTGAATTACGTATAAGTGAAAACAACCCTGTACATCTTTTGTTCAGTAATAGGAGATTGTGTACGGTCCAGAACTGGGGTCAGCAACCTTGGTCCGGGAAGGCATTTGTCTTTTGCGTTTACCTTTATTTTTGGGAATTGATGCAGGTGGGCCAAGAAGAGAGCTTCTTACTCTCTTAATGAGATGGAGCTGGAGATGGTAGGCGAGGGGATTGATCTGGCTGAGGGGACAGTTTATGTGACTCGGTTCTGAGACAAAGATCCTGGGTGGACAGCCAGACTGTCTGTCCAACTCTGAAGCGATGTCAGCGTGGGTGCCGGCGGTCATGCTGGGCTGACGTCCTGTGGGTAGTGGTGATGAGGGCCGACCACGCTGTTCTCCAGGCGTTTCGGCAGCCACGGATCATCTGACGGGCCGTAGGGACCCCACCTGCGGTAAAGCCGTAACAGACTTCAAATGGGCTATGTTGGTTCTCTCCACCTGGCCGTTGGCCTGAGGGTGGTAGCCAGAGGAGAGACTGCAGGTGGAACCAATGAGGCGGCAGAAGGCCTTCCATACAGCTGAGACAAACTGGGGTCCCCTATCGGAGACAATGTCCTGGGGGAACCCATGGAGGTGGACGACATGTTGGAGCACAAGGTTAGCAGTTGTGGCAGAGGACGGTAGGTCGGGAAGGGCGACCAAGTGGACCGTCTTGGACAGGCGATCCACTCTGGTCAGGATGGTGGTCATTCCGTTGGCTTCTGGTAGTCCGGTGATAAAGTCCAAAATGAGGCGGGTCCAGGGACGACGAGGAATGGGAAGAGAATGCAGGGGACCAACAGCAGGAGTGTTTGGAGTCTTGGCCCGGGCAACGACTTCACTTCGTCCACTTAGGCCTGTACATCCCGCTGTCACGGAAGAAGAAGAACCCTGCTGCGGCCGGTGAGGTTGATGGGCGGATGGAGCCGTTTTGAAGTTTCTCGGCCACAAACTGCTCCATGGCCAAATGCTCTGCTTTAGAAAGAGAGTAGAGATGTCCTCAATGTGGCTTGGTTCCCGGTAGTAGGTCAATGGCCATGTTGTCTGGCCAATGGGGTGGCAGCTGGGCAGCTTTGGACAACAAGGGAGGAAGGTTATCTAAAACAGGACGGGTTGATTCTGGATTCAAGGTGGAGGATGGAGAGGGCTGTGGCAGAAGGCAGTGGCAGTGGTGATGGCAATGTGCTCTCCACTCCAACACCACGCCTGATGACCAGGAGAGATGAGGTTCATGGAGAGACAGTGAGGGGAACCCGAGGAGGAGTTGTGAGGTGATTATTGTGGTAATAAAAAAATGGATTTTTTTCGACGTGGGAGTTGATCCGGAGCTGGAGAGCAACCGTACGGTGAGTGATGGGTCCCGAGGAAATGGGTCGACCGTCTACAGAGAAGACCCTGCGCCACGTTCGCCGCTTCATGCTCACGGCAGCTACCTCATGTAAATGCTGCCGCAGTTGGCGAACCTCCTGCGACAGATGTTCGATGAGGTTCTCCTGGCGCGCTACCCGATCACATAAAGCAGTGGGCTCAGTCATTCTGTCACGGTCCACGGAACCAGAACATGAGGAGGAGACGAGGAACCTCGGTGAAGTGGGACGCAAGGAGGCAGGTAAGTTCCCTCCGACTTACTATGCGAGCGTGAACCGGCGTAAGCCGCAACCCCACCCGGATGTTGTCCTTCAATTTACAATAATTGAATACAATTAAATTGTATAGTACAATTTAGTACGGGACAGGACTATAGGAAGGAGTTTAGGAGAGAGGATAGGTGAAGGTTAGGAACAGTCTTACTTTTAGAAGGAGTGGAGCCGAGACGTGTGTCAATCAATGACTGAGAGGCTGTCAGTTGCCATCATTCCAATTTATAGGAGTCACGTTACCTCGTCTCCGTGTTGCTCCCAGTCACATGGATGGAATATAATTTAGGATTGTGTTTAAGTTATAAATTTATGTAAAATTTGAAATTATTTTCAATCACAGCTGTCAGGGAGGATGAGTATTATTTAGCAGGAAAAATTATTGCTGTGTCTGTTGTCCATGATAGTCTAGTCCCTCATTTCCTGTCAGAAGAGCTTGTACTGTCGGTGAGTCTTAGTTGGGTTGTGCGCCATATCTTGCATTCTTTTCTGTTTCTGCATCAACTTGTTCAGTGCAGCCACAGGCACTACTGCACTTTACTGATCTGATGGATGCTCCTAGATGTTTTTGCATGCAGCTGGGCTATTTTATTCACTTCACAAATCTTCATAGCTCCAGTAAGCTCAGTTTCTGCCGTGGATTCCAAACAAACTTTTACTTCTCCAAAATTACATCCTCACTTTTAGTATCAAATCCATCACAAAAGCATCAAAACTTTACGTTTGCAACTGCATCCATGACAGAATCACATACCGTTCAAACATCTTATTCTTCTTTGGTGAATAGTGTTTATCAAATTTTCCATGGTCTTGTACTTTTTCCCATCATCCACGCTGGCGAAAACTAATGTGTTGTGCTCTTCCACAGCCTGAGGTCCCACAACAGTGAGAAACATTAAGGTTTTTGACACAGATACAGCGTGAATCACTGCTTAAACGTTCACCATTCACAGTCCACATGACCAGTTCAAGTTAGAGGCTCAGACGGCCTCACACTGTCCATGATTCTTTATCACTCCTGGTACCATATAATGTTACTTTCAATAACTGACTGATGTTGTAACATTTAATAATTTTATTTTTTGAACTCAGAATGGAAGTCCATGTGGTGTCAATCAAACAGCTTCACCTGATGCTGTTCAGTCATCTTTTCTTTTAATACTTCAAGGCAAAAAGTACAATACATCATCATCAATTAGTACATTCAGTCAAGGAGTTACTCAGTAGAATATTCAATAACAATGAATAAAAAGTAAGCATAAGCAGGGCAGTATGAACTGTAGCAGACTTGTGACAGGTAAAACTGGCAGGCACATTTTAGCTTCGATAATTAATTTGTCATTGACACAACAGCACTAATGATGGTAATGACAACAGTTAATATGGCCAAACAAAGAATAACAATGTTCAGGCAGCGGGCAGTGGCTCCATAGTGCTGAGCTCCCTCCAGATCCATGGCAACTTTCCTGTCTCTGGACTGGGAAAGAGAACAGTAGACATGTTCTTTTCACAACTTATTTAGCATATTGTAGAATTTGAATCTATATTTATTATACAGCGATATTTACAAATAACAATAATGCATTTTAATCCTGTTCCATGAATAAACTTTATGGTGGCAAACTCACCTTAATGGAAAAGCAGAATGCCACTAACCCAAGGCAGAAGAAGTTGCAGTACATGAAGTTGAACAGTGACCATATGACATGGTCACTTGGCGGTGGAGGGCTGCTGACACGATTTTCCTGGATCACATAAGTAGTCGACTGCATTGGCAGACATTGGGTGTTTTGTTGCATGTTATCCACTGAATTCAAGTTTCAGATCCCTCATACAAATGTTCCTACAGAGTTGCTGAAAGAATCAGTTCCTCTGACAACGAGTGTAGCACTTTTTAAACTGTGGATTCCCCCCCCATAACCACATGTTGCAGAAAACCACATTAGCAAGGTTACATCCATGCCAGGTGGTAAAAAAAAAACCTAGCACTTACATTTAACACACTTTTTTCATTGCATTACAAGAAAAGCATTTTAATTTTTTTTACCTGTTTACTACAACTACTAATGAGAATTAAGCATTAAGCAAATGTTGGAAGGATAACTTTTGAAATGGAATTTTAGATCCATGGAGGTTCTTCTCTATGTGCATGATTAATCTTTCGAAGCACTTCACTGGTGTATGTGCAACAGGTCGGTAGTCATTATGGCACGTCAATGCAGACTTCTTCAGCACTGATATGATGGTGGTGGTCTTGAAACATTTCACTAGAGTGAACACACTGCCACCATTCACAAATTACCTGAACATCAGTCAGAAAGCATAGGTACTGAGAAGTGTTCTTTAGTCAACCCCTGCAGGACTACGTCTTTATTGCGGATGTTTTGCTAATTGCCTATAATTTCCACCTCTTGCCTATTCTATTTGCACAACAGCATGTGAAATTGATCGTCAATCAATGTTGCTTCCTAAGTGGACAGTTTGATTGCAGTTACATTGTGTTCCCTATATTTGTTTGAGCAGCGTAGTAGAAATGGGGTGGTTCAAAATATTAACTCTATGTGAATGTTTGCTTTCAAACCAAACCTACAGTAATTAACGAATAAGGTTTTAAACCACACTGTCCCGTCCATGGGCTGAGGGAGGAAGGAAGTGCAGGAGGGGGATTTATTTAACAAAAAGGGATTTATTAAGGGGGAGAAACTAAACTAAAACTGACTAGCAAGCGTGAAACCAAATACGTCAAGTAAGGTTAACGTTAATAAGAAAGTTAATGTAGCCACCTTTTCCAGTGGCTTCTCTTCTGTATATAACAAGGCCTAATCGTTCCCACTTAATGAGCTTCTGCTGAGAACGATTAGGTCCTGATAATCGGCTGTGTGCATGGCAGCTGCGGGCACCCATGCCTGTTGACCTTCTGTTGGCCTCTGATCAGGGACTCATCTCGCTGCTTGTCCTGCTTGACCTGAGTGCAGCGTTTGACACTATTGATCACGCTATTCTCCTTGCCAGGTTAGAGAATGTTGTTGGGATTAAGGGAATAGCCCTTGTATGGTTCAGATTATATCTGACCAACCGATATCAATTTGTGGACACGGTGGTTCGTCTTCATATAGTAAATTAGAGTTTGGTGTTCCACAAGGTTCTGTCCTATTAATAATACACGGTATTAGCATTCATTGCTACGCTGACGACACACATTTCTATCTATCAGCAATGTCAGATGAGAGGCAGCAGCTGAACAGAACAGAGAATTTCCTGAAGGACATTAGGCAGTGGATGCTCACCAACTTTCTTCTATTAAACCCTGATAAGACAGAAGCTCTCGTACTTGGGTCTCAAACAGCCAGACATAAGATGGCTGACTACACCATAACTCTGGATAGCCTTTCTATCTCGCCAAGTACTGAAGTAAAGGATCTAGGTGTCCTCATCGATGCAGTTCTCTCATTCGATTCACATGTAGATAATGTCACTAGGATAGCATTCTTTCACCTTAGAAATATTGCAAAAATAAAAAATATCATCGCAATGCACAATGCAGAAAAGATGGTCCATGCCTTTATCACATCAAGGTTGGATTACTGCAACGCATTACTGTCTGAATGCTCTAGTAAGTGCATGAGTAAACTCCAGCTAGTACAGAATGCTGCAGCCAGAGTTCTAACTAGAACTAGGAAATTTGACCACATCACCCCAGTCTTACAATCACTACACTGGTTACCCATCAAATTTAGGATTGACTACAAAATCCTACTTCTGACCCATAAAGCTCTAAATGGTCTCGCCCCGCAGTACCTGTGTGAACTTTTAGTTCTTTACGACCCACCACGCTACCTGCGATCAACGGGTGCGGGGTCACTACTGGTACCAAAAGTACAGAAGGTCACAGCTGGGAGCAGATCTTTCTCATATAGAGCTCCGCAGTTGTGGAACAGCTTGCCGGTCAGTGTCTGGGACTCAGATACAGTCTCAGTGTTTAAATCTAAACTGAAAACACATCTGTTTTCTCTTGCCTTCTGTTAAGGTCGCAGACACAGTGTCAATTATTAAGTCCCATGACCCACTCTATCACACAGTCACCCTGTTAAGCACAGACGGTGTTAAATTCACCTTAGTTAGGCTGTCCTAGTTAGGGTACCAGGCCACAGTTGCACAAATATACCACTATTACCACATATTCCAGTATCAGTAGTACAGTGCCACCGTCTGCCGCTGCTTCTGTTTGTTTTCTCCGAGATACTGAATCAAGCGCACAGACTACTGGCAGACTCCAGTGAAGAGACCAGCAGGTTCCTGGCAACTGAAATGAACCAGAGGGTCACCACAGCCACCACCACCGTAACAACTAAAGCTTCAGGGATTTTCAAATCAATCAGTAGCATCATAATGGACACGTATTGTACACCATGACACTGGAAAACATTTTGGACCTCTCCACCTCTTCAACTATAGACCATTTTTTGTGTGGAGATTTTCCTTATGTGTAGAAGGGTCAAGTGTGGGGGGTGTCAACTGTAGGGCCTGTCAAAGCCCCTTGAGACATACTGTATATGATTTTGGGCTATATAAGAAATAAATGATGTTGTTCTTCTTCTTTATTGAATGGTATTGTATTATAATGAATATTTAGGAATATGTAAGATTTCTGAAAAATGGCCCCCTTTTTTTTTGTTTGTTTTTTTGCTTTTACATTGGTCTTAGTGGTCACATAATACTGCATCTGAAGTCTTTTTCCGAAATTCAGCCGTGTTGCAAAAGAACAGCCACTTTGATCCAGTCCCACCATGAGATTTCATTGTGAGAAATGGAAAGTAAGCTTTCCCCTTATGACAACATATGGAGACAAATTTACACCTATGGCCATTTCTAGCCACTGCAGGTCCATATACAGGTTAGGGGAACTCATATTAATGTTAAATAATCTCACAAAGTGAAATTTTCATAATTTTTTAACAGTATTAATTCTGTCTATTATGCCATGGAGTGACAGAATAAAGTATGGAAGGCATGCAAATGAAAGAAAAAGCTAATTTGTACAAAAACAAATAATCTGCACTGTGCAAAGTAGCAAACTGACCACATTGTGGTTGCTCTGTCAAACTCTGACTCACACAATTTCCACAGACCACCGAAGAAGATGAACTTGTCTCTACCTTCACCTACAGTCTGAAAATCCTTTTGCCAGCAAATGGGCGGCTTCAACAATATTCCGACACACAGACATTTAGATCTGTGGATAAAAAGAAATGCTTCTCATACTGAATTCATTCTTGCTTTTTGTAATATTTGGCACAGTTATTAATAAAGTTATAATAAATCGATGGCTGTGCGGCAAAAGTATCACCAATTTGATATAAAATCTTTTGAATCAGCATTTGTGAAAAAATATTAGGAATTTCGATGCATCATCAGTGATGTTCCTCGGATCCTCTGGGTCTTCCAACATCAGACCCCCTCTCACACAGGTGACCCATCTGGGGTTGATCAAGTCCCAAATTGTATCCCAGAACTAATTTACCTGTTTATCCAAAGCTCCCCTCTTGGCAGCTCTGGTTACTCTGAGCCCCTTACTTCGCTTCCCCAGCATCATCTGCTTGGTGACATGATCCATTATCAGCTGCCAATCTGAGGCTGTAGACAGCCACACTACTCTTGTTTGTGGCCGTGAACAGGGCTTCTCTCCAGTCTTTAGAAAGGATATGGAATGTTTCTTGGGGCACCTCAGCCATATCATTTTGTGTCCAGTCTGAATACCAAAACAACATACTGTATGCAAGGTTCATCTACATACCTACATCACATCAACACTATTCAAAGGTGGTGAATGCAACTGAGTTGCATTCACTAAGCATCTATGAACATGTCTAAAAAGATCAAGAAATGCTGCACATTACGTTTTTTTGTAAGGGACTGGTAACGGTTTGACTAATGTGTGCGCATCTGCTGTAGACATTTTCACGTCTGTGTTTCTTGAGCAAAACCATAGCTTATTTCTAATATTACAGCACAAGAAAAAAATAGAGACAACATAGTACTGAGATTTTACTTAATGACCAAAATTACAAAATGCAAGAGAAAAAGGCAGTTCCGTCTGGACAGATTTCTCTCGTATTGTTAACAATCATCAGAAATCTTTCAGACAAATCTTTGTGCAGGTGTCATGAGTAACCAAGGGCAACCATGTACAGACCTGCAGGGGGGAGCTAGCATGTAAATAGAAACCCGCAGTCAGTCAGGAAGTATGGGCGGTGCCAGCAGTTAAAGGCAACATTCAACACATGCAAAGGGTTTCTTAGCTTAATATGAAGAAATGTTTTAATAAAACAAGAAGTATTTCTCATTTTCAACATGAAGCAATTCTGCCTGAAGAACTGACTGTAGTTATTAGGACTACAGACAGAAAGGAGCCTCACATAACGTTATTTAGAATATTAAAGTAAATTGATAAGAATTGAATGGAAGGCATGAAAGTTTTGCTTGCACAGAATGAACATTTGTGGCTTAGCCTGCATGATAATTAGTCATTTAATTCTGTGAAATGTTTAAAAAATTCATGTGATTCAGAAATGGACACTATTTTGCTGCAAGAAAAAATACGAACAGCATTGTGAGTGCTCTGCAATCATATCTCTTAAGAATCACTTTTGGTGATAAAGAAGATGATCTTAAATGTCTCATCATTACAGCGGCTATTGATTTATGTGCGTTAGGAATCTGAACTGAGGACGGCAACAGTGAATGCATTCAAGTGGAAAAGGTGCCCTCCGGTGGCCAAGCGGCTGCTTCACAAACTTGGACTCAATGAAACGTGGCTGGGTGTCAGGAGCACTGAAGCTGTTGGGGTAATAATTTGGTGCTCCTCCTGCACAGACGAAACAAGAGGACTGAACTACGGCTGTCCACAGTTTCCCAAAATCCAGAACTACACTCTGCATCTGAGGGTCTGCCTCTAATCTACGTATAAAATCCCGGGGTGACGAGAGTAAACATCCTACTTCAGAACAGAAGATGAGAGATATGGAACTGCTCAGCCCAGGCTGTCTGTGGAACGGCCAAAGTGACTCACTTAAACCATGTTCCTACATGAACAAAAGCTTGCCGTTGTAATCAGTACACACAATGATATCACCAAATCCTTATTCCTTTAAAGAATGAACTAATATCCTTATGGACTAGATTCAGCCTTTGCATTGAATTTCAGACATCCTTGTATTAATTAATCAGTGACACAGTGAAGCCAGAAAAATGCTTGCCAGTGGTCATCTTGATTTCTGTCTACTTTTGTACATTTCATATCCACTGTGGGTCATGGGATGTTTTTGTCTGCTTCAGAGCTTGAGCACTAACCCTGGTTGTCGAACATGCACATGGGTCCATCTCGCTGATAGTTGGCCACCCGGGCTCGGAAGGGACAGTTGACTGGCAGCTGGAGGTAATTTGCGCCCAGGCGGTGCCTGTGTGTATCTGGGTACGAAAACAGCCTACCCTGTGGAGGCATACAGATCCAAGCTATTGCTACAAATATTGCTTATACCAGCACGAATCTTTTGCAGTTTTCAACATCATAAATTTCTCGCACCATCTTAATTAGCAAGTGAACACGTTTAGAAGCAATCTAACAATTTTTTTTTAAGATGTAAAAATGTCTGACCTGCAGCATCTTATCAGGGCTGGGCTCAATGCCTGGTGGCATGTTGTTGGGTTCAAAGGCCAGCTGCTCCACCTCTGCAAAGTAGTTGACAGGGTTCCTGTTGAGAACCATCTTTCCCACAGGAATGAGAGGGTAATCCTTATGGGACCACACCTGCAGAAGAAAGAGAAGAACAGACTGGATTTCTATGGCACTGACTGGTCGCCAACAGTGCACTACACTACCATGTAGATTTTTCAGTCAACTTTTGTTTCAGTTAATTTAATTTGTTACATTTAGAGTGTTTTTTTTTGTTTTTTGAAAGTGGCTTATTTTTATTTTAAAGAGACACAGAGGGACATCACCATCCAAGTCCTTCCTATAATCCTTTCAACGCATGTGTCAGGATTGACTGCAGCTGGGCTCATCACCTGTGGCCAATCCTGAGGACACATAAAAGCCGGAGATTTCTGCCCCTTCGGGAGGGACGGCATTTATCGGGGACTCTGAGCACGAACTTCAGTTTCTGTTTTTGAGTTCTGGCAATCGCCACACGCCTGCAGGCAAGTTTAAGTTGATACCCTTTATTCCCGTTTTGGGCCACCGCGCCATCGTTTATTTGTATTTATTGTTCATTTGTAATAAAACCCCTTCCCAGCATGTCCTGCCTCTGCGCTTCCTTCCCCCGTCAGCAAGCGGTCGTGACAGAATGCCGTCCCTCCCGACAAAAGCGCAGAGTAAAAAGGCAGAGGAGAGGAAACTGCGTGAAGGACGCAGCCCGGCGCGACGAACACGGCCAGAGTACTGCCCATGGGAGTTGATCGCGCCATTCTTCCAGTATGTCCGCAGGATGGACGACAAGCGGTCGTGACAGCATGTGTTCAAAATTGGAAGAAAAATGTTCAAACCAACTTTCCTAGAAACCAGGAAAGCCTTCATAGACATACAGCCAGTAAGTTAACAGCTACTGCTAAAACTACATGATTTACAATATATTGTACGGGCCCTTTACACAATAATAACATAATAACAAAAATTAACACTTCTAGAAAAACAATTTACATACTAGAAACCAAAATTCCAATAAAGATTTTGATGGGCCTGTCCGGGTGTTGGTCACAGGTCGGGTGTCTTTTCCTCTACATCTTGAGTCAGCTGTAAGAGCAGGCGAGCTTTTTAAAATGGCTGATGGGCCAGGCAGTCCCTTAAACTGTGATGATGTTTGAAACATGTTGACAAATTAGCAGGTTAACATTTTAATGCAAGCATGCTAACGTCAAAAAGGGTGTGGCCAAGAAGGATGTGGTCGTCAGAGCGTGCATCCTTATAAAGTGGCAGCTTTGTGAATGTTTTAAAAGATATTTTTTGTAATGCTTCTCTAGCATTTCATGCTTTCCATTATGTTTGAGCATTAATAACTTGGCCACGCCTCTTCAGATCGCTTAGAAAAATAATAACACACATCACACTAGAGTACTAATTTTTGATATATAGCACGCCGGTGTGCGTGCTTCGTTATGACCTGCATTAAGTGCCAAAAAAAGTCTGAAATAATAAATAAATAAAAATGTTCACCTTTTGACAGTTTTTTGTTTTTCCAAAAGTGTGCGTGATCCGTAAGTTAGACAGAAATAAACCATATGTCAAACGTTGGTCCTGGCAAGATCTATGAGACATCAAAAAAACATAATTTTGTATGTCAAACCATCTGGAAACAAAGTAATAAAGATATAAAAAGTAATAAAGTAATAAAGATAATAAATGCCTTCCGAAAACGCTTTTTTAGACTTTGCACGCAGACCGTAAATCCGACCGAGCCAAGCCATATGTCAAACCGTGCGGAGCCGCACGCCCTGACATGAAAGTTGTGTGTGTGCTGAACAGTGTCATCGCAAATTCTAAGAAACCTGTTTTTTCACACTTTTAATAGTTTGGTCATGAATTGTGGCTGTTCTGTAGTCCCCAATGAAGCAAACAAAATGTCATTTTGTGCGGAGAGGTCAGGCCTTGTGGATTGTTTCTGTGCATTTCATGGTCTTATTGTGACAGCATTGAATGTAACACGTGTCCTTTTATGCCTTTTTCCCAGTTTTTCCGGGTTTTACAAACATGTCCCATATGTCAGATCGTAGGTCTCGTCGAGGCCTTTGGCCTTGCCTTGGCTCCCAGCTTCAACGGTTACCCTTAGGGAACCAAAAACGTATTCCCAGCACAATAGTAAATGGTCTGTCATACTGACAGGCCCAAATAAGAAATGAATGCTGGTGTAGCATATGTAGCATAACTGCTTAGACTGGAGACCCAAGTTTCAAAGATATTAGACATGACACATTTCCCCTTTAATCTTAACCAGAAACATTACAGCTGATACAAGTATCAAATATTCACATGCACCCGTGGCACTTTAAATCAAAATGCATGTATTTATTCACATTTTTATGTCCATCAAGTTTCTACAGTAGACTACCAAGGACTACAATATTTCTACTGCATAATAAAAGCCCTGATACAGTAATTAACAGCTTGTTAATTACTGTATTAGAGTAATTTCCCAAGAGAGCACTGCTGAGATATCATGTCTACATAGATCTGCTCTGAGATGAGATGCGCTGCTACTGAATATATCTGTTCACTGGCAAGGCAGGAGAAACTCCAATACTTCTGGCAAACTCATTCTGAAAGAAATGAAATGAATGAAGTTAACTCCAGAAAGACCTACATAGACCTAGACAGACAGGCAGATAGACCTACCATGTGCCTGACCACTTTCAGAGGATATGGTATTCCACCTAATAATTGACATTTCTCAATATGCATCCTCTCTGGGTCTCCTGGGACGAGAACTGGCTTTTCTGGCTCAGACTGAGAGAGATGAGTTAGTTTCCTCTGACCTATGAGAGCTCAAGTGGATTACAAGCAACCTGTTCACCTACCGGCTCTAGACTCCTATTTATGTGCAAAAGTTCAGACATTCTTTCATTGAAGCCTGGAGCAAAGTTTTCAGGGTTAACTGCAACAAAACACTGACCCTAAAAGAGAAAAAGCATGTTCATGATTGTTTTTCTTCTATTTTCCTCACACCTTTATCTGTGAACATATGTCCTGTGTGTTTGAGGATTGAGAGGATAGAGACACTGGTGCTAAGCTCAGCGTGCGGCTTGTTCACTCATGTATGTTCATAGGCGTCCTCAAGATTTACAGAAACAAATAGATAAATCAAAAAAGAAACAACATTGATGTTAATGAATTGTATGCAGGTATTGACAGACACAGTCACATGCGTGAAAGCGGTCAATCACGTGGCTCCTGCCATTTTAAACTCTGGGTGACACAAATATGTACACATTCGAAAAGGGATGCAGCTCCAGATAAGAAGTTCTGTTCTTTAACTAGTGAACAAGCCTCATGTTTAGCAATAACGCAGTAACCAAAGAGGCCAGAACATAGCGCAGTGCGCCCTGCTCACCACCAGAGGGCCCTGTCCTCACTACCAACTAGGCACTGGGTTGGCAGGGTGCCACAGCACTGCAGAAAATCCACTGCAACAGCGCCAATACAAACCAGATCAGCAACCCGGTCCGTATCTCTCCAAGTGCGTATGTGCCGGCTGTACCGCGAGCCAGCCAGCATCCCGCAGAACACTTCCACCATCAGGCCCAGGCCGTAGCCCTTGTGTCCTCCTAAACAAACCGCCAAAGTATACTTTTTAATACTTATGATTAATTCTTAAACAGGATAGAAACTGCAGCAGTTATTTTTTAAATCTTTTTTGAAAGTCACCATCTAGGCGCTCCAGTAAAAAAAACAAGGAATGAAAAAGAATCAAACATTTAGAATAAATGTTGGACCACATGCTTTGACCCCTGCTTCCCTTCATGAGGATTGAGTGGTTACTTAGGTTAATTTCTTGCTTCAGCAGTTTGGCGAAGACTATTCAGTATGAATGCATTGTCATGTGATATAATATGTGTACATATATTTTACTGTTGTAATTGCAGATTTGATTGATAGATAGATATAGATCGTCCTGGACAGGAATCAAACGACTGTAGCCCTAGAATTCAGTCCATATTAATATTACCAGATGGAAGATTCTGACCTGTAATCTCAGGGCCACCAAGCGGCACCAGTCCTCCTCCGTTCAGCACCTTGCTGGGGTCTGTGCTGACCCTGCCCTGTGAGTCACAGCCCCACCCCTCTGGAATGGAGCTACCATTCCTCTCATGGATCTCCACCTGTGGCCAAACAAGATGTCAGTCACAGGCCTTCATGGAACTGTCAGGCATCCTGCATGCACGGCATGTCTTCTGGGTTGCAGCCATAAAGAGGATTTTACTGATCAATAAAATTATGCATAATAGATTGCTGCATCAAATTGAATATATCCTCTCTCATTTAAATAAATACACATTTCACACATTTTTTGGGAGGGTTTCTTACCAATAGATGGCAGACTACAGCATTTATTAAAAATCTGGCAGCTCTTCTCGAGAACAATAACTTGTGGAGCTGCAAATAAACTTTACCTTCCCTAGAGCCACCGCTGATGTAGCCATGTCCAGCACAAAACTACCTCCATTTTTAGCCGGCGCCGCTATGCTAATTGGGTTGGTGCCTAGAGTACACTGGAGATGAAGCATACATTGACAAAATGATAATCATCTGTCATCTATCCAACATGAACATGTACAGAGAAACTGGTGAGCACCTCTTTAGCACGTGTGGGGACCACCAGTGGAGAGGTGTTTGTAAAAGACATACCCTGTCATTTTTGCCCATTAAAGTGGGGGAGAAGAGAAAAGAAGAGAAACGTTAAGCGGTTACAAGGCACCAGCCTTTAAAGAGACATGAATGAGGCAGAGTAACTCACAATCATATTTTCTTTTAGCGCTTGCATGGAGTAATAAGCTGCAATGCCATAATGATTGGAGTCTGTGATCATAAGATAAGAAACCTTCATTAGCAAAAAAAAAATAATGCAAAGACTACTATCTCCTACGTCAGGCTGTAAATACAGTTAAATCTATTCATGATTATAATTTTTTTCACACACTGTTACAAATGTCCTTAAAATTAACGAAAGCCTTTATACATTATAAAATATTTTAGTCAATGAGAAAATGTTAACCTATTATTTCACTGTTTTACGTGCATCATCCCTGATAGCATGTCCTTACCCCTGGCCACCACCCAACCGATACCCACATCTCTGGCTTTCTTGATGGCCAGTTTCATGCAGAAGTTGCCCACTACTGGTCCCAGAAGATTCCTCCCATTCACCAGTGCTGTGGCCACACTTTCCTTTTCAATGCCTGGCTCGCCCTCCTTGGCACAGATTCCTGCTTTGATTTCTCTGACATACACATCTTCAACAATGCACGAGTAAGTGACGCAACTAATTGCAAGAATGACATGAAAAAAGAAGTGCTCTGCGAACACAGGTCCAGGTGCTCATCCACCCTGTGACAACTCTGTCAGACGTACCTAGCCGGTTAAGGCCATGACTGTAGTGTCCTCGGAGGTCCCCTTCCACCAGCACCTCTGCTAAGCTCCGAGCATGGCTGGGACTGGTGCTCACACTCTGCATACACTTCTCAATGAAGGTCTGCACCTCAGCCTTTAAAATCAGACACCTGATGAGCGAGACATGGCTTTAGTACAATGTCAGCTACATTAATTTCACGATGGACATGACGAGGATCAAGGACGCATACGCGCAACATCACAAAACAGTTTAATACATGGTGAACAGGACAGGGGAGACATCAAGTAACAATGATCCGACAGCGAACAGAGACAGTATATGATTGCATAACAGCTTTATACAATCTTACACAAGTGAGGACACTTGGCAACACAGGACAAACCCTGGACCGGATCCTGACAATAAACAGTTTGTATCATTTATGCGTGCTACATTTGGAAATATATTTTCAAATGAACCTTCTATCCTGATAATCACACCTACAATAATACACCTAATCCCTAACGTCACACAAAAAGAAAGATTTTGACACAGCAACCTGAAGAAAACATGTTACACTGCGTTGATGTGCTTTTTTGAATAGTTTATTAATGATCTTGCTTATAGTCTTCATTGCCATTTCCCAGGATGAAATAATTCATTATTATTCATTATATATTTTTGCTAAATGTGAGCCAGCAAATGCTATAGTTTTCTCTCCTTTGTGTTTTAGCTGTAAAGAGTCGCTGTGTCTCAGGGACATCTGTCTTCTCCAGAAAAGTTGGTTTTGTACCTTATGCTCTTGTAAAAAAAAAGCATTTTACATCAAAGTAGCACTTTAAGATACCATATCGTATTTAGCCTTCCCAGCAATAGTTACAGGACCTTTGAGGCTTTTGGAGTACCCTTCAATTCATTTATGCCTTAGTAGCAGAGATCATTACTGAGGGGACGTCACTCTTGAAGGCTTTGTGGCATGATTATACCTTATGAGCCAGCATCACTGAGCGGTGTGTGTATATATAGAAATCTGCCTTTGAGGGTTATACTTATTTTTGATACACCCTGTGAGCCTTATGTATTGATCAGCCATAACATTAAAACCACTGTACCACTATAATATTGGTGAATATTATAGATGAAATTTCTTATAATGACTCCTGCCTATGAGTCATTATGTGTAGTAAGTGAATAACTAAAGTTTATATGTGGGAAGGAGGTGAAATGTGTGGGATCATCTTGGCCTCACACATCCAAGGCTCAGGGTTGTGTCCGGGGCACATTTATTGCTCTGGGTTTTCCAATTCCAAATTTGTTGAATTTTAATTTATTCAACTCTAAATTGGCCCTGTGTGTGTGTGTCCTGCCCAGAGTGGGTCCCTGACTTGTACATTTACATTTACATTTTAATGTGGGGTCAATCGTATGCCTTCCTGATGGTATTGCATGATGGATAAGTATTTGTCTGTATTGAGGACACCGTTAATCTTGACCAAATCTTCAAACCCATTTGCCAAAATGTAACCCCAAGTGGCTCCACCATGTTTCACAGTTCCCTGCAGAAACTCATTATTGTTCTGCTTTCCAGGATTCCCACTGCCTTCTGCTATTTTAAATAACTAAATATAGTTTAAGTAGTTCAAATATTTAATCATGGGGTAAGGACACCTGCCATTTCTCTTATTATATGGGGCTTGTTGGATACAATTCTTCCATGAAGACTACTTCTGTCCAGACTTCTCTGGACATCAGTTGGGTGAACATGGGTCCTCTGCCAGCTCTGAGCTGACACACAGCATGACATCTTCTGATTTCAAAGGGAAATAAGCTTGCCGGTTCCTTGTCTGATCACCGTGTAATGATCCTCAGCCCTTAAGTTTCTTTCAAAAGAGCTTGAACAACACATCTTGATAGCCCAGTCTGCTTGGAAGTCTTTATTCTGGGATAGACCTTGCCAATGCAGTATAACTACCTTCTTTGCTGGGTTTTGTCTTGCTGTGGTATATGATTAATGTCATGAAACTCGGCTTACACAAGTCTGGCTGTTCCAAACCGAGTTTTAAACCTCTAACGCAGCTGTTTTTCTTTTATTAAATCACTGTTTTCAAGATGAAGATCTTGATCTCTGCCTTTGTACAAGTTTACCTCTTAGAAATGCTGCTGGCTTGAAGGCAAATGGCAATAACACCAAATATGATTTGATTTTGATTTTTTTTCTCACTTTGCCATTTACAATAAAAAATTACTATTATTGTTTAGATTTTTAAAGCATTTTTAGAACGTCAGTCAAGTGTATTAAGTTTCCCAAAGATGCAACACAATTTACAAATCAGACCATTCCAACCAATCTTTTTAAACATGGAAGCAACAGCGTACTGTGTTTGTTTAGCTTGGGCTTACACACTGGACTGTTCAAAGGTTCAAGGTGAAAATGAACCACAAACACTAGAAAATATTTTTTAAAAAATAAACAAAACATCATAAAATTAACATAACATTTTAATAATATGAATGCATGGATTCAAGAAATATGTAATGTGGATAAAACCAAAGTTTTTACTCATCAACCAGTTTCAATCAGTTGTACTAAATACTAAGAATCACAATATGTAAAATTACTGTACAATCTGATTCTCTGTTGCTGCCAATAAATCAAATCCATCCCCAATGTACAGTACCTGCTCATGATGCTCTGTTCACGTCTAATTTGCTGGGAAGTGAAAGGCGTTCTACCAGCTCCCTGCTGATGGAAGCACCCAGCACTGTTAAGTCAGTCAGGTTTCGACTATTTAACACAAACATAGGACTCGGTATATTCCGGAAAGGTTAGGTCACGAGACCTCAGGCTTTAAGCAAACTTTTGTTGCACCAGTTGCCCTGTTTTAAAGGGCACCCGTCTACCTTTGGCTGTCGCCATGTGTGATCAAATGAAACAAAGTGGGTAAACCGTTACCCAGCTACATTACACATTTCGTGTGATTACAATATATTCCGTACAATTACAAATTTTGACACCAGAACCTAATTATGATTAGATTTTCCATAGGCTACATAAAATTAGGTCCACAATTTTGTGGATCAGCACAACTTTAGCCCTCAGAACTATTTTTGTTACATGGAGACATTGTGTATGGAATATCTCAAGATATGTTAGGTCATTCATTCATTTACAGTCACCCACGCACTGATCAGCGGCCACTGCCAGGACTAATTCGTTGTATATTCTACTCCTCATCATGTCACAGGAAAACGTCAATCAGCTTCTAAAACAGACAAACAGCATGCCAAGAGAGCAGGTTCTGAGGACTTCAGGCAGAACAAGGGCCATAACATGGCAAACTGCCCACAGCTGCTCTCTCACACTTGCTCTTTGTCTTATTGTCTTAACTGGTTGCTGCCAGGATGCTGTGCTTTCTAATGCTAAAGTGAAAATGTCTGTGACACTCTTATTTATTTATTTATTTAATAAGCGATTTATGGCAATCAGAACCACAGGGAATTTGAATTGAAGACCAACGCATCTGGTAAGGGACATGGGATTTATTTTATTTAGGTCCAGGCAAAGACTATTGGGCAAAAACAAAGTTAGAAATTTGCCTAGCTTCATGATTCAAAGCATGCTTGCACTTAGTGCCAGGGCGACCCAGCATGCATTTATTGTTTACTGCTTATCAGAACAGTGTGGAGTGTTTGTTGGGAAGATCTGATGAGACAAAGACCGCACCTAGATTATATAGGCCCACTGTACAGTATGAGCCCATAATATTATAACAATGGAAAATTGATCTTGTAAGCACAACCGTCAATGCATTTAGAAATGCTGTTGGAGGTACTTCACTGTTGTGATGCCATGGCATGTTAGAAATTCACTTCTTCATTTTACAGACATAATTCCAGAAATAGAACACCACACAGTCCGTAAAAAGGGACTGCCGAGGTTTCTGAATTTATTAGGAAGCTTGAGGGTGGAGGCAGCTCCGAATGGAACTGACACAGTCTGAATGAGCGCGTTCCACGTTATCATACAGACTCCCAGCAGTGGGTGCACTGGGGCTTTAAAGGTGATTTAGGTGGGCGTGGTGACTGAATGATCAGTATTCTGGTGACTGTTATCCAGCGGATGAGTGCATCAGGGGTGGGGCCACACCTGTATTGGCATCATATATATTGTACAATGAATACTGTTAGCATACAGTGTTGGTGAGAACCAGTATTACTTCATTTATTAATGAAAACATTTATTATTCATTATTAGACAAAAGGTGTAACTAAATTACAGTTACTTACTGAAAAATCAAGATTACAATTTTAGTCTCATCTTAATATGAAACCTTTATGCTGAATATACTCCTGTCAACATACAACATTCAGATCTCAACTGAATTTTAAGACTATTTTAAGAGTATAATTGTATGCATGGAAATGGAAGAGATGGACCTTCTGACATGGCTAGCAAGCATGCTATTGTTACAAGAGGAAAGAATGCGGCCCAATTATGAGCTAAGAATGTCTGTTATTGTAAATTTTTAAAAACTAAACTATTCATTCACAACATTTGACACTGTTTTATCATAGCATGAGTGACTATTAATAGAGTAAGAAATCTTTGTAGAGCATTGTGAGCATTGTAACATTATTGTGAAATTGTTGTTTATGTAGACTTATTGAAGACATTAGGAAAGGTTATGAAATACATTTATGTATGATTGGGTCCTACAAAGTGGTGTTAATCCTAGATCTTTGTAAGTGGCCTTTTTCTAGTGTAAAAGGGAACTGGGTTTCTGCGTACAGTTGTGGGTCACAGCTGTACAAACCACCATATATATTGCATCTCTCTCTCTCGCTCTCTCCCGCCGATCAAGAACTGGCAACTGGTGTGGTCGCTGCTAGCAAAGGGAGTGGTCGCTTGCTCCAAGTTTCAAAGCCCAGTTTCTGGGCTGCCCTTTAATCTTTTCCTGGAGCCACATCTGCTTCCACTCGTTTGTGTGGGAGAAAATAGAAAGTTGGCAGCTAAGCCCTTGATTTGGGCACATAAAAATATCCCAGTCTGCTGAGGAGTGGCCACTAATGCAGGTCCATGCAGGGTGGGAGACAGGGAGGAGAAGAAAAGACACTTTAAAGAGCAGAAGGCTCTGGGTGTTGGGGGGTATGGAGGTCTTCAAACACAGCAGGTTCTGTCTCAGGGAATTTGATGATGGGCCAATGGAGAGTCTGCTCTAGGTACACTGACGACTACATAAAACATGCTCTTGGAAAGAAAGTGTTTCAAGCCCTTTCAGGTTTGTTACACACCAAACTAAGGAAAATGACACTCTGGCACTTCCAGTCCAAGATACTAATTTGCAGAACTATGTTTTTCCAGCAAACAATTCCTTATGTACTTAAAAAAACAAACTTCTGACCAGTACTTGAAAACATGAAAAATAATTATTAGGTGAAGCTACTTAGAAGCCTGCTGTCTAAATGGCCTGAATATTTTATGTCTGTTTTCACACTGTTCATTCCAGCAAAAATGAGCTTTGATCTGAAAATTAGAACTGTTGGGAAACTTGGGAATGCAGTGACACCCAATAACACCCAATGAGTTGCTAACAGCATAGTTGTTAACCTGGTTAGCTCCTGTGGCAAGGCATTGTTTGGAAATCCTTTTTGAAAGAATCTGACAAAAGACCAAGACACAAACTGTCATTGTTGGCTCCAGCATTGGGTCATTGTCCATAATGTTCCACACATTTTTACATCTTTTTGCACGAGACATTTGTCTGCTTCCTTTCTCTGCTTCAGATTATTTTAATAATGAATGTTGTCACTTCCACTTTATGTTATTAAACATTTTATTTTAAATTGATCACATTTTCACAAATGGATTAGGATTAAGAAAGTCCTACCCATGAATAACAATAATAACACTTTTTATACATACATACAGAAAAGTTATACTGTCAGTAAATAAGTCAATGTTTGCAGAGAAGGCATAATGGATGGAGGGGAACTTATGCCAGCCATTCTTGTTCCTTTCTTGTTGTCTACCTGCTGAACAGATTCATGAAGCTCTGGAAGCCGTCCTCCCCAAAGAAATCAAAGGAGCCCTCAGCACTGCCCAGATGCACCAAGAGCAGAACCAGCAGACCCAGGATCAGCAGAGGCACCAGCAGGTTCCAACCCGAGGCCAGGATGTTGTACCACTTGGCCTTGTCTGAGCACTCCTGGGCAGCCTGCAAGTCTCCAAGGGTCTTCTGGTCACGGGCCTGAGTATGATGTGAAGCAATTTGTTAATCTACCATTATTTTGTCTCAGTTAGATGTAGCTGGGTTACCGGTGAAAGTGCTGAAGTTCAGCAAATTAACACACATTCACCAAAACCCAGAACTAGTACACGTATCCAGGAATCACGTCTTTATTTCAGATGCAAAAAAAATGGTAATGCTGGTTATTTCTAGACAGCCAAGAAATGCTGATCTGTCTGATCCATTGTGTTACAGAAAACCAGTTCAGATATTAACATTCAATTCTGGAGACAGTTACACATGAAACGCGTCTGGTTTATGACACAAAGTAGCTGGTATTCTCTCTCTGCACTCAACTTATACGTGGATTTCAGACGTCTGTACGTCTATGCACTTCATCTGTGTTTTCATGGCGTGGGCCAGGGCACACACCTCTAATCTCCCATTAGCAACGTACCAATTACTCCATTTTAAACTTGCACACCACATCTCCAATTTCAGCGCGATGCTGTTACAGAGGAAATGATCTTGCATGGCTGTATTTGCTGTATTGTCCACACTCACATTCCTGCGGCAGAGAAACCAGCAGTAGATGCAGTAAATGCCGTAAATGTAAAATGTAAATTCAAGCTCTAGTCCCTGAGCTATCCCAGCCTTGCTATGGCCTTGTTCATATCACCACCGTCTGCCTGAAGATTAACTTGGAACCTACAACATTGGCCAGCTGTGCATGCAGGAACTAAACAGCCTCTAGCCAGATATTTCTGGCATCTGATCCTATACTAAATCTTTTTTTGCTGTTTTATTTGTCAAGTCAATGTAAAGTCACATTAAACCAGTAAACAGGCTTTTAGCAAACTATGTTTATAAGGAATGTAAGGTAAGGTCGCTGTTTTGTGTGATTTGAGAATTCCCTCACCTTAATGGAGTAGATGAGAGCCATGAAGCCGAGGCAGCAGAAGTTGACGTACAGGGTGTTGCAGAGAGACCAGACGAGGTAGTCACGAGGGGGCACCTTGGCTGTATGGCCCATATTCACCACGGTGGAGCCGGCTGGCTTGCGAGCAGACTTACTGCTGGTGAGCGGGGTGCAGTCATTAGAGTAGCAGTAGGTAGCGTTGTCCATCCTGTCTCCTGTCTCAGTCAGTTGTGGTGGTGGTTCTACTGCTGAGAAACCTGTAAAAGGTCCTTCCACGCCGCGTACAGCTTTTATCTGAGCCAGAGATGGGAGGTGGCAGATGGCTGGGAGGACTGGGAAGGCCAGTCATTATGTGGTCAGGCCTCAAGGAAAGCAAGGAGCAGGATGTTGCTGGGACTCATGGACTGTCCATGGTGTGGACTGCCCCACCAAGCTCTTCAAACCCTTTCTGAACACTGTATTCAACCACTGTTTAATTACTAATTGGTGGAAATGTCTAGTCTGTATTATTCATTTCACCAGTATGTTTAAATGCCTCATTATTCGTCAAACTGCTGTTGAAAATTTGCAGGAATGATTAATGGTCGGCCTCAGTTTGGCAAATGACTGCCATCTTCAGGACACAAAGGTAATTTAATGTACATTTCAAGGAGATTTTTACCACACACAAAAAAAGTTCTGTTGTCAGGAGACTACCAGAGGTTCAATTTAAAATTAGAGGCCATAGAATACTGTAGTTGCTCATTTATTCTTTAAAACGTGAACCTTCAAATCTCAATTGTCATTGTCAGTGTAATGTTTTAATAACTACCGTCCCGTTGCACTTACACCCATCATGATGAAGTGCTTCAAGAGGCTGGTCATGAAACATATGAAGACCCTGCTGCCCTCCACCCTGGACCCACTGCAACCCGCCTATTATCCAAACTGCTCCACGGACTATGCCATCGCCACCACCCTGCATCTGACCCTCACCCACCTGGTCAATAGGACACATACACACAACTGTTGTTCATAGTCTTCAGTTCAGCATTCAATAGCATCATTCCTAAGCACCTGGACGTGAATTTGAGCCTGCTTGGCCTGAACACCTCCCTCTGCAACTGAATCTTGGACTTCCTGACTGAGAGACCTCAGTTGGTCCGGATCAGGAACAGCATCTCCAGCATCTCCAGCACCACCGCACTGAGCACTGGAGCTCCCTGCTGACCCATGACTGTGCAGCGATGCACAGCTCCAACCACATCACCCATGACACAGATCTTGTGTGGAGATTGAGTTCCTCGTTGCTCATCTAGAGGAGAATCTCTCCTGGAATCTCAACACCAGCTTAACAGCCAAGACTTCCTCTACTTCTGCGGAGAAGTAGATGACCATATTCTCCATATTCCTCACCATATTCTATAGAGGGACTATTGAGAGCATTCTAACCAGCTGCAACCCTGTCTGTTTGGGGAACTGCACCATATACACAATACCCTACAGCAGATAGTGAGGACAGCTGAGAAGATCATTGGAGTCTCTCTCTCGCTCCATAATGGACATTTACCACACACGCTGCCAAAAGCATTTGGGCCCTCACTGCCAAACTGTGCAGTAGCTTCTTTCCACAGGTCATCTGTCAGGATTAGCATCATTTGGAGACATCACCTATGACCAGTCAAGCCGGAAGTTAAAAGGCGCCATGCAGCCACCGATCAGCAGTGGCGCCATTTTCGTGAACTTGTTTGTGAACTTGACCTTCTGTGAACCTGTCAACTATCTGATGTGTTTTAAGTTCTGGCAATCGGCTCACGCCTGCGGGCTAAGTTCTCCCCTTATTTCCCTGTTTTTAGCACCGTTTTCCTTTGTTGTCTAATAAATCCTTGTTTTCAGTATGTCCCGCCTCTGCGCTTCCTTCCCCCATCAGCTCGCCGATGTGACATCATCAGACACTTGAACACTCAGGGACTTTTCACTCTGGACTGACACACACACATTACCTCTGTTATACCGAGTTGTATTATCTATTAATGCACTCTTCCATTTTGCACAGATGTGTTTGCACAATTTTTACTTTTATTTATTTTTACTTTACTTTTTACTTTTACATTTATTATTCTGTCTCATTGTTGTCTACACGTTTTTGTTAAATGTTACTCTTGCACGGCCTGTGTCCCCTGTTTGCACTTTTTGTCTGTGTTGCACACGTGCACTTTATGTCAGTATGTAACTTGTTGTTACTTGTCAGTATGTTTAATTGTTCATATGTTACATGCAGCACCAGGTTCCGGAGAAACAATGTTTCATTTCACTATGTACTGTCTAACATGTATATAGCTGAAATTATAATAAAGCCAACTTAAACGTTCAACTTCAACACCATTGAGATGTCCTGCATGAACCACTAGGTGGCACTCTTACATTTACCATTTAAAACGTGAAGTCTATGGGAAAATGGTATCATAAAGTAAGTGGTGTAGTACCTGGCCTCATTTTTTGCATTTTCTTAAATTTTCTGATGACCTGCTGGCTTCAAAGCTTGCTAAAGGGTTCAACAAGGATGTTTTCAGGGACAGTTTAGCAACACCATACATCTATTGTCTATCCTACTTCAACGTCTGAACAGACTTAGCTACTACAAAATAAGTCTATCAGAGTGTTCTTTAACGCGAAACCTTGGCTCAACAGCGAGGTGCACGCCCTGCTAAGAGCTTACCATGATGTCAAATAACCAGGAGGCTTACAAAGAAGCACGTCACTCTTTTAACAACATCAAACAGGCGAAATGCAAGTACAAGCAGCGCATCAATGACCACTACAAAAGCAACAACTCTCGACACATGGGACCCTAACTCTCTGGGACCCTAACACCCTAAACCACACACATCCTGCTCTTCAGGAGAGATCAGATACCATCATCCAGAAGCAGCAGCATCACATTAGAACCATCCTATGCTTTGCTCAGTGGCACCTCAGAGGTTCGGGATTCCTACCAACAACCTTCCGATTATTTGTCCACTTCCTTACCCACTAGGCAACCACTGCCTGAAAGATGGAACTTTCTCAGGAAACAACACCCACCTCCCCCAAACCCTGCTGACCTCCTGCTGTACAGTGTGATACAAGGAGAGGAAGAACCTGCATTGGGTGGTGAGTGCAGCAGAGCAGGTGACTGGGATCAAGGCTATGGGTCTGTTCCCTTACCCGCTAGGCCAATCTGAAGTACTCCTCCTTAACCACTAGACCACCATTGCCCCTACATAACAGACAGTTCCATTAACCATGCAATATATAACTATATTTATCAAATATATGTATAATTTTAGCTGCATCCTCCATACTAATACTTTGAACTGATACTAATTGTAATTCCAGATGTCATGTCATTGGTCAGTTTTGTGGGAGCAGGAGCAGTCTCATGAGATACTTTATAAGTGTTTCTGTCGTTTGCTTTGAAAGGTTCTTGTACATTTTTTTGGCCTCGTGAGGTGTTAAGAAGAGTAATCTGCAGGGGTTGCCCTGAAATCCACAGAAGGTGTTGATGTCCATAAACAGCTTTATGGCTGGATGAAATCCTTGTCAGATCTTGGTCCCATCATTTTTAATTTCCTGTTTCCTTGCTTCCCGGTTAACAGTTCTAGAAGCCCTTTTCATCATAAAACACACAAATGATACTGATAAAAAGTGGCAATAAAAAAATCATGTTGAAATCTAGAAATGTGCTACAGGAACTGGAGATCGGGCTCTCCAACACAAACTAAAGTGTACAATATTGTGTTGCTGCTCAAAGAACATAAGCTGAACAGGCACTTGCATGGTTTGAATGTTGTCAACATGTTTTAGGTTTTATTCAGCTGGATGTTCATATTCACTGTGCTCTTCTGCAGTGCTTTGTGTTTCCATTTCCACATAATCCATTGTGCTGCTTTTCTCTCTCCAGAGCAGCAGAGGGGGAGGTGGCAACTTAATACTTCCAGGAACATGAGTCACAGGCTTGGTATGGGCAGGCAGAGAGACAAACACACTGGAAAGGCTTTTTATGACAAAAACACACCTACATACATTTACCGGTTCATCAAAATAAACTAAAATAGTGAAAGTGATTGTCATTGTGAAACTGCAGCAGAGCACACAGTGACACAACAAAATGTGTCCTCTGCTTTTAACCCATCACCCTTAGTGAGCAGTGGGCATTCATGAAAGGCGCCCGGGGAGCAGTGTGTGGGGGATGCTACTTTGCTCAGTGGCAATCTTCCGATTACTGGTCTGTTTTCTTACCCGATAGGCCACCACTGCCCCATATAAAGGAATCCGGACACGGAAGTGAGGGAATGACTACCACCGAGTGCACACTACGGGCAGGGGACCAACAAGCAGACTCACATACATCCTGATACTCAGGCTGCAGAGCCAGCACAGATTTTTCATTTCAGGCAGTCAGGAAAATTGTGTTTGTTTGCTGTGCTGCATGTGGAACGTTTGCATGTGTATTCTTTTATATTTTCTGTAAAGAACTCTTTCTGTTTTTAGTTAGCACTAATTAAAGCAGTTGTCTGGTGTTATTTTTGTAGTGAGACATTGTCCTGGATAAAATGCTTCCAGCTTCCAGTGACTTCCAGTGTGCTCGCTCACAGTAGAAACATGGTATAAATTGACAATCTTGACAGTTTGAAATCAGATCAGGCACAATTTTTCATGCCAGGCCACAGGTTTAATAAATTGATTAATAAACTGAATTATGCTTCTCAATTATTTTTACAAAATTAGAACAGGTCAGGACTACTTTTACCACTGCTGACAGTGGGAAGACAGAGGAAATAGCTTTAAAAGAAGTTTGCGTTTTGACATTATGACCTAGGATGGCAGTGCAAATGCCAGGCGCAGAGAATACGAGGTGCAGTGTGAGGTGTAATAAGGGCTGTGAGGTAGGATGGTGTTACTCCATGTCTGGCTTTGTAGGCCAGCATCAGTATTTTGAATCTGATGCGTGCAGCTACTGGGAGCCAGTGGAGGGAACATAGCAGAGGGGTGGTGTGGGAGAATTTGGGAAGGTTGAAGATCAGTAGTGCTGCTGCATTTTGTAGAGGAAATTACTTTATGCCAGTCCCCAGCAGTCCTATCCCTGTACTCTTTGTAGAATATCAGTCTATCCTTTATGTTTCTTGACACCAGGCCATCCTCCAAATGTCTTCGCCTCATTGTGTGTGCAGATGGACTCACACCAGCCTGCTGCCATTCCTGAGCAAGCTCAGCACTGGTGATATCCCGATCCTGCAGCTGAATCACCTTTAGGAGACGGTCCGGGCGCCTGCTGGACTTTTTTGGGCACCCTGAAGCCTTCTTCACACCACTTGAACCTCTATCCTTGAAGTTTTTGACGATGCAATAAATGGTTGATTTAGGTGCAATCTTAGTAGGACACTCTGGACTGTAGGACACTCCTGCAGCACCCCTTCCTTTTTTCTGGAACAGAGGCATCCTGGACAGTCCTGCAGTGCCCATTAGAGTGTCAGGAGGGAAGGTTTACAAGACAGAAGTGAGACCAGTAGTGTTATATGGGTTGGGGACAGATTTACGTTGGGGGTGACAAGGATGAACAGTATTAGGAATGAGTGCATTATGGGGACAGTTAGGATTAGATGTTTTGGAGACAAAGTCTGAAAGAAAAGGAGAAGTCATCACGATGCCTCATCAAATTAATCACAAATTAACTTGGTTAATGAATAACTCAAAACCAAACTGTCTTGTGTTCAAGACTTTAATGAGAGAATTTCACCACAATGTAACTGAAATTTCAAAGGAAAAATGGGTTATAAACACACAAAATACATATAAATAAAATAAAAACAAACATATAGTAACTGAATTTTCCCACAAAATGACAGAACTGTGAAGTGACTGTCATTTTGAAAAACTGCAGCACAAAACTGCAGTTGGCAGCCATGACAAGTGCCCGGGGAGCAGTGTGTGGGGACGGTGCTTTGCCCAGTGGCACCTCAGTGGCACCTCAGTGGCACCTTGGTGGCCAGGGATTTGGACCGGCAACTTTATCCACTGGGCTAACCACTGCCCCAGAGAAGTCACCATGGAGATGCTGGAGATTGAACCTGGAACCTCATAAATGCAAAGCATGCGCTACACCACTGAGCTACATCCCCACAGAACTGATATCTCATAAAGTTATTTTAACAAAAAATATCTTATAAAAATATAAACAATTTTATTTCTATGATGCCCTATACATGTAAGACACTGTACCATAACAAAGTGGTAGATCTGACCGCATGTTCAAAACACACAGACTTAATATAGAGCTACTAATACTTTATAGTAACTGCTTCATATGACTAAATACAAATAATACACTTATTAAATGCAAATATGAAGTGAAATATGAAGTCAATTTCAACAGATTATTATAATTTTTAATTGCTCAACTTCAGTCTGTTTGTCATGTTTTCAATGTATGGAAACAGAATGGCAATCATGATGATAAATCCAATGGACAGCAGTAGGTACAGGACCAGGGTGATGATGTTTAGGCAGCGAGCCGTGGACCCATACTCTCGCGCGCCCTCCATGTCCCCGACATGCTTCCTATCCCTGGACTGGAGGAGGTGAACAATATTTACCAACGGACTCAACAAAACTGCATCAAAAAGATTTTTTTCCCGTAAGGTTACCATATATGTTTTCTAAATAGGACCCAAGTTATTATTTGTGAAAAATTCTCACCTTGATTGAGTAGTAGAACGCCAGGAGTCCCAAGCAACATGGATTGCAGTACATCAAGTTCAACGTGGACCACACAACATAGTCAGTTGGCTGAAGGGTCGTGGGTGCATTTACAATCACCACTGTATCATCATTTCGTTTGTATCTGCTTTCCATGGCCAGTGCCTCATGCTCAAACTTATCTGCGTGATCCATGTTCCTGCTCCTCCTGAAAAGCTACTGCAGAAGTGTGTGTGCAGCAGCTGGCAGCCGCTTCTCGTAAGGCGCCTTGTTTAAAGTTTCGGATTACAGTGAAGTCACGAGGGGACTTTTGGCAAAGTTTCCCAGTAGGAAAATAATTCTCCATCACATTTTTTTCTGAAACTCTCTCTGGATCAGAACTTTCAACAAATGACTTCACTTGATGTTTAGGCAATACACACTTCACAAATCCAAGAAACCTTAAATGTGTCACCGTGTTTGACCTTGAACATATTAATACATGATTGTTAGAATGTGTGAAAATGGCTGACAGCACTGGCAAAGGGAGCAGAGCATGCAGTCACCAGATTCCCAAAACCCACTGGTACTGGCGAGCAGGGCAATGTGATAAATTATGGAGAATTTTGTGGAAATGGACAACATTCAGACACGAGATTAACAAACCCTGTATAAGCCTATATGAGTAACACACTCACCTGTGAACCAGAAGACCCAGGTTCAAATCCCACTTTCTTCCATTGTGTCCCTGAGCAAGACACTTAATACCTTAGTTGCTCCAGGGTGACTGTCCCTGTCACTACTGATTGTAAGTTCTGACCTATTTGGACCAAAGCAAATGTACCTAAAAAAACGACCATAGTGTCTGATCACTGGGTGAACTAGTACATTTTTAAATGTTTAATTATTTATTTATTTATATGCCACATCGGCATCCAGCATGGCGCCTGAATGCTATCAGCCTGAGAACAGAACACATTTCCTGTCTGCTTGAAATATTGGCTCATGCAGGCCAAGGCACACATACCTTATACACACACAAAGACACAGATTTGCTCTTATGTGGCTGGAAATGTGTGGACTAACAATTATTTTAATTGTCGATTAATCTGTAATTTTTTTTCTTTATTTACTTTCTTACCTATTTATTTATTTTGATTAATCGTAGAATCAGATTTTTAAAGTATAAAAAACAAGAAAAGCATTCATTTCCAACCCTTTATTCAAAAACAGAACTAGAATCTTTAGAAAGTGCAAACACATCTTGCTCCTTCAGCTTATTTAATATTAATAAAATAAATACAAAAAACACACACATGTATGTTTTAGATCTAGCCAAATATATAGACTTTGTTTAAAAAAGTGCCACCTAAGCTGCCAGAACAATAAATACAGTAATTTATAAAAAATAAAGATTAAATCAAATTTAACAGGATTTGTTTGTTCTTGTCACGACTACGGACTTACGGGGGAAGGAAGCGCAGAGGTCTGACATGTTGGGAAGGGTTTTATTTATAAACAAACAATAAACTCAAAGAAACAATGGCGCGGTGGCCGAAAACGATTTAACTTAAATACAGATAAACTAAAACTAACCCGTAGGCGTGTGGCGATTGCCAGAACTCAAATTATAAACAGTGTTACCAACTGAAGTTCACGAAAATGCCAGCGACCCCGAACGGGCGGAAACTTCCGGCATTTATGGGGCATCAGGATTGGGTTCCGGTGTGGAGCCCAGCTGCAGGCAATCCTGACAGAGCCCCCCCCTCCAAGGGCTACGTCTCGGAGCCCCAACAGTAACAATCAGTGGAGGCGGCGGGGCGGACGGGCGGCAACCACAGGGCTCCTGCCCTGCTGTATCCTCCCCTTGGAGGACCGGGTCCCTAGGGCTGGCTCCCCGGCGTGGTAGGTCGTGGCTGGGCCCCGGTCCCTCGGGCCTGGCTCCCGGCGTGGTCAGGCGTGGCGGCCCCGCTCCCTCGGGCTTGGCTCCCCGGGCGTGGTCAAGGCGTGGCGGCCCCGGTCCCTCGGGCTGGACTCCCCGGGCGTGGTCAGGGCGTGGCGGGCCCCGTGCCCCTCCGGGCTGGCTCCCCGGCGTGGTCAGGCTGTGGCGGGCCCGGCCCTCGGGCTGGCTCCCCGGCGTGGTCAGGCAGTGGCGGCCCCGGTCCCTCGGGCGGGTCTCCCCGGGATCAGTGGTCAGGCGTGGCGGCCCGTAGGCTGCTCCCGGCGGGTCATGGCGCCCCGCTCGGTGGCTCCCCGGCGTGGTCGCGGGCCCGGCCTCGGCCTGGCTCCCCGGCGTGGTCCCGCTTGGCGGCCCCGGACCCTCGGCCTGGCTCCCCGGCGTGGCCCGCTGGGGCCCCGACCCTGGCCCCTCTGGCCTGGCCCCCGGATCCTGGTCCCGTGGTCCCGCTTGGCGGCCCCGGACCCTCGGCCTGGCTCCCCAGGTGGTCCGCTTGGCGCAGGACCCTCTGCCTGGTCTCCCGGAGTGGTCCCCGCTTGGAGGACCAGGACCCTCGAGGCCCGCGTGGTCCCTATTGGCGGCCCCGCCCGGTCCCTGGTCCCATGCATGTCCCCATGGCGCCCCGGACCCTGGCCTGGCTCCCCGCGTGGTCCCGCATGGCGGCCCCGGACCCTCGGCCGGCTCCCCGGCGTGGTCCCGCATGGCGGCCCCGTACTCCCGTACCTGCACACAATAATCAGGGCCGATCCATCTGGGTACGTGTGGGCCCTGTCTCCACATGTCCCCTCTGACACGTCTTGTGTCACCCCCTGCACCGCGCAGGGAGATTGTCCCAGAGCCTCCGGCGACTGTTCCAGGCACCCCAGGCTGGTGCCTTCTGGGACTATGCAGCCCCTCTCGCTGCACGGCCCTGGTGCCAAGGGGGGGACATTGTCAGACCATCCGGCTAGCCCCTTCTGCGTCCGTTGGGACAAGCAGGCCCTCTTCCTGTCTGTCCCAGCTGGGTCCTCATGCCTACCCGGGGGCTCTATGGCGCTCCACCCTCTGGAGGCAGACGCAGGCCCATGCCTGGCCCGCCCTCCTCACTGGCTACCGGAGGACCCAGCTCCATCGCTTCCCCACCTCCCCTCCCCTCAGGAGGAGTCCCCAACCCGAACTGCACCCCCCCAAAAAATTCTTTGGGGGAGCACCCCCCCCGGCTGGACTTAGGGGTACCTTGGGGCTCGTCCACCTCGCCTTGGACCGGTGCAGTCAGGTTGGGAACTCCCTCCCTGGGGTTCGGCTCTGCTGCTGGGTCACCATCTGGTGGATACAAAGAGGGGAAGTGGGGGCGACATACGGACACATATGCCACGCACACACACACAGACAGAGACAGACAGAAGAGAGGGTCGTCTAGTTCCCTCTCTGAGCACTCCGGGACCTCCTCAGGGGGCACAGCCAGGATCTCGGGAGGCGCGACCTTCTCGTCGCCCGCCAGTGCTTGGTCTTCTTGCCCCGGATCCTGACTGGCGCTGGATGTGGTGGAGGGGCAGAGTTCGATCCCTGGCTCAGGCTCTGGCCGATCAAACTCCGCCCTCAGTCTCTGCTGGAAGTCCCGAAAACTGCTGTCTGTCTCTCCCTGCTGCCAGAGGGCTGCGCTCCAGCCCCATGCTGACCCAAGCAGACACGCGAGGATGGTGGTGGTCTTATCAGTGTCTGCTGCCCCACTGAAGGGTCCCGGGACAATTGGGCTGTCCCACACGGGGCTGGGCACGTCGCTGGAGATGGTGGTAGGTGTGTGGTGTGGAGGGGGGTGGACGTCTTCTCCAGCAGGTGTGGGCGCTGGTGCTGCGCTGCCATTTCGCTGGGGAACGTCCGGGCAGAGGGAAGGCGGGTCGGCGACTGGAGCAGGAATGGAGGATTCCCTGCGAGGCAGTCCCGGCAGCGCAGTTGCTGGCTGGCGACCTCCCGTCGCCCTCTTCCACCAGCTTTCCTCACACTGCTGGGAGGGACTTGGGTTTCCACGGACCTCGTGACGATCCTGGATGGGCGCGATGGGCGGAGCCATCCCGGCACAGACTGCCCAAACGGCGTCATCCTGGTCGTCGTCCGTGTCCACCTCGTACCCCCGGAAGTCACATGGGTCATCACGGACGCCGCAATGATCTCGGACGCGCACGCTGGGCGGAGCCATCCCGGCAACGACCGCCCACCGAAAATCCACGTCATCATCGCTTTCGTCATCCGTGTCCTCCCACCGGTGACTCCGAGGGTCGTCCACCCTGCGGACATCCTGGACCCATGGCGCGATAAGCTCCCATGGGCAGTACTCTGGCCATTCGGGCTGGAGGCTGCCCACCTCCTCGCTGGAGGAACGCCGCCGTTGTTGTTGCCGCTTCTCACCCCCCTGGAAGTGACGTGGGTCCCCACGGACCTTGCGACGATCGCAGACTGGTGCGATGGGCGGAGCCCAACTCTCGTCTCCCGTGCTCTCGTCGTCGTCCGTGTCGTCCCAGTCCACAGGGAGCCTTGCCAGCAGAGCGCAGAGTTCTTGGCTCGACATGCCGAAGATCGTGGGGGTCGCATCTTCTGCGCTCGCTGCCCACGTTACTTCCTCGCTGCTGCCGACGCCAACGTCATCGCTCCGCCCACTCACCCGCCGACGTTGTCGCTTCCGGGTTTCGCGGAGTTTCCCGGGGGTGACGTCATCACGCGGCGCCGCGTACCACGGCTTCTCGGGGAGAAAACGCTCCACCAGAACGGGCGGCGCGTCTCTCCCCTGCCGTCCGCGTTCGCCGCGCCGGGCTGCGTCCTTCGCGGCGTTTCTTCTCCTCTGCTTTCCACCTCTGCGCTTTTGGGGAGGTCTCTGGCATTCTGTCACGTCTACGGACTTACGGGGGAAGGAAGCGCAGAGGTCTGACATGTTGGGAAGGGTTTTATTTATAAACAAACAATAAACTCAAAGAAACAATGGCGCGGTGGCCGAAAACGATTTAACTTAAATACAGATAAACTAAAACTAACCCGTAGGCGTGTGGCGATTGCCAGAACTCAAATTATAAACAGTGTTACCAACTGAAGTTCACGAAAATGCCAGCGACCCCGAACGGGCGGAAACTTCCGGCATTTATGGGGCGTCAGGATTGGGTTCCGGTGTGGAGCCCAGCTGCAGGCAATCCTGACAGTTCTCTACACTACATTGCAGATGCACACACTTGAGGACGCACACACTTTAGTAGACGAACACACTAACAAACTCTCACACTGACACACACACTTACTCTCTCTCACTTTGCATTGGAATGCAAAAATAATAAATGTGAGCATGTTCCCACGCTCCTGGCTCAGGCTCGCTCTTTGAAGTTATGTTGCTTGCTGCATGATGCAGATGCAGGGATGCAGAGGTAAGAAGTGAAGTGATTGTCATTGTAAAAACACTGCAGCAAAAGGTGACATAACGAAATGTGTCCTCTGTGAAAGGGCAGCATTGTGTGCAGATGGTGCTTTGCTCAGGTGCACCTTGGTGGTTCGGGATTCTGTTGTCATGTGGGCCGTCGAGCTCGCTGGAAATGGGCTCAGACCAGGCGTCTGCTAAAACAGACCATGCATCGTGACGCCTGATCACAACAGGCGCTGTCAGCCAGGCATATCACATGGACTGTTTTAGCGCGAACAGAAAAGCCCATGTAACGTGTGGTAGTGTTACTCACATGCACAGACCAATGCTTGCTGCCTGCTTCCATTGGCGGCGTCAGGGAATAGGTGTTATAAATGGCGTTCAAAGCGGCGCTTTTTTCATAGAAATGCACGTGTTTAGCGTAAAACGCGTTCAAATGCAGCCGAGTTATGGCCCTAGTGAGGATCGAGCTGTAGCCTTCATCTAGAACTCATCTAACTGTTCAAAGTTCTGCAATTAATTTTCACATTTTCTCAAAAAGAGCTAAAAACATTCAATTCCAAATTAAACTACTTAATGCCACCTTAATATTTCTCAAAGGTGGATGTTTATTCATTAGACATTCTGCAGAACATGTGGAAGGCAGATCTATTCTAGCATGTTGTTACGTCCTTGGACATATGCTCCCACGTGTTCTGTGTAGCTGGCTGTGTTTTTGTGTCTTGTCTCTTTTAGATAGACTTCATGGGAGGAGTTGAATCCTACTAGCTCCACCTACCATCTGCCTATTGGTCACCTCCACCTATATAAAGAGACTTCGGATGGTGTTTGGGAGGTCCCCAGGGTCTGCTAGGTCGTTACTCTTTTGGGACGTCCCCAGGTCATTATGTGTAAAAGTGGACGTCCTCATCTCCACACCCTTGTCGCGTTTCTTAGACCCCTAGACTTAGGAGCGTGACATATGTGCAGAAGTTGGCAGACAGCTGTTGTGTGGTGAGTTTTAACATTTAGACTACATTCTCATGTGATGGTGGTGGTTTGCCTAGCCTGTAAAGAAATCAGACCTGAAACCGAAAGGTTGTCAGTTCGAATTGCAAACTACAGAGGTGCCACTGAGCAAAATACCGTCCCCACACACTGCCATATAAACAACAAAGAATCACAGAATTGTTTGTCACATGAAAAACAAAACAAGCAAACAGTACCCAGTAACAATGCCTCAGACACATAACTCAAGGTTAAGTGTCTTGCTCAGGGACACCATGGTAGTAAGTGAGATTTGAACTTGGGACTTTGTGGTTTTTACTTTACTTTCAATTAATATCAATTAATATTGGGAAACATCGTCTCGGTGTCAGCCCAGAAAACACACCCACTAACTTTCACTCTTGCTCATTTTGGGCCCTGGACACCATCCCAGGACACCCACCAGCCCACAGCAGGGCATAGGCACTTTTATTTATTCAAGTGTGAGACCCATTCATTTTATCCCATTGTACATATGTTACCCAAGTGCCATAATGCCATGTCTGCAGTTATTCTGAAGAATAAGTGCAGAATAAAGAAAAATGCATTATCTTGATGAAACATGTTCTGTTTTGTATTTGACAGAACTGTTGTTCCTTACTGCATAGCAGAACATCTCAGGTGACCGACTAACCAACAAGGAAACCAAACATTTTTTTTAGAATCATCATATATAGTCACAAGCAATCAGAAACAGATCTGAAGCTTAAATTTGGTCATTTGAATCTCATTCAGGAATTACTGTAGAGGAATGTTCAAGTTCTGTATTTCCTTTTTTATGCTTGTACTGTTAAATGTAACTGAAACAGAAGTTCCAGTGGGGCAGTGGTGGCCTAGCGGTTAAGAAAGCGGCCCCGTAATCAGGATCAAGAACAAGCCGCTCAGAATGGAAACCTCGTGGCGGCGCGCCGTAGTCGCTGGGTGGAGGCTCCACGCCGTCCAGCCGCTTGTACCCGGAGCCGCCGCCTTCCTCCAGCTGCATCACGTCTGATATTTAAAGGGATGAATGACGTTGTTCTGAAGCTGAAAACTAAAGAGAGGATTGTTGACTTCAGAAGAGAATGGACGGACCACTCTCCACTAAACATCAACAGATCTTGTGTGGAGATAGTCAGGAACACAAAGATCCTCTGTGATCATGTAGAGGAGAACCTATCCTGGAATCTCAACACCAGCTGAACAGCCAAGAAAGCCCAGCAGCGTCTCACCACCCATCCTCACCACCTTCTATAGAGGGATTATTGAGAGCATTCTAACCAGCTGCATCACTGTCTGGTTTGGGAACTGCACCATATCACACCGCAACATCCTACAGCAGATAGTGAGGACAGCTGAGAAGATCTTTGGAGTCTCTCTTCCCTCCATAATGGACATTTGCCACACACGCTGCATCAGAAAGGCCACCAGCATTGTGAAGGGCCCCTCACATGCACTCTTCACCCTCCTGCCATCTGGAAAAAGGTACCACAGCATTCTGGCCCTCACTGCCAGACTGTGCAATAGTTTCATCCCACAAGTCACCAGATGCATGAACAATAAGGGAGTTTCCACTCTGGACTGACACACACACTGTACCTCATAAGATCAGAAAATATCTCTATTACTTCCCCACACACTGCTCCCCAGGCGCCTGTCACGGCTGCCCACTGCTCACTCAGGGTGATGGTTTAAATGCAGAGGACAAATTTCACTGTGTGCACTGTGTGCTGTGCTGCTGTGTATCACAAGTGACAATCACTTCACTTCACTTCTTGTTCGCTTCTTCCCTCCATGCTCTGTTCTCTTGTTTTTGCCCAGATCCCACCTCCCACTCCTCCCAGCTAAACAGCCAATCGCTGGTTGTATGCAATTGAGCTGGTGTCAGGTTTCTCAGACGATTCTGAACTCGTGCAATAATTCCTGGAGTCCAACCGTGCGACGTACATTGTACATGATGTCCGATCAAGGATTCACCCCTCCTGACCAGGCCATGACCCACAATCGACTGGTTGTAAGAATATCAAACTGTCATGAGGTTTGTCCTCACTGCACAAGAGCAAGAACGGAACTGAAGTACAAGTAGCAGCACATGGAATCTCAACTCATCTAGTTCCAATCTATTCATATTGCTTGTGTATTGTCGTTGCTCGTATACAGTCAGGTTGCATCCAAGCATCGAACCATACAGAAAAGAATGAAGCAATCATCACTTGTACTTACCAAATGTCCAAATATTAAAGGCATGTTACGCAGAAGGCACCAACTCTGAATAGCATTTAGCCCCCAATCATTTGAGCCTCTGACAAATTCACAGCAGGGGGTTTGTTGCTTCACCAGTGCAGGTTCCTTTGCACCATTGCAGGCTCACTCTACCCTGGAAGGAGGTCTCTCTCTCTGTATCACTCCTTCCCAAGGTTTCTTCCTTTCTTTTTTTCTCTCTTTTTTGTGTGGAGTTTTTCCTTGTGTGCAGAAGGGTCAAGTGTGGGGGGTGTCAACTGTAGGGCTTGTCAAAGCCCATTGAGATGTACTGTATGTGATCTTGGGCTATATAAGAAATAAATGTTGTTGTTGTTGCATTCCATAAAGCCATAATTAAGCCTTTGAATTCTTAAGGCACCACTGTGGTCCCCTTGATTAAGGTTCCATCACAGAGGACACATTTTGTTGTGTCACTATGTGCTGTGCTGCAGTGTTTCACAATCACTTTCAATTTTTTTGTATGTGCAGTTTCTCCAGGTTAAAATGCAACCAACACTAGTTAACAGGGGCGTGTCCCGATAGAACATAACCAGCAGGTAACCACACAGCAGGAACTCACCCACATGACACAGATTTGCTTGTCAACCAACTAGTGGAATAGTGGTATATTGCTTTAACTGTGTTAAACAAATAGCATTAATAAACAATTAACACAAAATTTTGTTTGTTTCGTTTTATCCAGGGGAGTGTCCAAAGGGGATGGCCACCCCCACCAGAGCTGTTAATCAGTTTGCTAAATTAGAATAGCGTTTCAAAATCTGACTCCTCTTGGGGAATCTGACTCCTCTTCTGGAAGCATTCCGTGACACCCCACCCCACCCATGTACGATATTTACAAAGCTCCAGCCCCCCCAAAACTCAAAATGGAAAGGGTAGGTACAAATTATCAGAAGTATGTTTCACAGGGTGAAGTAAAGCGAGCATGGGAATAATTTCAGTCAACAGGCCTGAATTTGTCTTTTTGAAAGACTGACCAGAGTTATTCATCACCTTGTCCTCCCTCAAACTGTTTTGGGGCAGTGGCCAGCGCTTTTATGACTGCCCACTGCTCACTAAGGTGATGGTTAAATGCAGAGGACAATTACAGAGTGTCACAGTGTGCTGCACTGTAGTGTTTCACAATGACAATCACTTCGCTTTCACTTCATTTTTGAGGAACCCAGTGTTGACGAACCCACAAACTGAAAATGTGACAGCAGACACGCCAAATGTATTGGGGCTTACCAGGGCACCTGCGGCTATGCACAAAACGACACACCGACACAGACACAGAGTCTAGTACTCCAAGGAAGGTGAGCGTGTCAGGGGGGGCAGAGCCCATTTGACAGAGCAGAGGATGTGACACAGGCACACACAGGTAAGTTGTCAACTGGTGTCTCTTTTTTCTCTGTTAAAGACTGAATAACTTACACGTGAAAACAAACCTCTACATCTTTTGTTCAGTTTGGGATGGAGCAGTCCAAGGTTTGGTATATTTGAAGATGGAATTGATGTAGGTAGGCCAAGAAGAGAGCTTCTTAATTTCTTAATGAATCATCTAAACGATCAACCAATTTTTGATGTACTGGCAGGACAAAATTTCCTGGTGTACAATGCAAATGGTATGCATGGTGTTATATGTGTGATATAATTCTCTTAAAGGGTTATAGAGTTTATATTTACAACAGTTGTGCAATAATAGAAATAGTAAGTTATACATTTATGTAAAATTTTAAATAATTTTCATTCACAGCTGTCAGGGAGGATGAGTATTATTTAGCAGGAAAAATGATTGCTGTATCCGTTGTCCATCATAGTCTAGTCCCTCATTTCCTGTCAGAAGAGCTTGTACTGTCGGTGAGTCTTGGTTGGGTTGTACGCCCCCTGGGGGCTTGAAATGTTCATTTATTTGATCGACCTCAGGAACAACTACAAACTTCAGATGATTATCTTTTTCTTTACAACTCACCTGTAGTCTTTTGTTTTGATGTTTTGTCTATTTTAGACCTTAAGCTTCACTGTGCCTGGAAGGATGTGTGGTTCCATTACTGTGTGGATATGGTCACCTCCATTCTGTTTTCCTTTTGAAAAGCATTGCTTTGCAAACTGATTTTTTCCCCTTACATCATATGCTGGACATTGTTTAGGCACGTGCAGTTTTCCACATCTTTTACATGCAATTATTGATGCATCTCGCAGCTTATCTTTTCTTTTCTGTTTCTGCATCAACCTGTTCAGTGCAGCCACAGGCACTGCTGCACTGTCCTGATCTATTGGATGCTCCTAGACGTTTTTGCATGCAGCTGGGCTATTTTATTCACTTCACAAATCTTCATAGCTCCAGATAAAGTAAGCTCAGTTTCCCGCAGCAATCTCTCCCTCAATTTTCTGTAGCGAATTCCAGATGTGAACAGTGAGGTTTTTCACACCAGGGGCTTGCAGATACAGTGTGAATCGCTGCTTAAACGTTCACCATTCACAGTCCACATTACCAGTTCAAGTTAGAGGCTCAGACGGCCTCATACTTTCCATGACTCTTTATCACTCCTGGTACTAGTGGTTGAGATATCACACAACATGTTCTCTTATCACTACAGGGGGGTGTCAACTGCAGGGCCTGTCAAAACCCATTAAGACATGCTGTATGTAATTATGGGCTAAATAAAAAATAAATGTTGTTTTAGATGTGTGAATCCTGCTGGTGTTCCACAGAGCCACATATTCATTAAAGTTCTTCTGTAGGAGATCACTGAAGAAGAATTTCTGCAAGCACTGATGCAAGCTTTGAAGTGTCCTGCATCTGAGAGGTCTGCAAATAACTCAATCCAGAACTAAGTCCTATGTAACTAAATTAAATTCATATGCATTAAATATACAGTTAAAATGTAATTATTGACTTTTCTGGCACGTAACTATTCATTCAGATTCTTTGCAACAAGGTTCAGATTGACATGTGATTGTAACTTTGTAACAAGCCAACTTGTAGTCTAATAGAAATGAAAATCAGAGTGCTTCATTAAGGCCACTAACTATCCCTCTCTTCTGAATATAGACCACGAGTCAATAAGTTGATTGCTCATTGTTAAGTCATACATATAGCTAGACGCTCCTGAATAGTAGTCAGCATGCTGATGATGAAGAGAAAACTGAATTTCAGTCATAATGTCATTCTCCGCCCCACACTCAGTTCTCAGTCTCAAGGGGACAACGGCAAGGTTTCTCACACAACAGAAGAAAATTGTGAGCGATTACTGAAGGATTGTTATTCGCACTTTCCGTGAAAACCTATGCATCCCGAAATGGCCACTCCCATTTACACCCATTATGATGTTACACCATAACATCATCTCTCTTCACTCACATGTTGTACTTTTGTTTGAGAACTTGCCACATTGTTCGACAACCAAAGAGCAGTTCAGGTTTATGGGGCACCAGTCTGATCATATTGCTGAAAGCGTTTACAGAGACATAATCCTATTTATTGTACAGTCCTGTGTCTTTAAGTTTAGTTTTAAGACACCACAAACTGATTTTAATGCCATGCAAAGCTTATATCCATGATTGCATCATAAGAGTGGCCTTCATTAAAATGACTTATTGCTCACCACATTTACAGTTAAGCAGTGTATTACATCTCTTTCTTCCATTTGCTCTTTTCGAAAATCCAAACACCTGGTACTGGAATCACAAAAGCAATGGAATAATTTCCACAATATGGAAAAAACATCACATACAATGTCAGGGTTCATTTATGTCAGGTGAAGTTGTTTGACTGACACCACATGCTCTTCCGTTCTGAGTCGCTCACTGTTTGTAAAAGTGTTTTTTGTAAATTTGTCTGGCATGTTGAAAACTTATTTTATGAAATGTTAATTGGTTTTGTGAACTGTTCTTTTTTATGAAATGTTCATTTGTTTTATGAAATGTTGGTTTTGTGAATTATTCATTTATTTATTAAATGTATTTCTAAAAGTTCATTTGTTTTGCACTTGTTGGCCACCACAAGTCTGCCTGTCACTGAAAACTTTGTATATTTAAAGTTTTATTGCTACTATAATTAGAATCATTCAGAATTTGAAAACTTTAATTTATACATGACTTTGTTGCCTTTATGCAGCTGCGTTTGGCATACATTTCCATGTTATACTGTGGATCACTGCAATGATTCACTGATTTAAAGATAAAAATTAAAACCCCTAGTAATGTTGCTGTATTGTACTGTTCTTAACAAGGTTTTATAAATCTCAGCACAACCATGTTTTTTTTTATTATTATTAAAGAGGGGAAGAGTGAACACGAATGCTGTTCAGTTCTGTGCCCTAGATGTTCAGCTCTGCATGTTCAGTCATCTTAGTCTAATACTTATGAAGGCAAAAAGCATAATACGGAATAAAAAAAAACATTTAATCAGCATGCATTAGTACATTGACTCAATGAGTTACTCAGTAGAATATTCAATAACAATGAATAAAAATTAAGTATAAGCAGGGCAGTATAAACTGTAGCAGACTTGAGACAGGTACAACTGGCAGGCACATTTTAGCTTCGATAATTATTTTTTCATTGACACAACAACACTAATGATGGTAATGACAACAGTTAATATGGCCAAACAAAGAATAACAATGTTCAGGCAGCAGGCAGTGGCTCCATAGTGCTGAGCTCCCTCCAGATCCATGGCAACTTTCCTGTCTCTGGACTGGGAAAGAGAACAGTAGACATGTTCTTTTCACAACTTATTTAGCATATTGTAGAATTAGAATCTATATTTATCATACAGCAATATTTACAAATAAAATTAATGCATTTTAACCCTGTTGCATGAATAAACTTTATGGTGGCAAACTCACCTTGATGGAAAAGCAGAATGCCACTAACCCAAGGCAGAAGAAGTTGCAGTACATGAAGTTGAACAGTGACCATATGACATGGTCACTTGGCGGTGGAGGGCTGCTGACACGATTTTCCTGGGTCACATAAGTAGTCGACTGCATTGGCAGACATTGGGTGTTTTGTTGCATGTTATCCACTGAATTCAAGTTTCAGATCCCTCATACAAATGTTCCTACAGAGTTGCTGAAAGAATCAGTTCCTCTAACAATGAGTGTAGCACTTTTTAAACTGTGGATACCCCCCCCCCCCCATAACCACATGCTGCAGAAAACCACATTAGCAAGGTTAAATGCATGCCAGGTGGTTTAAAAAAAAAAAAAAAAACACTTGCACTTACATTTAACATCCTGTTTCCATTACAATACAAGGAAAGCATTTTTTGAGGTTAAAGTTTATTGTCATATATACAAAGTACAGCATACAGAGCACAATGAAATTCTTACTTGAAAACCTCTCCCACGTAGACAGAACATAGAACATGATACATAGAAGACATAGTGCAGCAGCAATAAATAAATAATTCATAGAAGGGTGAATATATCTACGTTGCATTAGAAAGAAACTTGTAATGAGAATTAAGCATAGTGAATGTTGGAAGTATTACTTTAGAAAGGGAATTTGAGATCCAGGGAGTTGGGGAGGTTCTTTAAACCACTGTGGGGCAGTGATGGCGCAGCATGTAAGGAAGCGGTCCCGTTATTAGAAGGTTGCCGGTTCAAATCCTGATCCGCCAAGGTGCCACTGAGGTGCCACTGAGCAAAGCACTGTCCCCACACAGTGCTCCCTGCTCACTCAGGGTGATGGGTTAAATGCAGAGGACACATTTCACTTTGTGCACCGTGTGCTGTGTATCACAAGTGAAAATCACTTCACTTTTCTCTATGTGTGGCATGACTGACCTTTCAAAGCACTTCACTGGTGTATGGGCAACGGGTCGGTAGTCATTATGGCACATCAATGCAGACTTCTTCAGCACTGGTATGATGGTGGTGGTCTTGAAACATTTCACTAGAGTGAACACACTGCCACCATTCACAAATTACCTGAACGTCAGCCAGAAAGCATAGGTACTGAGAAGTGTTCTGTAGTCACCCCCTGCAGGACCACGCCTTTATTGCGGATGTCTTGCTATTTGCCTAAAATTTCCATCTGTTGTCTATTCCATTTGCACAACAGCATGTGAAATTGATCGTCAACCAATGTTGCTTCCTAAGTGGACAGTTTGATTTCACAGAAGTGTGATTGACTTGGGGCCCGTTTCAGAAAGGAGGTTCAACCAACTTGGAGTTTAAACTTGAACTCTGAGTTGACTTACTGAGAGATTAAAAACTCAGAGTTTTTGGTTTCAGAACAGATGATCTGAGTTAGGTCAATCAACTCTGAGTAGACTAATTCAGAAATAAGCGCGCACACCGCAACTACAAAAAGGCTTTATCAATAGAGCGCAGATATTACCAGTCACCATGGCAACATATGCAAACTAGAGATCAGCATTTTTTTTTCTCCAGCTGAAAGTTATAGCAAATATGGGCATTTATTTAAACATAACCTTAACTTAATGTTCAGTGGAAATGTTTCATTTAAGGTTCCCACTTTTACACACGTTGATTAGTTTAAGATACAATTTCTAAAATTGAGTTTGCACTCGTAGAGGTTGATACGACATTTAGAATTTAAGTAGAATTAAAAATTAATCTAGTACATTAATCTAGTACATGTCCCTGTTGAAGGTCAGTGAGTTTAAGCTAATTAATAATTTCAAAGGTAAAACGAAAAACTATGGTATTGAATTTAATTGTAATGTAGGTGCAATCCTGCAGGTATTAAAAGAACATGGCAGCAGCTGTAAAATGAAATATAAAAAGATAATTCAATTAGGTAAGGTTTGAGCATGTCATGGATGTCTTTTTTTTTTTTTTTTTTACAAATGACATTTATTATGTAAATAGAAATACATGCCTACTGCTGTTTTCATACAGTGCTCTTTTTTTTTTTTAGTTGACGTCTCTTCAGCCAACAGAAGACAGAGGGAGGACCCGCACCACCATCACTCACAAATGCTGAGGAGATCGACCTGAGTCTGAACACTGGAAGGCCAGTGGCTGAGGGAATTCCTGCAAGGTGTTCATCAGAGCCAGTCACTCCCCAGGACACAAGTGCCTACATAAAATGTAAGAGGGCTACACTCACAGACGCATATATAATGTACTTATTTACTTTAATTTTTGGATTGGTCTCAATAGATTCTGATGGTAATATCTGCCTTTTGGAGCCTCCGATCTTATTTGAAACCCAGGCAGTTGTAAGTGTCCTAATTACTGGTGTTGAGTAGGCTGAGTAATATTATAAAGTGTGCTCAACCAAATGCTCATCTTCTCAGGATGTAGGGGATGAGGACGCCATTTCTGCTGATACAGAGAGGCCTGTAGAGGTAATGTTATGTCTGTAGACATCAAACATTCTTTACAATCACATCTTCACAATTTAGTGTCCATTAACCTATAGAATGTAAGTATATCCAAGTATAAACGTATATTCTTGTCTTTCCCCATCAAGAACAGGGAGAGGAGGAGGAGGGTTCATCAGGTTCTTCTGCACAGATGAGCACAGTTCAGTGATGTACAGTAAATACCAGAGTTTAATTCAATGGAAGTCATGTACAACACAATGTAACCCTAAACTACTGTATTTTCAGTTACCAGTAAAAGAGTTATTTGGACTGCATCTGCTTAAACAAATAGAAAAAAACAATAAAGAAATGATATACTTGGATCGACAGATCCTAAAGTCAGATATGGAAATAAAGATCCTGAAACACAAGCTACAGGTAAGGTGTGTATTATGATTAGTGGATTATATAAAAGTTTGGTCTCGGACCGGGCCACTTGTCCGGGCCACATTGGTGATAATATGTGTCCAGCATCACATATGATTTTAACTGTGGAAAGAATAAGATATGAGATATATTTTTGCTATGTGGTATTTCACCATTGTAAACTGCATGTAACTCAGTGTACCTGCACAATAATACTGTGGATTGACTTTCTATTAACATAGTCTGCCTCATTTTCAGTTGGTGCAAAGACAGGTATATGTGTGCCATCAATGCATCCCACCACATTGGGAAATCCTGAAGGTAATTTTAAATATTAGGTTACTTTCAGAGGTCGCAGCAAAATGTTATTAACTGAACATATATACACTTTCCGTACAGCTCTGCATACAGTGGCCTTACTAATATGCTCCGCATCCCCAATATTGTATGGAAAGCTTCCATTAGCAAAGAAACGTAAAGCTGCAGATAGTATCTGCTCGGATGTAAGAGTACGGCCACGATGGGTGATGTTAGTGATCTAAGGACTGATTAGATTATGGACATATGTAATTGATTGCAATGAAAAACAGTAACGCTCAAACCAAAATGTATGGGAAAAAGACAAGAAATACACTCTGGGTCTCAAATTCCTTGCCCGGCGTAAATGTAATTCTCTTCGAATTAATACAGCCTCCTCATCTATGGGATCCTCCAAAAAGGACATGCCATTCTTGTAACATTGTTCTTTGTGTGACTGAAATGTCACAGAGTAACTAACTCTTAGTAAAAGTGACCTCTCTTTCAGAAACAGGCTTGACTTACCCTGCTTTCTTGAGTTTGACAAATGTGTGGCAAACCCTAGGAACACTTAAACCCTAGGAACATAAAGGTGGTGGAAGCATCATTCCCTGTACTACATTTCTCAGGATTTGTGAAAAATGAGTCGCATTCACTAAGCATCTATGAACATGTCTAAAAAGATCAAGAAATGCTGCACATTACGTTTTTTTGTAAGGGACTGGTAACGGTTTGACTAATGTGTGCGCCTCTGCTGTAGACATTTTCATGTCTGTGTTTCTTGAGCAAAACCATAGCTTATTTCTAATATTACAGCACAAGAAAAAATAGAGACAACATAGTACTGAGATTTTACTTAATGACCAAAATTACAAAATGCAAGAGAAAAAGGCAGTTCCGTCTGGACAGATTTCTCTCGTATTGTTAACAATCATCAGAAATATTTCAGACAAATCTTTGTGCAGGGGTCATGAGTAACCAAGGGCAACCATGTACAGACCTGCAGGGGGGAGCTAGCATGTAAATAGAAACCCGCAGTCAGTCAGGAAGTATGGGCGGTGCCAGAAGTTCAAGGCAACATTCAACGGGTTTCTTAGCTTAAAATTAAGAAATGTTAATGAAACAAGTAGTATTTCTCATTTTCAACATGAAGCAATTCTGCCTGAAGAACTGACTGTAGTTATTAGGACTACAGACAGAAAGGAGCCTCACATAACGTTATTTAGAATATTAAAGTAAATTGATAAGAATTGAATGGAAGGCATGAAAGTTTTGCTTGCACAGAATGAACATTTGTGGCTTAGCCTGCATGATAATTAGTCATTTAATTCTGTGAAATGTTTAAAAATTTCATGTGATTCAGATTTGGCCACTATTTTGCTGCAAGAAAAAATACGAACAGCATTGTGAGTGCTCTGCAATCATATCTCTTAAGAATCACTTTTGGTGATAAAGAAGATGATCTTAAATGTCTCATCATTACAGCGGCTATTGATTTATGTGTGTTAGGAATCTGAACTGAGGACGGCAACAGTGAATGCATTCAAGTGGAAAAGGTGCCCTCCGGTGGCCAAGCGGCTGCTTCACATCTTCGAGGAGGCCGCCAGGGCAGAAGGTCCACCTTGATTGTACACGTGCACTGTATTCTGGGAAAAGAGACAACAGAAAAAGTCATTTCAACGTAGGAACATGTCTGAAAAACAATGGAGATGACAACCAGTTCTGAACGAAAGCACGTGCCTTCTTTCCCTCGGCATTGTACTTATCAAGCAGTGCCTGAACCCGGTTGCCATAGTCAGGGTGGACGGCCAAAAGGTTCTGAACCTGAAACGTGAAGAAAAGGGAGTGAGCAAACAGTCATGCAGCTGTAAAGCAAGAGAGGGGGTGAAGGCCCACCGAGCGCTTTTGGATGAACAGCTGAGCCCCTTTCAGATGTCCTGCCATGTTCTCACAAAGCCGCTGGCGCTCCTCCTCATTCAGCACTTGTGTGTAGAAGGTACGGACCTACAGGGCGGCAACATAACAATTTTGAAGTGAAAGTGAAGTGACTGACATTGTGAAACACTGCAGCACATGGTGACAACAAAATGTGTCCTCTCCATTTAACCATCACCCTTGGTGAGCAGTGGGCAGCCATGCCAGGTGCACGGGGAGCAGATTGTGCTCAGTGGCACCTTGGCGGTTTGGGATACGAACAGGCAACCTTCCGATTGCAGGTCCGCGTCCTTACCTGCTAGGCAACCACTGCCCCAGTTACGCTTTTCCTTCCAAATTTGTCCTGTGTTGTGAAGGACCTCATTCACACACCCTGAAAGGACAAAGTACCTGAGTGACGTTGTCATCATCTGAGCTATTGTAGCGGGCCACATCCGGAGACACTTGAAACTTGGACTCAATGAAACGTGGCTGGGTGTCAGGAGCACTGAAGCTGTTGGGGTAATAATTCGGTGCTCCTCCTGCACAGACGAAACAAGAGGACTGAACTACGGCTGTCCACAGTTTCCCAAAATCCAGAACTACACTCTGCATCTGAGGGTCTGTGTCTAATCTACATATAAAATCCCGGGGTGAACTGCCCAGCCCAGACTGTCTGTGGAACGGCCAAAGTGACTCACTTAAACCATGATCCTACATGAACAAAAGCTTGCCGTTGTAATCAGTACACACAATGATATCACCAAATCCTTCCTTTAAAGAATGAACTAATATCCTTATGGACTAGATTCAGCCTTTGCATTGAATTTCAGACATCCTTGTATTAATTAATCAGTGACACAGTGAAGCCAGAAAAATGCTTGCCAGTGGTCATCTTGATTTCTGTCTACTTTTGTACATTTCATATCCACTGTGGGTCATGGGATGTTTTTGTCTGCTTCAGAGCTTGAGCACTAACCCTGGTTGTCGAACATGCACATGGGTCCATCTCGCTGATAGTTGGCCACCCGGGCTCGGAAGGGACAGTTGACTGGCAGCTGGAGGTAATTTGCGCCCAGGCGGTGCCTGTGTGTATCTGGGTATGAAAACAGCCTACCCTGTGGAGGCATACAGATCCAAGCTATTGCTACAAATATTGCTTATACCAGCACAAATCTTTTGCAGTTTTCAACATCATAATCATGTGTGATATTTAATAAAAATGTTTTTGAAATATGGTCATCAAACTACATGTACGTTTGCAAACCATACAGCTCGTGCATTACACCTAAAACTGGGTGGAGTCCTAAATTTCTCGCACCATCTTAACTAGCAAGTGAACATAATTTTATAAGGAACAGTTAATGACTGGTGCTGAAACTTGTTTGTGTGGCCACACGTTTAGAAGCAATCTAACAATTTTTTTAGATGTAAAAATGTCTGACCTGCAGCATCTTATCAGGGCTGGGCTCAATGCCTGGTGGCATGTTGCTGGGGTCAAAGGCCAGCTGCTCCACCTCTGCAAAGTAGTTGACAGGGTTCCTGTTGAGAACCAACTTTCCCACAGGAATGAGAGGGTAATCCTTATGGGACCACACCTGCAGAAGAAAGAGAAGAACAGACTGGATTTCTATGGCACTGACTGTTTGCCAACAGTGCACTACACTACCACCTAGTGGATGCAGAGCCACAAACATTCATATTTTGCTTCGGTTTACCTTAGTCAAGTCAAATGGATTCCATGGGAACTTCTCAGCCTGTTCAAAGGTCATGACCTGGATGTAGAAGGTCCAGGATGGGAAATTGTTGTAAGCAATAGCATTGTAGAGGTCTCTGATGGAATAGTCTGGATCAGTGGCAGCCATGCGGTCTGCATCTTCTGGTTTCAGGTTCTTGATGCCTTGGTCAGTCTGAAAAAAGAAAGTGGCAGCAATGAACCCTGAGGCAAACCCTGCTGGCACACTGCACCCACAATGCATCCTGACTTTCCACTTGGAGAAGTTTTGAAATTATTTCCAATGTGGGATTTTCTCTTTGTTCATCCCTACCTTGTAGTGGAACTTGCAGTAGACTGGGTTGCCCTCAGCATTGATGAGTTTGAATGTGTGGGATCCATATCCATTCATGTGGCGGTAGCCGTCAGGAAGCCCACGGTCACTGAACAGGAAGGAAACCTTTAGAACAGTAAAATATATGTAATTAACAACAAGCATTCATTTGTTCTTGGTCATTCACGTCACCAAACATCTACCTGGTGGAGTGACTCAGGACGAAGGCTCCAGAAGTCCCACACCATGTCTGGGTCTTTCAGGTGGGTTTTTGGGTTACGCTTCTGAGAGTGGATGAAGGAAGGGAACTGCAGACACACAAATTGGACATGAATGCAGAACTTTAGGCCAGTGGTTGTGTTCCTGAAGGACAATCGTGGATTACTACACTACCAAGGAAGCACATGAGAACCAGTTTATGGTTCTGTACTGACCAGAAGAGCATCCCTAATGAAGAAGATGGGGGTATTATTGCCAGTCAGGTCCCAGTTGCCCTCCTCTGTGTAAAACTTCACAGCAAAGCCCCGGGGGTCTCTCACAGTGTCGGCTGATCCAGACTCTCCAGCTGCGGCACACAGAGCACATTACATTCCCCTTCAGCAGCTCTGCCTGCTGAGGAGGTATCTACAGGATAATTATGGATAATCATTAAACAACCTGAATAAAAAAAAAAAAAACATTATCAACATGTGTTGGCACAATATCAGCGTATAGAAGGGTTTTGGGAAGGTGCCTGAGAGGGCAATAAACCACAGTGCAACTGCAGGGCACGCAGACATGGCGTGGGTTCGAAGGACTCTTACACAACGTCCGTCTGGACAGTTCACTGGTCGTGGCTCCCATTATGACTGCATTAACCTGCATTTCTTTTAATGCCGATGCCACCAGTGCAGGTGTCACCTGCCACTTTGAGTTAAGTCGAATTATTTATAGAGCAAAAAAGACAGGTTGACCTAAGTACTTTACAAGAAGTATTAAAAATATATATATAACCCTGAGAAGCAGTTGTTTGGCAGATCTAAGCGATCTAATGGGGGCGTGCCTTGTTAAAAGATCACTCGGGTATAGAGGAGTTAGGTTCTTCATGGATTGAAAAACATACAGTAAAATCTTATCATCTATTCTAAAACGTACTGGGAAGAAACCAGTGTGAAGAAGCCAGTATGGGTGATATGGGATCCTGCACCAGCATTTTGCACCATTCTGTTAACCAGCGGAGTTGGAAAACGCTTGTTTTTACCACTGTACCTGCTTTTCAAAATTCAACTTATTATCACCAGGTTCATTATAAAGGGCTGCATTTTTTTTACTTTATAGCAAGTCAGCAGCGTGTTTCACAGGATTGAAATGGAGAAGTGAAGAGGCTCACCCACAGTGGAGAAGCGGATAGCTATGGGCGTGGTCTTGCCCACATGCTCAAACACCTTGGCCTTGCAGTAGCGTGTGATGTCATGAGTCACCTCAAAATAGCCAAAAGCACCTGAGGAAGGAAGGAGCTGACTGAATATCATTGGACTCCTCACATGATCCGTAACTATTCATAAAAAACATACATGTTACTGTGTTTTACATGTTAATGTCGGCATATTGCGAGCTAAATCCGTAACATGAAAAAATTTGTAAGCAATAAATGTGTTGTTTGCCCAGTGTATTCAGTGTCCTCTACAACAAGCATCTTATTGTTACCTTTATTAAGCAGCGCATGACCAAATCAAAGACTAAGCCAATGAAATCCACCCTGGAAGAGCATGAGAAAGCTTTATTCCAGCAGCAGGTGACGTTTACCTGCCCCCTTGGCGTGCACCACCCGCTCTGGGATACGCTCACGGTCGAAATGTGCCATCTCGTCGGTAAAGACCACATCCTGGACCAACAGGGGTCCACGGGGACCCGCGGTCTGTTCATTCAGCTTGTCCCCAACCGGGATCCCAGCTCCGGTGGTCAGGGCATCTGGTTTCTGGCCATCAAACCAGCACAGAGGGTCACAATCTCGCAACAATTCTGCTGCTTTGTGATGTTATGTAAAATATCTCATTCATGATAACAGCTACGGGGCATGATAACGTAGGCAAACAATGAGAGCCAACTTATGCCAGTTGACCTTTTACCCCTCTCTTGCAGCTAAAGGATAAAGTTCACAAACAAGCTGATAAACAACCAATTGCAGAGATAATGCAGTTAGATATATTATATTTACTAAAAATTTATCAGTTTTAGTATGCTAACTAGCTAAGCTAACGGATGCAATATAAAGGGACTAAAAATAAAATAAAGGAAAATAAAGACAGGTCACCGACATGTGACGCAAAATGCACAGGGCTTCGGCGGTTTATTTAGTCGGTAAGTTTAGCCAGCGGTAGACCCCTGTCTCGGTTCGAATATCGACTTTATACGTTGTCACTGCGCCGCGAAAAGCACGCTTCTTTGCCCGTTTTCTGCCCTCTTGTTTACAACTACTAGCATCTGCGCCACCGCACATGGCGACAAAACCGCGCTGCGGACCTGAGATCCTCGACTCTCCTTCCACAGTTTCATCTGGTCAGTCGCCTTGTCCCTGTTTTCAGCCATCCTGCAGCACGGATTTGGTGAAATTCAGCGATAGATAATCGGCGCCTTGCTGGTTATATGTCAGAGTTCAGTACCTCCTCTTCTTCTTCCTCCTCCTCCTCCTCCCCTCTCTCCATTGGCTGCGTGGTCGTGATCTGACCACAGAATCTCTGGACAAGACAGACCGCCCACTTTTTACTTCCGCATTTACTCACGTGGTACAAATACAGCTTCTAATTGGTTCAAACATTTGAGCGAGAAAGTCCAGTCGTATTAACTTGAAGAGACGACGGTACAGCAGTTTAATGTGTGTGTCGAGGGTTCGTATGATGTCCTAATTCAACCAACCGATTAAAGACTAATCGGACTTTATCAGTCACGTTGTGTTCATTACATTTATTTTTACCAAATAAATTAATTTAATGGCAAAAAAGCTGAGGCGAGCTCTCAGGAAGGATAAATGACATCTTATTTTCTCATTCATTCAAAAAATCTGAGCATAAATGATTTTTAAAATGCATTATGTTTTCAAACAATGCCAGAAAGCAGCCATGTACTTCAGTTTATACAAGGTATATGTCACCAAAGATCAGAGTAAATGTTTTTCTTGCAAGACAGCAAATGGGGACAGAAGTAATTGATGGATTTTCAAAGATGGTTTATTTAATTAAACAGTCGTAACACAATACTTCATGTTCTGGCGGCATACAAGGCCTGAACATCTTCATGCAATTTAAAACAGCACAAAACAAGAGCACATGGTCAGTGGAAATATTGCTTCATTAGTGTTAATGAATTTGGCACTGTATAAAATATAGCAAATCCAGTGCTGTAAAGTGGTGGGTGGCCACTATGAAATAAAATAGTGTGAGAAAGTCACCAGTCGTCTGACCTCCCCGTAAGAAAGTGGTTATGGCAATTTGGTTAGTTTTGTGTTAGTTGTATTAGCCCTTTGCCAATTTGGCAAGAAGCTAGTTAATTCACTTTTTCATATATTTATTTATGTATCTATCTATTTTATTTATTTGTTCATTTATTTATTTGCTAAATTCCTTATGCAGCACATAACTTGAAAAAAGCAAGCAATTTGTAAATGCTATATTTTCACATGTTCACACTCTCTAGCATAATGAAATGATTATTGCCTAACTATTATGTACTGTTTCTTACATAAAAATTTATATTTACATATTTATCCAATAAAGAACTGCATTTTAGAGGTAATCAGTTAATGCCTCATATCAAGTTATCATGTTTGTCACATATAGAATTCTGGATGTCTGTCCCACTAAAGGAATGAATTAAAACCGGAAAGAAAAAGTAGAAAAGTGGTAGTCTATTGCTTTCCGCCTAAGTATACCAACAAAAGCAATAAATATTTGCTACATTTGACAGATATTATAGCTACATACATGAAAATGTTAATATATATATTAACACAAACATCCATATGCATACATTAGTATATATTTATAATAACATATTTGGTATTCATAGTCTTACACTCTCTCTATCCATTACTGCTTATTCCTAAGGAAGGAATCTTGGGACTCTGGGTACAGGGTGGGGACTCCACACTCATCAGGCCAGGTTACAACTCATAATGCTCATAATCACCACCGTGTCACTGTGCAGCCACTGTAGTCTTATACTTTCTAGTAAAAGTTAAGTGACTGCTTCGATTACTACAAAATAATGATAATAATACTACACGATATGTTGTGAAATATATAAACACTATAATGGCCATTACATAAACTGGATTTAGCAGTTACTACAGATAATTTTTTGTAAAGTATAAATAATAAATTGCAGTGTTAAATTACTGTCACTTTTATACCCGCTTCAAAAGCAAATTTGGCCACCCTGTAAGAATAAGTATAAATTACAATTGAATTAAACCTGGATTTACAGAACCTGGATTTGAAAAATGAGACCTACCCAACATCCCACACTGTCCTTTCATCAAGAATATGCAATTATGTCAGATGACCCTGAACCCTGAAGTCTAATGGTTGGCTTGTGCATTAAAAACTGTTTTAAAGAATGAATCTCCTGAAGAAAGAAAAGCCTTCATGTTAGTAGTGTTTAATCTCGACGCCACAAGCTCAGTAGGCACCATGCAGGCAGGTGGGGGACTTGGCGGTGTCAGTGTGGGTGGGGTTAGGTCCTCCTGATGGGGTGCCACATGGACACAGGTTTCCTCAAGGTGGCCAGCATCTGGTTCCAGTGGGTGATGCCCATGCCACTTGCTTCGGGACCAATGATCACATGACCCACATTCTCGCCCCGGCCGTCATCAGTGTATTCTGCCACGGTGACCCTCAACGAGAGGTCCTACATAGAGACATGGAATTGTTTACATACATACACACACTCTGTAACTGTACTACAGCAAAGCAAATCCTGAAAATGCTTCATTCGGCAAAAGAGAGAGCACAACTGAGCCCTTCACGTTCACATACCTGCAGCACAATGGCTGGAACAGAAAAAATCATGGCTTCATTGAATATTGGGTTTGTGTCGTCCCTCTTCACTGAGGTCTTCTTCTTGCTGATCTTCCTGCCATCTTGTAGGAGATACACTTTGACAAAAGGGTCTGTTTGTGGAACATGTATAAGAGATCAATCTTCTGCTCAAGTTGTAATGCATTTGTGATAAATGAACAATGTAAGAGTGCTTCTTTACCTGCTGTGGTTTTTCCATTGGTCCACACCAGATTCTTGGCTTTGGCCACGACCACAGTGAGGCGTTCAGCGGTGGGCAGGTAGCTGAGAGAGAGCAGGATCTCCCCTACTGCATCCACAGTCTGTAGACGGGAGAAAATTAACTTTTTAAGATCAAACTGACATATGCAGTACAATTTGGTGCAGTGGTACACAGTGAGAGGATTGTCCTCTCCAGTCCAGTGTGGACATTCCACCAAAGTGGCATGTCCACACTGGCTCCACCCTCATGACAAGCCCCTGAGTATGTCTGTGTCTGTTTGCCTGTTTTGTGCATGGCAGCCAACTCCCTGATAAGTCCCAAACATGTAGTGTGCACTTGGCAGTAATCTTCTCTGACTTCCACGATGTGGGTTCCTTCTCACATTCCCTCCCTAGGGTCCTTTGATTGGATATTGATCCTAGCAGTTCAACGAGTGACAGGAGCGGCCTGTTGTGTCTATCGGCCCCTTATTTAAGCCTGTGTGATACAGAGATCTACAGAGCTGTTCTCCAACAAGCATCCCAAGGTGTCCCCCCCGTGTCTCGTGTTTCCCCACTGACTGGAGTGTGGTATTCGTGAGAGTTGTGTCTACATTTGTGTCATTAGGAAACATATATAATTCACGGGAGCTCCATGGGCCATTCATCTACCAGAGATCTGGATCGTTCTCATCAACCAATGCGTAAGACTTGTGAAGCTTGACCAAGGGGTAGCAGTTTCCTGCATCCCTGCCAGACTAGAGCACCAGATTGGGACATTATTCATTTTCATATATTCACATATAAATATATATATCGCAACCTGGTTTGGGAACAGCACCATGCAGGAACTGTGCCAAGCTCCCTAACGTTCAATCAACCTACAGCAAGTGGTGCTGGACCAGGGCCAGAAAGATACCGAAGGACCTCAGCCACCCCAACAATGGACTGATCTCTCTGCTGCGATCAGGGAAGTGCTTCCGTTCCTTGAAGTCCAACACAGAGAGAATGAGGAGGAGCCTCTTCCCGCAGGATATACGAGCTCTCAACAACAACAACACCACTATATAGGACAGAACACTAATACACTCCAGTACACTCCAGAACAACTTCTGGACTCTATCCCCCCAGTCATTTGCACTTCACTTAACACATTTGCACACCTTCACCCTACTATTACATATAGTTGTGTTTAAAAACATACAATTGTAATATTTGTCCATATTTTCAAAATTTGCATATTTCTGACACTTGAATATTTGCAATATTGAGGTCAACAGCAGTCGCACAAGCATTTCACTGCATATCATATCATGTATGACTGTATATGACAAATAACATTTTAATTTGCTCTCTCCCTGCCACATGTTCCTGATTAATTACTGATTATTAATTCTGTGCCACTCACCATATTCTAATTTTGGTACATTTGTATTTGCATCTGTCATATTTGAATCTTATTTTTGTTTGTATGCTTTTCAGAGTACAGGCATATGATTCACATGTTCCATCACACTTGCAATTAAGAACACCTTATACTCTATATTTACAAATGAATTCTGGTATGAAATATGTGGAGTAAGGATATGCACTGCCAGGGATTTAAAAAACAAAACATCCCAACAACCAAGACAGTAAATCACAACTGTCAAGTATCTAAGGCATCAATGCACTGCAATGACTGGTCAGATTTCAACTCATTTTCTAGAGTGCTGTAGTGATTTGAACCTGAGGGGAGGGGGAAGAGGTTATCGTTTATTACCCATAAACTAACATTCAAGATATTCTTTTCAAACCAAATGATACCCAGCGTTGTGAGTGATTGCTGTAAATGAATAAAAATGACAAAACTCACGAAAATAATAAATAACGAAGGACAGTCAGAATAGTTTCTGTACCTTGTTAACGTCCTGCAGATAGAGCCAGGCGTTGAACGGCCGGACGGAAAGATCGAGGTCAGAAAGTTTCAGCTCAGCCACGCCTGCACTGATGTTTCTCTCATCAGCATCGATGCCAAACGCAGCAAAGCGCAGGCTGTAGTCCTCCAGCACGCCGCTGTCCAGCGCTACGGAGAAACGCTCATCAAACATGACGGTGAATGCGTTCCTCTGGACCTGAGGAGCAGGAAAAGAGAACAAGCGCTTATGCATTATAGAATATCCCACTCATCAGAATATTCTTATACATCTAATGGATATAGTGGTCATACAGTGTTTGTGTTCCCCCTGTGTGTAAATTAGAGATCAGTGGACACCACCATACAGGTGATCCTCCACACATTACTGTAAACCATGTGACACTAGGGCAATTTCACACACTACATTTGGAGGAGTAGTCTGGGAAAATAAGGATATATACATTCATATTGGCTTACACAGTATACATTTTTGTATATCCTTAAAATCATCAAAAGGCATACATTTTATAATAATAAAGACATAATGCCTACTTTCTGAGCTAGCTTTTCTTTGAGGTTCTCCATTGTGTATTATAATGCATGTTTGCAGATCATTATCATTAACATTTTTTACAGATGATGTTTGCTTCCAGAATTTGCTGATGTCTATTCAAATATCATGAGCAAACATACCTTGTGAACATGTTCTTAACATCATCAATCTGCTGAATTTTATAGTTTTCTTCTGTTGACTCTACCATAAAGCAATCGAACAACAAATTCTGACTATTAGAAAAGTTTGACTCTTTCTGCCATTTCTTAAAACATTATGACGGGAGGAATATTATTTTTTGTTTAGTTGGGTTGATGGGACAAGTTTGGGAAGTCACCTGGCCTTTCCTAATGATAACAAAGTTATTTTGGAAAAAAGGTTATTGAGAACTAAAATGCTCAGGGATGCCTAAACTTTTGCATGGTTCTCCTGTCGTTCTGGTTGTATACAGTTGTGGTTGTGTACTCCATGCACAGGTCGCCAGACCTTTGCTTGACTGTGTTTGGTGTGTAGATGATTCTCTGTTCTGCTTTTTGTTTGCAATGGACATTCAAAAAAAAGAGATCAGTTAGACTACCCCAGACATCAGTTTGGACTACAGATGGTGATTTAGTCTCAGATCAAGTTAAATCTGTAAATTTCTAGGAAATTTATGGACATCCTTCTTTGCGGACCATTAGCTATATTTAAGCCAAGAGGGTAAATTGCAATCGTCAAACATTCCAGTCTACAAAGACATGATGAAGCACTAAAATCAATGCACTGCAATTACTAATTAGATTTGGGGAGGTTCCATTGTGGAATTTTATTGGCTGAATATTGGAAGCTACTACTTCACTATGACAAAATTTGAATCCGTAAAGAACCTAAAAATTACAAGTCGCCCATAAATACATTTACATTTACAGCATTTATCAGATGGCCTTATCCAGAGTGACTTACAATCAGTAGTTACAGGGACAGTCCCCCCCCCTGGAGACACTTAGGGTTAAGTGTCTTGCTCAGGGACACAATGGTAGTAAGTGGGATTTGAACCTGGGTCTTCTGGTTCATAGGCAAGTGTGTTACCCACCAGGCTACTACCACCCATAAATAATAAGCTGAAGAGTAAAGCAGTGACAGCAACCAAATACATACTGCAAAAAAAGAAGTAGAAAAACCCCACCTGTCAATCAAAGTTGCTGTGACTACTGATGTGATCATGATGTACAGGTCACAATGCATTACATATCACTTTAAAATAATATACAGTTCTCAGTAGTGAAATCTAAATATAAAAGTGTAAAACCCACAAAAAAAGTGCAGATTAAAAAGTGAAAGTGTAAATAATGTTGATATGGTGATAGAAGAACTGGGTGTCGTCGCTGTTTTTAATGAAAACAAGGGAATTCTGCAATAAGCGCTTTAGGTAAATCAATTTTTTGATCAGTGTTTTGATTGCTTTGTTATTCAGAAAGATGAGGTACTGGAGGAGTGTGGAGAGGATGTTGATTTACCCTCAGCCACCCTCTCTATGTAACACATGTAGTTTTATTGTCCTCAGTGCCACTAGTGCACAGCGTGTAATGCAGTAAAGCATCCTGGTGTTGCTGTGTGGGATAATATGGAGCAGAGCAGCACCATGGGGTACAGGGAGAAAATACAAAGGGGAGGGGGAGACCAAAATAAATCAGAAGGAGCCTGAGAAATGGAGGAGACAAGCACGAATAGAAGATAAAAGTGAAACCAGGTTCTTCTTCTTCGCCTCTCTTACCTTAGTGACGCCCACGCTGAGCTCCTCAGGCAGCAGTGTGATGCGGATGAAACAGCCCGGGAAGTTTTCCTCCTCCTTCTCCAGCAGGTCTTTGCCCTGGTGCAGAGTGATATGAAGTGCACCGAGTCGGCCGTCATAGTCCAGTGTCACCTCCAGCTGGCCCACGGTGAAGTCATGGCCAAAGTTGTGGGCTATGGAGGAGATGGAGCTGAGCGAGTCGGTGGAGACAGAGCGATGGAGCTGGGCGGGATCCAGCTCACGGCTCATGAGTTCTAGAGTGCCCAGGTCCCGCAGGCCATCGGGAGTGTCCCCAAGCTGCAGGCTGGGCTTCCGGCTCACTGATACTGATGCTGACGCCCTCCGGTGGTTGGATGCAGCAACTCGCTTTGTCATAAATAAAAAAAGAGACAGACCACTCCTCCTCAACTGTCCAGTAATCACGTTCTTCATGCAGTAAGAAGATTTGAGATCTGGAGTGAAATCATGATTTCACTCACCTTTTGCCTGACTTCGGAATATGACATGCCATATTTCTCCTGCAGGTAGCGGTAGTCAAAGTTGGGGTATGGGGACGGAGCAGGGAAGGTGCCAGACTTCCATAGCTTCCACAGATTGACAGCCACCACCCCCAGCAACACCAGGAAGCCGGTTACGTAGATCCCCACTTCCCAGCTAGGGGGGTCTCGGACCACTGGAGCACAGTGCAGACAATAACAATCATTCTGGAATTACGAGCAGATCTATTTAACTGCACTGGTGGGGAACTTCACTGTACAGTTGTATGTTAATAACAAGTGTTTGTTTCATGCAAGATTTCAGTTTAGTCAAGGTATGAAAAATGACACCACAATACACATCAGGGCTTTAGCTGGGGGGCAGGGCCCAAATATCAAATTAGTGTAGGGACCCATAAAACCATGGGCCAACACTGCATAAATCACACAGATATTAAAACAATCCCCACCCCATTCCATTTACTCCAACGTCCCCAAAGTACAGCGTGTAGATGTCGCCCCAGAGTCTCCAATCGACCCGGACTGTAAATCAGCTGAGAGCGTCCAATTGGAAGGACATTTAGGGGCCACGGAGGGCCATGTGGGGCGGAGCCGGCAACTTCCACTCACCACTTAGATGGTAGTCAGATATGTCCCGGCCTTGGGCTGAGGCCATGGTGCAACCGCCGGCCTGCAAGAGTAGAAATAGTGGAAACTCATCTGCAAATACTGCATCTACACGGCCGCTGTCTCCCTTAGCAATGATTAATGGAGCTCTTATTACCCGTAGGCAACAGATTCTATGTCTATGTATTAATTCATTGCTTTAGTAACACGTTAATTGAATGGTAATGGGTGTGAAGGGGTTAACGTTGTTCGGCTTGTTGCATTGTGCCAGTATGCAGTGACTCAAGCGAGCAGAAAGCTTTCATAATGTTCTATTTCGGAACCCATAATGTTTCCATTGCACCAAAGCAGGAGCAGAAGAGAGGGAGTGGAGGAGGGGGGGTCGTCTGAAAATGAGTCATGAGTCACCCCCCACCCCCCCTCGCTCACTCCCTGGTCCCCCGTTTAGAAGCTCTCAGCATCTCTACCGCGGTGCTTGGCGGGTACACGGAACAGCAGTGATGGAGGTGGCGTGAAGCACATGGCAGTGCAGATGGCTCCGCCCTGCTAGCAGTGGCAGCTCTTCCACCACCCTCCCCACTCTCTTGTTTATGACCTATGGGACACGTTTAACCAACCAGCAGCAGCAGCATCTCCCCTCAGACCCTCATCACAGCGATGAGCATGACGCCTCTACTCCAGAGGGAGTTTCAGCCCAGGCCAGGAGGTGACTGGAGGTTCTTCTTCTGGGTGGGTGGGTGGATGATGTCAGGAAATTCAGCTTTTCATCAACGAGAGCTGATGAGCTGGATGAATGAATTCCAGTAATCAGATCCATATAGCAAAGGACTGCTCTCTGGTCTTACTCTAGAAACATGTGCCATTTGTAATAACATTTATTAAAGATATGATGATATGTAATTGATCATATCTTTCAGTTTGGGTTGCATTAAAATAAACAAATCGATTTCCCATGATGTGTAAACAGTGACAGCATGTGACAGCAGTGACAGCATAGCTTGAGTCCAGCTTTTTGAGACAGAGCATGGTGACATGGTGCCACATGGCATCTTGGCAGTGGGGAGTCAGGATTGGCTGCCGTGCTGCCAGGCAAAGGAAAAAGCAAAAAACAACAGCCGTTCCACAGGAACTTACAGATCCCTGGCACTGTGTGTGTGTGTGTGTGTGTGTGTGTGTGTGTGTGCGTGTGTGTGTGTGTGGGAGAGAAAGAGGAACATTTTGACACCATACTGCTTACTGCTCTATGTGAAGGTTCCAACTAGTGACCATGACAACAGTAAATGAGAGTAGCAGCCAATGTCAATCAGCCATAACGGTGGTGCTGAGGAGGTCCGGCACTAAGCCGACACCACAGAACAAGGAGATTGAGGGCACTGCCATTATGTAACATCAATCAGCTGTTCAGATCATTTATTAATAATTTGTTTTATTTTGTAATTTATTTAGACAAAACACCCTAGTTCACCCAAAATGTGTGGTGTTCCACGTCTCTGACTGATCACGTGGGAATAATATCAAGTGAAATATGAATATTTCTCCTTGGTTCTTGTGTAGAACTATTAGAAATATCAATAAAAATGTTATAATTCTGGTCTTTGTTTTTATCATTGAAATAGTACCAGCACAATCTGGATCCCCACCCCTGGTTATACAGGTTACATAATAAACAACAATAAACTCCAACAGAAGCCCACCCTTCCAAAGCCTGCCACACCCACAGTCCTGATCAGGAAACCTGACCTATGACCTTTTAGAGATGACCCTGGAGATAAAACTGATGACAAGCAGCACAGAGAAAGACGTTATATCTGAAAACTAACCATAAGACATATGTACACACATTAGTTCTAGTTTCCATCGCAGTGAAATGAGGACAGAGGAGGTGAGAATGCAGGTGGAAGAGAAGATGTCAGGATCTAACATGCGTCCACCACCGCCCCTGACCAAAGATGATGATAAGACACCAGACAGCGAGTGAGCGGCCATGCTGCCGGTGCTCTTTGTCGGTTGGCCATTCTAAAACACCAATGATCAATAATAATGAGACTGCACTGCCGCCAGAGTGTGTGTGTGTGTGTGTGTGTGTGTGTGTGTGTGTAAGGATGCACTGTCAGCTCCTCTCTGCATGGACAGCAAATCCTGGAATGAAAATAAATCAACTTTCCACTACCACACCGTCTCTTCGAGGAGGGGCGGGGCAACCCCCTGTAGACCCTTGGATACATAACAATGCAAATGGAAGTCATGGTCCCAAGAACAATGTCCTTCTTTCTGTGTGATCAGAGGAAGGAGAGGAAGCCCCACGTAGTTCTACATGTCCAGGTTTCCTGTAATGTGTCCTAATGTGTCCGGGACAGAGTGGTAACGTGGTTCTGATGCAGTCAGCTACGCTGGAATATTCTAGACAACTAGAGACATAGGTGAGTCATCCAGTCTTTAGTGCAGAAACAAACCAGGATGCAGAAAGCTTCTCTACTATGGACGTGTGAAATGGTCCCAGTGGGTCAGATCAATCCCGTTAACATTCCCAGTGCTTCCTGCACTTCCCTCTCCCTGTCGATCCCGTCTGCACGGTCAGTTCTGCAAGTGTGAACAGCATGAGTATACACCCAGCCACAATTTTAAAACCAGCGTTTTTAAACCTTTATCTTCATGACCATTTACGTTGGTAGATTCTCACTGAAGGCATCAAAACTATGAATGAACACATGTGGAGTTATGGACTTAACAAAAAAAGGTGAAATAACTGAAAACATGTTTTATATTCTAGTTTCTTTGCTCTGATTACTGCTTTGCACACTCTTGGCATTCTTTCGTCACCTGAAATGCTTGTCCAACAGTCTTGAAGGAGTTCCCAGAGGTGTTTAGCACTAGTTGGCTCCTTTGCCTTTACTCTGCGGTCCAGCTCACCCCAAACCATCTCGATTGGGTTCAGGTGGAGGCCAGGTCTCCACTTTTTGTTAAGTACATAACTCCACATGTGTTCATTCATAGTTTTGATGCCTTCAGTGCGAATCTACCAATGTGAACAGTCATGAAAATAAAGAATGAGAAGGTGTGTCCAAACTTTTGTACTGCAAATGACCAGGGTTGTTGTGCTCTCCTTGCCATTGTGACCCAGCATTGTGGCGAGTGTTAATTTGGGTGGTGTGTTTAGGTAAATTGTGCAATAATGCATTACACCAGGCATCTGACATCTTAGTAGTTCTAGCTCTACCATTGTGCAATAACGTACCTGGAACATTTAGAAAACATTCCTCCAGCACGCCTGTGATGTTCTCCATAGAGTGAAGTTTTACGGCCCTCCTTTGTCTTTTAGAAGATGTGAATGACATTAATTCAGGTGACATGGCACTGAGTCACAGCCGCCCACATGCATGAAATCTCAGGTGGCTGTCAGAGCAAGGACCAGGAGCCACATGTCCAATTTTTCCGTCCTTCTTCTCTTCTCAGAATTGGAGTGCATCATCCATTTGATTCTATGTCCATAGAATGTGAATCTCTTAATTAATCTTAATTTTAAGGAGTAAATGTAATCCCAAGCAAGCCGTATGCCGTTTAAATGAAACGGTAATACGAACCCTGCTCCTCAGAGTGGAGAACATCGCCGCGATGCAGCCCACTTCTCCACGGAGCAGAGACAGCAGAAGTTCAGGCCGGGTGGAGGACGCTTACCTGAACGCAGCAGCGGTGTGGTGGCGCAGCGGTAGCGGCGGCGGAAACTCCAGCGGTCTCAGGCTCCGCGCTCCATCCGACCGGCTGCTGCGGCGGCGGCGACCCGGGCGTCGCGCTCCCACCCCTGCAGTGCAACTTCCAGCGCTCCACTACAGGGGCAATCCCCGAGATTTCTTACGCAACGTGCGCGCGCACGCACGCAGGCGTTCCACGAGCACGTGATGCTCCATAAACAACAATGCGTTCCAGACTAGGATTTTTATTCACTTATAATATACTGGCTCAGATGTTTAACCCTCGCATCATGGTTGCGACATTTTAATAAAAAACAGCCACGCCCAGATATTGTAAACCGAGGTCCATGCGCGGCTTTTGATTGGCCAGTGGGATCCTGCGATGCTCGGTACATTTCTGGGGTTTTTTTTTTTAGCTGCTTTTATTGGCTACTGAGTTACTTTTGCTACGCAAACCCGGCAACAGCGGCCCTCCCCCCGTTTTCACCCTGGTAGAAGATGTTCTGCATCACATCATCATCACCAGCTCCTTCTCAGTCTTCTTCACCATGAGCAGTCAGATGATGTTAGCTGTCAAGTCTTCACCAGATTATAGCAATGCTGTTTATCGGATCGAATTTGTGAATATAGTTCACTTTGTACAGTGAAAATGCATTTAATAAATGAACAGATATTTCTGTACAAATACAAAAAGAAAACATGACCCAATAAAACACCAGGATAAATATTTTACTTGTGGAACAATAAGAGGTGACTGCAGGAAAGCCTCATTTAACACACTTGCAGCTCCGCGGCGCATTTAAAGCCGTTTTCACACAGAAGCGTCGATGGAGGCCTGAGAGCGGTGCGATCCTGAGCAGAAGCAGGGGAGCGATGCCCGTGTGTGGTCTGCAGCGGATACTGCAGCCACAAAGTCGCCATCATCGATCACCATCATGGCTGCCGGCAGCAACGTTTGGTGAAGAATAAAAAGGACACGTGGCGTATAAAAACATATATTCATTGTTTATTTACTATTGGTTAACTTGATCAGTACACATGTATATAAAGCCTAGAGAACTCATTTCTTTATGTTCTGGGGAACTTTTCTTCTCCGCATGCTTCAACATCATCTTGTTCTGACCTCAAGCTTTTTCAAGTTCAACATGTCCCAACGCTGCCAGTGTGTGACGATGGGGTAAGGGACCCTTTAATAGATTTTCATCACGCAGGTTCACTCAAATGGATGACCACCAGTGCAGTCCAGTATTGCACCTCTACCTCGAACACCTCATGTCCACAGTAGAACGGAGTGACAAGCTCAGTGGCCTTGTGGCCTGCAGATGTGAAGATAATGTATTAGCAGATGCTCCACCACCGCTGCTGTGGGTGCATACTCACGACTTTTCAACAAGTATGTTCACTGGATTTTTTCCTAATAAAACACTGCATCCCATTGCATTGTGTGTTTCCCAAACCTGGTCCTGCAGGAACATTCCCACCAACATGGCTTCACAACCTGTCACACCTGGGCCTAACCGAGGTGACATTGGATTGAAGACATTTTGGCAGATGTTCTTTCAGGACCAGGGTTAGGAAACACTGTCATAGACATTTCGTAAGGGAACATAGCAAAACAAGGAGGATTTTTGACTTTGCTAGTAACTGGTATTGTCTGTGGTGAGTACGCACCGGGTAAACCTGAGAAGGGCTTCTGCCATCCGGCTGGGTGCATGGGGTACAGAGAAGTGGTCATTTTCATTCTTTTTTGAGAGCAGTGGTTGTGGGAGAACTGTGTTGGGGGTCCATTGTTCCACTGGTGGGAAAACACTCATACATTCCATATGCTGATGGGCAGAAAGTCCAGCTCTTTAAATTGATTCATATATACACTGTGGTTCAAAAGTCTAGGGTCATTTAGAAATTTCCCTGTTTTCCATAAAAACATTATTATTTGAATAGAAACAATATATAAAAACAATAATAAGTAATTATTGACAAAGTTTGAAATAATGACGTAGTTCTGATGTGCTATATACTGTACTGCTGTTTTCAGATCCTTAGATCCTTAGTCTATATCACTGTGTTGTTCTACGAATCGGAAGAGGCCAGTGCCATCTTCATGCTGTGGTGTGCTGGCGTGCAGGAGGACAGGCTCTGTGTTGGGCAGGGAAGTAGACACTTTAGAGAGATGACTGTCCAGAGTACAGGCCATCATGAACGATACTGACCACCCACTCCACAGTGTGGTGACCGAGCTGGAAAGCACCTTCACAGACACATCAGTGTAAAATCCAACCACTGAACGTCACACAAAATCCTTCCTTCCCACTGCAATCAGATCCTAGAACCCTTCCTTCCATCACGTGTCCTCATAATAATGTGCACAATAATTTCAACTACTTTAAACAATAAAGTGCAAGATATATATGTTTCAAATAAATACTGCAAGTGCAATATTCTCATTTTAGTATATTTTTTGTGTACTTTAATATTTAGAATTTTAATACTTCATTTTTTTCTTATGCAACAAATTCAGTCTTGTGTTTTGTGTGTTTTAAAGCAATTTCCTTTCAGTGATAAATAATATTTTCATTGAAAAATCTTTTCCACTAATGAATGAAGGTTTTAAAATGATAGACTTGGATAAACAAACACAGCACCATTCCACTGGAACTCTAGACTAATTGTTGCTGATAAAGTTCATCCCTACATGTATGCAGATATTCCATCGTTAACAGACATTTCCATCCACCAGGGTCACTTACAACATGAATAATGTCTGGAGTTTTAAACCATCTCACATCTTTTTAATGTGCCAAACATGAGAACATTTTTAAATGACCCAAACTTTTCAATGTGTTTTATATATTTTTATATAGATATTTATCAGACCATCATTCTCAACACTCTTGTTCCGTTGCCTCCATCTAGGAGTGTGTTATGTGTCTAATGAATGTGCAAACTGTTAATCTCTTTTAACCACAAAAATGAAGTTGTCAAATAAAAACACAAAAGATGCAATGCAAAAGTTTAAAACAATAAAAGAACGTGCAGTCCCTGATACAAACATACAAAGTCCCCACACACACTTCAGGCTTCTGACACTCACATCACTCAAAGTACGGTTGCGTATGTGCCACACAAAAAAAATTAGTAATGGAGCAAAAAGAAAAGATGCATATTGTGTTACTGGATATTGTGTACAGTTTAAATCAGTTTAAATACTGTCAGTTATATAGGTAATAACATACAACACATGTACGCTGAGGTGAAGAGCTCGCGTCCACCCAACCCGCGTTGAAACACAGTGCTTAATCAGGCCTCCGGAAAAAATAGCGGTGCCAAAAACACCATTAAATTCATTAGAAAGCAAGGATGCACTGGACTGTGACGTGTCATCTGGGTAAGGGCACTTGTTCTACTGCATGTGACACACAAAATCTGTCACTGTGGTTTGATTATATATAAGGAGGGAGTTACCAGCTTTAGTTTATCTTTGGCTCTTTTTTTGCATAACAATCTTGTCGGTAGAAAAATAGATGATTTCCAATTAGTTTGGTTTGAAACAACCTGAATTTTGTTACCAAATATAGAATAAAAACAGGGTGTTAGTTAATATTATATTAGGTGTGATAAGAGGGCTCCCTTCATTGTTCTTCTCATCTTCTGGTGACCAGTGAGCATGAGCTAATAGGAAATGAAACATGATATATGGCTAGTGTGGCACTAGCTAGGAAACAAGTGACCCATTGTGGTGACATCATGTGCAATCTGCCATAATATAGACATATTCATCTCTACATTAGAAAAATAATCCCTTTTTCATAATCCCCTCCTCCCTGAAGTGTCCTGTTGGGTGGACATTAGACCATAGCCAAAGTGAGCAAGGTGAATTAACAGCTGATTCCAGATCAGTGTGTTCACAAGTACCTGCTACAGTGATCAGTCACCTTATGCAGTTATCTCTGAACATTCAAGCTTTCTCTTCTACTCTCTTATGTCTTTCTGGAGTCTTTTGACAGGTAGGGCACCACACACGTGATTTCGAAAACACTGGTAGACGTCCAGAATCAGTGACTCCACTCCACCCACAGAATACAGGTAATGGACTAAATGAACTGGTAGGAGAACAACAAAAGCATTTCTGTTAAAGAAGTCACCACTGTGAAGTCTTGTTGTGTTCTGCTTTCCTCCCAGTAACTAGAACCGAGTACAGAGGACAGGGCAGGGGTAGAGCAGGTCAGAGGACAGGGCAGGGGTAGAGCAGGTCAGAGGACAGGGCAGGGGTAGAGCAGGTCAGAGGACAGGGCAGGGGTAGAGCACACAAACTGGCCAGGATCACAGAAAAGCAGTTGGCTTGGATTCAATTGAGTCTTGAGGACTGTGCTTTGTCTGGGACAGTTGGGGATTGGGGTTGCCGTGGTGACTCAGATATGGTGCTCCTGCGGCTGCTGCAGGATCCGGATGACTTTGCTTAAGGTCTCCGGGGTGGAGAAGGCCAGGTACTGGCAGCAGAGCCAGTCCTCCAGGCTGACGCCACATCCCGTGTCCAGCGAGCGCTCGGCGAACTTGATCATCATCAGCGTCCGCTTCAGATCCAGCCAGTTCTGCAGAGTGGCCTGCCGGTGGCCCGGGCCGGTGCTGGAGCTCAGGGCCTGGAAGAGGTCCTCCCGAGGACCCCACAGCAGACACTGGAGACATGCCCACGCCTCGCCCATCTGGATGCGCTCAGACGGGTTGGCGTTGAGCAGCAGGCCGGCCAGCTGCTGCAGGCCCTGAGAGTAGAGCGAGCGGGCGGGTAGGAAGGGAAGGTCCGCCAGGCTGTACTCGCGCTCCTTCAGCTCGGGGAACTCCTCGAAGGGGTTGGGCCGGTGCAGCATTTCGTAGATGAGGATGCCGGTCTGGAACTCGTCACACTTGCGGTACTGTGTGGCAGTGATGATCTCGGGCGCCAGGCGGGACTGGTTGCGCGTGGACTCTGCAGTGTGCTGGGTCAGCACCGCACCCTTCTGCTTCGCCTGTGAAAAGTTGCTGATGATGAGGCGGGCAGGACAGGCGCTGGTGCCGGCAGAGCTGGAGGTCCCGGCGGCTCCGGCGGAGGTGTTGTTGTTGGGCTCCTGCAGGTCCAGGTTCCAGAGGTTGCTGGGGTTGCAGTGCACCAGCAGCAGGTTCTCCAGCCGCAGGTCGCAGTGTGTGACGTGGTAGGGCTTCATGTGCTCCAGCCCCGCACACAGCTGCAGGAGAAGCAGGCACACCTGCCGCTCGTACAGGTCCGGGTTGCGGACGTGCCTCGACTGGCCCTCACGCACGAAGTCCGCAACCGTCTGGAAGGGAACCTCGCGGGTGATAACCACGACCCGACTCTGCAGCGTGCCCGAGCTGCACGCAGGGCCGTCCCCGGCCTGTCCGTTGGGAGCGCCACATAACAACGTCTCCGTGTTCTTTTCGCTCGTCTTCTTCTCACCAGGCTCCCTCTCGCACTTCTCGTGCACATTCTCTACTTTATTCACATTCTTCTTCTTATCATCATCACCACTCTCTCCCTCCTTGCCATTGTCCTCCTCCCAAGGCAGCAGGCGGGACGGGACGTCGGCCAGGAAGTGGCCGCAGTCCTGTTGAATGTTGAAGTGCAGCGGCAGACTCTGCCTCACAGCCAGGCTGTGGAAGAACTGCTGCTGGGTCTCCTTCACTTTACTCCTGCAGATCTGAGGAGGACCAGAAAGAATGCAATTAACACAGAAGAAACTGGGTACTTCATAACTACCTCAATCAATCTAACCTGTTTATAGCTTCCAACTCTATTTAAGTTTAGGAGACAATATTGGCTGATCATCATCTGTAATGACTGACAACAAAGGCAATTTCAATGAAATGAAATTACAGACAAGTGAAGTGATTGTCTTTGTGATACAAAGTACAGCACACGGTGCAAACAACGAAATGTGTCCTCTGCTTTTAACCCATCATCCTTAATGGGGATCGGGATTCAAACCGGCAACCTTCTGATTACGGGGCCGCTTTCTTAACCGCTAGGCCAAGGTGCCACTGAGGTGCCACTGAGCATAGCACCACCCCCACACACTGCTCCACGGATGCCTGTCATGGCTGCCCACTGCTCATCAAGGGTGATGGTTAAAAACATTTCGTTGTGTCACCGTTTGCTGTGCTGCAGTGTATCACAATGACAATCACTTCACTTTAAAGTTTAAAGGTTCTCAAAGTTCTTAAAGAAAACTTCTCATATGCATTTACTATAGTATTAACCATTAATGCACACAAACAAGGGCTAATATTTTTTGACTCAAGCATTACATTCATTTGGTGATTTGTTTCTGAAAAACTAAAGAAAATAACAAAAATAAACTAGATTTACAGCTGTGATATCTAATGATCCCATGGCGGGGTATTGCAGGGTATTGCAGTTTTGACAGAAGTGGGGGTCCTGCATCTCTAGTGTGCTCCTAAGAACAATGATATACATTCAATAATTGTGGTCAAAATTCAATAATTGAGTCAATAATTGAACACCTGAACGGTTTTATATTCTTCATACTGTTTGTATATGGTTTCCTATGACTACGCCATAACCACCTTTACTGTTTTATAAAGTTATCACTTACATGCATTATATAACTCTGCTTAGTCTCAGATTACTTTTATTTTGTACTATTTACTGCTGTTAGTGGTATTTTGATCTGTCTTATTATCTGCATCATCTGGACCTTGCGTCTTGTCTTGCGCGAGAGCTTTGCTGTTAGTGGCTTCATCATTTCTGCTGCCCACCTGTGAGTTCTGTGATTCATGTCTCTGCAGACTTCAGATCATGTTTCACAGTAGAGAGCAGAATAAAAACCTCCCATCCCCCACGGCCCAGAACCACTCCCGCTGCATACAGACCATGGCAGGCGAGGAGGAAGAGCGAGTCAGCAGTGAGGGCTGAATAATGCTTTTCATCTCTGCCCCTCGTTCTGTCAGATGATGCAGTGCACATTAGCGCTTATGCTATTGATCTCACAAATAACTGAGAGTCGTGGTGAGAGAGACAGCAGGGCTAGCACAGCAGAAGCACATGGTGGCAGCTGGATGGAGTAGCTGTGGCTCACTTGGGCTCTAACTCAGACTGACAGGCCTCCCTCCAGCCCCGACCCGCTTTTATTCTCGCCTCCGCTGCACATAAAAGCGGGAAGGCAGCCATTTTCTCTCCAGGGGATCATCACACTACACGTCTGAGCTCATCACTTCTTCTCCAAAGCTGAAGACCAAAGGGATTTTTTTCCACCTGACAGAGGAGAGGGCCCAGCCAACAGAGTTCTAACACGTTCTAACTCAACCTTCTTATGGCAGCAGAAAAGTGGCACAGACACTGACAGGTCTAGGCGCAAGCATATTTCAAATCATGGGAGGAAAGAAAGTGAAAGTGAAGTGATTGTCATTGTGAAACACTGCAGCACAGCATATGGTGCACACAATGAAATATGTCCTCTGCTTTTAACCATCACCCTTAATGAGCAGTGAGTAGTCATGACAGGCACAGGGGAGCAGTCTGTGGGGACGGTAATTTGCTCAGTGGCACCTTGGCGAATCGGAATTCGAACCGGCAACTTTCTGATTACGGATCCGCTTCCTCAACCGCTAGGCCACCACTGCCCCTTGAGGAAGGTTAATGTAATGAGCTTGTGAGGGGGGAAATTCCATCATTTCGGTCTCACTCTGCTTAAGACATTAGAAAACCAGGTCTATTCTCTATGCACCACACACAGTCCCTCTGCAAATCTGCCGTTACAAATGTTCACCACAAGATGCTGCCACAACCTGTGCATAAAGAGGATTACTTATTAAGCAACAGTTGTTCCTTCCTAAAGCAGCCATTTATGGATATTCACAGATTTATGGATATTTATGGATTTCCTCAGCTTATGATTATTGGAGACTCCTTGCACATTTAGTTACAGTGATGAGTGGTTCTGCAAACAACATTGAGGTTCTTCCTTGCAGTAAAATGTGTTCAACTGTGGAAAAATACAGTGTTAAAAAATATGTGAACACACCTATCTTCAATGACCGTATAGATGACAAATAAATAACTGATGGATTGTCATGATGATTTTGTTTGGATTACCACCAGTTGAATATTTATGTTTAATAAATTAAGTAAAGGTGCATTCCCTCAGCTTGGCAACTTTGGAAGTGAAGCTGAGCTTTACCGTATGTAAAAATCTTGATTGTTCTCCCCTCTCATTTCTAAAAATGTGACCCTAATTATACCCTATTTTTCTCCACGTTTGTTGAGTCCAAATGTACTAAAGATGATGTATTTTGAAGTAAAGATGAAGACAACTCATTGCAAAGTTAGTAAGAAATAATCACTGAAGGTTGCAAAGCTTGGTTTCAAAACTTTATAATGCTAATCTAAACCAGAATGAAAAAACAGTAAACCTCAACGCTTTAATGAATAAAATGAAAGTGAAGTGATTGTCATTGTGAAACACTTCAGCACAGCATATGGTGTACATGAAATGTGTCCTCTGCTTTTAACCCATAACCCTTATGATCAGTGGGCAGCCATGACAGACGCCCAGGGAGAAGTGTGTGGGGGGGTGGCGTTTTGCTCAGTGGCACCTCAGTGGTCAGCACCTTGGAGGATCAGGATTCTAACCGTCAACCTTGTGATTACAGGGCCGCTTCCTTAACCACCAGGCCACCGCTGACCTAAAATCTAATAAATTTAGTACAACTTTTTATTAATGTAGGTTCAGGTGCAGCCAAAGGCAAATCCATGATGTAAAATAAATATAATAAATATGTGTATATACGTCTGCTACCCAACCTGGCCTTCACCACCAGATCTGTTAATCTGAGCTGTTCGTTCAATTAGAGCATCAATTCAAAACCAGACGTCTCTTGGGTTGAGTAAACAGTTTTTGTAATATTTAGTGTTTAATGATTTGTTTAATGATGTTGACTATAAGAGCATGATCCATTGGAGGATTGGAAGAATGTCATGTGGTCAGATGAGACCAAAATAGATCTTGTTTTGGAGGGGAAGAGTGCTGAGTTGCATCCTAATAATCCCATACAGACTGTGAAGCATGGGGGTGGAAACATTATTGTTTGGGGCAGCATTTCTACAAAGGGGACCGATTTGTATTGAGAAGGATGAATGGGGCCAAGTATCATGAGATTTTTGGATCTCCCAGCATGACAATGGTCCAAAACCCAACACCTGAAGAAGTGGCTACGTAAAAAGGCGTTCTGGAGTGGCCTAGCAACACCTCAATCAAATAGAGAATCTGTGCTCAGCAACAGTCCTGCATGGACGAATATGCAAAAATACAAGCTACAGTGTGTGCAAACCTGGTAAAGACTTACAGGAAAGTTCGACCTTCCATTCTAAAATATTGAGGTGACCTTTTGTAATTGACTAAATTATACAAAAAAACTTAAAAAAAACATCCAATGTGATGTCCTGGATTTTTTTTACATTCTCACAGTTGAAGTGTACCTATGATGAAAATTACAGACCTCTCTCTTTTTAAGGAGAATAACTTTTACAAATACTTTTTTGCCCCACTGTATTCAGTGTTATCTTCATTTTATTTGCAGCTCCTGGTGCTTTCTCTTTTGTGGAAAACAGGTCAAAATGGCTCTTTCAGTATTATAGGTTGCCAACCCCTGCTGTAGGATGATTCCCTGACCAACATTAGCTGTCTTTCATGGCCCAGGTAAGCTTCTTCTATTTACAGTTGAAATAAAGACTTACTGCGACACTACTAAGCTGTGTTAATGTGAGCTACCTATCACACAAGCTGCTGACTCTTGTAGGGCTTTGATTCTGCCAGCCGTCTTTTGAAATGAACTTTATTTTTCAGTTTTGGGTGACCTTTCCTTTTTTTTTAACCTCTGGCAATTCACCACTGACCATTTCACTTCAACTAGAAAATTGGGGTGCTCTAAAACAGTAAAAGACACACACACATGGCAGAAAAAACACACACATTCATTTAACTTTAAGACAAACCTTAATGGCGTAGTTGACTAGTGGGTCTTTAGCATAGGACGCGGTGTAGTAGACAGCATCTCCAGCCTCACAGCAAGGCCTGCCCGTGGTCAGCCTGAAATGGGACCAACTGTCCGTGCCAAAGCGCAGGTGGTCCTTTTGGCCGGCCATGAAGCGGTCCTCACACTTCCCGGCCAGTTTGCGCAAGGTGTCGGTGTGCAGGCCGCGGATCCGTCCCACCACCTCCTCCCAACTGTCCATGCCTTTGTACAGGGCCTGCCTCTGAGGCTTCGAAGTGGTGCCAGCAGCTTTAACCCCGGCCACTCCACTACTGCTCCCCCTGCCTGTGGTCCGGGCACGGTCTGCTAATGACTCCACGCTGCGGTAGCCCCGCCGCTCCCGGCCGGCCGCGCTGCTGTTGGCGGTGGTTAGAGACGAGAGGCTGTTGGTGGGCCGGTTCTTGCCAACCGCCACTGGCCTCTCCAGAGAGTCGCCTGACTCCTGGTCCAGAAGGCGCATGTCGGAGCTGAGGGAGGAGCTCTGGCTGGCTGTCTCCCAGGTGGAGTCCAAGTCGTACAGCGGGTTGGCCACACTCAGGTTGGTCCCTCCAGGCTTGGCCTCACCCTTGGGACGGAGGGACATGAGCTCTTTACACTGGCCTGGTGCGTCAGTGCTGCTACGGCCGACTGTGCCCTTCTTGGGCAAGGGGGGTGGAGTGGCTTTGGAGAAAAGATCAAATGTATCTAGATCACCTGATGCTAGAGTGTCATCAGATGCCTTGGGGTTTCTGGGGTGCTTCAGGGGAATCATGCTGACTCTGGATTGACCTGCAGTAACAAAGAGTGCAGAAAAAGGAAGAGAAAAAGTTGCACATCAGAAATAAACATCTGCAATTTAGTTACAGATCATCTCACAATGTGTGTGACAACATGACATTCAGTAATTAGATATATTAACCCTGTAATGATGAAAAAATTACCTTTTTTTATCTTCTGTAATGTATTCAGATGTTCTGAATGTATACTGTTTGTTTTTGCAGATTGTGAAACTATAAAGAAAATTGAAAGTCTTTTTGACTTTTAACGCAAGCTGTTGCTGCTTGTGCATGGAAAATGTGTCCATGACAGCATGAAGAATAGTCTGAAGAACAGCAACAGCCTCTTTATGCTGTTGTTCGAATTTATAAATATATAAAGGATAAATATATGTAACAAAACAATTTGCTTCAGTCTGCAGGATCGACAATAATGATGTTCAAATTGAAGGAGAAAACAATACTACAACTGCTCAAGAACAATGTCCTGCCAGCAGCAATATGCCTCACCATGTTTACCACTTGCAAAAGATGCTTCATTTGAATTGGCCCCTGTCTGATGGAAAATCCCAGGTCCATGACACTTTTGTCTAGCCTGGAGGTCCCCCGCCTGTGTTTTTATTAGGACTGCGACACCCCCCAGGTCAAGGGCAGGCAAAGGGCTTGAGGTGTCGCAATGAGAGAGACAGGACAATGGACAATTCCTGATTGGTCTTTGGAAATTTCTGTAACTTTGAAACCTTTTTTACATACAATATTTACATGTAACTGCAATAGTAATCTACTGGTGTTAATAAATTAGAAACTGTTAATTCTTGTAACTTTTATTGCGCCATGCCTCTTTCATGCCCGGTAACATCAGATGAGTGAGTTTTAATATACTGCTTGCCATTTGCACTGCGTTTATTTCTTTACACCCTGAAATGCCTTCACTGTCTGTATCCATCTTTCTGTAGGGATTATTCCTGACTAGGATGAGATTCACATCTATGTCATAAATCAGTATCCACTCAGGAAGTAAACAAAATGCAGCTATGTTATTATATTTTCATTCAGTCAATAAATAAATAAAGTCTTTATGTCAATGAAACCTAAGACCTGAGTCCCACAGTATCAGACATGGCTATATATTCAGTATCAAATAAAAATTGTGGGTAAATCCAGGAGGTAAAATCAACCTGCACTAAAACAAGGGCCCTCATCCCAGGACATACAAGTCCCCTACAGAGACTGTGTGCAGATTAAAAGGAGTATCAGTCTACATTGGCACCGGCTGTCCAGCAGAGAGCACGTGGGCTAAAGAGCAGCTCATTTTCAGCCATTGCCAGCAAGGCTTAATCAGAGAGCTTCAGTTAACGCTGTCCTCATTTTGACATGCACACAGGAAAAACTCAAACCCTGCCTACAGACAGGTAAAATACCTTTCATTAGATGTTAGTCAAAAAATGAAGCACAACAATGATGTCAATTCGAACCAGCACAAATCCAAACACTGCACATGGCAACCTCAAACCCTTTGGTGTGAGGCATGAAAAAAGACTGAATCCTTCTTACAATCATGAGCATTTAACATTGTCCCCTTAAACTTCCTTAAATCCTCTGAAGAAAACATAATCTTCACCCTAATCCAAATATGCTCCCGCCACTAAGGCTCTTAGGCCTACTTTTTCAGGAAAAGCACAGCAGAATGTGGAGCAGAAGAGGACATTTTAGCAGAAGGCACTGGAGAATTTAGGCAGCTACTAGCATACCCCATCTTTAAGCAGGTCAACATTCAATGAGATGGTGAGAGACTCCACCAAATACTTTCTTCCTTAAGGTTCTCTGATGAAGAACATCAATCACTTCAATAATTAGGAAGGATGGAGCAGAAGAGATCAGTGTGGGAGTGAATATAAATGAATCTCTGTCTGTCAAATGCTGTCTAATGGCTTAGCATGTCACTTAAAGGGAAATCTGGAGTTATCACACATCCCTTGTAAACTCTTCATCGCATCTTTGTTTTAATTACATCTGTAGATCTAAATATTCTGTAATACATCGTTTGCCGTTTGTACAAAACCCTTAAGTGATTTTCCATTGCAAACAGCAGCCCTGGCTGAAATGGGATAAACCCTCAAAACATTGACACCATGGTGCAACTGAAAAGAAAAAACACACTCCCTCACACACAAAACACACACACAGATGCTGGTGTAAGTGCAGCCACAATCAAAAATGTCCATGCAGTCAAGGGGATGATACATCTTTTACTTGTAAAAGTGAATAAGCAATCTGTCATATATCAACATTTATAACACTCCAATGGAGGGACGCCTGACTCCTTATTCACCTGTTGCTGACCCGCTATGTTATGAATACTGGTAACCTGGTGCATACACATGTTTATCTAAATTATCTACAATGTGGTCTGTGGTCAGAGTGTGGTGAACATATTTTTTACAACATAGTCATGGCCAAAAGTTTTGAGAACTACTGTTTTTATTATGCCAATTTGCATATACTCCAGAATGTTATGAAGAGTGATCAGATGAATTACAAAAGTCCCTCCTTGCCATGAAAATGAAATTAATTCCCCCCAAAAAAACATTTCCACTCCATTTCAGCACAGCCACAAAAGGACCTGCTGAGATCATTTCAATGATCCTCTTGTTAACACAAGTGAGAGTGTTGGTGAGCAGAGATCTAGAGGCTAGAGATCATTCTGTTAGAATAGCAGACTGAACGCTTTACAAGGAGGGTGATGCTTGAAATCATTGTTATTCCTCTGTTAACCATGGTTACCTGCAAGGAAACATGTGCAGTCATGTCATGCGTTGCATAAAAAAATGCTTAGTCATGCATTGCATAAAAAGGGCTTCACAGGCAAGGATATTGCTGCTACTAAGATTGCAAGACTGCCACCAGTGCAGAACATGCTAAGGAATGGCAGCAGGCAGGTGTGAGTGCATGTGCATATACAGGAGGCGAGACTTTTGGAGGATGGCCCTGTGTCAAGAAGGGCAGCAAAGAAGCCAATTCTCTCCAAGAAAAACATCAAGGACAGACTCATATCCTGCAAAAAGTAATTTTCCGATTGTTTGGGGCATCTGGATAAATGATTGTCACAAAAGGTGACGCTACCATCAGTCCTGTCTCATGCCAACAGTAAAGCATCCTGAGACCATTCGTTTGCTTCTCAACCATGGGAGTGGGATCACTCACAATTTTGCCTAAGAACACAGCAATGAATAAAGAATGGTACCAAAACATCCTCTGACAGCAACTTCTCCCAACCATCCAAGAACAATTTGGTGAAGAACAATACATTTTCCAGCATGATGGAGAATCGTGGCCAAAGTCAGAGTGGCTCGTGGAACAAAATATTGAACCTTTGTGACCATGGCCAGGTCTTGAAAAAACACTGCAAATATTTACTGCAAATATTGACTCTTTACATAAACTTTGCATAATTGCCAATAAAAACCTTCGAAATAATATGCTTGTTTTTATGCTTCAATACACCACAAAAAACAACTGAAAGTGAAGTGATTGTCATTATGATACACTGCAGCACAGCACATGGTGCACACAACGAAACGTGTCCATTGCTTTTAACCATCACCCTTGGTGAGCAGTGGGCAGCCATGAAAGGCACCCGGGGAGCAGGGTGTGGGGACGGTGCTTTGCTCAGTGGCACCTTGGTGGATCGGGATTCGAACCTGCAACCTTCTGATTACGGGGGGGTGCTGCCTTAACCGCTAGGCCACCACTGCCCCTGACAAAAAGATTTAAAAACACAAAAGCAGCAAACTTTGTGAAAACCAGTAATTGTGTCATTCTCAAAACTTTTGGCCACAAATGTAGATGGGATACATTCATGTACATTGAACTCCTCTGTAAATGTCTTTAACCTACCAATAATGCATCTCATGTAAGGTCAGCCATGTATGTCCATGCAGCCTTGCCCTAAATAGTCTAAAGTTCATAGAACAGATCATTAAAAACAAGCCCCATAAAACTAGTGACCACAAACCTTAGAGGTAAATCCCCAAGCATGCACATTATATGAAAAAATCATATTATCAAATAAATATCAAATATAATATTCAATCAAGTAGTGCAGAAGAAGCTGAATAATTGACATGACACATGGTGGATTGCACTGTATTTAAAGGCAATCATTCTCGACATATGACTGGCTAAAACAACTTTTTTCCTAATCCATCTTCACAGGACAGCAGCATTGTAGACAGGACCAGAGTGGCTCTGTGTACAGGCGAGCAGCGCTTCTGAAGTGTGCTCTGATGGTGAAATGTGCAGCTCAGCAGCCAGTGGCAGGCAGCAGAGGTAAGACCACTCGCTTTCCCACACAGCAGCTAACACAGCACAGGATCGCTGCAGATCCCGCACAACAGCACATGACACTGACCCTGGAACCGCTAGGCTGGATTCTGCGCATCAGACGGGAGGCAAACGCGGAGAACACAGAGAAGCCTACCTCTTCAGAGAGGCATTGTTGCTGCTCGGAGAGAGCTGATGGATTTCCTGCTGCGCCACCGACCAACATGCAGGGAGCTCTGGCTCAGTTTCAGCAGGCAGCCGAGCTCCCTCCTTCACTCACTCACTGGTGCCTCAGAGAGGAGGGGTGATGAGGAGAGTGCGTGTGTATGTGTGTGTGTGTGTGTGTGTGTGTGAGGGTGGGTGGGTGAGCGAGAAAAAGAAAAAATTGGGGTGTGAAGCAAATCAATACGGTGCTTTGAACTCTGGGGAGGTAGAATGCAGCACCATCAAGGGCAAAATTACAGCCAATTACCATGGCTGCTCATTCACACCCTCATTCACAGTATTTCAACATTCAGCTGCTGGCCAGTGAGCGTCAGGCCGTGGATTACCAGCACTGCAGAAGACCAGAGTATCATAATCACACTCACTTCACTTCACTTTCATCTGGTTTTTACAGATCTCCTGCTTTGTTATGAAGAAATGATATGTGTTGATTGCTTGTCTGTATTAATATATTGGAATATTGCCAGAAAGCAGGGTTCTATTGACAGAGGTTGTTCTATTTTATCTCCAGACTGAAGAAGGGTATAAAAGCTACACCTTTCTCAGCAGGTCTTCAACCATTTCTGCCAGTAAAATACATTTTGGTGAAGTGTCTCTTCTCAATCAGCACTTCTTGAATACAGCAACATTCCAGCATCCAGTTTGTGAAAGATGCAACAATGCTAATATGTATATACACATTGCAATGATTTGATGTGACTGATGTGAAACTTTGTTTGGCCTTCGAAAGGAGAGAGACTCAGAGAGGATGTGATGAGCTGGCTGTGGGCGAGTTCGGCCAGTAGGACGTAATGAGACCAGGAGGTAGGGTGGGCAAAACAATATCACCATATTTTCTAGTTCCTGCTTGATGCGTTCGGTCTGGCCATTACACTGGGGATTATAATGATGATAGCACCACCTCCGCAGTCTGGTGGATAGGCACTGGGAGAAAAATGCACAGGGGTGCAATTTCTGGTCATGACTGGTTCACTGGGAGAGTGATTTCACCATGCCCATATTGGAGGCATAGACTTCAACCTGCCGCTGTTTCTGTTTGTTCTCTTTGAGGCACTGAGTCCAGTCATTAAAAACAGGCTAAAGTCGAAAAGTCAAGAGTAAAAAAAACGTGGTCAAAAAAGTAGGCAAGCATCAATGAAGGAAAAAACCAACAAAAAGGGTCCAATATGGCCGCTCAGCTTTTATGCCTCCTGTTGACCCAGTCTCTTTCAGCTTCCGGATGGTCTTCTTCTCCGTTCCCCCTGGTGGCCCAGTGGTGTGTCAACAGCCATAACAAAATGTCATCCAGGTAGACAAGATGAATTCACAGATGATGTTGTCGACAAAGGTTTGGAAAACTGCAGTAGTCATAGTGTCCACTAGCGTTGATAAATATGGTCTTCGACTCGTCCCCCTTGCGGATACGCACCGGGTCCAACTTGTTGAACACTGACGCCCCCGTGAGATTTTGAGCTGTGGCAAAGGGTACTTGATTTGGTTGATGATTTGGTTTAGTTTCTGGTAGTGTATGTAGGGGTGAAGACCGCCAGCTTTCTTGCTGACAAAGAAAAATGGAGCAGCAGCCAACCAGGTGGTGCCTGGATTAGACCTGTCTGTATTCCTCTATGGCCCAAGTCTCAGCTTGTGAGAGGATGTATTGAAATTGGATGTATCAGTAATCAGTAGGTTCATGTCACATCTGACATTTCTGCAATGCAAGACAATGATCGGAGATGGAGATGGTGATTCTCCAGTGCCATGTTTGCACCCTTAGCCACATTTTGATAAAATGTTTAGATTTTCTAAAAGGATTAAAGATTCATTTTGTTCCTATGCCTCCAATCCAGCATAATTTCTTCTAGTTACACTTGCACAAAGGTCAGGGATTTTGTAGGATTATATTCAAGTGTGTGATTAACCGAGGTCAGGTTGACTGATCTGGTGTAGTGACCCCCTAATGGGAGCCACAGGAAGCAGGAGGTAGATATTCAGATGTATGATCAAATCAGTTACACCACAGCTACTAATGATCACCAATTTCACATACAGTTTAAACCAGTCACTTTCCGAAACAAAAACAGACTTAAGCTTTGCAACTAAGGTGAGATTGTGGAAGACAGGTTCATGACACATACCACAGCAGGACTGAACAAAACAAAGTAGGTATTCTTCATCAGCAAGGTCTTTCCCAAATGGGATTTAAAGATTAGCTGTTTCAAGATCTCTTAAAGAAGCACAGAGAAACAGGCAATGTTGATGATCGTATACTCAGGAACACACAGGAACACTGATTGACTGTCCAGAAAAGTCAGGCCAGATGTGGAATTCATGGCATCATAACAAGAAAGCCATACTGTTGACAGGCCAAGCGACTGAACTATTCACACAAAAAATTAAAGCAACTCTGGACTGATGAGTCAACATAGTTCACAAAAAGTATGGAGATAGTTTAGATTCAAAATTCACATATAAATATCACACCATTAACAAATATATTTCTTGATTCAGTGTCAGGTGAGCGAGTCAGGTGACTGCGAGGAAGAGCGAGGATTGGTTAGGACAGGAAATAAACAGGAAGTCCTGGCGCCTGCTCCTCGCTCAGACATCGTGTTTCATTCATGGTCCATGAGCTCTCACCTGCTTCCCGTATCCAGTCCTCTCCATCTCCGGTACCGTGAGTTCCTTCTCTTCAGTTCGCGAGCTACTGTTATCGGCCGGTTTATCGTAACGCCGTTTCCCCGGTGGGATTCCGCTTTTAAAGTTTAAAAGTTTAAAGTGAAGTGATTTGTCACATGTGATACACGTCAGCACAGCACACAGTGCACACAGTGAAATTTGTCCTCTGCATTTAACCCATCACCCTGAGTGAGCAGTGGGCAGCCATGACAGGCGCCCGGGGAGCAGTGTGTGGGGACGGTGCTTTTGCTCAGTGGCACCTCAGTGGCACCTTGGCGGATCGGGATTCGAACCGGCAACCTTCTGATTACGGGGCCGCTTCCTTTACCGCTAGGCCACCACTGCCCCTTTTAGCGCTCGGGCGTTACAACAACAATCGCGTGTGTCTTCCAACCTCCCGCGGTTCTCTCCGCGTTTGGGTCAATCCTGCACGCTACAAGGGCGTATCCAATCTCTCACGATTGTCTGTGTGGTTACACGCCTGACAGGATGTCTGAGCCCGTAGTCAACCCAGTGGAGTTTGAGCGCGTGAAGGCGGAAGTCACCTATATACGTGGTATTATTGATGCACAAGCCACCACCATTAATACTCTAAAGGATTCCGTTTTGCAACTCTCCACCTCAATGACAGTGTTACAGCGCCAGCTCTCCGGCCGGTCCTCGTATCGCTCTGCCAGATAAATGGAACGGGGTGGACGGCCGTCCCGGACGGGTTATTAGCCACCTTGGATATGATTTTCGAGTGCTACTCCTCCCATTATGAGACTCCCAGTGTTCTCGCGCCAAGGTGGCCCTCTTAACATCTCTCCTGTCTGGGCGTGCACAGGAGTGGGCGGCGGCCCTATACAACGCCAAATCACCCATCTGCAACGATTATTTTCTCTTCTCTGAGGAACTCCGGAAGACTTTCGTCCCAGCCAGCGGCGAGAGGGCTCCGGATTCCCAGCTTCTCCATCTGCGTCAGGGGTCTTTCTCCGTCTGCCACTACGCTTCAGAGTTCCGAACCCTCTCAGCCAAACTCGCTTGGGGAGACGACGCTCTTCGCGCTCTCTTCATAGAGGGCCTGGCTGATCACATACGAGACGAGATGACTGGCAAGGAAGCTCCTCAAACCCTCGATGCGGCGGTGGATCTGGCTCTCCGTATAGATCAGCGGATTCTGACACGGCCTCCACCTGCTCAACGTTGGTCCCGACCACCTTCCACTCATATGCCGTCTCCGCCTCGTTTTTCATTTCCCGGCGCGGCCGCTAGCCCAGTGGCCGAGGAACCCATGCAGCTTGGACGACTGCCGCAGGGGGAACGAGACCACCGCTGGAGAGAGGGCCTCTGCGCATACTGCGGCTCTTCGGAACATCGCCGTCCCCAGTGCCCTCTCCGTCCGGGAAACGGCGCAGCCAGGAAGGTGTTGGGGGAGCCCTGCCTGGCACGTCCACTCATGTCGTTAGTTCTCGTTTCTCGCTCAGGGTAACTTTCCAGCTGGGACACAAGCGGGTCGAGTTGGAGGCTCTCCTGGACTCAGGAGCAGCCGAAACCTTTATCGACCAAGGGTTAGCCTCCCAGCTGGGAATATCCCTGGAGGCAGTCACCCGTTTCATTCCCGTCACCTCTGTCGATGGACACCCTCTCCAACCTTATCCAGTCCAGTCTCAGACCCAGCCAGATCTGATGTCCATCGGCCTCCACTCTGAACACATCCACTTCCTGGTCATCTCGGCACCTTCATCACCTCTCATCCTGGGTTATCCATGGCTCCAGCTCCACGATCCACACGTTCTCTGGTCTGAAAACCGCATCCTGGACTGGGGTCCTGCCTGCCGCCAGCACTGTCTGCTTCCCAGGACAAGCACGTGCTCCAGAGTCCCCAACCCCCCCCGCCCGCCGACATCGAATCCATCCCTGCATCTTATCGTGACCTCGCTGAGGTCTTCAGCAAACAGCGAGCCTCCACCCTGCCTCCGCACCGTCCTTATGACGTCGCCATCGACCTCTTACCTGGGGCAGTGCTGCCTCGAGGTCGGCTGTTCTCTCTGTCCCCCGCAGAGAACAGGGCGATGGAGGATTACATCGCGGAGGCCCTCCAACAGGGCTTCATCTGGCCCTCCACCTCCCCTGCGGCCACATGTTTTTTTTTCGTTAAGAAGAAGGAGGGGGGCCTCCGCCCCTGCATTGACTACCGGGGGCTGAACAAGGCCACAGTCAAGAACCGGCACCCGCTTCCTCTCCTCTCCACGGCATTGGATTCCCTCTCCCGGGCCTCCATCTTCACCAAGCTGGATCTGCGCAGCGCCTACAACCTCGTGCGCGTCCCGGAGGGGGATGAGTGGAAGACCGCCTTCATTACTCCGACAGGACACTGGGAGTACCTAGTGATGCCGTTCGGGTTGTGCAATGCGCCCGCCGTGTTCCAGCATTTCATCAACGACGTCCTCCGGGACATGCTGGGGCGGTGGGTGTTTGCGTACCTGGACGACATTCTAGTGTACTCCCAGAATGAACAGGATCATGTCCTTCATGTGAGAGCCGTCTTGAAACGTCTGCTTGCCCACCAGGAAAACTGGAAAAGTGCGCCTTCCACCAGCGCTCCACCTCGTTTCTGGGTTATACCATCTCTACCCATGGCGTGGCCATGGATCCCCAGAAGGTTAAAGCTGTGACCAAGTGGCCCCAACCCACTAGTCTTAAGCAGCTGCAAAGCTTCCTGGGGTTCGCCAATTTCTATCGGCGTTTTATCCGGGGTTTCAGTTCAGTTGTAGCACCCCTGACGACTCTCACTAAACCAGCTCATCAACCCCGGCCGTTTCTTCTTCCTCCAGAGGCACTTTGGGCCTTCCATCACCTCATCAGTCTCTTGACCTCTGCTCCTATTCTTCGCCATCCGGACCCGGCCGAGCAGTTCGTTGTCGAGGTGGACGCGTCCGATGTGGGCGCGGGCGCTGTCCTCTCACAACGTGGTCCAGACAGGAAGCTCCATCCGTGTTGCTTCTTCTCCCGTAAGTTCTCTCCCACTCAGCAGCGTTACGGGGTTGGGGACCGTGAGCTGCTGGCCATCAAGTGGGCTCTGGAGGAGTGGCGGCACTGGCTCCAGGGCGCTGTTGAGCCATTCCTGATCTGGACCGACCACCAGAACCTGATCCACATCCGCTCAGCCAAACAGCTCAACCCCCGCCAGGCTCGTTGGGCTTTTTTTTTTTAATCTTTCAATTTCCAGCTGGCCTACCGTCCCGGATCCAAGAACACTAAGGCAGACGCCCTCTCCCGGCAATTTTCTTCGTCTGTCCCGGATCCGGATCCGGACCCCATCATACCTGCCGAGCGGATCGTTGCGTCTCTTCGTTGGCCTCTGGAGGACTCCATCCGGCGTGCGCTGTCTGGGGAGCCGGCTCCTCCGGAGACGCCACCTGGTCGTCTTTATGTTCCCTCCTGCTGCCGCCAAGAGGCTCTGCTTTGGGCCCACTCCTCTCCGCTCTCGGGGCATCCTGGTCCGGCCCGTACCCTTCGCCTCCTCCAGCGCGCTTTGTGGTGGCCCTCCATGCGGCGAGACGTCCGAGAATTCACCTCCGCTTGTGAGACCTGTGCTCGGTCGAAGTCTTCTCCCTCTCCTCCGGTTGGTGATCTGCGTCCTCTCCCAGTTCCCCGGCACCCCTGGTCACATGTGGGATTGGACTTTGTCACCGGTCTCCCTCCCGTGGACGGGAAGGACACCATCCTCACCATCGTGGACCGGTTCTCCAAGGCAGTGCACCTGGTGGCTTTGTCCGGACTCCCCTCCGCCAAAACCACTGCAGAGTTGCTTCTGGAGCACATGGTCCGGCTGCATGGGTTTCCGACAGATGTCGTCTCAGACAGGGGGCCCCAATTCATCGCCGGATTCTGGAAAGCCTTCTGCCGTCTGATCGGTGCCACCCGCAGTCTCTCTTCTGGATACCATCCCCAGTCCAATGGTCAGGCTGAGCGGGCCAATCAGCAACTCGGCCGCTTCCTGCGCTGCTTTGTGTCCTCGCAGCCCCGTCTCTGGCCTCGGTTCCTGCTCTGGGCCGAGCTCTCCCACAACCTGCACTCTTCCTCTGCTACGGGCTTGTCTCCCTTTGAGGTCTGTTTCGGCTACTCACCGCCCCTCTTTGCTCACCAGGAAGCAGAGGTCGATGTTCCGGCGGCGCAGGACCTGGTTCGGCGGTGCCGTTCAGCCTGGATCAAGGCCCGGACTGCCATCACTCGAGCCAACTCTGACTACATCCGTCAGCACCGACGTCGGCACCGTCCGGGACGTTCCTTCCAGCCCAGCGATCGAGTTTGGCTCTCCACTCGTCACCTTCGTCTGGACACCGATTCCAAGAAGCTGATGCCTCGCTTCGTCGGTCCCTACCCCGTGACCACTCAAATCAACCCGGTCACCTATGCGCCTCCCCTCATCTCTCAAGGTCCACCCCGTTTTCCACATCAAGCCGTATGTCTCCTCCCCACTCGTTCCCCCCTCAGCCCCTCCGCCTGCTCCTCGGATCATCGATGGTGGTCCCGCCTTCACCATCCGCCGGATCCTGGACTCTCGTCCTCATGGCCGGGGCTTCCAGTATCTTGTGGACTGGGAGGGCTACGGCCCCGAGGAACGTTCCTGGGTTCCCTCCCGGTTCATCTTGGACCCGGGCCTCATCTCGGCCTTCCATCGCCGCCAGCCTTCTCGTCCGGGACTGTCAGGAGCCGGTCGTCGAGGGGGGGGTCCTGTCAGGTGAGCGAGTCAGGTGACTGCGAGGAAGAGCGAGGATTGGTTAGGACAGGAGATAAACAGGAAGTCCTGGCGCCTGCTCCTCGCTCAGACATCGTGTTTCATTCATGGTCCATGAGCTCTCACCTGCTTCCTGTATCCAGTCCTCTCCATCTCCGGTACCGTGAGTTCCGTCTCTTCAGCTCGCGAGCTACTGTTATCGGCCGGTTTATCGTAACGCCGTTTCCCCGGTGGGATTCCGCTTTTAGCGCTCGGGCGTTACAACAACAATCACGTGTGTCTTCCAACCTCCCGCGGTTCTCTCCGCGTTTGGGTAAATCCCGCACACTAGGGCGTATCCAATCTCTCACGATTGTCTGTGTGGTTACACGCCTGACATTCAGCAACAAATGATTCACAAATATATAACTCAAATATAAAACTCAATGCACAAATGTCAGTGCAGTTACATTTATTCACAAACCGATAAACCTGCTTTCACAAACCACCATATATATTTGTGAACATTTATTTGTAGATTTTTGGAACTGCCTGATTGCACTTGATTCACAAATGTGTTTTTTCAAAAGGTAGCCAATCACATCAATTGATAATCGAGAGTTTGATTTAATGTTAAACAACATTGTGCTACTATCGCGCATTGTTGTGGTCTTGCAAGGAATTGCGAAAACACAAGTTTTGGGAAAAATGTCATAAATATAACGCAGCGTTTTGTTGTGGTAGTAATCAAAAATATATTTGTGAATGGTGTGATATTTATTTGTGAATTTTGAACCTAAACTCAATACTGGAGGGCGGTAACAATGAAGCAACGAATGACTGCAGGCAACACTGAAGCATGTTTGGGGCTGCATTTTTCCAAATGGAAATTTGGTCAGGATTAATGGGGTCCTCAATAGTGAAAAATACAGGCAGTTACTTAGCCATCATGCAATAATAAGAGGCAGATGTATAAATGGCCCTAATTTTATTCTGCAGCTGGACAAAGACCCTAAACATACAGTCAATGTCATTAAGAATCTTGGAAGTGATTCTATGGCCCCCACAGCCCTGATCTGGGAGACAGAAAAATTTGACAGAGTCCAGAGACACAGGGGTACAGAGGTATCTAATAAACCACCTCTCCGTGTTATTTTTCAATGTTTATCAGCTTTCAGGCTCTCAACTATTTTAAACCAACTGTAAGATTGGTATTATATTCCAAAATACAACAAAATAAGCTTCCCAGCTGGCCACATGGTCATGTGGCAGGTAGTGTTGTGGCTATTTGTGAGTTTGTGCATGCAGGGTTTAAATGCTCTACCCATGTTTGTGTGGGTTTGCTCCATGTTGTCCAGTTTGTGTGTAGGTATGCATGTGTGAGTGAATGGGGGTTGCATGTCCTGGGTGAGTGATTGAGATCATTTCAGTTATATTTCCTGCTCTTACCCAGGTTGCTGTAGGTGGCACTGCAGGAACTGGAGGTGGGTGAATGTGAGTGGGAATGGCTGCCCTCCTCTTCTGGCTCACCCAGACTGGCGCTGCCCTCACTGGCTGGAGCAGCATTGGCCCCTGGTCGCACAGCAGCTCCCACCTCCCCAATGGATGACAGTTCCAGTTTAGCAGGCAGGGAGGTGGCGCTGGGGATCTCATCTTCTCGTCCATCCACTGGCACCTGGCTGAGAGACAAATAGAGAGTGAGACACAGAAAGAACCAGGTAGGAAAGTTCCTAATGTGTAGGAAAACATCCTAATGTGACGTCTTCTCACATTAGGATGTCAATAATCTTTTAGAGAAGCTTGTTCGAGAAGCTACAACACACAAACCCAGTGGGGAAGTGGTGGTCTAGTGGTTATGGAAGCGGGTCTTGTAATCAGAAGGTTGCTGATTCAAATCCCGATCTGCCAAGGTGCCACAGATGTGCCACTGAACAAAGCACCAACCCCACACACTGCTCCCCTGGCGCCCATTGCTCACTAAGGCTGATTGATTAAAAGCAGAGGGCACATTTCGTTGTGTGCATGTGTGCTGTGCTGCAGTGATAATTACTTCACTTTCAGGAAAAGCAGATGGGGTGAGATTCATTTTATTGAACACTTGTGATTATGTATTTAAAGTGAAGTGATTGTCACATGTGATACACAGCAGCACAGCACACGGTGCACACAGTGAAATTTGTCTTCTGCATTTATCCCATCACCCTGAGTGAGCAGTGGGCAGCCATGACCGACGCCCAGGGAGCAGTGTGTGGGAATGGTGCTTTGCTCAATGGCACCTCAGTGGTACCTTGGCGGGTCCGGATTCGAACCGGCAACCTTCTGATTACGGGCCCGCTTCCTTAACCGCTAGGCCACCACTGCCCCTAGATATATTAATGTGTTGGCAGCATGAAATCTATTATAGAATTTACGTAGTAAATTCTATGCCTTGTAGACACTTGTCACTTTTTTAATCTAGTCTTTCATAAGTGGTCACAGGATGGTGAATCTCTACCCAGCAGTAATTATTTCTGTCAGTGCTGCTGTGTCTGACATTCCTTTCAAAACCTATTAGAACAAGTGTTCAAAATATGACTGCTTTCTGTATGAAATGTGACCAAGTGCATATGTTCATTCCACCCAGAACTCCTACCATGAAATTAGATTGTGATACAGAGTCATATCCCTTCACTCGCTCTTTACTGTCATCTACAGAATTGTGAGAGTTGAAGAGCCAAAAAAGTACCCCTAAATTTGTGGACCACTGGCATGGATCTGTCCATAATAGTTTCCATAATCCTGCATACAGATAGTAAAAAATAGTATTGGGTGAACTACATTTTTTCCAAGCCGATCAAATACATTACATTACATTAGTGCAGATATTGATTTCCATTCTGATACAAGTGAATCTTTTTGCTTTGATATTATTGTTGTCACACACTTCTTTTGTGAGAAAACTTGATTGGCTCGTTAGTTGTGGCTGCTCCCATGCACTTTATTAATGTCAGGATTGACTGCAGCTGGGCTCATCACCTGTGGCCAATCCTGACGACGCATAAAAGCCGGAGATTTCCGTCCCTTCAGGAGGGACGGCATTTTCGTGGACATTAGTGCACTGTTGTGTATTTTTTGTATTTTCAGTTCTGGCAATCGCCACACGCCTGCGGGCAAGTTTATGTTCTCCCATTGGTTTAAACTGTTTTCGGCCACCGAGCCGCGTTTATTTGTATTTATTGTTTATTTATAATAAAACCCTGTTCCCAGCATGTCCCACCTCTGCGCTTCCTTCCCCCGTCAGTCCGTAGTCGTGACAATTAAGAACACAATATGGCTTTCAGAAATGACTGAGCATATAAAGAATCCCAAAAAAAAGAGGTCTGTTCATATAATAAAACTTCCAATACATGGAGCTCTGCATTGCAGTCAGATCTTGTGCAAAACGTTGTCCAACTTGACTGAAAAATGAAAAATGGATAAGTAAGTAGATCAGCTCTGTCATATAGCTGATATGTAAATCGCATCATTATCCAGATAGGGCCAATCCCTAGTAAAAGCATATCCTACTTGGTGAACATAAAAAGGCCAGAAAGACAAAAATCACACAACAAAATGACATTGGTGATCGAAATTTAAAGAAGAAACAGATTTCTTAAGCACGGCTTGGTATTGAGAGTGCTTTATATATGCCTTTCAGGTCTACTGGTGCAGATATGAGCCTAGCAGCATCTGAGACGTCAAAGAAGGAGACTGGAGAAGGAGATTCAAAGCAGCACTGACTGAGAGAAACCTTCCTAGCACCAGTGATGAAAATTGAGCTGTGATGATCAGCCAGAGTTTCTCCAACGTGAATGTCCCTGTAACTACTGATTGATCATAAAGAAGCAACGATTATTTTTTTTTTTTATACAGGAACAAAAAAAAAAAAAACAAAGTAAACACATACATAGTTATATAATACATATAAATGATATCACTGGTTGTCCTAAACAGTCCTCAATTTTCTGATGGTTCTAATGCATAATGTATGACAGACATTTTGAAATCAGACAGACTGACTGTATGTGCCTCTATAATGCATGAGCTCAGTGAGACGGTGAGCTCATGCAGATTAAAGTGTTTTGCAAATTAAATGCATCCATCCTGTGAGACTATGCATCACTAAAGATTATTTATGGTATATACATGAACTAGGTGGTGGTAGTAGCCTAGCGGGTAACACACTCGCCTATGAACCAGAAGACCCAGGTTCAAATCCCACTTACTACCATTGTGTCCCTGAGCAAGACACTTAACCCTGAGTGTCTCCAGGGGGGAGTGTCCCTGTAACTAATGATTGTAAGTTGCTCTAGATAAGGGAGTCTGATAAATGCTGTAAATGTAAATGTAACTAGGGTTGCAGGGATTTACCAGTTTGATGATTAACCGTGGTGTGAAATGTTGCAGTTAATCCATTGTCCATTGTGATTTTCTCAATATTACAAAACAATTCTGCCAGAACTTTGTCTGCACGGACAAAGTAAAACATACACAAAACACCCCAAGTGGATCATGGCAATGAGACAATGAGAGATAACCAACAACAGGACTCCTCCACCTAGGAAGTGCTTGAAGTCTCCTGTGTGGGAATATTTTGAATACCCAAAAGATGCTAAAGGAGAAATCCAGGACCACAAATTCAGGACACATTTGCAGAGCCTGCAGAAAAACATTAATTACAAAGGATCCAAAATCTGAAACATATAGCAGCATCCCGAAATCATCATGAAAACATGATGCAGATTAAGGTAGACTAAAGGTAGTTCATGAACTGCTCTTTGCTCTGAATCCCGAGAACAGCACCACTCAGAGGCCTTGTGTGCTAAATGATGTCAAAAGGTGCCACAGGGGGGTCGAGTGCCATGGGGAGGGGACAGGGATATAGAGTACTAAAGCTGTCAAAATTCACCACTTGTTTTCTAAATCAATGGCATAAAATACGTATTTTTACAATAAAAAGGTGGCGTTCAAGCTGCCAGATCACATTTTTACAGCATTTTATTATTTTAAAAAAGTAAACACTAGTCCAATCCATTAAAAACTCAGACAGCACTAAAATCATTTAGCCGTGTAATTTTGTAGGGTACTGATTGAAGATTGCAGTTTGCTTCAGATTTGATTTAACAGGTTTAAAATTATTTGAAAGTGAAAGTGAAGTGATTGTCATTGTGATACACTGCAGCGCAGCACATGGTGCACACAACAAAATGTGTCCTCTGCTTTTAACCATCACCCTTGGTGAGCAGTGGGCAGCCATGACAGGCACCTGGGAAGCAGTGTGTGGGTACGGTGCTTTGCTCAGTGGCACCTCAGTGGCACCTTGGCGGCTCGGGATTTAAACCGGCAACCTTCTAATTATGGGGTCACTTCCTTAACCACTAGGCCACCACTGGCCACCACTGCCCCATTAACTTGTTTCTTTGTCACTGTGTTAAAATGAAGGATTTTGGCAGGAAAAATTGAGTTATGCTACCTATAGATGTGTACAGTGATTCATTTTATTTTATTTACACATTTATATTTTCTAATTGTCTGCAATGAATAGCTTCTGAAATTCAAAGTCTTTATATAATGTGTTTGTGTGATTCATATATTTTAAAATATTAATAGTCCTGTAAAATAATCCACATTATCGTGAATCCGGGACTATAATCGCACCACCAAAATATCTCATTGTTGCAACCTTAGATGCAACACATTCATTGGATATCTTGAAAACATAAATATGTAATAACAATCTCTGTTCCATCATATACATCAGAATATATAGTGCTTTATGACAAAATAAATTTTTTTAAGGATATTGAATACAGGAAAATATCAATAAATCTCCAGGTCCGACCAATATGGACTTCACAGTAATATGAACAATAAGATTCTATATGAAATAGTTTTAAATTAATCCAAGTGTGGTGAATATAAGGTGTAAAATTTGGTAAAAACCCTGATCTCTATGTTTTTACATTATGTTGTTTCTGGTTCATTTCACGCACTTTGTATGTGGTATAACCCAGTCACTGGGTTGTGCCCGTGTGATTCTTTGTGTCGGTCCTGGATCCTGGTAAATGTGATTGCGTTAGGAAGGCCATCCGTTGTAATACATTTGCCAAATCTTTTATGCGGACAACCAGACCGTTTGATCCACCGTGCCAAAGGAAGAAGATGACTCTGTATATGGTATAATTAGGAGCAGGAAAAATTTGACTTTGTAAAACTAGTAAAAGATTGCAGGCTAACCATATGAAGTTAATTTTGCATTGCATTTATGGCCCAATGTGTCACCTCACTGTGACAGGAGGTCCACCCACTGGACAACTTGATCTTTGGCACTCAGACGGTGTTTGATTACACCGACAGACTGCCCATAAACAGAGTGTATTGTATGCCTAAGTGTAACAACCTCAAATCAAACTACAGGCTGTGCCATATCCTAATGCTCCATATAAAAAATATCTTTAAGGAAATTAAAGCCCCAGTGTCACCAGCAGCCAACATTGGCAGCCAAACATAAAAGCATTGGTATACAACTCTCTACATGACTATTTTAACTCCTCTTTTATGCTACTCGAGTCTATATTACCCTAGACAAAGAGCAAGACAATGTGCACATAAGACCATATGTGCAACACATTCTCAAAGCTTTCCAGGAATATCTCATCATCTCAGAGAAAAAAAAATCATATTTTATACACTTATAGAACAATAGAAAATCTGTTGGGGTTGAATAAACCATAGGAAGAGCTCCACTTGCACTTACATCAACATTCAAACTCCAGATACCTTTAACAGAGCCCACAGTCATGGCTGAACACTGGCAGCTAATGCTTAATGTCAGGACTTGTTCTTACAGTCTAAACATGCCCTGTACTTTTTACACACAGGCATGTGCATACCTACTCACATACACGCACACAAAATAAATGTACTTAACCCCTCCTTGTGTAGGACAGTGGTGGTCCTCACCTTCTGTAGTGGCTCACACAGCTCCCCATCAGTGTAGGAATGCTGGTTTTAGAGGCTCAAGCTCTACCTGGATGCATTCCTGAAGGGTGAGGAATTCAAGCTTCAGCTCTGTCTGGCTGGACTCCTTACTGGTTCACTCTCTCACACGCACACCGTTTCCTTGCCTGTCTCTGGTTCTTTTTGTACTTCTCACTGCAGTGCTCACCTGTTTTGTGGTGTTGTCAGCAAGCCAGCATGGAACACACCCACAGCCAATCAAAAGGCCTGATTACATGGACGAGGGTATTAACCCTTCCTCTGCACCAGACAGAAGACTGACCCTTCCCTGTGCTATATGCAGTGAAAAAATTAAATCTTTTGGGTGACAAACATGTGGGGATTTCCAAGCAACACTCACTTTATGAGCATGACAACCACTGGTGAGGGGACCAAAGGTTGCGTGCTGAGCATACTGATGGTTCCATTACCAGAGCACACAGGAAGAGCTTACAACACCACAAAAAGTGGTTTATGTAGGTGGGGGGAACAGCAGATGCAGGAACCAGAAACCGAGAACCAACAGCAGAATTTGTTACATCATCTCCTTACTACACTACCAGCAAATCCGGATCTGAATGAAACGGTTTGTGTCTATACAGTAATACAACAAGGGATAATACTTTATATATATGAAAAAATAGGAAATATATTACAGCATCTATAAGCAGTGAAACTGGATGTAATTAGTGACAGAATTAAAAAATAAATATAATAAATATAAAAATGTAAACATCAATAAACAAAAAGGCAGAAGGTCTTCTGAGACCATCTAGTGCAACTATTAGTGAGGAATCTAAAGCCAGACCATTAATACAAATTCAGAGTGAGGTCGGGTGAAAGGCCAATCACTTTTCCAGGCGGAAAAAAAGGTCAGAGTTAACCTGTTCAAAGCTAAGGCCCCTGCCTATAACATGAACATAAACATAGATATCGCATATCATCTTAACCTAGTGAATCTCGACTAAAGGCACACAAAAACCAAAACTATGTAAATAAAACAAAATTCCAAGGCCAGGCAGTGTAATTGCCTCGAGACACCTAAAAAGGGCAAAAACATTACCACATTACAGCCATTATGTGCACACACACAGCGTTTCACGCTTTGTGCATAGTGAATGTCGTTGATTATTTTATTCCCACCAAAAAAACCCTCATTTCCCTAGACTCTGGTGATTCAAACAAGGCATGAAGCATTCAAATCGATTAATGTGATTGAGAGATATGCCTGCATGTAGTGTCCAGAATTACAGGCAAAATGCACAACAGTCCACAAGACATGACAGACACTACTGTTTCTGTAGATTCTGAAAGAAAATCAACTATGATGGCACAGCAAAAAAGCTGTACTAAATATATGAAAAATAGGAAATATACCTCAGCATCTATAAGCTCTTCTGATGAAGAGCATCTCCTGTGTGCAGAAGAAGTTGAGGCAGACAATAGTGTTGGCATCCACAGGGTGAAAACACCCATATACTGCAGAAAGTGCCAGCTGCCACTGTGCCTCACTTCTAAAAAGAACTCATTCAAACAATGGCATGATACACAATAATGTATATTTATTCCATTTGTTATATATTTTTATACAATTGTTATATTTTTTTATGTTTACATTTTTACATTACATTTTGTAATGTAATCAATACAGTTTGGATCTGAGAAATTTCAAATATGGTGTCCAAAACATGCCCAAATTGATAGGTTGGAAACTTCTCTTCTAATGCTCACTGTTCTCTTTTATAGCAATATGTTTGATGCAGGTTTATTAATAGGGTTTAGTTTAGGGTTTAAACTCTCTCTTAGATGGCCAAAACACTGTAAAAGTGCATTTTATTTTTTTCAGTGTTCCATCTTCATTTTCTCTGACTCAGTTGACATATTGTATATGTTTATTCCTACACTCTGGATCAATATCAGGAGCGTTATGATTTAGAATAAAATATTTTTTATATTTTACAGTTGAAGAGATGTCCTCAATTTAATTTGGGGTATTTCAATTAGAAAAGGGGCCCAGGGTTAAAAAAGTTAATGACAGTCACAGTGGTAGATATATCACTCAATCTGTCATATCGATCATATCAATTATATCTCAAGCCAAATAATGGTACAGACAAGCTGGCCAAACACACACACAGATTGGAGCTGACCAATCGAGACTGAGGAGATGCGAGCTGACACAGAGGACCTAGTCATGACTGGTGGCCTCTGCTTTTAGATTTATGAGGCTCAGTGGACAAATGCTGTTAGTATGGTGGCTGCTGAATGAGGCATAGTTCTCCCTACAGGGTCAGAGTTAACTATACAGTGGAGCAGTGGACTTGCAAGAAATATTACTGTTATTAATACTTTCAGCACCAGATTGTAGCTAATAATGACTAGAAAAAGCCTAGATCATTAACAAGTGGTACAGATTCTCATCAGACTCAGAGATATAGCTGCTACCATGTGAAGAGTTCCTGAGCAGTGGAAATACTGTAATTAGAACAATGACCTTGAGGGGCCGCTAAGGGAATTCAGTCTGAAAAAAATACCTCATAACTTTGCTGATCAGGAGGCTGGCTCTGCTGTGTGGAGCTGACTGTCCCGGAGACAGGGGTCTTGATCGCTCTCCAGTCTCTGCGCTCTCCTCCACACGCAGCTCGCCTTCTCCATCACTCATGGCACTGCTGTCTGGCTTATATGTAAAGATGATAGTGGGTTTCTGGCTGGGATCATCTGTCTTGGCCTCAGCAAACCAATGGCGGCGCTGAGAGGGTGGTGGTGGTAACATGGTAATGACTGTTCCATCCAGGCCCACCAGCTTGCCTTTTTCCTTTTCTCTCTCCAAGCGTTCCCTCTGCTCATCCTCATCCTTCCGCCGGCGGAAGAAACTTTTGAAGGATATCCAGCGTTTTGGTTTGGCATTCTCAGAAGCTGACCGTCTGCTGTCTCCCCCTACTGGGCTTGTCTCTCCATCACTGGGCTTGCAGGAGCCTGGAGAGGGCTTGGTCCAGTTGCTGAAATGTCTCTGAAGAAGATTGGAGGCATGATAGGGAGAGGAGGTGGACCTGGGAGGAGGGAATGGTGCACCAGAATCGGATTTAGGACTGGTAGGAGCTACAGCTGCAGATGCACTCTGTGACTTTGGGAGCTGTTTGGTGGGGGTCTCCTTTCTAGATCTGGACAAGCACCCATCAGTGGAAGAGAAAAGTGACTTGGGTCGGCTAAGAGTTTGTTTGGCAGCATCAGGTGGAACTGCATAGAGTTCCTCAGAGCTGCAGGCTTTCCCCTGTGTTGATGGGGACTCTGGTGGTGACTGGGGAGGCTGGATTGAAGCCACTATTTGGGACAACACTGTACTGGCTTTCTCACGGTGCCCAGTACCAGTGGCAGATTGCACAACCTCATTATTATTTTCATTACTGATCCCAGCTTCATTGCTTGGCTTGCGGATACGCCCAGACATGGCAAAAGCAGTGGTACACTTAGACAGGCTGCCAGAATGGGGACTGGGGGCAAAAGATGGTGAAACAGGTGACACCAGGGTGACACTTGGTGCAATATTTGGGTCCATAGTGGTTCTGTTGTTCAGTTCATAAGATTTCATTGCAAATGCTAAACAAGTTTTGGAATCTTCACTTGTAGCTGTGTCCCCTGTTAATTTACTGTTTTCAGCTTTCTCACTGGGGGGTGGCTGGACACTCTCAGAAGATCCAATCTCCTCATAGGTGTGACTTGTCACCCTACCCCCAACTCCAGGTTTGGGCTGGGGCAACTCTCCACCAACACCAAGGAAACTCTTGTATACAGCCAAATTGTCATAAGCACTGGGGTTGATGACAATGGGGACCTTAACCGCATTCTTACAACTGCGGGCATATGTAGGCTCATCACGGATGATGATTGGAAAAGGAGGCATGCCAGCATTATTATAGCTGTTGAACTTTATCTCTGACAAGTTAGGGGATTTTACTGGCACGGTACGGGAAGAGGACAAACCAGAAATTGGAGAAGTTGGTGCTGACTTGTGACTGCAAATTCTGGGAGGCACCGAGGGCCCAGAAGCTCCACCAGACACCAGCTCCACTTTTGGAATCTTCTGTCGGGGGCTGGTGCTAGACGTCCACACCTCTTGATAACGAATGTTCCCAGGCTTCTTGTGGCTGCTCGATGTTACAGAAGAATTTGAGGTGGACTGTGAGACTGTAGTTGGTGATGCTGGTGACATTGGAGAACCTGCAGAAAGAGACAAGCTGACAGGGGAACCAGGATATGGAGGAGGGCTCACTGGAGTGGACAGTCCCTTGGGTTTGGGAGTATTATCTGGGGTGTACTCATCTGTACTAGCCATTGAAGCAGAAACATCCACCACAGTATAAGGCTTGCAAATGAGGGGTTTATCCAGGTTTACAACCCTGTAAGGTTTGGCCTGTTCCTCTGTGGGGCTAAAGCTAATGGTGATTGGCTGGCCTGGAAGAGCCTGAGGAAGAGCACCACCTTCCTTGTGACATGCATCTTGATCCTCCAGTCGGATGGCGAGAACAGCTTTGTGGGTCTCTGTTGCCTTGGGGGAACTCAGAGCTCTGTGTGGAAACTCTTTGTCAGGCACATCTGATCTGAGAAGAGGTTCCCGAGTGGCAGACGGTGAGTAAAGGCCATTGTGGTTACCAAATGGAGTGCTGCTGCTGGAAGAGGAAGTGTGTGAGTCCTCTGGCATGGAAGATGATGATTCTGGAGAGGTGGCAGACTCAGATTTTGACAAGAACCCACTGCCCTGAAGCTCATTCTTTCTGTAAGGCAGGAGGCTATGGTCACCATTGGCGTCCACAGAGGGATATCCATTGAGAATCTCATCATAGCTATCATCATAATCCACAGCACAGATGCGCTGCAAGGAGCGATTACGCAGTGGTACCGTGTTCCACTTCTTTCCTGCAGCAAATGGCACTGGAGACAATGTGGCTGCACGGAAGTTGGCAAAGCGTGGCTGACCTCTCATGCGAATTTCCATGGCGAGCAGCTCCTCATCACTTTCATCCCAGCTCTCGTGCTCATCATCCCTTTCACTCTCATCATATTCATCGTCCTCATCATCCTCCCCATCACTGGAGAACTCAGGATAGCAGAAGCGCCCCCCTTCAGTGCTGATTATCTCAGTGCTATCACTAAGGGAGACCCGTTTGGCTGCATTACCACTACTCCCCATACCCAGGCAACCCGCAGCAGGCAGTCCTCTTTCCAGAGAGCGACGGTACGAGCTGCTTATCCTGTCCAGGAAATCATCCCTGGAGCTTTGTACTGGGGCCGGAGCCCAGTCCTGCAATCTCTTTCAGGACGTCTGTCAAGCCATTGTTGTTACTACTGCTACTGGCCACATGGTGGCCGATTTGTACATAGCCCTTCATTTGATCACAATCTTCCCCTTCATTGTTGTTTGGTCCAGAAGCTGTCTTCTGATTGAGCCCATTGTGGTTCCACACAGTGAACGCTGATGTCTTTCCTGTTTCTGTACCATCTGCAGGACGGTGGTTTCCCTCCAAGTCCAACCCAACAGAGGAGCAGGGCAGCATCATAGTGGGCTTGACAGCAATGGTGGGCTTCTTAGCAACAGGCGGGCGGAAATGGCCAGACCGTGCCGAGCTGCTGCTCCTCTGCGAGCTGTTTGCAAGGTTAGCGTTGGTTTTCGTTCCTGCTGGAGGGAAATCTTGTTGTTTTTGATCAGGAGGACCCTTTCTTGGTCCTCCCTCGTTCAGGCAGTGCAGGCTCTTGGGTTTGAAGCAATTCTTGCACTCTCCAGGTTTCCAAACATGTTCTGTGAAGGTGTTGCAGGCGGACATGGTTCCTGTCCTTGTGTGTTGGCACACAGTCAGTGGACTCGGAAGCCCTCCATGAATCCAGAGGTGAGAAACACTCGTCTATAATGTTTCTGTAACTGCAACCTCTAATGAATCTTCAAGTTGTACACAAAACCTAAAAAAAGAGACAAAAATTGAGATAATTTAATGGGATTGAATGATCATTTCATGCTTGAAGAACTGAAAGTGCAAGACTGTATTAAAACCTGTTCAAGCCTCACTCTGACTCAAAACATAATAGTAGTGACAGCCTGTGTCCAAGGGATGGTGCTGTGTCCTTGCACTGTGCACAGATTTAGGCAGAATTGCACTGTACAAGGAAGTGAAATGTTGTCAGCGGAAATGAAAACAAGACTATGGACCAGTTGTCAGAAATGTACTGCACCGGCCAGAAATTCTAAGCTCTGTTTTAAGTAGGCTGGGTAAGTTCAACAGGTTGCATGTGATGAGAACATTAAGAAATTATGATCTCACAAATTTATTTAGCTAATATTATTATCTGATCAATCATTCCAGCTGAGAAAATTAGATATTTCCTTTGAAACCTGAAACTTCAAAGACTTCCTGTAATGCTTTTTTGGATTTGGATAACATCACAAAGCTTAATTTGAGAACCACTTCTCTTTCAAACCTACTTGTGGCATGCTCTGAGTATCACTAGCCCCAATGACTTCTCTATCCTATATAACCCATCCAAACCCAGCCAGTCTCTTGGCACTTCTTAGCTGTAGAATCTCCATAGGGATGAAGAGGTCTCTCCTCTGTTTCTGTGGATGTGTGGATCCTTAAATCAGTCACATGTCAGCACATTTGGACCTAACTGGTTTATAAATACACTTGGCAGATGAAAGCTTCTATCTCTATGATGATATTAGCATTTCCCATCTGTCATACCTGCGGTCATCTGTCATTAAAGGGGTCCTTTTAACTTTCTATATGACAGAAATTATATATATGCACATCTGAATTATACACATCTGATCTGACTGCTATTCTGCTGGCCTATCATCATTGGGGTAGAAGGGTAGTCATCAAATGTCACATAGATATGTTTTTTGGCAGGGATGGCCATTCCTTATGCATAAACATTCAGATATACTAAGGTGAAGGGAAATATTTATGTTCTGCTGTCATCTCAAAACACATATAACTGCAACTCCAAATTATAAAAGTTGGGACAGGGTGGAAAATGTGAAAAAATAATAATAGTAATAAAACAAACTTGTATTTCATTGCAGACAGTATGAACACAGGATAATTCATGTTTTTTTTTTTGGTAAACATCATTTGATTTGTCAATAAACATCCATTCTTGCACATTCAGGCTTGCAACACATTCAAAAAATGTTGGGATGGGGGCAATTCAGGGGTAGTAATGAGGTATGGTTGAAGGGTGGTTGTAGCCTAGTGGGTAACACACTCGCCTATGAACCAGAAGACCCAGGTTCAAATCCCACTTACTACTATTGTGTCCCTGAGCAAGACACTTAACCCTAAGCTGCTCCAGTTGTCCCTGTAAATACTGATAGTAAGTCGCTCTGGATAAGGGTGTCTGATAAATGCTGTAAATGTAAATAATGATGTGATTTGAAACTGGTGGTGTTAACAGGTGATTGCAATAATGATTCGGTACAAAAGCAGCATCGAGGAAAGGCCTACTCTTTTAGGAGCAAAGATGGGCAGAGGATCGCCAGTTTGCCACCAAGTGTGGGCAAAAAATGAAGAAAAATGTTTCTCAAAGAAAGATGGGGAGAGGTTTGGGCATTCCTCCCTCTACAGTGCATAACATAGCGAAAAGAATCAGGGAATCTGGAAAAATTACTGTGCGTAAAGGCCAAGGGCGCAAGCCTAAACTGAATGGCCGTGATCTCTGAGCCCTCAGACGGCACTGCATTAAAAACTGTCGTGATATAATTGTGTGGGCTCAGGACTACTTCAGGAAGTCACTCTCAAGCACTACAGTACATAGTTACATTAGGAAATTCCAGCTAAAACTGTACTGTGCCAAAAGGAAGCCCTACATAAATAGTGTCCAGAAGGCCGTCGACTTCTCTGTGCTCAGAGGCATCTGGGATGGTCCATTGTGCAGAGGAAATGTGTATTGTAGTCAGAAGAATCGGTTTTTCACATCTTTTTTGGAAGAAATGGACGCCGTGAGCTGCGGACCAAAGAGAAAAGGCCATCCAGACTGTTACCAGATATAAGTCCAAAAGTCAGGGTCTGTCATGGTATGGGGTTGTGTCAGTGCCTTCGGCAAAGGTAACTTGCACTTCTATGATGGCACCATCAATGCTGAAAAGTATATCTCAGTTTTGGAGGAACAAATGCTGCCTTCAAGACGACGTCATTAGCAAGACAATGCCAAACCGCATACTGTGTGCATAACAAAGGCATGGCTGTGTAAGAAGCGGGTGCGGATGCTCGACTGGCCTGCCTGCAGCCTTGATTTGTCTCCTATACAGAATGTTTGGAGCATTTTGGTCAACGAAGACCCCATACTGTTGTGACCCTAAAACATTGTTTGCAGGAAGAATGGGACAAACTAACACCTGCAACACTTCAATGCCTAAATGTCTTGTAAGTGGTAAATACTGTACTGTCCCAGCATTCTTTGGAATGTGTTGCAAGCCTGAATGGCAAGATGTGTTCATACTGTCTGCAATGAAATAAAAGTTAAGGGAAATTTGTGAATTACTGCTTTATTTATTTACATTTTCCACCCTGTCCCAACTTTTTTCTGATTTGGGGTTGTATTTAATGGTTACATTTCATCCTCTCCATAACTTCATATGTTTGCCAGCAGCCTGCTGTTGCCTGCCGGGACCACTTTGAAATAAAAGGAGGGCTTTATCAAAAAAATGTCAGTGGTTTGGCTGGAAGAAAATGGTTGTGTAAAAGGGACCTTTTGTTCAAATAGCACTTAAATCATTCGGACATAATTCCTGTGCTTATCCAGCCACTGCTACTTGGAAATGGTACAGTGCTAACCAACCAAGTAGAGGAGGAAACCGTATTGGCCAACACAAGGTGAGTTAACATAGCCCAAGCCTGCCCTCTGTAAGCCAAGGGGTGGGTGTTCCCATCTGATAGAGGCACAAAAGGTCAGATCCTGGGGTAACACAATGGGTCAGGATACCAGTGGTGTAAGATATATGCTACTCAAAAAAGAAAAGAATTTCATGCCCGAAGGGCAGCTAATTTATCTGAGCAAAAATAGCTCTCCCCTTCAAAATAATACCCCTCATTCTGCCCAAAACTGTCTCTCATTTCTTATTCTTGAGTAATTGGCTGTTCCATAAACTTCACGCAAAAGCAGTGGTTGACCTCAAAAAGTCCTTATCAAAGTCCTTACAAAACAGGCCTCATATATATTTAAGAATTCACAATGTTTCTCCTGTCAATCTCACATTTTTCTTTCTTGAAACTGTGGGCAATAAAGACAATTGGTTATCTCTAAAATGGGCAGCAGCTGACAGAGGGGAGTCATCACTCAGTGTCCTAAACACAGTGGAAATCCGTCCATTCTCCAGCCACACAATAATTTTTTATGACCTGGCATGAAACAGTGACTACTCCCAAGTTTCATGTCCTACTTAGAACCTCTATTCATCCAGAAAATTATGTCTGTCTCACTTTTTTTTCTCTTTTTTACAGGAGGCCACAGATGTGGACAAGTGCCATGTTTGTGTTGATGAGTGTGCAGTTTTGTAAGCAGCCAAGACCAGAAACAGACATGACATGAGTCAAAAGAGGACAAAAATTTCATCCAGAGGTAAAGAGTTTTTTTTTTTTCATGTTTCATGTCATGTCACTGTTTGTAGCACTGCAGTAAAAAAAAACAATCTTTCACAATGGAGAGATGGGGAGAGAGAACAGATTCTGTTCAGGGAGGACATAAGCAAAGGCCATCAAATTCACAGATTTCATCCTGTCCATCTGCAGCATTACATCTCAACTCTGTCAGTTTTGATACCCTTGTTAGTTCTGGACATAATTAATCGACTCATGAGACTATTCTTATTTTAAACTGTACATTTACATAACTAAAAATCCCACTGTGTTTGTTTGATCTTTTATCTGTGATTATGTGATTATAAACACACGGCTTAAACCACTGATTAAAACTGATGTGAGAAAATCTGTTTAAGTTAAAGTACACTACTCTCAATAAGTTAGGGACATTGTTATTTACATGAGTATTTGTTCTGAATTTTAATGATATAAGTAAAAGTTTTTCACTAGCCTCATGTTGTTCTGAGGCAATGCATTCCACTCTTCCACATGTGCTACATGCAGTTCTGCCAGGTCATGTTGTGGTGGGGTACGATCATTTGGTCTCTGCTTCAACTGGTCCCAGACGTGCTCTACTGGGATCAGGTCAAGGCCATACCATATGAGGCACTCAAACTTTCAGAAGTCAAGCTTTGACATACATGCCACGATGTGGTGGAGCATTATCATCTATGAACAGAAAGTTGGGGGAATTGGAAGATGATGATGGGTTCTATGATGTCTCTGAGGTAAGAATGTGCAGCGACGGAGTAATGTACAATAACCAAATCTGTTTTGCGCTGACTGGTGATTCCTGCCCAGACTGTTGCACCTCCTCCACCAAAACAAACCCTGGGCACCATGTTGACCTCAGCGTAACGCTCACCTTCCCACCTCCGACCAATCAGTAGTTACAGGGACAGTCCCCAGAAAAGGATGGAGTGAAAAGTAAGAAATCAAATTGGACATCCAGCGAGGAAAGTACAGCACTGCTGGGACACCCTGAACAGTGTCACATTTCTCTTTTTAAAGAACCCTGTGTTTGAACTGATTGGCAGCCTCTCATCAAAACAATAGTTTCTATGTACTTTAAGACCCTGTGTCATGCAGATTTTTTGTGTAAACCCAGAAATTTATAATTTGCAACAGAGAGGGAAAGAGAGCACTGATCATCCATCAGGGATGAACGTGAGCGTGACAGGAGAGACCATAGTGGAATATTCACCAGCACTACTGAGATGAATATCCACATCCACATCACATAGTAAACTGCAGCTCAAGCAGGTCAGGGGAAGTTCTCTTCACTTATACTGACAAATAAAGGTATGGTATAATATGCCTAAAACAGACAGACAAATACAGCAGTAAAACCAGCATCAGTGTAACGTGTGGTCCCAGAAAGGAGGTTATCAGCTCCACATCAGACATCTTCATGGAAGAGGAAGGAGCCTTCTAAGACTCAGGCTCCCCTGAACTGACTGTTGGCAGATCTAAAAGTGCACGTCCAGGTGACAAACGCCACCTGAGTTTCCGTCCCCTCATCCTCACTCCTGCTCTGTATGGCAGCCTGAGGTAGGCTGGAGAAATACAAATGACTGCTGCTAAATTCTGGTCCTCAGTGGAGTAATGCTGCTCATTGGGCATTACTCCAGTGGAGTAATGCTTTTCATGGGGCAGTGGTGGCCTAGCGGTTAAGGAAGCGGCCCCGTAATCATAAGGTTGCTGGTTCGAATCCTGATCCGCCAAGGTGCCACTGAGGTGCCACTGAGCAAAGCACACTGCTCCCCGGGCGCCTGTCATGGCTGCCCACTGCTCACTCAGGGTGATGGGTTAAATGCAGAGGACAAATTTCACTGTGTGCACCGTGTGCTGTGCTGCTGTGTATCACATGTGACAATCACTTCACTTTATTTATAAGGGAGTGGGCTCACTCACAATTTTGCCCCAAAACACAGACATGAATAAAGAATGGTACCAAAACATCCTCCAGCAACTTCTCCCAACCATCCAATAACAGTTTGGTGAAGAACAATGCCTTTTCCATCACGATGGAGCATCATGCCATAAGGCCAAACTGAGAACTAGGTGGCTTGGGGAACAAAACATTAAAATGTTGGGTCCATGGCCAGGAAACTCCCAAGAACTTAATCCAATTGAGAACTTGTGGTCAAGCCTCAAGAGGTGGGTGGATGAACAAAAACCCAAAAGTTCTGACAAACTCCAAGCATGATTATGAAGAAACAAGTTGCCATCAGTCAAGATTTGGACCAGAAGTTAATAGACAGTATGCCAGGGCGAATTGCAGAGGTTTTAAGAAAAATGGCCAACACTGAAAATATTGACTCTTTACGTAAACTTGATGTAATTGTCAAAAAAAAAGCTTTTAAAACTATACTCCTTGTACAAAATCCTTGTAATTATACTTCAATACACCAAGAAACAACTGATAAAAAATCAAAACACACAGAAGCAGCAAACTTTGTGAAAAGATTACAGTTAAATAGATTTGTTTAAAGTTATAGCTATTAAATAGATTTAATAATTTTAAGGTCCAGTGGTTATGACCTTGTAGGAGAACTAGGTCTATGCGATTTTTGTTCATTTGAACGCACATTTTTTGTGTTGTAGTGTGGTGTTGCCATAAATTGCAAAAAAAAACCTCAGGGTAGAAAAAGACATGTTTACTACACATATGTACAGAAAGCCAACTTGTGCTAGTAACTCCCCATCCTAGCATAAAACAACAACATCTCTATGGTGAGCAGCAACATGTGAATATGAGGTTTGCTATAAAGGGAATGCTGTTCTTAAAAGACGTTTCCAATACTTATTGTTAAGAAAATACTGTTAATATAAATATTGTTAAGCTACCAGTAGGGGTGTTGAAATTAATCGTATAATCCATCACAATGACAATGTGGATGATTTTGCATCAATACTGTGCAGAAAAATTGTCCGCGCTCACCTGATCAAATCAAAGCGTCCACCTTGACTCGGTATGAACGGTATAAATGGTATGCAATATAAATTTGCCAATCGGGAGAGATTTTTATTATACCAGCCGCATCACATCATCCGCGTGAAACCATGCCTATTTGCAGCACAGGGCGCACAACAGGATCTGTTTCAGAAGGGTCCAATTATTGACATGAATCAATCAAAGAAAGCATCTTCATGGAAGAAATGTGGTCAGAATAAATGTTGAATGATTGTGATCAGCAATGAAAATCAAAGTTGTAAAATCATAAACTTGAGGAATAAACAGCTGTGCAGCCTTCAGAAAACCACTGATCGAGATGTTAATCAGAAAGAAAAGGCTTCAGTTTACTAGGGAGCATAAAGATTGGACTCTGGATCAGTGGAAGAAGGTGATGTGGTCTGATGTGGTCTAGATTTACCCTGATCCAGAGTGATGGTGCATCAGGTTAAGAAGGGAAGCTATCATGCCCAGTTCCTACCCAAATTCCCCTGCAGGATCAATTAAGTCTGTTTGTCTGGTCAAAACTATACAGAAGCAGCCCCCATCTGGCCATGATCTGATATTAATGAAGGCTCTGTGTTTGTGCGAGGCTGTGCTTCTACACACACCTGCTGCTCCACTACACCTAGCCAGCAACCCCAGAGGGGTGATGAACCGAGCCAATGCAGCCAACCGAACTCAGCAAGCTCAGCACAACCCTAATGACCACTGAACCTGTCGGAATAAAAGCTTCTCTGTCACATACACCAAGGATATAGAAATGCAGCTGCCAGAGAAATATGTTCAATTTGGCTGCAGGTTTATGCCTCTTTAATACACATAGGGCTATTTTACAGCACATATGGAGGATGATTGCTAATTCACTAGTTCATTAAACAAAACCCCTGAATAAACACTACTGTTGATAAAAAAAAAGCAAGGGTCTCCAATCATCTCCACAAAAGAAAGACATCTTTTGGTTACAATGGAATTTATATAAAGCTTTAGGTCTAAGGCCCAATCCACACAACGTTTTTCCCCAAAAACGAGAATTTTCTATCCAATCTGTCCTTGCGTCCAGATATTTTCTAAACCAGTTTCCAGAATTAATTTCTCTTTTCCATGTATCTGGAAAATCTATTGAAAATTAGACAAGGAGAGCACTTACAGGTTTGGGGATTGGGGAGGGGTTAAAACAGCATTCGGGACGTTGTCACCTCATTAAAGTTGGGAACCCGCCCTGCATCCCTTGTCCCGGTATGGCCTCCGGCAGTCTTGACCCTGATTAGGAAAAGAGTGTGATGTCTCTATTTGTAGTCACAACCAAGCAGATCCATCTAGTGGTGCATCCTTAGATAACAATAATGCATAAATTATTACCTAGAGGCTATAGTTGACAATTTGGTCTGTTTTCTTTAGGAAAGGTTAAAGGTCAGAAGTGAAACAAGACAACTCCGATCTGTTAGTATCCTATTCAGAATACAGCTGGGTGCCATTTCCAATTTGGGAATTTCAGGAAACTACAAAAGCCCAACTGCAGCAGAAAAATGAACAAATGTAAAAGGCCATTCTCACAGATGATATGAATTAAGAAGAACTTGGGACAATTAAACAGACTGGACTGGAAATTGCCATAGGATGTGCCACCCACACCTATTAATGTCCAGAGTGGTTAAAGCTGTAAGTGGACCTGAATATTCAAATCTCATCCATCCATGTCCACATCTACTGAAAACCCTTAGAGAAGTCAGTGGTCCTGTGGCTCTTTCAGGGTTTTTATGTCACAAAATATTGAGAAAGTGTTATGAAGACCTAATCTTTACACAGAGACTCACACACTGGCTAGGCTAATAGTCAGTGCATGAAGCCGACTGATCTGTGACACATCTTTCCACTGCTGAATGAGGCCCGCTTTACTCATGAGTGCTGATGGAGCATTCATTCTGCACAGTTGGTTAGAATTAAATCCCATCAGCTGTAATGAACATTGTGCCTTTCATGGAGACTTAAGTCAAGGAGGCTGCACCCACTCCAAGTTTATGGGTGTAAATGGTGGCTCTCTGCGCTACCATTCACTGCCTTGCGCCAACATCTCACTCAGCAGTGTAAACGAACCAGCTTATCTCCATCAGACTCTGCTCCACCAGACAGCAGGAAGGATGTGACATGTCATGCTGGATTAGCAAAGAAGCGTGACAAACTGGAATCTGAAGAAACACCACATGAACACATATACCCCAAAACCCCATGTAACAACAAAAAACCTGAAACAGTGATCATTTAGCTCAGAAATCGACAAAAGCAGCTCTAAACACCAGGATGGTGGCTATGCTGACCTTCACACTAAATCCAGCTGAACAGTCACTGACTGTGAACTGGCAAATCCGCTCTGAATGAAACCCGGCTAATGATAAGAGACTCTTTCTCTCCCCCACTCTCGTTTCCCCCTTTTCAGATCCACTGCAGTGGAACACCACAAAAGACACTCGCTAGAGAACATGTCTGCAGGCCAATGCAGCCAAAGCTTGATTATGGAGCTCCATGAATGCTTTTTAAGATGCCATTCTGATGCTGCCACTGTGAGGTGGCATGATTAGCCTGGGATGGCAGGCATTATTTGATAAGAACAGCGAGAACGAGGGAGAGGTGGAGGGAAAGCGCCCATGCTCTGATGTTTTCCCAGCAATCTAACTCATTAATGGGACTTGCCTGAGGTTACGTGCCAGGTTCTGAAGGAAGATGCTGAGCAGCAGATAACCTGCTGTCGTGAGTCACACTGGCCTCTGTGTGCCTACGTCACCACCCTAACAACCCATTAATAAAACAAGATTTCTAGGATCAGGCCATGTTTAGGAGAACAAGGCCATCCTCTTCAACTATGAGTGCACATACAATGGACAAATATGATGCTTTTTATACAGCAATAATCTTTTATAATAATATAATAATTAGGACTGCAATATTAAACTACCTAATCACAGATTTTTAAATTAATTAACCATGATACGTAATATTAAAGGCTCCAACTTAAAAATTCAAAACGTGAAAATAATGTTAATGCAAACGCAACAGGTGCATAATCGACCTTCATTCACTATCTGTGATTGTGCTAGGGATTGAGCTAGGGATTGTCCCTAGCTAGGATGAATTTAGATCCATGACATAGATTCCAGCACACATTCATTCTTAAATAATTATTGAATTATTAATGTTTTGCCTGGTTTGATACTTGTATAATTTCTCATTACTGTATGTAGTAATACAAACTACCAGTGGAAAGACTTGTGACTGCAACTGAAAAGGCGACCTAGGGCCAAACTGGACAAACAATTCCACACCAAACAGATTACACTTTCAAGGCGTTTGGTGAGTTGTGACTGGTCATAGTATCATGGTTGCTGTGGTGAGTAGCATATCATTTATACACGTGTGTGTATGTGTTTGTGTGCTCACTTAATGTCCTTACATAACAATACATGGAATTTTGAAGCGATCATATTATTTTTTTTTAGATTTCATGCAGGGTTGTTAACATAACTAGAACTCCCTGGTCTTCCTGACCCCCCTCAGCCATACCAGAGGTAGGCCAAATGGCCCTTTGATTTGAAACTAAGAAATCAATCACAGACAATTGGCTTCCATTCATTTGTAAATGAGTGGCCCATTGGAATCACCCCATTACCTGAAGAAGCCAATACCTGTGAGGCCTGGCACATTTGCATTTTTTTACTCAAATAGTTCAAATCCAAGGCAGGCCAAACCTCTGTATATGACATGGAAAGCCTCACAAAAGTCTGGCATATATATACAAAATATTCCATACACTGACTGACCTGCAAATTTGAAAGACACACATTCACAAAATATATGGAAACACAAGTTTATTTCTAAAAAAATTGACTGTTTCAAATGTTTGCAGATCCAGTGACCATCGTGAGTTTGCACAAGTAAACCTGTTGTGATTTCTGTTGCAGTTCTCTTGTACCTGGCACTGAGTTGTCCATACAAGTCCTGTACAAGTCCTGTGCCTTGTACAGAACGTAGGAATTTGTCACCACCAGGTCCAGCATGTTGTAAAATACAGCTACTGACAAATATCTCGGGACTCTCACTAGAAAATAAAAACTCTAAATCTAGTGCTAAAGTACTTCTCATACTGTGGGCGTGGCTGTGAACTGATGACAAGCTAGATTTATGAATAAAAGGGACAGTTTACTTCATGCATTCACAATCTTCAACGACTTACAGATACGAACAAGCCGCAAAGATGCCAAGAGATTACACTGCTGCCGAGGCTTTGGCTCTGCAGCAAAACATGGACTCCGGTGACTCGGATGGCGGAGAAGTATCCATTCACTTGCGAGTGAATTCAGACTCTGACATGTCTTCAGGTGATGAGATGTGTTTCGGGTTAGAGAGTAGAAGGTCGGCTCCAGACACAGCCCACACAGAAAGACTCCAAGTATGAGACGGCAAAAGATGGCACAGTCTGGGTTGAAGAAGTAGGGAGGCCGCTCCCTCAAAGCCAACTAGAAACATACATGTGATGGAGAGCAAACAGAAGAAGTCAGAAGAACTGTCAAAAATCGCTTGCAGAGCTTCTTGTTTTTGATGAATTGGGACTTCCTTCACACTATAAGAAAATGTACAGTTGAACATGGCCTCAAGATGGAAGCAGATTGGGACATATCTGTCTATGAACTGATGGCATTCATCTCCATCCTTCTCTGGAGGGGGGTGATCAGAATTCCGTCGCTGGCTGATCCATGGTTGGCAACATTGGGGATCTCGCACGTCAAGAGCACGATGGCTCGAAACCACTTTCAGGACATCATGAGACACCTACGATTTTATGACAAGGACAGGTAGCAACCGATAAGTTCGCAGCAGTCTCAAACGTTTGGCAAATGTTTGTTACTAGGGGCAGTGGTGGCCTAGCGGTTAAGGAAGCGCCCCCGTAATCAGAAGGTTGCCGGTTCGAATCCCGATCCGCCAAGGTGCCACTGAGGTGCCACTGAGCAAAGCACCGTCCCCCCACATTGCTCCCTGGGTGCCTGCCCACTGCTCACTCAGGGTGATGGGTTAAATGCAGAGGACAAATTTCACTGTGTGCACCGTGTGCTGTGTATCACATGTGACAATCACTTCACTTCACTAACTGCATCAAGTCTTACAACCCAGACCAGCACATCACTGTTGACGAGCAACTTTTTCCAACCAAGTTTCGCTGTCCTTTCCAGCAGCACATTGCCTCAAAATGCGATTAGTTTGGAATTAAGTTCTGGGTTGCATGTGATTTGAAGTCAAAATACATCTGCAATGCTATCCCATATCTTGGCAAGGACCTGAGTCGTCCCTCTGGAGAAAGACTGTCCAAAAATGTGGTGATGAAGCTCATGGAGCCTTTCATGGACAAGGGAAGAACTGTTACCACTGACAAGTACTTCACTTCATTGTCACTTGCTGGATGACTGCTCAGCCAGAAAACGACCCTTGTTGGCACCATAGACAAGATTCGTCGCGAGCTTCCACAATCAGCCAAACAATCTTCGGACCGCAATGAATTCATATAATCTATTCTTATATATGTTTTATCTATTTTTATCTATTTCTTATCTATTTCTTATCTTACTATTCAGGTGTTTTCAACAACTGGCACTACACTCACACTTTATGAGCCCAAGCGGAGGAAGACTGTCTGCACAACATAGTTGAGATTGGGGACAACCGAAAGAGGAAGGTAAACACAGTCAGTCACTACAACACCATGAAGTGTGGCGTGGACATTATAGACCAGAGGGTTCGACAGTACACCGTACGTGCAGGAACACGCCGATGGCCAGTCGCCGTGTTTTACAACATGATTTACATGGCAGCAATGAATGCGCTATTCAGGCATGGACCGGTGTGAAGGAGAGAAGGGTGGACTTCCTGGCGCAACTTGAAACCAAGCTTGCTAAGCGGTTTATGCAAGAAAGGATGGTGGACAAGGAGCAGCTCCTTCGGCAACAACCTGCCACACCACACCCAGGGAAAAGGGCCAAGTGTCAGGTGACCTTCCAGTGCAAGAAAAATCATGCAGCCTTACGCTGTGTAGACTGCAACAAGTAAACATGTGGAAAATGCAGAAAGGACACCGAGTCGCAGTGCCAGATATGTGCCAACAGATCACACCAATGAACTGCTAAAATATTGGTCACTACCACACACACATAAACCAGATGTTGCACATTTATGTAAATGTATATATTTCTGTTAGTGGTAGTAGTTTTTATATTACATGTTTTTGTTAACGTAAATGCTTGGAACTTTGGAATCTTTGAATCAATTGTTTCTACACCAATTGTACCCTTGGCATGGCCCCTTACATATTGCTCCTTGATGACTGTGATCCCTGATCGTAAAGTCAGTAGCACCTTGTACATTGCTCTGGATGAGAGTGTCTGCTAAATGCCTTACATGTAAATGTTAATTAACAGCAATTGCCACATTTGCAGAACAACCGTTTATACGTGATTAAGGGTATTAGGTAAAAACAACCGGGCCAAACGGCCCCTCTTTGGTAGAGCTAGGGGGGTGGGAGTTCTAGTGTTAACAATACTAGAGCAATATATATGTGAGCAACATGTATGACAAGATAGACTCCAGCACCCATGATCCAGATATTGATTGCATGGTAAGTGAAAGTGAGTTAGGGACCAGGCCAAAGATGTGCTAATGATGTCATGTACACATGTGTAAATTACATCCATATGGTAGATGGTGTAAACTCTTAAAAGACTGGTTTGTGTAGTCATTCTGTTTAATCCAGATTTGTCTGGATAGCTATCATTTTATCACCCAAGCCAACATAGTCTTCACAAAATATAAAAACAATTATGTGTGTGTGTGTGTGTGTGTGTGTGTGTGTGTGTGTGACCTGATCGCCTATGTTCTAACTCATATTAAAGACACCAAGGGTAAGGACCCAGCTGTGTAGCACTGAAAAGCCCATTATGATTCTACTGTGGCTTCACATCGATTTAGTGATTCGGTCCATTGAGATTGCTAATCCATACAACAACAACAACAACTGCCTTCAGCTGAAAGGGGGGTGGGGATACCGACAGAGTCGTTTTTTTCTCATTTACTTCCCCCAGATGACTGCTTTCCAATGGTCCGCTATGTACAAATACCCAGAACCATAAATCTTCTTGTATTCTTCATATGCTCTACACTCATAGTCAACACCATTTTCCCTAAGATACAGTTCTGCCAAAGAAACTCATGTAAACACAGTATATACACATATACTTTATATAGGCATTTTCTGGGGATGTAACAAAATTTTAGTGACAGCACAGATATAAAATTGCCACAAAATCTTTGCTAATGAAAAATAATTTATTTATGAAGATGTGGTTGTGCACCTCTTGCATTCAGTGCAAGATGAAGCTCCACATCCATGCCTAAAGCTGCAGAGAACTAATAGTCCTATAAAAAAACGGCTGACCCATTACATCGTACCCCACGTACTACCGTTAGTTGAGGGGGTGAGTTATCATCTATGAGCATCTGATATCCTCCAAGAGCTTATATCTCTGCAAATGTAATTGTGGGGTCTAAATTAAAATACCTCTGTCTGTGGTCTCGTGGGTGTCTGGGCTCCCTGAAGCTGCTCACTATAATTACATTGTGAGAGAAGCAAAATTTAAAGCAGGTTTTAAAAATGGTATGTGCAAGTTGTAACAGGAAATGTACATATGTGTGTGTGAATGGACACATCCCGCTTTGAGTTCTGTAATTCATTGCTTTTTGGGATCAGCAAGACATCTCTAGACCGCCTACAATTAGTACAAAATGCAACTGCACAATTTCTCACTGGTACAAACAGGCGAGACCACATAACCCCGATCTTAGACTCACTACACTGGCTCCCTGTCTGTTTTAGAGCTTTAATTCTTTTATTTGTTTTTAAACCACTGAATGGCTCAGCTCCAGTAGGTCTATTTGTCAGACCTACTCCATTCTTACACTCCACCCCATTCTCTCAGGTCTTCAGACCTGAGACTTCTGTCTGTTCCTTGGTCACATTACAAGTATAGAGGCAGCAGGGCCTTTGCAGTGGCCACTCCATGTCTAAGGAATGACCTACCAATCAGTGTCAGACAGACTCTGTCAATCACTGTGTGTAAATCTCGTTTAAAAACTCACTTTTAACACCCTGGCTTTTAACCCAGTGTGACATGGTTTTTGTATGGTGTTCTTATGCAGTGTTTTATGTGGCTTCTTATGCAGTCCTTTCTTAACTCTTTTAATATGTTGTCTTAAATATTCTCTGTTTTATTCAATCCCTTGTTTAATTCAAATTGCTGCTTGTTTTATTTTATTCAGTTTTTCTTTTGTTTGTTTTCTTTTATGTTGTCCCCTGTTTGCACTTTGTATAGCCCAGTTAATTTGTGTTGCACACGTGCACTTCGTGTCAGTATGTAACTTTGTTTAATTGTTCAAATGTTACATGTAGCACCAAGTTCAAACTAACTTATTTAGTTATTTGGTTTCACTATGTACACAAAGTTCAATTACAACAATACCATAGTCAGTACTAGGGGTGGGAATCGGCAAGGACCTCATGATACAATACGTCGATATATTGGGATATTCTTTAGTTGCATCAATGCGAATTCAAATTCAAATTTTATTTGTCACATACATAGTCATACACGGTATGATATGCAGTGAAATGCTTTTTGCGACTGCAACAGACCACGGTATTGCAAATGATGCAAGTGTACAATGAACCAATATGCAAATATTGCAAACATAACCAAATATTACACTTTTACGTCTTTAACATAAAATATGTGTAACTGGTAGGGTGAAGGTGTGCAAATGAGTGAAAGACAATGTTTAAAGAAAAGAGCCAAAAAAAAGAGCAGTAAAGTTCTGCAGTGCAAAACTCAAGAACTTTGAAGTAACTGAAAAAGTTACAATTCTAGTACTACAACTGGAACATGCAATGCAATCTAAAAAAATTAAACAATGCGATAAGAATCAATAGATTCTGCTGCACACTCTGCTTCTGTGGTATGTAGCAGGTGGGAAACTGGGTACGGCATTGGTCAGGTTGAGTAATTGACACCTCATCTGAGTTGTCAGGGCCAGCAGAATTGAGAGGTGGAACGAATGTCAACTACACCATTTATCAACCACAAGGAGACAAATACAGTGTTAATAAGACCAAAGCTGAAGGTGCTTGTCTGGGAGTTTTAATTTGAAACCAGCACAACGCTGCTTTGGTGAATCACACAGCAGAAATGTGAAAAACACCTTTTTGTGTCCGGTGGGAATGCAGGGTGAACACAATAACGACGTTCCCACAACTGTGCAACAGAGCAAACTTTTTTTTTAAATCACTTTTATCTATAGACCCACTATGCATACCACAGCGTCAAATCTGGGATAATGGACCCCTCTCAATAAAATAAAAATGAAAAGGAGCAGCCAGTGGCATGCTTAAGACCCGTGCCAGCAAGGTCACATGGCCGGCCCGGCATCCGGCTGCATGCAGTGGACTGTGTGGGGGTTTATAATACTTGGCTGGGTAACACAGACTACTTGAACAGGATTAGGCGGGGGAGGGGTGTGGGTATTATCCTCCCAAACATGCACAGACGCAGCAGGTCTGAACACGAGTCGGCACAGCAGGTACTAAGTTAGGAGGTCTTGTGCCATAACCTGCAGAACAGAGGAACCACAGAATGGAGCTAACTCAGGATCGACATTATTGAGCCTCAGTATCAGCAGCAGAAGGCTGATCTCAGAACAGAGGTTCAGCACAAGCCATCCAACTGCATGCTGGGCTCTCACCTTGTTTTCTCATTCATCCTCAAATAAATGTATCTTGGACAGGCAGCATATCTTCCAGACCAGATGGTGGAAAACACTGGAAGAGTGCATTTTGAATGGATGGCTTTCTGAAGGAGAATTTTCTACGAGGCAGTTAACACAAAAAATCTGTGTGGGAATCAAGGGACATAAACATTTATAGCAGTGTTTTTCTTCTCAAGTTATTGTTCTGTCTCACATTTACTCTTATTTGAGATGAAGAGTACATGCATTCCTTTAAAAAGAAAAAAGGGCTTTCCCTCCAGGGGTCTTTTAGGACTTGACACACAGACCAAGAGCAGAGCCGCATTCTTGGAGGTCTGAAGCATTTGGTCTCATGGGCACATATTTGAGTTGTGCCTGCTAAAGTCATCCTTCAGTTAAAAAAAAAAAAAACATTCCAGCATGGGAAAGACCCTGCATACCCTCCCATGGGGGAATGAGAGATGACCGGAGGGCAAACACCAAAGTGAATAAGCAAAACAACTAGCTATCATCATATCACATCATTAGGACTTTTGCTTGATGTGTGATTATTCCAGAGTGTGACGTGTATGTAGTTCTTGTCATGCCTTACTATTTGGTACTTCTCTATAAAGTTATACAAGTGGTTTGAAAACTTGCCATGAAATGCTCAGGACACAAAAAACAATTCTCACTTGTTAAAAAACTTCACAATAAAACTCTATAAGCATTCAGACAAAACAATTGCACCAAATATTTCAATGTATAATGGGTGTCAAAATTGTGCAACACTTCAATAAAATAAGATTTATGCAATAACAAAATATGCAACTAAAATGACGGTGTCATGTGATGCATGCACAGGACAACAATGTCACTGGTTTAATAGCTTCAAGAGTGCTGTTAACATATGATAGCAGTACTAAGAGTTAAACTTTGGTGCCTGACAGCAACGCAAACTCCAAATCACCCAATAAGGAAACACACAATCACTTAGCAATCACTTAGAACCCCAAACCATCTTGACTTGAGAGAGTGACGTGAGCACAGATGCAAGTGGGCTTGTTAGCAACATTGACCTGTTATAAACACCTTTCATTTCAGACCATTTCAGACCAGGAATTTGCCCATAACTCCTGACCTTTAAATGTCAACATGGGCCACGGAATTCCAGGGTGACTGTGTAATTGAACGCTGAGAAGTGTCCACGTATTCACCCCTTCTTACAAGAACTGCTGATAGCGCACATCTTAAACTGGACAATGATCGGCGCATTTCATCCCCCACTTCCTCCCACATGTCCTCTGTGCAGATTGCATTCATCATTTTGAATTTATTGTGGGAAGGTTGGTGTGCTGCTAGAACCTAAAACTGCTATATTATACAAAAATGAGGTGTACAGTTTTAAGTGAATTCGGCCACTGGTCTACATGCTGGTCTGTGGTGTTACACTGGTGACAATGACACCACAAGCCATTCCTCAATCTGGAGAAAGTACCCCAGTCTTGACACTGAGCTTGGCAGAGCAGCCCAGATTCCTGCACATGGGTGAGCTTAGCCTCATCATACCAGGCCACCCAGTACCAAAACAAAGCACTGAAAGTATAAACAGAACTGTCCCCAGAAAGTCACAACATGCCTTTGTGAAGACAAAACAAGGTCCAACAATGTGCACTAATACAGCATCATTGCTAGATGAGGTAAGGATGGAGGAAGGGGTTTGTTTATGGAATGTAACCACAACTCTATTAAATGATAAAAAGAGTGTCAAAAGTCTCATGGTGTCTGTATTGATGGTCAAGCTAGAGCATGTGTCAAACCTGCGTCTCGTAACATCCACATTCCACAATATCATTTTATAGAGATATATTATTACTGCACAGCAATATGACATGCTGATTACACAAAAACTACAGATCCCATAATGCACACATGACACTTTGGTGACTTTGAAGCATGAAAAATTCATTTCAACCCATTTTCCATCAAGCTCCTGTGCAGTTTCAGCTGCTGTGTAAATATGTTTGGCAAGGCAACTGAAGCACTGCATTATGGCATCTGTAGTTTGTGGGTAACACTTCATATCACTGGGCCATAATAATAGATCTATATAATGTGATCTCGCAGGATGTGACCCACGGAATGCAAGTTTGACACCCCTGATCTAGCACATAGAGGTGAGAATTCCTCAGAATTAAAGGAAGAGAGAGAGAGACAGGACTGTGGGAACTACAAGGGGACAACAGCACACTGGGGCCTGTGATTTTGAGGATGGTGAGCCTGTGGTGTAGCAGCCCTCTCTGTCTGTGGTCACTCTGTCTCTCTGTGTCCTCACGGCTGCTGCCACATACCTTGGTAAAGAGTGGATGAAAGAGAATGGTGTCTGTGGTCAATAACTCATGATTCGCAGCCACGGCCTTAGCCACAAACATGCATGCAAACACACGCTCGGTTCTGACAAACATCACACATCTGTGACATCTGTGAGTTAGTGAGAGCAGTACTTACAGCACTAAGAATCACCACGGTTATAATTTGCACTGCTGGCATATAGAAATGTTGCTCATAATTAGTGGCTGCAAGTGGACTAATGTACTCATTCCTTCACAAGAAGCTGGGACATGGAACAAGTACTATCCAGAAAAACTACTGAAAAGAGTTAACTCAGAATGAGCTACAGACACATTTTGCACCACAAATTATTTACAAAATGATGATTCTGCCAATTCAGAGATAAACAAACATTTGGCAATATAAACATAAAATTTGTGTAAGAAAATACCTTAAATCCCAAAATGAAAAACCATGATATATACTTTCCCAACCCTAATAAACAGCTTTCAAAGCAGAGAGGTTTGGTGCTAGACTTGTCGAGCTGCCAGTCTCCAGACAATGAAATGGTAAGAAGAAAAAAATTATAGTGTAGCTAAGGAGAAGCGATGAAAGAAATGCAGCAGCCTTTTAGTTTATGTAACAGTAATTCAATTACTGTATTTTTGCCAAACAGCCAGAAAAAGGGTTTAAAAAAATAATCAAATCAATTAAAAAAGATGCAAAAATGTGCTTCCCTCTCCAAAACAGGTAAGAGATTAAACAAACCGTAGCAAAGGGATCCCATTTCTGCTATTTGCAGGTTTGTCAGAAGAGCCTGAATTTGATGACCTCAGTTCTTGCAGAACTTTACTTTAATAAGCATAAATCTGAAATTCACAGCCTAGCAGCATTTATAATTACAGGACAGAGTCCGAACAGAAAACACCTGATGCTGCAAAGAAATCATCAAACAGTTCTATTTGCAGCCAACAGCTTGGCTCTTTATCTTTCATTTGACTCTTTATCTTTCAAATACACTACCAGACAATGGTGTCATGACCCCAACTTTACCTGGCTCTCCAGGCCAGGTTTTCCACACATTCCCATCTCGTGTTCACTGTAAGTTCAGATCAGTGCGTCCTGAATGTGCACAGTCCTTGTGGGAGTATGGATGTTGCCATGGTGTATCTGGTTTGTGTTGCTTGGTTTTGTAATGTCTTGTATTTTGTAATAAACTCTCCCACACCAACCCTCTGCTATGCTCCCTCCACTGGCTCCCAGTAGCTACCCACATCAGATTCCAAACATTGATGCTGGCTTACAAAGCCAAACATGGAGTAGCACCATCCTACCTCATAGCCCTTATTACACCTGGCACTGCACTTTGCACTCTGCGACCCTCCAGTATCCTCCAGATATTAAACAGCGACAAGCGTTAAACAGCAAGAAACGTTGAGCAGAAACGAAGCAATGAGCGTTAAACAGTATCAAACAAGCACAAGTGAAACGGCACTCAAACACAGCTACAAAGCACAATAAAAATGCGTATGGTGTTCAGAGGACGTTCATTTTGAACGTCCATGTGGATGAGGCCAAACTCCTACCCGGAGAGGCACTGTACTCAGATCAGGTAGCACCAGTCAAATAAACAAACACCTGCACCACTTTGCCACATTAAAACTAGAAAATCACCAAGCAATTATGAATTATTTGATTATGTTCATTACTGCGTGTATGCAGAATCATCCACATTTGGGATAAACTGGATGGAAGAGTAAAAGCTTAAAAGTAGGGTTATCCAAAAAAATTGATTCTCAGATATTAATCAAAACTAAAATTAAGTATTGACTTTGACACCAATTAGCACTGGTATCAATACTTAAATTCCAGTTTTGCCTCTGCCAGTTCACGGAAGTTGCTGGCAGACTACAGTAATTTTCAACAGCCGTTGCAGCAGACAGCCCCTCCCCCGGCAACCTGGAGGACCCAATGTTTAAATGAGAGACACTCCAAGCTTACTTGAAAATGTAAAAAGCAAGAGTATTTGGAAGTGTTTCAGGTCAGGTCAGGTTCGGGCTCAGTTTTAATAATTTTGGTCAGGTTGGGCTCACGCGGTAAATGATTGGTGATACAAAAATCCGGAACTTTCGGTCTATAAAACGTATCCTGCCTGAATGATTCGCTGCTTGCAAATTTGTTTTGTGTTTGGCCCGTTGTACATTTGTTTTGTTAAATGTTTTTTTTTAAATACAGCACTCATAGATGTACTTGTCTAACTGCTCAACGGTTTTTCACTTCTGCGGCATGAGAAGTGTGGAGTACTTTTTGTTTTAGTTTGGCTCAAAAACATGAAAATATATTTCTTTAATTTATTCATTTATTTATTCATTCATATATATTCACTACCTATATATGTTAATTTTTTTATATTCTAAAAATATTCTTTATGTATAAAAAAGTTAAGTTCCTGTGTTTGTTTTTCCTCCCCCTGTAGTATCAAAAATAGTATTGAGTACCATCCTTTGTGTTGGTATCGAGTTTGAAATTTCAGTATTGTGACAAGCCTATTTCCAAGTGCCACATATTTATGCAAACTTCAGCAACAGAAGACATTTTAGATGAATACCTCCATTGCAGAAACAATGCAAAGAGTATGTCTACTTTGATAAGTCAATAGTTTATAATATATATATTTTTACTTCAATTGTTTTATTTGTTCTATGCCAAAGAGATTTAAATTTAACTGCTTAAATTTCCATTAAGTTGGATGTTCTAAAACCTTTGAACTTTTCTCTCTTCCTGCTTTGTAAGTACATCTGTCAGATACTATCATTTAAGATAAATCAGAAATGGATAAGACTGCGGTGGGGATAAGAAAGTGATGGGCCTGTACATCCATCTGCAAAGTTGACATAACTCTATAGTCCTGAAGAAGCAAATTTGTTTTTATGTCATGTAAATTCCTAAATAAATTCCACATTTTTTTTATTTAGATTTGTATCTATAGCTAAACATTGCTATATGGTAGAATGTGGGCAGATCTACGACTACATTAAATATTCAGTGTTTTGAAAAATACTGTTGTGTTTTGAAAGTAGAATTCAAAATAAATATTTGAGGAATATAATGAATAACGTATAATGAATAAATGTGTAGTGTGACGCTTTCAACACAAGGTGCAATTTCAAAAAATGTGTCCAGCAGGTAAAATGATCATATACAGCAACTAAAGCAATGTTTACTTGGTTTATTCTTTTTAACTGGATAATATCTTCAGGTCCCATACAGTATAAACAGCTTGCTGTGAAGCTTTGGTAAATCCTAGCCATAGATTACGATAGGATGGCATGCGTCATTAAAAATAGTTTGTTTTACAATTTCACACTGGTCAATGATTTCACAATGTTCATGCTGCTGCTTCCAAAAAGACAATTGTGCTGCTTGTCCTGCATTCCTGCAGAGAGGATTACACTCCTTTGTTTAGGTTTAACAAGCATCATTGAAAAGCTCTACAAGGCAACAAAGGATAAAAATAGAATAAAATGGCCTCATGACAAAGTATTAAACTACTTTCTGTGAACAGCAACCGTATGAGTTGATTGTGAACGTTGAGAAACTACATCATAGCATTCAAATACATTTCCTCTTGCACTGATGTGGCCAAGGCTTTGAAATATTGCCATCAACTGAGATAATTAGCTTTTAATATTTTGGCCTGAACCACCAGGATTTAACTTCTGGATTTAATTTTAAGTTCCCATGAACTCTCATTTTAGAATCTATTTGAGAAATAGCAGTTTGGCCTTGGAAACAGAGTGATTAGCCTTTCAAAGAGAGAGGCTCCATATACTTTTACTCTTGCTCTGTTGATACTTGATGCGTCATTTACATATTTAATGCAAAAAGCTGCTCATGGGATAATGGGAGTGGAGGGGTTTGCCAATGTGAAAAAGGTCACTGGAGGATGCAATGGTTTCAAAATGAAGCACTTCATAGCATTTAAACCTGTTCATAAAAAAGTTGACTCTTCATGCACTGCCTTCAGTCAAGTAAGATCAATTATGGGCTGTATAACATAGACATACTGTGCAGTTGAGGTGGCAGTTAAAGGAATCAGTCTTCATGTAATCATTGTCTATCATACATTTTCATTCCCAAATTAGTTTAACAACATTCAACATGAGAAAATATATAAGTACAAACAAAAATAGCTTATTTTTCAGAAATATCTTATTTTTCATTTTGCAAAACTAAGATAATCTGAGTTATAGACTGAACATTGCACCTTTTGCTGTTACAGTGCTTTTTTTTGTGCTGGCTGTGAGAAATCCCATCATTATGCTACAGTAGTGAAATCAGGGATGTCAACATCGTCTGTTGCACAGACATTGGGCTATGATCTGCAAGGCCAGCACTTTTTTTCATTTTTTTCATTTATGGGCATGTTGAAAATCCGGATTTTGCTACTTGTGATTAAGATACGTGAAGCTAAAGCCATCATTTCTATTGCAGTGAAACATCTAGATGCAAGTGACACAGGCATTCAAAAAGACAACTGCAGCACCCAATTAAAATAGGTCCTGTCCCCACAACACAAACAGCTCCACACACTAAAAGTCCTCAGACAGCACAGGAATATTTTATTGACAACTTTGCCACATGCAAGCAAAACCTGGGTCTCCAGAGTCAAGGGACGGAATACGAATTCTGTATAACAAGCTAGTGCGAAACCTGCACTGCCTGTTTTCATGGCCACTCAGCAACAAAAAAGCCTTTCCCTTATCTAAAATTACCTTGAGAAATATACACTGCACAAAAAAAAATAAAGGGAACACTTAAACAACACAATGTGACTCCAAGTCAATCACAAATCTGTGAAATCAAACCATCCACTTAGGAAGCAACACTAATTGACAATCAATTTCACATACTGTGCAAATGGAATAGACTCAAGACCTTATATTGCCATTGTATAGTTGCCTGATTGTTAGCAAATCCACAAATGTTCAAGAGAAATGGCAGTGCAAGCTATAAAAACACAATACAAGGGTACAAGTACAGTATAAAACAGTTCACTAGACATACACAGGAGAGGTGTATATACAAGGGCATTATAAATATAATAAAACATATTGTATACAGTATATAAGGAGGGTAGGGCTATGATTAGTAAGAATGAGTGTAACTATTGCACATTTACAGCATTTATCAGACGCCCTTATCCAGAGCAATCAGTAGTTACAGGGACAGTGCCCCCCTGGAGCAACTTAAGGTTAAGTGTCTTGCTCAGGGACACAATGGTAATAAGTGGGGTTTGAACCTGGGTCTTCTGGTTCATAGGCGAGAATGTTATCCACTAATCTACTACCACCCTGGTCTTAGTATGAGAGAATGTCAGTGATCTGCTGCATTAAGAGTTCTGACTGCCCACGGGTAGAAGCTTTTCTTCTAGTAATAATTTGCAGTGAAAAGGTGGTAATTGGGATGGAGGTGGTCTGTTATTATCGGGAGGGGAGTGGACAGCCGATCACCTTCTCAGCTGTTCTGGTGACTCTCTGGAGATTCTTTTTATCGCCTACTGAACAGCCAGCGTACCACACATGGGTGGTGTGCACCAGTACACTTTAATTGAACTCAATAGAAGGAAATTCTATGACCACTTCCTTGGTTTTCTTGGTGTTGCAGTCACACCATTCTGTCCGACGAAGGGTGGTGTCATAATTAGTGATAAGCCCAACCAGAGTGGTGCTGATGATGGTGCTGTGGTAGCGTAGTGTCCAGAGCATGGAGACGCTACCAGGATACAGGCCAGTACATCAGAAGACATTGTAGGAGGGAAACAACCCAGCAGCAGGACCGCAACCTCCGCCTTTGGGCAAGGAGGAACAGAGGCCTGCAAAATGACCTCCAGAAGGCCACAAATGTGCATGTGTCTTCTCAAACAGTCAGAAACAGACTCCATGAGGGTGGTATGAGGGCCCGACATCCACAGGTGGGGTTTGTGCTTACAGCCAAACACCGTGCAGCACGTGTGGCATTTGCCAGAAAACACTAAGATTGGTAAAAAAGACTGGTGCCCTGTGCTCTTCACAGATGAAAGCAGGTTCACGCTGAACACATGTGACAGACATGACAGAGGCTGGAGATGCAGTGGAGAGCAGTGTTCTGCTGCCTGCAACAACCTCCGGCATGACCGGTGTGGCAGTGAGTCAGTAATGGTGTGAGGTGGCATTTCTTTGGGGGGTCGCACAGTCCTCCATGTGCTCGCCAGAGGTAGCCTGACAGCTAGTAGGTACCGAGATGACATTGTCATAAGGCAAGACTGGAGTGTCTCATCAGTTCCTGCAAGATGAAGGCATTGATGCTATGGACTGGCCTGCCTATTCCCCAGACCTGAATCCAATTGTGCACATCTGGGATATCATGTCTCGCAAAGCAACATTGCACCACAGACTAGCCAGGAGATCCCTCAGGAGACCATCCGCCACCTCATCAGGAGAATGCCCAGGCGTTGTAGGGAGGTCATACAGGGACGTAAAGCCACACACTCTACTGAGCCTTGTGACTTGTTTTAGTTGGATCAGTTGGATCAGCCTGTATTGTGTTTTTCCACTTTAATTTTTTTAGTGTGACTCCAAATCCAGACCTCCATGAGTTGATAAATTTCATTTACATCAATAATTTTTGTGTGATTTTGCTGTCGGCATATTCAACGATGTAAAGAACAAAGTATTTAATAACAATATTTCATTCATTCAGATCTAGGATGTCTTATTTTTTGAGCAGCGTAATATTGACAATTGCACTGCACCACACTCCATATCAAATTACACGAGCAGGAGATTGTTTGTGGTGAAGCTAAGGAGCTTTTACTAAAATATTCAAACAGAAAGACTCAGGCGCTCAATGATATACAAGCGCAAAGCAGCCAAGTAAAACACAAAAAGAACTAATGCTTTCACAATCATTTTGTGCCAAGGGTAGTTAGCCACAAAATGCTTGGATCAGTGTGATACTGATGTTCACGTTGGCCACATGGACACAAAAGACTCAGTATTGTACTCTTCTTTTTTTATTCTAGTCCTTGGGTTTCAGTGGCATCAGTGCAGAAGAAAAACATTATAATCCTGCTTTCCCAAGACAAACGCACCATCTCAGCACCTCCCACACTTCAGGGTCATACGCTGTGCAAATAGTTGATTCTCTTCCAAATGCTTTTCTCAGTTTCTCTCTCCCATGCGTGCCTTTATAAAAACAGACTAGAGTGCTCACCTTCTCTAGTTCATGAGTCAAAATACGTTTCAGTATTATGTAAAGAGAAGTCTTTTTAAAAATGTTCTGGAAACTTCTGAATTTGTTGGTTTATTTACTTCAGGAATGAACTGAATCCTTTTATAATATGGGTATATCGATTAAAGGTATTATGTACTCATGACAACAGGTGAAAAACTCCTTTATGTTTCAGACTAGAAGTCACAGCACACAGTGCACACAGTGAAATGTGTCCACTGCTTTTAACCCATCACCTTTAGTGAGCAGTGGGCAGCCATGAAAGACGCCTGGGGAGCAGTGTGTGCGGGTCTGCTTCCTTACACGTTAGGCCACCACTGCCCCACGTGGTTTGTGTGTTGTAACTTCTGTAAAAGATTACATTTACTTGAATTTACTGTATTATAATTACATTGATCTGTGTGTCTTTTGTATTTCAACACAAAGGAAATAAAGAAGCAAACAAATACAATGTGTATGTCCAAGAACTAGCATGGGGCTAGCATTCATGCTAATGTGACTAATTGGCTGGAGCACATATTGCAAGCATACAGACGCACACAAGTGAATCTGTTTACACTCAGACCTGTAGCTGATGCACCACGTGTGTCCTGGAAATAGTTTGGGGTGCAATTGTTCATTAGTAGAAACTGAGAGAGTTCGAAAAAGGGGAAGAGATTTCAGCCATTGTCCTCCCTGTACCTGGCTCCTTGGAATGTATGAATGATGTTATTTATGTTTGTTCTGGGACTGGCTCTCAATTCTACTTGCTCTGACAACATAAAAAGGCATCAATCTTGCAAACTAGTCTCATGAAGAGATGCACACGCAAGGTCTGCGCTCTTTCTATTGATTTTTATTCTACGTGAATCATCAATTATAATATGAGGTACCCATTCCCAAGCAGGAGGACCGAAGGAAGGACGACAGCATGGAAATGCCACCCAGTCAGCATGCATCCATTTCACAGGTGTCTAACAAACAGCATCTGATGTGTAACTTTGAGCACAAAATACTGGTGATAATGTAACAATTTTAATGTCCCATCCATGCACGTCGTATGTCATCAGTCATCAGGTGAGATAACTGAATTCCTGGAATTTATAGCTCTATGAAATTTATAGTGCTAAAAGTGTCTCCAGGTATGACAGGTCATTTGCCTCATGATATCTAGGCATTACAATGCATTTCCCTGAGGCTGTGTCACAGTATGGCAGCACAGTATTTCAGCCCCTCCACAGAGAGTATTGGAGTGTTCCATCACTGACTGGTCTCTTCCCTGCCGCTGTCGCCATAACAACGACTTTCTGGGGTGGAAACTACACCGAAGCCTGTGTGACAGGCTCCAGGCAGTTAACGCAGCTGTGTGCAGAAGAGTCTAGCATTTTCCGTCCCAGCGATGTCAGGACAACTGAAGTGTTTGACTCATTTGATGTGGCTATAGTATATCACACCACTTTCACATATGGATCCAGTAACACTCAGATCCCTTAGTTGCTTATGGTTTCACATTACATGATTCAGATTTTTTTGGGTTTAACCAAGTAAAACTGATACCATAACAGGAAAACAAGTACTGCTTTATTAGAGTTATTTTGGAATTATGAAGTAAAAGCAGACCAGATGTTCATGTAAACAGAAACCAACAGGAAAGTAACAAGTCATGGCCAAGTCATGTCTAGTACGTATCTAAATAAACAAGACAGAACTGCTTAAATAGTTATGTGTATCATGAAGAACAGAATTGTCATAGTTAACAATTTTACATCATGCACCCTACTTCCAGGTTGACTGAAAGCCCTGCTGTCAACACATCACATCTTCAAAGAGCCATAAGCAGTTTTGCCAGATTTTTTCAGTCCCAAACTGTCTGACACAAAAATAAGAATTGGGTTGTACAATACCTATTTTCATTCTGAACCCTCTATAAATCTCCTTCTGTCAGTGAAAATCACAAATCTGATCTCTGTTATAATCATCTCAGGACCATGTAAACTACTAAAGTACTAAGCGCTTTTACAGTTGAGTAATTATGCTGGACAAATGACAAATGAAAGGAACATCACGTTTTTTAAAGTTGTTGAGTTGTGCTGCTTAGTGAATGGGGTATAGAGAGACCCAGGGGAGAACATTGTAGCCCTAAAGCACAGCCAAATTGGTCCACAAATAAACCAGTCAGCCCAAAACAGGAGAAGAAAAAGCATTCAGAACAACGAGCACAGATAACACAAAGTGTAGTTTCATCACTCCACCAAGCCATCAGACAGAACTGAGCAAGTCTGCAGTAATCTGGAACCAGCAAAAGAAAAGAGAAAGGTTCACCATCCTCCATGATGATCACTAATCTGAGCAGAGATGTGTGTAGGATGTATGTTTGGACAAGAGAGAGGTTCACAATCCACCATGATTACTTATCTGAGCAGAGATGTGTGTAGGATGTATGTTTGGACCTGAGAGAGGTTCACCATCCTCCATGATGATCACTAATCTGAGCAGAGATGTGTGTAGGATGTATGTTTGGACAAGAGAGAGGTTCACAATCCACCATGATTACTAATCTGAGCAGAGATGTGTGTAGGATGTATGTTTAGACCAGAGAGAGGTTCACCATCCACCATGATTACTAATCTGAGCAGAGATGTGTGTAGGCTGTGTGTTTGTGCTTCTGGGTGCTTGGGTGCAGTCTCCTTTCCCCTTTTCACCCCTTTCCACTCTGTACTTGACTTTCATCCACCTTTCCACTGCTTCTTTGCACTCCACTAGTTCTCACCTATCTCCTTGCATCTTCTTTTGAATGGGCTTGTTTTGATAACACAGGCAAGAAGAGATTGCAAAAATGAGAACAGAAAAGATAGAGCTGTGGTGCACTATAGAACTTAATGAAATTCTTCGAGATCAGAGTCAAAACCATTTATGTTTACATTACAAATTTGAGAAGTGATGTCATCTGCTTTAGAGGTCTGCCGGGTGTTTATCATACACAGTTCATTAGTTCTCCTCAGTATGTTTAGAAAACTGTCAAGATTAGTACACTATAACTGAGGATAACAAACAGTCAAACATATTGAAAGGGCATTCTCATAATGTCTTATTATAATATCCTAAATATCCTAATATAAGCATATAAAAAAGTACAAAAGCACACAAATGTGCTGACACTAGGGTTAATACGAGGCTCTAACCCAACTTCAACCTCTACAGAAACACAGCAAGTGACTAGGTGGACAAGTAGGGACATGGAGAGTCACGGTAACAAGAATAAGAGTGACTGCCCTGGCAGGCCACTGAAAGAAGTTGTAAAAGGAAGTCTGCCATGCTTACAATGTCATCAGCATTATACATGAGGGTGTATTGGAATTCACATATTTAAAGCTTCTTCCTCCTCTAAAGAAGTCTGTATGCCTTTACACAACTTGCATTAAACTTGGTGAACAGATGTCTGATGGGAATAACCCATTACATTTAGGATTGGAGCTATGTTATGGAATGGAGATCCAGATTTTGTTTCACATTCATGGGATGGTATTTCCACCACTTCCACTTTGAATATCAAACACTGTTTCAATACCGAAAAAATTGCCTCTACAATCTTGTTTGCTTACTCTAGTTTTCAGGATATTTTATGCAATTTGTAGCTATCAATATGTGGGAGATTCTGGGAACTTCTGAGAGACTTGGGATATCTGGATATGTGTCTCCGTTTATGTCACGATTAGGTGCAGCTGGAGTCACACCTGGCACCATTCTGCATGACAGCAGGGTGGGTATAAAGCACGTCTGAGCAGCCATTTGGGGCTGCGACATTTTATGTGGACCGTGCAATGTATGAGTAGTGTTGTTTTCAGTTCTAGGAATCGCCACACGCCAGCGAGTTCTTCTTTCTCCCCCTTTTCCCCTGTTTTTTCGGCCCTTGTGTGTGTGGACGGTGCTTTGCTCAGTGGCACCTTGGCGGATCGGGATTCGAACCAGCAACCTTCTGATTACAGGGCCGCTTCCTTAACCGCTAGGCCACCACTATGGAAAGGATCAGCAGAAAATGAAATACATGGTTATGGTTCTTTTTTTGACATTAAACACAGGGACACAAAAAAATGTTCTACAGTGACTCACCATCCAGAGAAAGACAGGAACTAGAATAATGACCCCATAACCCCATAAACCCACCCAGAAATGTAAACAGGCACCAGTATAAACCAACACGTCCTGACCAAATACAGGACACCTCTCTCATGCACACACATACACACACACAGTCAGCCTGAACACTAACCAGTACTCACTTCAAGCAACAGTTGCCTTGTGCACCAACACTGAGAAAAAACGAGAGTAAAGAGAGCCATTGTAAAGAGAGCTATAGAGTGTAAAATAAATCACACCACCTTAAAACTGAATTTGGGGGCAAAAAAGTCTTTAGTCAGCCACCAATTGTGCAAGTTCTCCCACTTAAAAAGATGAGAGAGGCCTGTAATTTTCATCATAGGTATACCTCAACTATGAGAGCCAAAATGAAAAAAAAATCAAGAAAATCAAATCCTCTGATTTTTAAAGAATTTATTTGCAAATTATGGTGGAAAATTAGTATTTGGTCACAAACAAAAGTTCATTTCAATACTTTGTTATATACTCTTTGTTCTTATGAAGCCACTCCTTCGTTGACCGGGCGGTGTGTTTGGGATCATTGTCATGCTGAAAGACCCAACCACGTTTCATCTTCAATGAAACCTTGCTGATGGAAGGAGGTTTTCACTCAAAATCTCACTATACATGGCCCCATTTATTCTGTCCTTTACACGGATCAGTCCTCCGGGTCCCTTTGCAGAAAACACCCCAAAGCATGATGTTTCCATATTTCACAGTAGGTATGGTGTTCTTCGGATGCAACTCAGCATTCTTTCTCCTCCAAACACGACAAGTAGAGTTTTTACCAAAAAGTTCTATTATGCTTTCATCGGACCATATGACATTCTCCCAATCCTCTTCTGGATCATCCAGATGCTCTCTAGCAAACTTCAGACGGGCCGGACATGTACTGGATTAAGCAGGGGAACACGTCTGGCACTGCAGGATTTGAGTCCCTGGCGACGTAGTGTGTTACTGATGGTAGCCTTTGTTACTTTGGTTCCAGCTCTCTGCAGGTCATTCACTAGGTCGCCCCTTGTGGTTCTGGGATTTTTGATCACCGTTCTTGTAATCATTTTTGAGGTATCTCATAGTTGAGGTATACCTATGATGAAAATTACAGGCCTCATCTTTTTTTTTCTCATCTTTTTAAGTGGGAGAACTTGCACAATTGGTGGCTGATTAAATACTTTTTTGCCCCACGGTACCTCAAATATTTTTTGCAATTGAATCATTCAAGTTACTCAAATAATTTCAGGCCAAATCACATTATGGCATGTAAGGGCTGAGACGATTTAAAAAATTATTGAGGCATTTTTTCTAGAATCAAGACTCCTTTGGCTTCATATAACTCTATGTTAAACAGCATGTTCCAGATGTTAAAATTGACACGGATATAAAGAAGCATCTAGTCTACCAAACCAAGGAGAATTAGGAGGGTGCATGAAGTGTGGGGAAAATGTTACGTTGGTTTAGGAGGACGCTATACAGTACGCTGTAAAACTGACCTGTCGTACAATAACAGTACTCCATCAATGCTCCAACACCTGAATCAGAGGCACACTAACTGCAGTTCAACAAGGAGCCTCTGCATAGTAACATGAAAGATGATACCATCTGATTTAAGATTGATAACTCATTTAAACACTAGCACTAGTGTTTACGGTTGTTGTGAGTGTGTTATGTGATTGTACTGATTAGACGATTTTAGGCAATGACTAGGCTCTTGTCATCCACTCCTCATCTCTCTTCCCTCCTGCATGTACAGTCACAGAGACGAAGGGACAACAAGACACCCAACCCTGGTATACCCTTTTCTGGGTATACCTAAATGCCCTCAGAGAGCATTTGTTGTCTGCTGCTGAGAGCATTGTCTTAAAGCACAGAGTCATCCTTAGTTCTGCTCATATGGAAACACAAACTTTTTTCATACATATTTTACAGTAAGTTTATGTTACTCTCTGTAATTATTTTGTTGCTTTTTGTAAGTTGACACTTAAAATGAAGTTGAAATAAAAACAACAGCCAATTGTTAGGTCATTTAAACAGGCCTTTCATGTTACATAATGCAATATTATTTAAAATGCAAATATACATTTAATCTGATGACTCGATTTAATAAATGAAAAAATTGTCAGAATATTTGATTCTATAGTTGCAGCTCTAATGCATCCTTTACTCACGTAAACAGTCTGGTACTTTCTAATTTACAATCCATTAGAGATGTACAGCCATAAAAAGGAAACAGGAGTTATTTAGCTTATCAGTAATAGACAGGAGGATGGTATGAACAATGACAACAGTTATATTGCTGTGCCTTAAGCACCTCTTAATGTATTCACTCCACCTTTGACAGAGCCTTCAATCATGAAACCCTCAATCACTCAAGTGCTTAATGAGTGTCTGTCATTTGTCAAGTGTGTCAGTAATTTAATTAATTATATCAGCAAATACAGCACTATTCATTATGGTATGAAAAAAATAATTATACATGCCACAGTTTTGTTAAAAATGCAATAAATGAATGCAAATGTATGCTACGTTGGTTATGTCACATAATAACAATGTTGACCAGTTATTGACTATATACTAAAAATAAGGGGTCAAATATGGCAAATACTGTTGCAAGGCTATGTATGGGAAAGCTTCAGTTGGGTTAAGTGAAAGGACAGCAGTGATGACTGGATGTCTACTGTGGAACAGTATAATAAATCCCAGATGGCCAGATGAACCAAGCTCTCCATCAAGGTCAGCTCCAGAGCCAAGGCACAGTTAACAGTTTAAAGAGATACGTCGGCCGGTCTCACTTTTCTTTGAAAAGGCACAAATTGTGCACAGAAATACACAGAAAATTCATCACTTTCTACAGATAAGCATGACTCAAGAGAGGGAAGGTCCAGAACAATTTCCTGGGAAAATCCTGCAGCCAGAGATCCAAACAAAAGTGCCATCAGGAAAAAGGAGGCGATAAGTAACTTCTTAGTTCCAGAATTAAGACTTTCACTGGTTAGGATGTGAAAGCCAATATTTGAGGACTGAAAGAGATTTGTGGAGAGGATCAGCAGAAAAAGAAATACATGGATATGGTTCCGTTTTGACATTAAACACAGGAACACAAGAAAAATGTTCCATAGTGACTCACCATCCAGAGAGAGACAGACAGGGACTGGAATAAGGAACCCATAGCCCCATAAATCCACCCAGAAATGTAAACAGGCACCATGTTAACGTACCAAGTAAAAACCTACACGCCCTGACCAAATTCAGGACACCTCTCTCATACACACATATTTCTATGCACACAGCATCACAGTCAGCCTGAACACTAAAGCCGCATAACCAGCACTCACTTCAAGCAACAGTTGCCTTGTGCGCTGACACTGAAAAATAACGGGAGTGAAGAGAGAAGCGAACTTACGGAAAGGTCCAGTGAATCAGTGCTGAGAAAGGAGCAGGGAGGGAGGAGAGCCACGTGAAGAATGAACCGGAGTGAGCAGTAGAGAGGGGGAGTGAATGAGAGAGAGAGAGAGAGAGACAAAGGACTTGGCCTCTCCCCTCTAGTGGCGAGTTACCGGAGGCAGCGCTGTGTGTTCATCATCCGATTCCCCCGCCAATCCATTAATAATGCACACGCGACTAAAAGCGCCATTACTACAAACGAGGACACCCCCAACACTGAGCGATGGAGATAAACCTGCGTGTGTGTGTGTGTGGCACTGCATGGAATGTGTGGAAAATCTGCGTGTGTGTGTGTGTGTGTGTGTGTGAGAGACAGGCAGGGAAAGAGAGGAAGTGGCTGACAGAGAGTCAGATGGAGCATGAAGGCGAATTCCCAGAGAAATAGATCGGTTTACCAGCGCCTGGTAATGAAGCTCTTTAAGGGCGTGAGTGAAGCCCACTGTAGCTCAACTCCTTCTGTCACATCCAGGGCAGCAAAATTGTCATTCAGTGTGTAAAAGAAACCACAGTAAAAGAAAACAGTTATAATCTTCCCCAACAATTCACCACTATGAAACCGATCTATTCAGCTCCATTATAAAACCCGAATTCCAGAAAAGTTGTCATGTTCTTTGAATAAAATGAAAACTAAGACAATGTCAAATTAGACAATGTTTTATTCACAACAGAACACAGGTACCATAACAAATGTTTAAACCAAGAAATTTGACATTTATGCAAAAAAGGAGCTCATTTAAAATTTGATGCCTCCTACAAATATTTGCCCTTTTGCCAGGAATAGTGTTCCACTTTAAAACAGTCACTTTCAAAAAAGTCTTGACCCAGAGGACACCGGAGTGGTGGCATCCGGCCATGCTCTGCCCTTTCGGCTGCACGCACACGTGGTTCGGCGCTACCAGCACCACGGCAAGCCACGCCCCCAACGCACCATCAGTTGAGCTGCAAACCACAGCTAACCTGACCTTCACCGAGTCTGGGGTGAAAAAATGATCAGAGTCATTGCGATTTACAAAATAGACATATGAGTACTGCCAGCATGAGACTAAGATCAATTTATTTCATTCAGATGGTGTGAAAATGAAAGTTTTTGGCAAAGTGATACAAAGCAAGCATAGCATATGGTGCATGCAATGAAATGTGTCCTCTGCAAGTCTGTTTAACCCATCAAAGACAAGTTTAGCTTTCCTACACTTGTCAAACATGGTGGTGGGATGTCAGCATGAGTACTGAACATGAATGCCAACATGTAATAAAAATAATTAGCCAGGGAAAGCATGACACTGTTACTGAAAATCCACAGATACATGGTAGGAGTTTTGAGTTTTCGAGTTTTGACTTATATTTATTGATTATATTAAATTGATGTGGAAACTAAAATGACCTCTTATGTTTGACCCCAGATTCCTGGCAAATAAATTAGAACTTATATACTTGTACCTTATGCAATAATCTTTTTGCCAACCATTTTTTCAGTATTAATATAAGTGGTAGAAGTAGAATACAAACGCACCTTTTCACCTAGTAGTTGGTCAGGATTATCATAACCAATTAGTCTGTCTGACAATTAGTCTGACGTGCCTTCTCCACGTGCGATTTAAACATGCAGAACACCCTGACAAGGATATGGTGACAACAAAACTACAAGAATGAGAATGTCTCACTTGACACATATAAATAAAAAAAGACTCGCCTGTGCCTGCACACTCACTGACATTTTATCATTGGATAGTCTTTCTGTCTAATCCGGTCATCTACGCAATCTCCACACAAATCCTCTGTGATTTAAAATTCCTTTCAAAAGACAAATCAATAGGCAGTCGCAATTTTGACACAGACTTAGAGTTCTAGGTAGGCTGTGTTTCATACACAATGGCTACAGCATCCATGAATGGGTGCCAACAGTAGGCCCTCCTAGTGTACAAATTAATTCTGAATTCAGAAAAATGCCATTCTAAACTGCCCAAAATTGTAAGTTGAGTATAAAACCCAAAGAATACTGGCTGCTGTATTACCAAAAAAAGTACAAAATCTGCAGGGTTTCAAAAGATTTTTCCCCTGATGTGATGCCTAGTCACAGGTATGAATGGTCTCCTCAGCTGCCACTTGTTTGGTACGGGTGATAAGAACCCTTCATAAGCAAGACTGAGAGCAGCAGAAGGTGCTTTGTATGTTGAGGATGTCCCTGTTATGCTGCATGGTTTCGTTTTGGCCATCATTTCTGTAATATTACATTTCTGTAATATTCCTGAGAGCTGGCAGGGAAGTCTGTGTGAGAAAGGACGGAGGCAAAGTCTGGTCTGTGTGCATTTAAAAGCTTATGCTTTAACAAAATTTGTGGTGAATGCATGAAATCAGAATTTCTGAGCTACCTGATGGTTCCAGGCCACCATTATGCAATACATGTTATTCATCTAAACCCTCACAGAGGAAACTGGTGGAGTGTGTACATATATAGAACTGTCCTTCTTTCTTTCCCTTCCTTCCAGCACTTTTCTAACTAAATCCTGTCTGTCAGAATGAATGATCGCCACCTGAGAGGCAGATCAGCCTCCACTCGCACATACTCTTAAAAATGTATTAAAATGGAATCTAAACCTTTACATTTATCCACATGCTCTTGCCAATCTGGCAGAGTATACTGGACATCAGTATATAAATCACGAAACACCCTAAACTGAACATGCACACCGATCGAGCAGGTAGTACATGAATAACTTATATTAACAAAAATATATTTAATGAATTCAAAAGAAAAAAACAAATATATCAATATAGCAGTCCCCAGCCGCCCTAAACACACAGCCCCATGTGCGCCTTTCATGGCTGCCCAGTGCTCACTAAGGGTGATGGTCAGATACAGAGGAAACATGTTGTTGTGTGACCATGTGCTGTGCTGCAGTGTTTCACAATGACTTCACAAACATTTATATTTAAAGCATTTGGCAGACACTCTTATCCGGTCATTAGATACGATTTGATTCATATATATCCCAAAAATTGAAAACTATTAGTAAAACTATAATTTTTAAAAAATGTAACTAATATACTAAAAATAAACTAATCCTATTACGTTTTCTACATATATGTAGAAAATTGCTGGGAGGTTCTGTGACTGGGTATGGTTGATAACAGTGAATTTTTTTTAATAAGACACTTTTCTCTGAGCAGGAACCACTGCAGCAACTTTAATCTGCCTGATATTCGCAGGGCTCTTTCTCAAAAGCACGAAATCGAGCGTAAAGTGTTGCTAATCTTTCTGAAACCCAGTGGATGAAGCCAAAGTATTGAAATGGTCTGTTACTCTCTCCTTCTGCCTTGGTAGTGGTCTGAGAGGAAGCAAAGCTAGCTGCTACGCTGATAAGCACCCAGAGGCTGGAGAGACGGTTTCTGTCCAACAACACGTAGCAAGCGGTGGAGGAGATAAGATTCCAACACAAGAAGACAAAAAGCTTACCAGGACAGGGTGCCTCTGCATGAGTAACAACAATATGGAGACTAAGGCCGCATGAATTCGCCCCTCAAAACGAACAATGGACAAATATTTATTATCTGTGTCATGTAGAGCTGCTGAAAACTAAATAAGGTGTACTGCAGTGCAAAAACTGTTTTGAAAGCATGAACATAAAGAAAACAATTGATTAACAAAAATTAATTTAATCAGATAAACTAGCATTGTCTGTCAGCAGAACAATCCATGCTCTGATGGCAAGAGGTACAGACTATTTTGAAACAAAACTTTCCTAATATACAAAAACCATAACAAAAATAAGACGTGAAATGTAAAATAAGACGTTGGAATTTTGACAACGTGTTTTTGCTTACATCTCACTCTTTTTACATCTCACTCTTTTTGCTTGTGAGACCTTTAGTTATATTGCTCATTTTTACAGTTTCACTGCTGGCTTTTCAGTCTCCCCACACCATTTTACGATTACGCTGCCTGAGAATACGGTTGGACTTTTCAGAGAGCCGGCTCTTGTGGCGTCCGTAGCCTCAAATTTTAGCCTTACTTGTCAAATTGCCTTACTTTGTGTGTTGATAAATCATATTTGCCAATTAAAATATGAGGCACTCTGAAAAGAGCCGAACGTTCCATCCCAACTCTGAATCCTATCACTACGAGATGTGCACACACAGCAGTAACAGCCGTTACTGCAATCATATATGGAATGACATTTGTGCACACAATTAACCAACTGTAAGTATTGATTAAATACACTGATTATGATGTGATCCATATGTGATCACTAATTGCTGCTCTGAGTGTTATTGAAGCTCAAGTATCTCGCATTAATAGAGTTTCGGGGAACAGAGCTGTCACTCAAGAACCAATGAGGTGAAGCCCCGCCCACACAAGAACATTGTGCCAAAGTTCAACCGTATTCTCAGGCAGCGTAAATGTAAAACGGGCGGAGAGCGACTGAAAAGCCAGCAGTGAAACTTTACCTCTTATTATTAATTTCAACATCGTATTTTCATTTAATAGTAGGAAAGTTTTGTTTCAAAATCTTGCCACAAGTCTGATTCCATACAGACCATCCAGTCTGAAGAATTCTTTCTCACTGGTTCTGCATTCTCCAAACCCACCATCATATGTCACCCGAGAAATTCCACATATTCCTGCTGCAGCACCAAATATACGTCCTTCAAAACATGCTCCCTCTTTGAATGCATGGAAAACAAGCACCCAGCAGACGCTTGACGTAACTGGGTACATTTATCTGCACTGAGTCAAATTCTTCAGGGTGGAGATTTTGTACCCCAACACATGGCCACTTGCTAAACTGGTGCACCACTGACCTGTGCTGCGTACTTCCACACACTTAGAAGACTAGCACCCACTTAGAAGATGGAAAAATAATTCTTGTTTCAAAGATTTCTTTCCGCAGAAGGATGTGTGTGTGTCTGTGTACTGTTAGCAATGTTAGCAATGCTACACAGTGTAAGAAATCCGACTCATGGTTGTTGCTGGAGCTCCTGTCCTCAAACTTGATTCTACCCCAAGTCTGGGGCAGTGATTCCATCATTGGTGACCATTCAAAACTGCTGGAGAACAAGCGAGAAGTGAAACGTTCTGTGGCAGAAAGTCAGTGAATATCTCAGGAAATCAGCAAGAATATCAAGATACAATTCAATATTGATAGACTGCCAAAATGATAATAATGATATCACAATACTGTGATAGTTGATTACAGCACAGTTCTCACTCATTTACTTTCCAGGAGCCCATTCAGGGACACAGGGCGCTTTTATTTTTTAAAATGACTGTATCATAATCACTCAATGATTCTGGGTATCACAAATGGGTATCATTAGGTTTTTATCACAGCGTGGGGAAAAATTAAGATATGACAAGAAATTATTTGTAAAGTTTCTGCAGTTATTTTTTTGTTTTTCATATAACATTTTTTGGCGCACCATTTTCCATTAGCTTATCAATACGTCAGTACCAACCAGTCAAGTATTTCCAGTGAGTATTTACACAATGAATTTTCCTGGGGACAATTCCTGTTTCCTGGGGACAATTGCCACTAGTTTCTTACACACTGGTTTAAACATTGGTTTCAGAACAGATATCAGCCTTTCAATAATGTTAAATCAAAGCTAGCATTCAATATTTCTTTTAATGACCAATAAAGTTTCATTTTAAACAAAGTATCTAAATATCACCCTATATTGCTGTACCGATTTGTTGTCCCACTCCATCAACATCAGGACAGATTCTTCACACCATAACAGAATGTGACAGAACAAGAAGATGACTAGATGTCTTACTCTCCTTCACTGACAACAGACACCACAGGCTTATAAGGAGCATAACGAATCCCCACACAGCAGCCATTCCCTGACCATGAGCGTTTTAGACTGCGTCTGTGGTGATGACAACTGCTCAGATTTGGGTTGTTGTAATGAAAGGGCCCTTGTCTTCCTCAATTACACAGGGGCATGGCAAATTCACACTACCACAACATGGAATTTACAACATTGCCCTCCTAAACAACCCTTACAGCTTCATTTACTCAAAATCTTGTTTGTAGGCAGCTTCTCATTCCGTCCCTACGGCCCAACTCTTAACTCTTGCAAAGAAATACAAAAACACCCTATAGGCAGTAAATTGGCATTACTGTCTTTTTTACTCTAGACATCCATCTATTCCCAGACCAAACACTTCCCCCACCACTAACCAATCACTATGGGTGACACCAGAATTGGTATCTTTAAATGAAAAAGATCATATCTACAGGTCATACACTTTGTACAAACATAGACACCACTAAATGATCTTTATTTCACATAATTCTGCCTTTCTTTATGAGAAGTGTCATTTTCACCTGAGATAACCTTCAGACCCTTCAAATGTCACAATTCATAAAATGCTATTCTGCGTATCTAGTGATTACATCGCTGCAATGCGGATCCTTAGAGCCACTGGCATTATAAAGTAATGGCACCAGATCTGAATTATCACATTTACTATAGGCCATGAAATATTCAGATGATGCCCTATTAGTTGAGGCACTTCCAGGCCAGAGCTAGGTACTGAGAAACATGACATCATCATATGACTGAACTCCACTCCTAATCTATATCCCATTACTGTGAGAGACTGGGATTCAGGAACTGATCGGGTTTGGTGCTCTTTACATTTTTCTTCAGCGCTTTGGAAACTCTCATTAAGCCAGAGTTGGGTAATAGTAAACCAGGATTGTGCAATATAACCTCAAAATAACATCCCAATACAGACATTTTTTGTGGTATAAATTTTTATCACAATATTCTAATATTCAGATGCAGAAAACAGTAAAATATGGCTGTTATGGGGCATCTAACTGACTCATGAGAATTTACATGAAAATTTAATTGATTTTTATCTGAATGTTTATTATATTTTATCAGTATTTCACATCACCAGGGAAAACAAAGGGCAAAAAAATCGACTCCCTTGAGTATTGTGATACAGAGTATTATGGGGTACAGGTGAATCCAGATAGGCCCCAGAGACCCCTGATGCATCAACCTGAATATAAATAGGATGGACCACAGGCAAGGTCACATAACTGAGATCAATATCATACTTCCTGCACATCTGAGGTCCCAGAGAAGAAAAGTAGAAGAAAGCCACAGTGACAGACTGCTTGTCAACAGCTCCACATTAATATTGTAGCACTTTCCTCCCCATCCCAGAGCAGGCATCGTTTAATGGGAATGACTGCAGTGTCTTCAGGAAATTGGGATGCAGGGTTACAAAAATAAATGCATAAAATGCATAATTATGACTTGGTTGCAAACCTAGAGTAAGACCTTCTCCAGAAAAGAAGATAATGAGACTCTCTGAGCTTCCTCTCCCCCATCTCTCACCCCGACTGCATCAAAGACTGCCGGTGTGTCATCTGGAGTGAAAACAGGAGACATGCGTGCCTCTACCTACTTTTTTTAATCATTTGTGTCTCAGAGTTTGTGTATCAGGAGCACAGATAAAAGAGCTGAGGTTCTGTGAATCCCACTGATGTTGTGTCAGTGTATTTTTGTGGAAGAGAGAGTGAAAGCACATTGGCTTCATACATTTTGAAATGACTATGGCACACTGAAAGTGTACAAATAGTTTTTATTTTTTTAATTTTAGTATGGTGGAGTCAATGCCCACAGCATTGAAAAAAAACCCAGAACAAAACATTACCATAAGCACTAAGACACCATCAGATGAAAACAGAAGGCAGATCAGCACGCTCGCTCGCTCGCTCGCTCCATTTACAACTGATACTCCTCCATACATGATTAGCATTTGCTATTTATAACAGCGCTGAGCTGTTAACACCAACAAGCTCATACTCCTCAGAGAACAGAGGCCAATCAATACAAGCAGTTCCTGCACACATATGTCCACCACAACACATTGTAAGATCGTCACCTCACGTTGTGACACACGTTGCATGATGACAGCTTTGTTAAGGCCAGCAGGAGTGTCTGTTTAGAGCAGTGGATGTAGTGTGTTCTGAGTGTGCGTCTCTGCTGTTTTCAACATCGCCTAGCGGCTGCTACAGCTTCTGACAAACTCACTGTCACCTTTTTTCAATAAGGCACAATAAGTGGCCATAAACTCTACAAAGTTGCTGCTGGTTTGTTCTGACAACTCTACATGGAATCATGGAAGAACAGACAATCCTTTAACCTGTGATGCTTGATGACAGTTCCCCCAGAACCATCACTCATCACATCTGAAAGAGAGGGAGACCGAATGAAAACAAAGGTGAGGACAGGGTCCACGTGCCTCAGCTGCTCTGTTCTCTAATAAGCAGCACTGGGAGCGACTGTCATGGCCTCTGAGGAGACGCTTCAGACAGAGTTCATAAAGGCCTGTCCCCCATGGAGGAAGACTAAAGACATGCATAGCGATTCTTGCATTCATAAACATGAGTATCGACCCTTCACTGCTCTCACCATTCCATTATGATTATCAATGCACCACTATGCATCACAATGCATCCCATCAACATTACTTCACATTACGTTTTGAAATACGCCGGCGAGATGAGAGTTAAGGCTCCGTTCACACAGACGTCTGAATCAGTGTTTTTCTTGGTGGCAATTTCTGCCATAATCCAGGCGAGCGTTTAACAATCTAACGCAGTTAACAAAGCACAGCAAAAATGCTTATGGCCTTCAGAGAGCACTGCACTCCAATCAGGGTGCCACAGTCACTACTGGAAATTTTTAACACCAAGCAACATTGATTATGTTCTGCATTGCATCGATGCAGAATCGTTCATGTCCTAATCGCTTTGATTATTAGATTATTTTTCAAAACCAATCATCTATTCCCTTTTAGCAACAACTAATCAAAAGACCATCAAATGTGCATTGCTTCCATAGAGCCACTGAATAAAAGTGGACTAGAGATATAAGGTATTTTTCCATGTGACTCGTACAGTGGGCAGACAGCGGCGGCTCTGGGGTTTTGTGCGAGTTCTCTGTGAATTTGCATGATCCAAGCTTGTGAGCCATTTTCAAAACTGAGTCTAATGAATCAGAACAGCCTGATTAGCGAGGTGTGCGTTGCATATAAACCATCCTCAATGTGGAGAATTGCACTAAATGGACCGCCGAGTCACCACAGGGACACAAGTAGTATCATCATGAATCAATATTCCCCTGTGGCTTAGCATATGAATGAGGAGACGGCAGAGGGGAAATGCAATCCTGCCAAAGAATTGCCATGGTTTTTATGAGCTCACGGCAACTCCAGCTTTCAGGCAGGGCTGAATTAGGGGACAGGCACGGCTGATTCAGAGACGGCTCCAGCCGAGGGTTATGGCAGAATGAGAATTATTAAGGTACTGTATGAGAGGGTGATGCAGCCCAACCCACAGTGAAAGGGGACACTTCATTGACAGCCAATGAGTGTTCAAATGAGTGTTATACTGAGGGGGCTTATTTCATGGGTTTTCGATGTATAAAATCTATCCATTTTATGCCAGTTGAGCCAATTACTGGGACTATTAAACCCACGCGCAGTGATGTATATATGGATTCTTTTGGGTTAAACTCCTTCCATATGACATATGTTACAGGAACCTATTACAAGTCATAGGTCATAAAAAAGCAATACTCACCACACAAAGAATATGGCACAACTCCCTCTGAGTTGGATGGATCCAGAAATATCTGCAGTTTCAAAAAATGAGAAAAAAAAAAAATGTTTTTTAAATGTTTTAAGGAATGACACTTGTATTTCACACTGTAATAGGTTTAAAAACTTAATGGATTTCTATATTACGGTTGGTTCTCAGACTGTAGTCCACATATTCTGAGATTATAATTCATATTCACAGCTGCTGAGTATTTAAATACATTGTAGTTACTGAATATCCTCATTGTAGCACAGATAATATCCTCCTTTGCTGTGTGTTTGACAGCAGTATTAACAGTGGATGATGGTCAATGATAAATATTCGTTTTAGGAATGTATTTGCCTACTATGTGAACTAGTTACATTGGCATACACAATTTTTTTAAATACCATAACGGTGGGACCGGTATGCTCAGGAATAGTACTGGGGCAGTGGTGGTCTAGCGGCTAAGGAAATGGACCAGTAATGTTCTGAATATTGGTTGTGTGTAAACTTTCAAAAAAGAATGACTCATATGGTTATGTTCCGTCACATTTTTCTTCTTGAATTTATCCCAAATTGTGTTGCCCTAGTTGAATTCATTGTGAAACACTGGTGCACAACAAAATGTGTCCTCTGCTTTTAACCATCACCCTTGGTGAGCAGTGGACAGCCATGACAGGCACCCGGGGAGCAGTGTGTGGGGACAGTACTTCGGTCAGTGGCACCTTGGCGGATTGGGATTTGAACTGGCAACCTTCTGATTACAGGGCCGTCTCCTTAACCATTAGGCCACCACTGCCCCTGAACAAGATTAAACAGATGAGAAATCTCCCCCTTCATGAGATGAAATGGAGTATGCACTAGGGCTGAAACGATTATTCAAATAAGTCGAATGATTCGATTACAAAAAATATTCGAGGAAAATTCTTTGCCTCGAGGCTTTGTTTAATTCGTCACCAAAGTCCATCTATTATCGTATCGCTCCCGTGGAGCTACGCTGTGCGGAGCTGCACAGCACCGGTATCATTGTTCTACACAGACTGTTTTAACTGACGCGCATTTCAAAGATTTAAGGAGGCACGATTGATTGGCGGAAAATGAAGGTACCAGTGTGCGTAAAATGCATAAAATGTCTAAAGTGTGGGACCATTTTACACTGCGTGGACAATGTAGTGCAATGGACCTGGCTTACCATAAAAGTACTTCTTCAATACTACAGCACCTTAACCGAACAAATCCTCACGTAAACCACACTTCTCCAAGCGGACTCGGAGCTTCTACAAGGTATCGTATTTGTATGATTGCTAACTAACATTAGAGCTTCTTAGAACAGACATTATTTGTAATTATTTGTGTTATGAGTCGATAGTGACAAGGCATGATAAGGCCTGAGATCTCACTCAAGTAATTCATCCCTCCTCATTTCTCCCTCCAGCGTACCACACACACACACACGCACACACACACACACACACACACACACACACACACACACACACCACACACACACACACACACACACGCACACACACACACACACACAGGTTACATCTCAAAACATGCCTTCCCCATACATAAGGTAGTAATAATAAATGCAACAGATGGACAAATCTACATTCATTAGCATATAGATTTACTTTTGGGGAGTTTATAGAATTTTTTTCTTCCCCACAGCCCCACAGCAGCGCCGGCTTGCACATGCATTGCACACACATGCACTCATGGGTTTCTCTCTCTCTCTCTCTCTCTCTCACATAACATTGCACAAAGACAAACATTCCACCTACCTACCTCATCTGGATACAACTGGGAACTAAACTGTATTGTTTAAGTTGGATTATTCGTAATACTTGAATACTATAGCAGGGGGTACACCCCTTTTTCCTTTTTTAAATTAAAATAAAACTAAGGACAAATAGGCTAACCTATGTTTGTGAATCATGTACATCATGAATGTTTCACAGAAACATTGATTAAATGGGCTTAGTTCTGGAGCCAGTAACCCAAAGGTTTTAAGCTTTGATCTAATAAAAGTTTGAATAAAAAAACTTTTTTGAGGAATAACAGACAATTGCTTGCTCATTTTAAGAGGATTTTCATGTTGCATAACACACTATTGACAGAGTTGTTTAAAAACGCAAAATTATGAGTTGTACGATTAATTTGATTAATCGATGACAAATCGTCAGATTACTCGATTCCAAAAATATTCGATAGTTGCAGCCCTAGTATGCACCTCACATTTATAAAGACAGTGCTCAAGATGTGTGTGTGTGTGTATGTGCTTTTCCAACACTACATCAACAGCTTAGTCCACAAGAGTGTGTGGAAAGCAGCGTTCCCAAATCATCAATCATGGGTTTCTCAAGTTTGGGACTATACTCCTCCTGGGCTGCACAACAACAATGTCCAATTGCACCTACGCTTTCCTAATCATAATGCATTATCCACCCTACAACTTATAGCAGCTAAAACAGATTGCACTGCTCTGTTGTTCTCACACAGCACCATTTTTCATTATTTGCACAGTTGAGACGCAGCCATCTGGAGCAATTCGCCTTGTAAAACCCAACAAGTGTTCACTTTTCCACTCTCTCAAGATAAAAAGGTCACATATACATTTATATTTTTGGCATTTGGCAGACACCTTTATCCAGAGCACCTTACAATCAGTAGTGGCAGGTACAGTCCCTCTGGAGACACTGAGGGTTAAGTGTCTTGCTCAGGGACACCATGGTAGTAAGTGGGATTTTAACCTGGGACTTGTGAGTGTGTTACACACCAGGATACCTCTACCCATTACAATCACATCCTTCTCGTGCCCCAGGAACCAGACTGCACCCCAGGGCGATCGCCTGAGAATTTCCTGGTGCCAAGACACCACTGAGTCTGGGAAGGAACACCATTGTCTTTGGTGATGACATTTCACCAATCTCATTTTACATTCTTCCATTACTGGAGGATCTGCCATCTGTTTCCTCTCAGTCCCCGAGGTGAAGTGTGCGAGCCTTGACCCGATCCGTTCAGATGCCAGCAGGGGTGGGAACAGTTAACTCTTTCACTCAGAGCCTGAGCAGGAGGGAGGGGCTTTAAAGGAGTCTAATTTCCAGGCCTTTCAGAGTTACAAGCACTTCCATTGACTAAGGATTCCTGGTGACAGTATTAAAGTGCCCTCTGAATTCTAGAAAAAATTCATAGCGTTGCTATGCCAACCATTAAGCACACTGATACTGACTCAATTTGAACGGAATCAAAAGAAATGAAACTCTGTTCTTCTTGCCCCTGTTATATCAATGCTCACTTTGAAGAGCTCTTTAACAATTGAATCTCATCTTCTGGATCAGGAAACATCCACAATTCAGAGTAACAACAACAACATTTATTTCTTATAGAGCCCAAAATCACATACAGTATGTCTCAATGGGCTTTGACAGGCCCTACAGTTGATACCCCCCACCCTTCTGCACACAAGAAAAAACTCCACACAAAAAAAACTCTAGGAGAGAGAAAAAAAAGAAAGGAAGAAACCTTGGGAAGGAGTGATACAGAGAGGGACCCCCTTCCAGGGTAGAATGAGCCTGCAAATGGTGTCAGGGCAGGGTTGGGGATGATATAATAATAATAAGTCCTACAGTTGTAGGGTTGGAGAAGTCCAGGATGTAGTCAGTGTCATGGTCTAGATTACGTGTCCATAATGATGCTACTAGTCCACTTGAAGATCCCTGAAGCTGTAGTTGTAACGGTGGTGGTGGCTGTGGTGACCTTCTGGTTTGTTTCATGCTATGTCCTCATTTAGCAGTTGTCAGGAACCAGGATTTATCTGCTGGTCTCTTCACTGGGGTCTGCCAGTAGTCTGGGTGCTTGATTCCGTGTCTCGGAGAAAACAAACAGAAGCAGCGGCAGACGGTTGCACTGTACGACCGATACTGAAATCTGTGGTTTTGAGATTGGATTTAAACACTGAGACCGTGTCTGAGTCCCGGACACTGACAGGCAAGCTGTTCCACAACTGCGGAGCTCTATAGGAAAAGGATCTGCTCCCAGCTGTGACCTTCTGTACTTTTGGTACCAGTAGTGACCCCACACCCATCGATCGAAGGGGGCGGGACGGGTCGTAAAGAACTAAAAGTTAATGCGGGGCGAGACCATTTAGAGCTTTATAGGTCAAAAAGTAGGATTTTGTAGTTCCTAAATCTGATGGGTAACCAGTGCAGTGATTGTAAGACTGGGGTGATGTGGTCAAATTTCCTAGTTCTAGTTAGAACTCTGGCTGCAGCATTCAGTACTAGCTGGAGTTTACTCATGCACCTATTAGAGCATCCAGACAGTAATGCATTGCAGTAATCTAACCTTGATGTAATAAATGCATGGACCAACATTTCTACATCATGCGTTGAAATTATATTTCTTATTTTCGCAATATTTCTAAGGTGAACTGCCCCTGGGCGCCTGGCCACCATCTTCCTGACCTGTCTGCATCCCAATGTATTGTGCTGTGTTTATGTATGGTCAGGTTGATGGTCGGGTTGATGTATGGTCGTGTTTACTTGTACTTTTGACATGGTTTGTTACAACAGCAATAAAGGGTTTTATCAATCAATCAATCAATTAATGTAATGTTTGTGAACAGCCCCCACAAAACGCTAGCAATAGCAAAAATATTCACCAACATATTGATGCTTACTCTTTTTTTGTGGTTTTAATTTAGTACAGAGGAATTAGATACAGAGTGAAATTCAAGAAAGAAGTAGACTGAAAACAAAAACATATGAACCTGCTCATTCTGCTTCTCTGCTTCCATTCTCATATCCTACCATCCCTATTTCACACTCTAAATCAATTATTGTGTTAGTCCATCTAAAACCAAGCTTTTACATGTAAACTAGTCCAACTGAAATAGAACTATATTAAACTTCTCACACTCAGATTGGTAGTTGAGCTTCCCCTGCATGTAGATGTTCAAGTAGACACAAATAGACTACAAATTGTTCAGACACATTCAGTCCGTGACGTAGTACATGAACCAGAACAGGCGATGCACTAGCATAGCAGCATTGGAGACACAGTACTGTACAAATGTTTCCAAGGCAGTGGAACCCAGGTACACCCATCTACTGGTCAGAAGTGGGGTTCATGAAAGAGCTGCAGAAAATACCAAGTGACTCAACTACACATGACAACATAGGAAGCATTGCAGCAGGTGCTCTGGACTGATGGGTCAAATTTTGAAATATAAGGTTCCTTGCAAGTTTGGATTTGCATTTCTGCAAAATGGTGTTGGTCAAAATTGTCCTCAATGCTGAGAAATATAAACAGATACAAATCCAGCATGCAATACCATCAGGTCCCTAATTTATTATTTTAAAAGACAGAACAAGCAGTCCTGATCTCAACATCACGGAGTCCGCCTGGGATTACATGAAAAGACCACAGGATTTGTGGATCTGTGGTAAATTCTCCAAGATTATTATTACACCCTTATTACACCTCGCACTGCACCTCGTATACTCTGAGCCTCCAGTACTGCTCGCCTGGTCCCTCCATCGCTAAAGGTAAAAGGAAATCATTCATCTAGACTCTTCTCCGTCTTGGCCCCTCGGTGGTGGAATGAACTTCCTCTGGAGGTCAGAACAGCTCAGTCACTGAGCACCTTCACACGACAGCTCAAGACCTTCCTCTTTAAAGAATATTTAGATTAACTTGTAATTTTCTTATTGTTGAACTTGTGTACAGAATCTACAACAGAGTGAATAAAAAGATTGTATTCATATTTGGGGGTCCTAGTGAACCGGAATTGATCTCTTCATCAATGGTAACTTGAATGTACGTTGTAAGTCGCTCTGGAAAAGGGCGTCTGCCAAATGCCGTAAATGTAAATGTAAGATGTTTGGAACAGATGTTGATTACAAGACAAGGGGTGGTCACAGCGAATTTAATTTCGATTCTGATGAAAAAATGATACTGATTGTGCTCTGGATAAGGCCATCTAATAAATGTGAATGTAGTCAAGCTCAACTAAACTGCACAATTCAGATTTCTTCAACTGCTGTACGTCTGTGTATTTTTTTGTATTTTGTGTGTGACACAATCCCACCTACACTTTTCACATACTTACAGAACTCCAAATTGCTTAATTTATTATGAAGCAATCTAAAGGTGTGTTAATAATCTAGGCCATTGACCAAGAAACATTTATTAAAAGCCTCCTAAAAGCACAAGGCCAGCATCTTAAGCCTTAAAGTCATTCTACTTAAACATCCATAATTAAGTAGAGTGAAGAGGAGTAAATATCTCTGGGTAGTGACATTAATTCATTGGAACATTTTCCAAGGCTAAACCTTTTCCTTTTCCAGCCTTTTCCTGTACAACCCTCATTAGCAACAGGAACTAATCAAGGCATTGGGCGTCTTAGCAGAGCTCCCCGAGAAAAGCTGTTCCAGACACTAAATGACTTTATGAATCAGAATCACAGATTTATAATGGGCTGAATTGGAAGAAGAGGGAGATCAATGCAACCAGCCTGCCATCTACCGCTCTCAGAGCTTATGCAATATACGCTGCTAAAACAGATTATCCAATCTTCCAGCCACATCAGTAATGGATACATGCAGAGGATGATCTCCAGAATGCTGCTGGCATAACAGCGCTCAGTGCGGCCACTCACTGCCCCAATGAGAAATTCATGTCAGAGTATTTTTACTAAACTGTTTATCCAAGAAACGCTATTTCACAGCCAAATTCTCATCACTGGCCAATCAAACTGAGCTGTGGGTCTGTTGCTATGCACCACTTTCAGTAGAAAGTAAAAAAAATTACAGCAAATCAAAACCACTTATGTGCATGGGGTTCCATCAGTCAGAGACGCACTTGCGGTAGTTTATTAAGAACCTGAAAAAACAAAATTATATGCCAATATGGATTAAAAAATTGCAGGTAAGTGCATGCACAGTTGGGCTAGCTAAAAAGGGGGAAAAATGAGACAAGATTGATCTAAATCAAACTAATCACGGCTGATAGAATAAATACATTAATTTGGTATGTGTTCTGTATCTGTGAAAACTGTGCTTTTTATGCCATGTATGAAGCGCTACAAACAAAGCAGCGCACGGAAACTCTTTGTGGTGTAAAATGATGGAATGAGGCTGAAGTTTAAAATGCCAAGATCTTGTCTAGGTTGTACTCTGATCTGTGCAACCATATTAGCCTTCATGTCAGTCTGTAATTAATTTTTTGTCTATGGCAAAGCTCGTCCACCACATTGGCTCAGAGGTGAAGCCTGTATGCACTGCAGTGTTTAAGTTCTAAGTGCTGAGGCGTCCCAAAAAGTTTCTGTTCTTCTGCAGGCGCTGGAGGCAAAGCTTGAGTCTAGAAGCATTTCCCTTGAGTTTGTGAATAGTGAGCAGCTTTTCCTTGATGCTGGATTATAAACCCTGGGGGATAATGAACTGGAGACAAAATGAGCATCCCTCACCCATAATTCCACAGTCAGACCACAAGACTCTTGTGGGCTCCATTTCCAAAGCAAAGCTTTCATAGTTTACTGTGTGTGTGTGTGTGTGTGTGTGTGTGTCTGTGCATGTGTGTATGCGTGTAAAAAATCCGTACCCACTCCCTAAAGAACAGCAGAGCTAAGCTCCTCTCTCCCATTCTAATTCTAGCCAGAGGCGCACAATGGCATCAGAGGCAAGCATGAAATGTGAAAGGGGAACACAGTGAGATTATGAAGCAGGGACGTGGTGCCCACACGTGAGGGTTATGTAACCGCATGCTCTTCTTCGCAATAAAACCCTGCAACAATTCCCAGGATCTTTACTTTCCTCACAACCCAACCTTTTTATCAATGTCCCCACACCTACCTTATTAGTGCTGCACGCAGAGCATGGCCAGCATGACGGATTATTCTACTCAGTGCTGCAAAACAGGTACTTCACACACATTATTACAAGGGAACACTTCATGTTTTACTCTGGCTACCCACTTATTAGCCAATTATTCAACCCAGATGCAAAGTAAAGTCAGGAAAGCAATATGAAGTACTAACTGATCATACTGTGCCATTTGCATAGCTCTGTTTCTATAAATGGTGCGCCACAAAACTAGGACAAGAAAATCATTTGTATGCCAGATGAAGTCACTTCTGACAGAATCTCATTTCTTACCAAAGTACGGCAATAAATCCAGAGTCATTTTTTACATGAAGAGCCAGGGAATTCTAGTTTCATGTGACCTCCATAAATACGGAAAGCTGTTTTTTGAGAATATTATGAGAAAATTAGGCTTTCAAACATATACATTGGTTTAAGTAAAATATTCAAAAAGCAACTCTCAAGCATTAACTTTAAGGAAAGGTGTTATTATGGAAAATTGATTACGACCAATGAAAAACAACTGATTACTTACAATGTAAAATAAGTGGTGTGATTTCTCTTACAGCCAACCATGACTCATTTTCTGATTAGAGGGACAGTGGAACGGTCTCGTAACCAGAATCCCCACCCACTGCAGGTGCCTTTCATGGCTGCCCACTGCAGGGTTAAATGCAGAGGACACAAAAACAATTCCTTCACTTTAATTAGTGTTCGAGTAAACAGTGTTCAGTGAAAAAAGTTTGAATTAAACTGCTGATAATTTGGTTCCAAGGTGACAACAGCAGAGGTAACATTTGTGATGAAGCGTAGAGAAAAACAAGAAATGGAGGAGATCCAAGCTAAGGAAGCAGGGTGTGTGAGAGCTGTCAATCATGCATACAGGCTCCTCCCATTGTACACTTTGTTCTAACTTTTTGCACTGGTTGCACTGGTGTGCCTAAAAGTTAGGTGCACCACATTTCGGCAGCATTGCATTTAACAACACAGTTTCACAGGTTCACTTTTTTTTCTTTTTAAATCGCTGTGCATATAGGCAATATTGACTTGTAATCTGGGTAATATAAAGATCTTTATTTGAAGTACAGAGTATCGGCATATTTCTGTAAATCCTGAAGACAATCTTGATTTAAGATTAGTAAAAACAGGCCCTACATCAGCTAATGACATACAGCAGCACACTGGGTTTCTCAAAGCAAAAGTAACTTCCAGTGTATACCTCCCACGCCCTTCCTCAGAGTTGGCAGCCCTGATCCAGTCTGCTCACCCTGCTGCCTTCAACACTCTCCTGGCTCTGTGGGATCAGAAGCAAAATGGCCACAATGGCCTTCAGCACATTCTTACACCAGGGGATGTAACTGGACGAAAGAGATGGAACCTGAGACTAAGCCAACAGAATATCCACCCTGAAACAATCAAAACGTCCCTTTAAGTGGGACTACAGAGTGCCAAAAATGGAACTTGTTGCTAGGAAACCAGGAGCTAGGAGCTATCCTGATGAATACTTTCTCCAAAAAATGGTCTTGTTACACATGGGCTCTTGTGCAATGGAGACTATTTTGGTGGTGTACAGTGAAATATTAGCTGAGCAAGATCTTAAACCACACAGGCACTATAAATGAGGGGGACCGTGAAACTGAATGAGGTTCGTCAATTCTGTAAAGGAATTGCAGGCCAGATCCGAGCTAGGGAAGGGAACAGCTGTAAAAGCAGCGTTCCACGCAGGGTTACTGGGTACACAACAAGATGGGTCAGGAACTCCTGATGCCTGGTGACATGCTGTGATTCGAGTGTCCAACTGTCAGCTGTTATGATGGAGCTGCACAGCGAGGTAAAGCAAATATTATCACAGGTTAAGGGAGTAATAAGACTTTAAGCAGACCTTCACCTACCAGGGAGAGGGCGTGAGAGCCTTTTCGGGAAAATGCCGTATATTCTCATAAGTATCATATATGAAATGGGATATCCCCTTCTCATCTTTCCAGGATTCCAAGTCTCCCTCCCCCACACTTCCGGGAGATGAGACATTCCCTCTGATTGAAATGCTTGGTCTCATCAATACAGTCATATCTGAAGAGCCATATTTAGCCATGATAGCAGCTGAGAATCAAAGTGGTGGCAGTGGAAACAGACAGATTGATGAATGGCTCAGAAACAAGGATCCACCCGGCCCACTGCGGTCTCGCAGAACGTCTTCTGCTCCGAGGGACATCAATCATAAATTATATACACATGCACAAACGCAATACTTTCCCATTACGCTGCCGTGGAGGATGGCGAAGGACTCACTCTCTTTAAAAGTAGTCTCCCTTATTGATGTGCTCAGCTGGCTGACTGGAAGTCAGTGGTGCAGATACAGCACCCTCCTTCACGGTAACAGCCCATTCGAGCAGAATGAGGCTTGGTACCGCCTCAACGTTCTAGCACGCAAATATTCAAAGGGAAGGTAAATAATCTTACTATTCATAAAAAGTTTGCAAGTATTTACATGACTGGTGTAGCACTGGTCAAACAGTATCTTTGTTGTGGTCTAACAATGACCTTACTTAGACCATCTGCTGCCGTGAGTTGGCTTTTCTGACAATAAGCAAATAATTGAAAACAATTATTCCCAATTGTGGGTAAATATAAATTTCTGTTTATTTTTGGCACTTATTCCCCAGGATGCAATTTAAAGCAGCTATGGGCACCAAAGCAGGCAGGCATCTGCACAGACAGACAGACAAAGCAGCCGTCTGGAAGAGGAAGGACAGCAAGCAAAGCGCCTTCAGTCAATGGCAGACAAATTCTTCACTGCCAGGGGATTCACAGCAGGACCTGATGACCTTGCATCCTCAATCACCAAATCTTGGCTCTCGATCCGGCTTCAAAGCAGAACGCGTGCAGGAGAAATTGTACTCTGATGACTAAACGCTGAAACAAAAACCAGGCAGAAAAACGTGTGGGTATAAAGTTGACCGCCAACTATTCAAAAACACGGACTGACAACAGCCTGGAAGTCAACCTGCTGTGAAGGTTCACAGACTGTAAGAAATTCAAAACCCCAGTCATCTCTATGCTAAAAGAGCACAAATGTAAATAAACATACTTCGATTTCTTTTATGGTTTGGATTTAGGGGTGTTGAAATGAATCATATAATCGATGCATCACAATGCAGTCATGGATGATATTGCATAAATACAGTGCAGAACATAATCAATGACATCATAATGACGTGGCTTGGTGATTTTCTGGCAGCAGCATAAAAATACTCTTTAAAAAGCTGCCTGAATACAGCATTTTCTGCTCATTGTAGCAAATCAGAGCATCCACACAGGTGCATGAGACCTTAACTCTTGTATTTGAAAACATCACGTGACCATGAAGAAAAATTATAGGATGCATCGCGATTCATTAATATTGAGGCACTGATAACATGCAGCAATTTGAATTAAACAAGGGGTTGAATAAACAGAAAACGTTTAAGACAACATAGTAAAAGACTACCCACAAGCATGTATATGTCACATGAAACATGTCATCTACGCCTTAATTCATGTTTTTGTTTTTTTTTATTCATGTTCATGTTTTTTAGCTACAGTACTAAAAACATGAGTACAGTACAGTACTTGCCTGTACCTCAGTCAGAAAATTTTTTTTAACAACCATTTCTAAGTAAAGGGTCACAGGCAAGGGCACAAGAGCTCAGAAAATGCAGGCTCACATATATCTGAAGTGTCAAGAGTCAAGAATCAAACAGCTTTTTCCATTACTGGCTGATATATTAGCCAGCCAGAGCAGTGCGGAGCTAAGAGAGATTATGACTGTGTGCGTGTGTGGTTGTGTTCTCATTTGCCCTCTGCAGCGTGTGCACTACAATACCAGTGCTACTTATTCAGAATGGCAAAAATTAAACTGAATTCAGCCCACTTTATGTTCCCAAACACCATTAACCACTGAATATGTTTAGAATGCCTCATTTCGACATGTGAACAACTCTTTAATAAGTGGCATGCACCTTTGCCCCAGAGTAACACCGGGAGAGCAATTTTGTAGAACAATAGCACATACTGCTTTACCCTATGTGTGACTCTGTGAGTGATTATAAGAGTAAAATTATTTTTGAAATTTTTATGGACATGATTTACCATTGAATTACACTAGAAAATATAGTCCTTGCTGTTTTATAATCTTTGGAGTAATCGTTGTCTGTACTGTTTCACAGGTTGATTAGCACACATTGCTATTAGGGAATACATGTCCTTTTGGAATACACAGCATTAAATTATATATAATTTTAGGTACTTTTGGCAGTAGTAAAGCTAATTACATTTTTTTAAAGATTCCCTACGGTAAAAATGTTTTAAAATGTTTTTAAAAAATGAAAAACATGCAAATAAAATACTTCTAATAAATGATAACATATGATCAATGTTTGACACACAGGTTTTTTAATAACAAAAATGCTTGCAGTTGAGATTAACAATGGTTTTACTTTTTGTTGGAGCCTTTATAATTGTGCCCAACTCAGTGTGTGTGTGTGTGTGTGTGTGCAAGTGATGAAGGGAAGGCTGAACTGCTGAACCTGAGCAGCAGGTGCAGAAGCTCCCATCATTCAAGTGATAAACGGCTGGTGAATTCGCTGTAAGCAGCAGCACTTCTAGGTGGGAATTGATGTTTCAAGCCTTGTTTTGCGTGGCTTCACCATGCTGTGACACCACACAGCATTATTCATTCTGTACACAACCGTGTATATACTTATCCCGGAAGACTGTAACACAGCTCATTGTGAGCTGGGCACGCTTACCGGTCCTGGGGCACTGAGTGCACCAGCAGTTTTAATTGGTCATGGTCTGAGTTGATAGAACTCAGGGGTCTTGGTGTTGTCTTGGTGTTTAATGAACTTGGTAAGCAAGTGTGGAGTGTCCCCATGTGAGTGAGATCCTTCCCTTCCCCGTCTCCACTTTCCCTTTCCCAAAGAAGATAGATTATTTTGTTTGCCTTGTATTACAACCCCAAATCAGAAAAAGTTGGGACTGGGTGGGAAATGTGAATAAAAAATAAAGCAGTAATTCACAAACTTTTATTTCATTGCAGATAGTATGAACTCAAGATAATTCATGTTTTTTGGTCAACATAATTTGATTTGTAAATAAACATCCATTCTTGCCATTCAGGCTTGCAACACATTCCAAAAAATGTTGGGATGGGGGTGATTCAGGGGTAGTAATAAGGTATAATAATTAATAAAGATGCGATTTGAAACTGGTGGTGTTAACAGGTGATTGCAATAATGATTCAGTACAAAAGCAGCATCGAGGAAAGGCCTACTCCTTTAGTGTGGGCAAAAAATGAAGAAAAATGTTTCTCAAAAAAAGATAGGAAGTTATTTGGGCATTCCTCCCTCTACAGTGCATAAAATAGTGAAAAGAATCAGGGAAATGTGTCCAAGGCATAAAAGGTCTGATGCTAGAACACTGGGCAGATTGTGATTTTATCCTGGAAGCTCCACTTTACCATGAGAAGACAACAAATGCAGGATCTTGTAATAATGCTTTCATGGGCTTCTACTGAGGTAAAGTAAATGATGGGTGTGATGCACGAAATACACACAAAAACACAAATCCTACATATTTATACCAATTCCTCAAGACATTCAACACAAAGAAGAACCAAGTATTGCTATCTCCAGTGCTGTGCATGAACATGTTGAATGAATGATGTTAATCGAACTGAATTAATAATTTCACAAAGATCAATAAGACTGTGAGTGCTGGGCACTCTTGCAAGTACAAACATTTGCAGAGGGTCAGTCTTAAAAGCAATGAGAATGGATTCCACCATGTGTTAGTCATACTGACACATTGGTGTAGATTAGGACAACAGAATCAATCCGTTCATGAAAATGAAAATTTTCATGACAATGAAATACCCAAGATAAACTGAGTGCATCTCTACAAGTTCTATCATAATAAAGGTAACACTCAGCATGTATGTTATGGGGTCAGAGAAAATCAAGACTGAACTCTGAAACTGAAATATTCTAAATGAGCTATGGAAGATACAAACATCAAGCAATCTATAGTACAACACGTTGACTACAACGAGCACCAAAAACAGAGAGAAATTTACTTTACTTTACTTTACTTTATTTGGCAGACGCTTTTATCCAAAGCGACTTACAATGGGAAGACACCAGCAATTCTCGTTCGATTTCTATAGAATATCAAGTATACAAACTAAGAGCCCTGATAAGGCTTAGACTTGTCATTGAAGAACATGCTCGGAGAGTGTTGGGTGCTAGACTAAGAAAAATTATAATGTATTTATACATTTTGTATTTGTTTGTTAAATGTGTATGCATGTGTATGTGTTAAATACATGTGTATGTGTTAAATAATATGTGTTAAATTAAAGTTGCACATGGTGCATCAGGTGGCACATGTTGCATCGGCTACTGGTCTTAGTGTAAACAGAATCACCGAAGTAAGGTATTCTTCATTGTCATGGCTTCTAAAGGTATGCTGTTCTGCACGACGTAACCGACAATGTGTGTAATATTAAACTCATTTCCCTGTTTCAACAGCAGTAAATCTGCACTACCCCCAGTTCCAGGGGTACTCTGGCTTCCATACAGTATGTACACCTCATATCAAGTGATTGATCAGTCTACAAACAATGTTTCACTGATGGCATTTTCCCCAGGACTGAATTCACATGTTCTAAATAAATCAGTAATTTCCTGTTGTGGGAGACAAGAGACACTTCATTTCCTCAGGAACTAGATCCATGGATCCATATCATTTGTAAATGGTTTCCAGGGCACAAAAAGTTTCCACATGTCCTTGTCAAGCTTTGGAATGTACTGTGAAGAAAAAGAGAGACTTTCTGCATGCAGAAAACTAAATTTCCCAGCAGACCCTATCCCCTGAACTCAAATGGTATGCTGGAGACTTTTCAAACAGAGTTAGCCTCTGCACAGTTGACACCCTGACATGGTGACGTTCAGAGATGACCCGCTCTGCCCACAAAGCTTACACTCGTCCACGAATCAGCTTCCTGGATAGCGGCCGGATGGACCAACAGCACATAATCTCAGCATCTGATTCAAGGCCTGGACAGCTCAGGCATTTTCAGAAAACTATTGTTTAAAAGGCTCAGGTAGCTTGTGTTGTCTTGTGGCTTCTGGAGAGATTTGGCACTCAGTGACATTCCAGCTCCACCCAAGCCTTGCCCGCTTCATTTGACGGGAAGGGGGGGCACAACGGGAGGAAGTATATCCTCCAGAGACCCTGTTGTGCAAACTTAGTGAAAACACTGTAAAAATAACCTGAACACACGGTAGATTAGTAGCCCAAAGGAACCTTTTCTAATTCTTTCTTTATTTTCTATTCCTTTTTTCAGGGGTTATGAAGGCTGCTGTATGTAATTCATCAGTGATGTGGTGGAAAAATTAGGGTGGAATTTAAATTGTTGACTTGGTTCCTTCCTTTTTCACTCCATGACTTAGCAATTTGGGAACTGAGGGGGCAGTGGTTTAAAGTACAATTGGGAACCAGAAAGTGCATAAATCTGGATAAAAACAGATAAAACAAAGCTTATCGGGTCTTCTAAGCAATGTTTAAAATACATTAGCAACAATATACAATAGCAATATTATGAGACGAGAGAGAGAATGTGCATATATGTGGATCACAGCATGTGTATTCATGTATCCCATGCTGGAAAAAGAGCATCCTAATTGGCTTATTTTGCTGAGTAAACCAATCAGATTTCATTTACATTTACAGCATTTATCAGACGGCCTTATCCTGAGCGACTTACAATCAGTAGTTACAGGGACAGTCCCCCCCCCCTGGAGCAACTTAGGGTTAAGTGTCCTTCTCAGGGACACAATGGTAGTAAGTGGGGTTTGAACCTGGGTCTTCTGGTTCATAGGCGAGCTTTTATTTAACTATCTGGGCTGTTGAGGCGCTGGAATATGGAAGTAATGGTGGCAGAACCGCATCATGGATCACTGCATAGAAACCAGCAAAGAGAACCAAGGAGGGCAGTAATGGTAGTCATGGTTTTATACTGTATGTTAATAAACTGTTTATTATGATCTCTGGTGTCTTCGGTTTAATTATGGGGTTATGGGGCAGTATATTTCCCCATAAGGTAGCGGACCCGTAATCAGAAGGTTGCGGGTTTAAACCACCATGGTGCCATGGAGGTCCCGCTGATCAAGGTTCTGTCATCACACACTGCTCCCAAGGCACCAGTCGTGCTCCCTCAGGGGATAGGTTAAATCCAGAGGACACATATCACTGTGTGCACTGGGTGCTGTGCTGTTTTGTCTCATATGTGACTCACTTTCACTTCACCCCCCCTCCCAGTTTAGGACTTGAATTAATCAATTAACTTATTAATAAATGAATATTTTAGCTGTTTACTTCAACTCATAAAAAACAAAAGCAAATGGAAAAGATGTCACTTTTTTTCTGATGACAGTGGGATGAACGGACTGCTCAGTGATGGACACACACACACACACTGCCATAAAGGAACCCACAAAATCTCAGCCACTCATCTTTAACCTCATTTCTTTTAAGAGCTGACCTGTTGGAAAAAGAATAATACATCCCCAATGGAAAGCTGTGGCAGAGAAACTCAATTTCCATCAGTGGCACGTCAATTGGGTCTTTCTCGATCAGAAGATCTGGTGAATCATATTTCTCATTAAAAACCAATGACTCATCCGCAATGAGGTTAACCGTTGCTGTGGCCTCAATTTGTCTGCATCTGCAGGCATACCATCCTCACTACAGCTCTCAGCAGCACACACAATGCTATATAAGGCTTTGTATGGAGGTCTTGCGTGGTGAGGTACTGGAAATGACTCCAGGCTCTGGCTTTGTTTACAAAGCATGTTTCCTATGAAGGGGTCAGCAACCCTCTAGCATTATGTCCAGTACTAATGTTTATGCAGGCTCCTGCGCTGTGGGACAGGAAGTGCGGTGAGGTCTGTGCAGAGGACAAAATGGCCGCAGGCTCCTATGGGGTCATATCCAGGGTGGAAAGGCTTCACCTCACTGGCCAGGATATCCTGCTCACCAGGTGGTGCTGGCACTAGAAAAGGGAGACTAGGTCCTCCTGGGTATGGATGTAGGTCTAGATGTAGAGAAAACCTCACAATGGACCAATTAATAACTCTAATTAATTTTACTTACTTATTTAAATACTGTATTGTCACATTACAGGGATTACATGATTTCAGTAGGAGCTCTCTTTCTTTCATGGGTAGGAAAGGGGGCAGAAAGAGGAAATCAGACCCTCTCAGAGAGGGAGGAATGAGGCTCGATAGCATTAAGAGGGAAAGACAAATAAAGGCTAGCATGCACTCCTCTGGGCATCCTTTATTTCTCTTTTTAAAGAACTGCTGATCCTTCTGCTCTAATAGATTTCCCATTTCATGACAATTTACTAAGCCTTGAATTGTTCCATATAATGTTTATTACAATTTGGGTTAAATAAATGAATGACAGAAACCTGTGACCAGCCAAAGCAACAGTGTTCAGAACATCAGCTGTGATTATGCAGGAATGCTTTTGATCTTGTTCCATAAGGAAGGTGTCAGTTCAACAGGGCTAGAACATAAACCTTCTCTGCAGCAGATCCCATACAGATCCTGCACATCAATGCTTCACAGAAAAGTTCATTGATCAAAGAGCTATCAGAAAACTGTAGACATATTCCTTAATATGTCTTAATCTAGATTAGAAATGAGTTTTTCAAAGTAGGTGAGGAAAGAACAAAAGAATTCAGAGAGGGTTGATAGGTCTGGTTGTCCATAGAAATGAGATACCATATTGATACTGGGTATTTCCATGGTTCTAAGGTCATAACGTAAGGACACAAAGCAGCTAAACCAGAATCCAACACAGTCTCATTCTTGATAATCATTGATACTTGTACCATGCTGTGAAAGAACGGCACCTCTGGAGAACACTGTCTTCATGCGGTCTTCTATCCATTTACACCTCTGTGTTTGCATGCAGCTGGCCTTATAGAGAACTTCTTGCGAGATGATTAAAGCTGCCTTGAATGGTTTTGTGTTGACGTGCCGTGAGCCAGTTCATGCAGTTCATGATGACCTTTTCCAGTCTGGAAACTTTGGTGAAATCCCCTGGTGTTTGTTATTTCCTGTCTGCACAATTCATACCTGGTGCCCTTTCCACAGTCATAACATATGAAGCAGGCTTTATCAGAAATAATCGATTAAATCCCAAAACTCAACAGGAAAACCTTCTGCAGAGCAGGAGTCTGACACACTGGTCTGGAGAGAAGCCGACAGCTGGGGAAATGAGCCAATCCAAACAGTCCCCCTAATTCCATTTCCATAAGAGAGGCACAGGAAGGGGAGGGCCGGACTGGTCTCCATGGCAATCAGACACTGATAGGTGACTGGGAATAAAAGGGCCAAATGGGGGTGCTGAGGATGTGACACGCAGCCAGCAACACATTCGTCATGATGTCATTCATTTCCTGGTTGGAGCCTGACCCAGGGCCAAACATTGGAGCTTACATCACATGCAGATACCATCATCAACTATATTTGAACATGATTCTGTCAAATGGGTCCAGACAACACACCAAGGGTCTCTCTCCGACAGTGTTTATAGCTGGTTACCAGGAAAAGATAGCATGAATTGTCATGACGAGTGCAGCCGCCCGTGGAGATGTGTTTATGGCTGGCAGTAATTACAGTTTGGTGGCGCCCCTGCCTTCAAATTGAGAGCTACAAAGCACACGGCTGGTTCACCACGGCTCAAACGGTGGCCAGTCGAGGCGGACACAGGGCACTGAAAGGAACTAAAATCTGCACTAGTTCCTATTATTTTAAATCTGACTTGGCCAGTTCTGTTCATGCACACACAAATGAAGCATTTTCAAGAAAACACTTCACGATACATTTAAAGGCAAAGACTTCAGCAGAGTGGAAGTTTAAACTTTTACTGTAGTAAAATTTTACCTTGCGCATCTGTGTATTTGTGTCTACCACTGGTCAGCTACAATCTAGTTATAATGAAGCAGGAACCAGCCATCTTCACCACCAACAAAATCCATGTAGACGACCAACTAGGGTGGTAGTAGCCTAGTGGGTAACACATTCGCCTATGAACCAGAAGACCCAGGTTCAAATCCCACTTACTACCATTGTGTCCCTGAGCAAGACACTTAACCCTAAAATTGCTCCAGGGGGACTGTCCCTCTAACTACTGATTGTAAGTCGCTCTGGATAAGGGAGTCTGATAAATGCTGTAATGTAAATGTAAACTTCAAAATGACTGAACTTTTTATCCGACAGCTGTAGTTCTCCCATCAGCATGCTTTTTCACAGACTCCTTGTAAATCAAGGCTTCATTAAAACATCTCAATTAACTGCCACTGCCCCATCCTGGCAGTGGTGGCACTGATAGAAAAAAACATGGGAGCACGTAAACAGGTTCACTCACCTCACAGCCACCAAACACAAATTCAGCCTAGATAAATGCATGATTAAATAACCAAAGACCAACCGAATCACCATGACCTCACATGCTGTTATACTCAAAGGGAGAAAAGTGGCCAATAGCGGTCTATGTAGGCTCCTCCCACAAAATGACATCAGCTGTTTATTTTTGAAGAGAACACATTCCAGAGCCATGCTGAAGAAGCGCGGCCTGGTCATGTTTCAGGTATGTCTCGGGTAACAGCGCTGGGCTGCCGCCAAACCCCTGCCGCGGGCAACATGTCCCACATGCGCCACTCAGCCCAGAGGCTCCGCCCACCTCATTTCTCAAACCTGTGTTTTGTGCTGTTTATTTCATCCTTGTAGAGTGAGAGTGAGAATTAAAGAATTAAACTAAAACTGTTGCAGTGTAAGCATTAAACTGGGTTTATTCTGGGAATGGAACCAAGGAGCATGTTCTATCCCTTATGCTGTCAGATGGCAGCTAAGATCAGACCAGGCTCTGGGACTACTGCTGAGGTGGGCTTCATCAATTTCAAAGATGGGATAAGGTCTGCAGTGAGAATATTATCATGGAGAACATGTCTTCACAGAGACAGGGTTTAACTAGTAACATCAGCCCAACATGCAGGACAACATACAGCAACTGGCAAATACAGTGACATACAATGACCCGGCGAGGACTTTGCTCTCTGGTGCTCTCTGGTGCTTTGCTCAGTGGCACCTCAGTGGCACCTTGGCAGATTGGAATTCGAACCAGCAACCTTCTGAGTACAGTAGCTGATCCAGCATGCATGTAAGAACATTTGACAGCATGTGGGTATGTTAAATACAGGGATTGGCCACGATGAAGCCTTCCTGTTGATCTGATCACAGGACAGCTGTGTTAACAACTGAAAAAATATCTTCTGAAGAATTGGACGCAACAGATCACAGATCGCTGAGACAAAATGGTAAAGTGTACACTTGTTTTTGGAAGAAAACCACTGTTGTAAATACATGCAAGCCCATAAAATACACATATATCAGTTTCTGAATCTTTGTATATATGATAAAAGTACAAGAATGGCACATAAAATGGCATGATAGAGCGTTGTCACTATGGTTAAATGTGCACTCTCTTTGGCGTTGCGGTCACGTTGCAAGTTTGCTACCCTAGATATAATAAGTACCCTACCCCTTTAATATAATAAGTATTCATTGTTAATTTTTCAGACGTTCCTTCATCTAACCAGAAAAAACATCCTTATTTCCCATCATTGCAGGAACATTCGATGCAGATACACACACTGGAATGAACAGGTCTCCTCTTGTAAGGGCTTCCACTGCTGACGCAGGACAACTGACAGCTACAGCTCAGACGCCCACATATCTGCGCTATGACAGAACCCTCCCTTTTTCTGTGTGGAAGCCGGTTCCAGTGAGCGCCCCTGATAATGAGCTTGACACTGTGGTATGTGCTAATAATCACTAATGACTGTCCCCACACAGACAATGTGAAAGCTAAACTGATGTCCTCCATATAGGCAGGGATGTAGTCAGGTCAGGGTGGGAGACGTGCTCTGCAGGCTGTTCCAGCAACTGACTGATGGCATTTCCAGAAAGATCCATCATATAACTGATAAACAGACATCAATGACACCAAAAACTAATAGGACCTTGTTAGACCAGGAAAAGATAATAAGAAAAGAAAGAAAAACAGAAAATGAAATAAATAAATCAAGGATGTGACATTGCTAAACACCAAAGGCTTGCATGTAGTCCAACTCAGCTATTTTTACTAAGCATCAAAGAATCCAATTATGTTCACAGTAGAGCTGCTCTAAGCAATGAGAAATTACAAATTTAACCATACAATCACAGAGAGAGAAAGAAGACAACTGCAACTAGTGACTATTTGGCAGTCAAATTTTTATATATTTACTTAGTGAAAACAGCAGCCAAAATGAGGTTTCAAATATAAGTTTACATTCAAAGAATTCCTAAAAGTAAAACAGAAAGCCTTCAAATGAATATCAAAAATATATAATATATAATTGTAAACAGTCTAACTGCAGTGCAGGATCGTGAGAATGTATGGACATGCTCTGGAGTGAAGCTGGTTCTGTTCTTTGAAGCGATGTTTCCAGATGCTAAAAAGAGATGCACATGCCCTTGCTAATTACTACTAAATCAGAACAAAAATTTGAGTTCAGTTATTGCTAACTAATATGAAGGCAAAGTGTCATAATGTACCACATATAAAGGTACTTCCTAATGACAATAAAACGTTCTTTATTGCATTTAGTTACTATACTTTCCAAAACAATACTCCACCTGGTACCTGCACAATAACAAAGCAGAATCTGATCTAAATATAATTTACCTGATTTATTAATATTATCACAACCTACTTACTAACTACTAAAGTTACATGGAGGTGGTTCTCTTTTCAGAATGACTGCTAGCATTAAGAAGACAACAAATTCATCCGAATAAAATTATAGTATATTATAGTTATATTAAAAATAATGCATTACTGTAATCCAATTACTTTTTTGAAGTGACAGTACCATTGCAAAAAACCTGTTACTTTCCTGTAAGCAGGCTGCATTCCTAAATCATGATTTTGTTTGTGAGCACGTCTCATGACAAAGTCGTATAAGCGTGCGACGTCCGTGGTAGCAACAGACAAGTGTCTAGATCAACAATAGATGGACGTCATGGCTCGGTGCAGCTGGGGACACAGCTGGCACCAATCAGTTTGACAACAGGGCTCCAGCCATGGACAGGTGCGGCTGATTAGGCATACATGGCATGAGCTGTTGGACATTTATGTGGACCCGGTTACTTACCTTATGTTTGTTTTCAGTTCCTGGCAATCGCCACATGCCTGCGGGTTTGTTTATGTTTTTCTTCCTTTGTTGTTACCCCAGTTTTGGCCCTTGTGCCGTTTTATTTGTGTTAATAAATTATTGTTCTCAGTATGTCCCGCTTCTGCGCTTCCTTCCCTCGTCAGCCCTTGGACGTGACAACGGCCATGCAGCATATAATTATTGGACGTACCTACAGTACCTTGAATTTGACTCTGTAAAAAGTGACAAAACAGTAGCGTCCACTGTATACTCTGCATGGGAAGGAAATTTCTTTGTACAACCAAAAATTCCACCTAAAATTTGAGCAAGCACCTAACAATCTTCCACAGGAATGTGAAACTCACCGAGAAACCCCAGGATCCCCCCACTAACATGACCACTCAGGGCTATAGACTAACTTTTTGCACTGGTTTTACTGGTGCACCTAACTTTTTCTTTTCTTTCCAAATTCGGAAGGTTGCCGGTTCAAATCCCAATCCGCCAAGATGCCACTGAGGTGCCACTGAGCAAAGCACCGTCCCCACACACTGCTACCCGGGTGCCTGTCATGGCTGTGGGTGATGGGTTACAAGCAGAGGACACATTTCGTTGTGTGCACAATGTGCTGTGCTACACAATGACACAATGTTTCTTTCAGAAACGTTGATGGATGCAAATGGATTCTATTTGTATTATATTATTTTGCAATATGATGCAAAACATAAATATTCCACATCAACATATTTTTATGCTTGGTTGGTTTCCTGCAATGCAGCGCTTGTTTATGATAAATGGCAGGGGTCTGAGAACGAGCGGGAGGAATGTGATACCAGTTGCGCAGGCATGCCCCAGTCCATGCACAGGTTGGTAAACACGGTTTAGATGACTGGCATGTTATCGGCTAGCCTGCGAGAATGAATCTAATTTTAGCAATGGGGGTGGCAACTTTGACTTTATAGCGCAACAAAATACATGGAATATGTTCCCCTGGAGATCAGTGGCAGAGGGGGGGTAAATAGCAGTGGTGTCTGTAATAGTTGGGAGCAGGTAAAATTCCCCCCTAAAATAAGCAGCTAGCTGCATCACCATACAGTCAGTATCACAGCAGAAAAACACCAGTTACAGCATGCATGATCCTGTGCAATATTTTTGGTTATGTTATAAACATAAACACATAAACATGTACTGATATTGATTGATTGTTCTGACTGCTCATGGTTTGGTTTGTTCAGAACTGAAAGGTATTTGTTCTAAAACACTTCTCATGTAGTTCAACGCTGTTTAGAACCATATAAAATGTTACTGGTGATCTCTACAGAGCACGCTGTGCCGCACTGGAGGTGAAGTGGGCATTGGACGTGGTTAACTGTGGCAGTTTAACTAGTTGCCTGTTTTTCATGTACACAGTGAAAGCAGACTGCTAGAATATGTTTCTGTATACATTGTTATTTACATAATACATATCAAAAAATTGCGCCTCGCTTCCAGGCAGGGAAATGTGGAATACCAGGAGAATCATACTGTATGAATCCCACATCCACTGTAAGTAATCCAAAGTATTTAGTATTCATTACCCCTTTTGACAGAATATTATATTTATAGGCAAAATAACACTGCCATCACCTGCCGGGAAGGAAACAAGGTGCCGTCCCAGGACACCTGTGCCCGGGCGCTTTTTCATTTACCTTCTAGTTGGTGTGTTGAGCAATAGAGGTGAGTCAGAGGCAACGGGCCCGTTTATGAAGGCGCCAATCTGCTTCTCCCAATGCATTTTGTACATTCCATCCACTCTGTCACTTTTTAGTGATTTCTCTAGAAACGGCCAATATCACTTTAATTACAGGTGAGGAGATCTTTGCAGGAATACAGTGAGTGAACCCCTGAGCAGATGCAGAGAACTTCTCACCTGGCAAAGGAAAGAGAGCGGCAGGCAGAAAGCAGGACTACACCGACCATCTTCACTCGACGCTGATGAAGCACTTTTCCACATGCTCACACTTCACCATGAAATAACTATCCAAGTGAGATGAGATGACCCGACGTGACCCAGCTGCAGTGGTGGACAGTAACAAAGTAAATCGACATCACTACTGTTCATGTATCTGTCCTAAATCTGGATTTCCATCTGGAGACACTTTTTACTTCAACACCACTACATTTCAGAGTCGAATAGCTTACTTTTTACTCCACAAATCTGCCGTTACCTTTTACTTGTGAGTTGCTATATAGTGTCATAACTGTTGCATAACTGTTTCTTATCTTATAACCCCCGAGCCACTTAATAACGCATTATTTCATACATGCACAGCTCCGTCCCAGATCTCTCTCTGGTTTTGTTTGCTGAATGTCATCTGCAACATTTTAAATTAAACCAGAATTTATTTTCACATGTTTAGTGCAGCAGCATGTAAAATGTCAGAAAATCATAATAACACTGACAATATTATCCATAACAGTTTCATCACCAGCCCTGTTCCCTGATGACACATATGCGTCTTTCTTTTGAATGTATACAAACATCAGTCCCTATTATAGTAAATCTGACTTGGCCAGGTTCGAAGTCACCGTATTTCATCTAATGGAAATAGTTTGCCTTGCCAGGGTTAGGGTTTTGTGCTTAAGATCGTTTTAATGGCATTCTGTTAAAAGATTGTTCTGCCAGTCTTTTCACCTAATATTAGTTGATTCAGCAAGAGTTCTCTTACAAAATGAATAATAGAACATTAGAAACTTAATAAATCCATGAAGCTTTACTTTTGGCACTTACGTACATTTGAAGGAAAACACTTTTTTACTTTTACTCAAGTGGCTCTTTAACGGGAGGAAACTTAACCTTGTGTGTGCCCAATTCGTCCACCACTGAACAGAGGACACCAGTGGTCCCTCTGGACATTGCACCTCATCTCGCAGACATTAAACTACATCTCATTAGCACAACATTTACAAGCGGAATGCTGCATTTGAAAAGAGAAAGACCCGTGGCTGCACTGGATGTGCCATGATCTCAAAAGCAAAGCAAACTCTTGCACCTCAAGGAGGAAGAAATATTTGAAAGTTTTCATATTAAAGTCATCATTGATAAGAAGCATCCAAGGATGATTAACAGGATATTGCAACATTTGCAAACAGTATTGTATCGCAACTAGAGCTGGGCTTCATAATAAGCACATTTGAGATGTTAGCACACAGTGGAGTCTGTCCCGAGCCCGGGTAAATGGGGAGAGTTGCATCATGAAGGACATCCGGTGTAAAACTTTTACCAGGTCAGTTATGCCATCAAACAGACCAGCGGATTAACTGTGGCAACCCCTAACGGGAGAAGCCGAAGGGAGAACACGTAGGACCGCTCCCTGCCATACTGCTCCCCCCTTCTGAGCCCACAATTCCTTTCAGTTTTGATGCCTTCAAAAAGAGACACTATCGGGCAGCAAGAAGACAATAAATAACTGTTGCGGTGACAAACATACGATACCATTTACACAGTGGTAAAGAGAAGTTCATATCCATACTCCATCTATATCACAGTAATTATGAAAAATCTGCAAAGCTACTGGAGGAGGTGCTGCATCTGAAATTGGGGTGCCAAGAGAAAAACTGTAACAGGTCCTAACTCTCAATCTCACAGGATTATCTCACTATAATACCACCATAAAGTAAAGGTTTCTATTAAGGCTGCAGATAAGTACAATGATCATGCCCATTTGAAGATGCCTTCTTGCACCCTGTGACGCTCAGTGACAATTTTCTAAGGCTAAGCATGGGGCATGTTCACTAGTGTAAGGTTAAAGGCTTCCTCAGGAATTTCTATAAATAAATTGATAGAGCCTCTTTAATGATGTTTGCTCATCTGATGTATTGTTGCGTGCAAGTTTAAATCATCAAGAATGAAGTAGCATACTTGAGAGATGTCAGTCATCATACTTCTACAAATTTTAAAACCATCCTTAATGAGCTTCAAAATAGGAAGTCGTTGCACCACACCTTATCCCCATCAACATCAAGCAAGCAGTCGGCTAATTCGGCCTTTTCACCAACGCTGTAAACTTTATCAACACGTAGCTTAAACCAGAGACACTCATTCAAAAATGCATTTTTATTCAGGGCTGGAGACAGTAATGCATATCTTATCTGGCCATTTCTGCTGTACATATTCCCAGAGACTTCAGCCTCTCCTCAGAGGCACGTTTGACAATGGCCCTGTCTCCAAACCCTGCGGCCAGGCGGCCACCCCTCCAGGCCCCTGGGTCACACCTGTTCTCTGCTCGAGAGCAAGGCGAAGGGAAAAGTTCAAATAGCAGGTGTCACATGACATTTCCTTTTAGAAGAAGGTTTTTCCCAGTGTGATATGAAGATGTAGATATTGGAGGGAAAAAAAGAATAAAGATTAAAGAATTCATTTGATATTGATAATTTCACACCAATATAGCTAACATCAAGCAGCTACCAGCTACATGTACAAATTCTCAGTATGTAGAGTAACAGAGTAAGTACACGTTTACCTACTCAACAGCAAAACAGCCAACGGCCAGACACACTGCCTCAAAGTCCAGACTAAACCAGATTTCTGCCTTAAAGTCCAGACTAAACCCGCCTTCTCCCTCACGGTCCAGACTAAACCCGTTTTCTGCCTCACGGTCCAGACTAAACCCGCCTTCTGCCTCACGGTCCAGACTAAACCCGTTTTCTGCCTCACGGTCCAGACTAAACCCGCCTTCTGCCTCACGGTCCAGACTAAACCCGCCTTCTCCCTCACGGTCCAGACTAAACCCATTTTCTGCCTCACGGTCCAGACTAAACCCGCCTTCTGCCTCACGGTCCAGACTAAACCCGCTTTCTCCCTCAGGGTCCAGACTAAACCCGCCTTCTGCCTCACGGCCCAGACTAAACCCGCCTTCTCCCTCACGGTCCAGACTAAACCAGCTTTCTCCCTCACGGTCCAGACTAAACCCGCCTTCTGCCTCACGGTCCAGACTAAACCCGCCTTCTCCCTCACGGTCCAGACTAAACCCATTTTCTGCCTCACGGTCCAGACTAAACCCGCCTTCTGCCTCACGGTCCAGACTAAACCCGCTTTCTCCCTCAGGGTCCAGACTAAACCCGCTTTCTGCCTCACGGTCCAGACTAAACCCGCCTTCTGCCTCACGGTCCAGACTAAACCCGCTTTCTCCCTCACTGTCCAGACTAAACCCGCTTTCTGCCTCACGGTCCAGACTAAACCCGCTTTCTGCCTCACGGTCCAGACTAAACCCGCTTTCTCCCTCACTGTCCAGACTAAACCCGCTTTCTGCCTCACGGCCCAGACTAAACCCGCCTTCTCCCTCACGGTCCAGACTAAACCCGCTTTCTCCCTCAGGGTCCAGACTAAACCCGCCTTCTGCCTCACGGCCCAGACTAAACCCGCCTTCTCCCTCACGGTCCAGACTAAACCCGCCTTCTGCCTCACGGTCCAGACTAAACCCGCTTTCTCCCTCACGGTCCAGACTAAACCCGCCTTCTCCCTCACGGTCCAGACTAAACCCGCTTTCTCCCTCACGGTCCAGACTAAACCCGCTTTCTCCCTCAGGGTCCAGACTAAACCCGCCTTCTGCCTCACGGCCCAGACTAAACCCGCCTTCTCCCTCACGGTCCAGACTAAACCAGCTTTCTCCCTCACGGTCCAGACTAAACCCGCCTTCTGCCTCACGGTCCAGACTAAACCCGCCTTCTCCCTCACGGTCCAGACTAAACCCATTTTCTGCCTCACGGTCCAGACTAAACCCGCCTTCTGCCTCACGGTCCAGACTAAACCCGCTTTCTCCCTCAGGGTCCAGACTAAACCCGCTTTCTGCCTCACGGTCCAGACTAAACCCGCCTTCTGCCTCACGGTCCAGACTAAACCCGCTTTCTCCCTCACTGTCCAGACTAAACCCGCTTTCTGCCTCACGGTCCAGACTAAACCCGCTTTCTGCCTCACGGTCCAGACTAAACCCGCTTTCTCCCTCACTGTCCAGACTAAACCCGCTTTCTGCCTCACGGCCCAGACTAAACCCGCCTTCTCCCTCACGGTCCAGACTAAACCCGCTTTCTCCCTCAGGGTCCAGACTAAACCCGCCTTCTGCCTCACGGCCCAGACTAAACCCGCCTTCTCCCTCACGGTCCAGACTAAACCCGCCTTCTGCCTCACGGTCCAGACTAAACCCGCTTTCTCCCTCACGGTCCAGACTAAACCCGCCTTCTGCCTCACGGTCCAGACTAGACGCGCGTTCTGGTCTGTACGTGGTTTGTTTTTATTCTGTTCCCGGCTGTTCTGGCGACAGAAATAGCCCCGACACCCCGGTCTGCTTCACCGGGCCAAACTTTTCCTCGCGGTGCAGAGGAGAAGAGTAGAGTAGAGTAGAGTAGAGTAGAGTAGAGTAGAGTAGAGGAAAGCAAAGTAGAGGAGAGTAGCGGAGTGAGGAGAGGAGCAGGAGAAGAGGAGTAAAAGTCGCCGCGTTTCCCCCCTTCCTTACCGCCAGCTGCTTCTTTTCGCGTCTTTTCTCGGCGCTGCTAATCCCGCGGCCGTCGTGTGTCTCGGTCTGTGTTCTTGTCTCTGTCTCTGTCTCTGTGTCTCTGTGTGTGTGCGCGGATGGTTCTAGTCGGTGCTCGGCGAGAACGCGGCGCGCGCTCCCTCAGCCGCAGCCGCGACGCTGACCGCGAGCCGTGCGCGTGACCGCGCTGGGGAGCGCGCACGTAAGTAGGTGGGCGCGCGCAAGGAGGGAGGTTTAAATTTCTTCGTTTTTTAGTTTTTTTTTTTGGTTTTGGTCTGTTTTATATTTTGCTTCCCAGACCAATAAGTCAAATGTGTCTCTTTACTCGGGTTTAAAATGGCAATTTTTACATTTTGATAGTTATTGCGGCATAATAGTGTATTAGTAACATAAAGTGCTAGCCATGCCTAATGTCCTCATTCCTCATCAAATGGGAATGGATTTGAGTGATCATCTGGAGGGGTCGTAATTTCGTAATTCGTACATCACATGACTAGTGTGAAAATCTGTTCTGTAGCATAAGAGGAAGAGCAGGTTAATTATATAAATGAGATGGAAATTACAGCACCTTTCAGATTTTAATACTTTTTGAATGGAAATTATGTGTTTTATTATGCGCGTATCAAAAATGTGATACATAAGGAGAAAACGTGACACCATGAATATTATTTGATAATTAAGATTAACACAATGTTGTTTCTATTCATGTGGATGCGGCTAAATGAAAGTGAAAGTGAAGTGATTGTGAAACACTGCAGCACACGGTGACACAATGAAATGTGAAATTTTACAAGAAATGTCTCATTTTATTCCCAACAGCTTTTGTAATAATGTTTCAGTGCAAAACAAAACACTCAAAAAGTATTCTAATATTCAAAGCTTGGTAAAGCCCATTGAGTCCATTTTTGAGTCCAAGTGTTGTCATATGAGCTTCACCTTTGACTAATATTGGATCAGTTAGGTCTCAGGTGTGTATAAAAAGAACCCCAGTACACTAGACCTTCACACCAAATGCAACTAGACCTCTGCAAACATGACTAAGATTCACCCTGAGACTAAAGTGTGGATTATCAAGAAGCTGAAGACCAGATCCACTGCTCAAATGGACCATTTGTTGGCTCGAAAATCCAAGGCCAGCCCATTTTCCACTGCAGCAGAGCTCCACGAGACCTGGTCACCTGAAGTCCCTGTGTCAACCAGAACACTTTGTCGGATTCTGTCTCGAAATGTCCTCCATGGTCGAATCAGTGCCCAGCACTAAACAAAAGACAATTGAAAAACTGTGTGGCATTTGCCAAGGCCCACAGACAGCAAAAAGGATGTATGCTGGAAAAGTGGCAGAAGGTGGATTTTACAGATTAATCTTCTGTTGAATTACACCACAGTCGCGGCAAATATTGCAGGAGACCTACTGGAGCCTGCATGGATCCAAGATTCACCCAGAAAACAGTGAAGTTTGGTGGCGGAAAAATCATGGTCTGGGGTTACATCCAGTATGAGGGTGTGCAAGAGATCTGCAGGGTGGAAGGCAACATCAATAGTCTGAAATACAAATATATCTTAGCTACCTTTTATATTCCCAACCATAAAAGAGGCCAAATTCTGCAGCAGGATGGTGCTCCATCACATACTTCCATCTCCACATTTCCAAATTTCCTCATGGCGAAGAAGATCAAGATGCTCCAGGATTGGCCAGCCCAGTCACAGACATGAACATCATTGAGCTTGTGTGGGGTAGGATGAAAGCATGGAAGATGAAACCAAAGAATACTGATGAACTCTGGGAGGCATGCAAGACTGCGTTCATTTACATTTACAGCATTTATCAGACGTCCTATCCAGAGCAACTTACAATCAGTAGTTACAGGGACAGTCCCCCCTGGGGCAACTTAGGGTTAAGTGTCTTGCTCAGGGACATGATGGTAGTAAGCGTGATTTGGTTCACAGGCTACTACCACTACTACTATTCCTGATGACTTCATCAATAAATTGTATGAATCCTTGCCAAACCACATGGATGCAGTCCTTCAAGCTCATGGAAGTCATACAAGATATCAAATTTGGATCTCACAGCACCACTACTAAATTTGCTGATATATTTTTGTATTTGCAGTAAATTTGTTCCAAGTTCTGTCTCGACAAAATTGGACCTTTCTGTCTTGATTAAAATGATAAATCTTTTTTCAGTGAAACTAATTCATTTCAATGCATAAACCATCGTTCAGGTTTTAGCTTTTCATAGGAGCTATTTCTAACACCAATTGATTAATTTAAAGTCAGGTTAATGTCAAGTATTGTCAAGTATGACTTCAAGTATGTGACAGTAAGAAATGATTGGTGGTGAAGAGCATATAGGCAGGCAATTCCAGGGAATTCTGCCTTTAGCAGTGAGCTGGTTTTGGGCCGCGTCTGTCTGTCCACGTTCCATGAATTGTGTCCTGGCCTAGGTGCACAGAGGATGGCAGATCAAGGACATGGCAGCTGGAACATCCCGGCCCAGCTGAATAAATAACGCTGCCCTCCCTCTCTTGACATCTTCCTTCCATCACCTGTGATGAATAGGTTGTTTCTGGACATTTTCTTTCATCATCATGTCATTCTGACTACATAGTCACCCAATCATAGTTCATTGTGAGGGTGGGTGCCACTAAACAACATGATAAGTTATTAAAAACAAGTTAGTTTTCATGATGCTTATATAATCACATCATTAGACAAATAAATGTTCATTTCCAATAAAAGACTACTAAATGGTTCAGTCATGGCAGGATTGTATGTCTTGAAAGGATTAGTATTGAGCTTCTAATCATCAGCCAATTATCCAAAGTTGCAACATTCATTCTTTCATTCATAATTTGATTTGGTTTGTTATTTAATGATTTTAATGGAAATATCACCCATCTTCTGTTTTTCCATTTAGAACAACTAGAGGTAGTCCGAATCTAACAAACGACTTGTAGAATGTGACATCCGTGTGAAATAAACTGCCTTGGCAAGCTGCTGATGCTGAACACACTATCACTGCATACAAATGTAATCAGATTCTGTTAAGCACAGTAAATCAGTACATGACTTGAATTTTGAAGAGGAACTGCTGTTGCAGATATTTGCAATGGTCATGCATTGTAGTTCGATCCTGCAGAAGGAAACGATTGCATACTTCATCTTAAATGAAAACTCTCATACTGTCATGCAAAAATGAATTTATGTTCCAGCAGAGGAGTGCAGGATATGAGTCATGTATCCTCCTTCCAGCCCTGGATCCCTGCTTATCTCTGCAGTTCCCTGGTCGGTGTCTCTCCCTCCTCTGGGCCCATCATACCGAACAGGAAGCCGACAAGGCCGTTGGACTACAGGTGAGATCACGTGGACAACCAGCTGCGATATATTTCCCTATCGAAGCAGGGAAATTAGACAAACACTCCGAATGTTAGTGAGGATGGGCTAGGAGGTTGCATATGAATTCAGAGAGAAATGCAGGCACCACAACGGCTCCCCATATCTGGCAGAAAACACGAAGACCTGACTGATGCTCCTGCTCTGGGTTCACTGAGAGGTTCAGAGAGCTGCGTTTTCAGCAGAAAGACCTGGATGAGTTCCAAAGGCCTAAATGGAAAAAGTTAGAAGCTGCAGGTGGGGGAAAGAAAATGAGACCTACATTAAAAACTAAAATGAAAAATAAATGCAGCAGATCAGAATGAAGGCTGTGGACAGGTGAAGAAATGTACAGCTGATTCATGCAATAGTCTTGGTGTGGATTACATTCTGTATGTCAATCACTGTGAATACTGTCAAGACTTTATTCCAAATGGACTCCAAGGACATGGGGCTAAAATGAAGAATCTCCTTTGACTCCACAATCGAGAGTTCTCCTCTGGTGGCTCAGCACTGTCACACCAGCAGCCCCTAACAATAAATGCCCACAAGTTTCTCTGCAACAATGAAGCTGAGTCAGGCTGCACCGTTTGCCTCCGAGCTTGAGAAAATCCGGTAACATCCTCCTTATTTTCTGTACATACATTCAGACAGTCACCTGCAGTAGTACTAGTGTAATAGTATTTACAGTAACCCTGGAGCACATATACACTGGGTTAAAAATGTATTTGGCAGCCACCAATTGTGTCATTTTCATCATAAGATGTGAATAACAAAATGTAAAAGAAAAAACAATTGTATGATTTTTAAAGATTTTTTTATAATGGAGCAGAAAATAAGTACTTGTTCAGTAGTTCACCGCAATACTTTGTAATGTATCATTGGACGGCAATCACAGAGGTCATACATTTCCTATACGTTTTCCTATACGTTTTCACCAGGTTTGTAAACACTGTAGCTGAAGCTGCCCCTTCTTCCATGCAGATCTTCCCTCATCTTCCCCCAGATGTTCTGGGCTGTTTCCTCACCATTCTCAAGATCATTAGTACCACACAAGGTGAGATCTTGCATGGAGCCCCAGGGTCGAGGGAGATTGTCAGTGATTCCATTTTCTAGTAATTGCTCCAACAGTTGATCTCTTCTCACCAAGCAGCTTGCCTGCTTGTGCCAGCCTTGAGCAGGTGTACATTCTTGTCCTGGTATCCTGAGAAAGCTCTCTGGTCTCGTCCATGGTGGAGGTTGGAGTCTGAGAGTTTGAAGGTGTGGACAGAAGAGCTTCTTACAGGACTGAGGGTGGCAGAATTCTTGCTTGTTTGATGCTAAATCCTCATTTTCTGCACCCTTATACAAATAAATACTTTAAAAATCCTGGATTTTTTGATGATGAAAATTACAGACCTCTCTCATCTGTTTAAGCGGGATAACATTCTGTGGAATGTAATGGGTGTTAATTGCAATACATAAACACAATCCAAAAAATATTTTGTATTAAGGTATATTAAACAAAGCACTGTTACTATCAGACTTGCCACATTACAGATAGAAAAGCCATTTGTACAGAAATGTATATCCATTAAATATGGAAGGATGCAGCTGGTACCATCCTAACAAAACAAATATGTATATATGCACCTTTTGTTACAGATTTTTGGAACAAGTGTATCTAAATGCACCCAGAATAGACACAGTTTTTTCACAAAATCATGTTGCATTTTTCTTGTTTCAAAATATGCATCAACTTAAAAAATAAGTGTTGATAATAAGTTGAAAATAAGTTTTGCTACCTAATATATCCACCCCTAGACATGTTCCATTGTCACCATGTCAGTGTTACTGACAACAGTATCCGACGACACTGGCACATCAGTCCTAAAAACTTTCAGGAATCTTCCTTTTCGGTACAACATTTTAACCAACCAATTGTTGCAACAATGACATCATTTACTGTTAGGTGGCAAGATATTACCCAATCAAGATTAAGAGTAAAAATTAAGGCAGACTATTGAATGAAAATGGGGTTTATTCAACACTAAACTGGAACATTTATGCAGTTCTCTGTGTGTGAATTTATTAGATTGGCACATTAAAGCTTAGAAAAACATAGAGCATTTGCTTTAACAAAAAAATAAAAAAATACTTCATTTAAAGAAAAGTATAAAAAAAAGTTTTGCATTCATAACAAAAAAGGAAAGAATTGCAGACCTGGTTGAAAGCAAACATCTGAAATGGGAGCTGTCCTTGGTGTGGTCCAATTCATTTTCAAAAAATGTAAAAAAAAAAAAAAAAACATCCGTGACAAGGCAGCAGCAGGAAACGGCCCTAAGCGTCTGTTGTTGTTTTTTTTATATAAACTCCTGCTGTTCCCAGAACTGCAAAGTAATGTGACTGAACTCCGGCTAAAAATTAGATAAAACTCGCATAGTAGAGAAATAAATAATCCAAAATGGTGATGTGACACTAAAAGGTGTGTTAAAATGGTCGGTGTGTCCAGAGGACTCCTCCAGCGACGTGGTTTGATGAGAGTCTATTCTTCTTTCCAGGCCTTTTAACAATTCACCCCAATTACCTGCAAACAGAAGACGGTGCAGTTTACATGGCGTGTCTGGAAGGGCGGCATGCAACGCATCTGACAGAACGAGCATCACCCCTCACACTTTTTAGAAATGCAGATTTACATTTACTAAACTGGGACCTTTCACTTATATTTTACTTTTGTTTTTCTTGTTAATAAGTGTAACCCTGATTCTTCAAGTTTTTATGGAAGTGGCTGCTAGTGTTCACTACTCCATACTTCAGTAAAAAAATTGCACAAACAAAAATAATAGATGAAAGAACTCTCTATAGAGCTGTCTTGTTATTTTAAGTATGAAGTTTCTCACCATTTTTGATAATCTGGCTCCCTTTTCATAAAGTCCAGGGGGAACTGGACTTCAGAAAATCAGGGGGAAAAAAGGCCTGTGGTTACAACGGCGTAAAGAAAAACTTTGTAATTCAGTATAATCAAAATTGTGAAGCAAAGCAAAAAATAAGCTACTTAAACAAAACCTGTCTGATGCATTTCATAATGGTCCATAATTAAAACATATTAGACTTGTTTTAGTTATGGACTAACTGAAAGGTTAGTTAGGTTAGAAGGTTGCTGATTCAAATCCCAAAGTGCCACGGTGTCCCCACACACTGCTCCCCGGCGTCTGCCATTGCTGCCCATGGTTCACTAAGGAGATGCAGAGGCCACATTTCATTGTGTCACGGTGTGCTGTGCTGCAGCGTTTCACAATGACAATCACTTCACTAACGATTTTTACTAATGCACGCTCAGTCTGTCACATATGTGTTCCACAGGCAATACAAATGGTGTCCATGGACAATTTAAGCCCTATTAGTCACTGTGCTCCAGATGTAGATGAATGTAAATGGACCTAATGCTGTAGGTGTAATGCTGCAAAGCTCTGCATTTTTAACATACTGCACCATTGTTTTAACTGAAACATGAACAAAGTGAAGATGCATTCATCAAGTCTGACTAAACAGCATAGAAAATGACATCCGACTTGAGAAAGAATGAAACCTCTCACCTGTCCAGGCGGTTCACCACCTCCCTGACGGTGCTGATCAGGTTCTCGTGCTCTTGAGGGCAGCTCAGGATGATGCTGTGTAGCTTCTTCATGTAGGAGTCAATGGTGTCCAGTGTGGGTGTCTCTCCACTCCCTGCAGGACAAACATACTGGGATTATGCAGTGTAATATACATTTTTATGGCAGTAATATGTCTCTCTAACTGGACTCTAGGTACCATGAGATCCATGTCCAAGTACAGGGAAAGTGAGAGAAGTGGCAGGAATTCCAGGCTGCCTCATATTCTGCCTCGGGACATGGCGGTCAGTGCTGCAAACACTGCTATTATGAATAAACCATGGCTGGTGCCTCCTCGACAAACCTCAGCTTTCCTCAAGCTCAGAGACACTCAGAAGTCACAGGCGGCAGCAGAATACCAGCTGCATCTAGCTGTATGAAAGTATGTAGGTATGTATGAATTACTTTCAATTACTTTAAATATGTATTATATGTATGTATTCTGTAAATATGTATTAATAAGTATAATTTCTTATTAAGGAGAAGGACTACACTAGAGCTGAGCAATATGGCAGTAAAATTCATATTGCAATATAAAATGAACCATAGATGTAGATGGTATTTATAAAACAGGGTAACATGTGTCCATAGCAAAGGCAGTGCAGCAGGAAGTTGTATAATACAACATTAAACAAAAATCTAGAAATCTGCACTTTCACAAAGTCATGTATGTCTGTGAAATTATACACACGTTGGTTTTAGAATTGCTACAGACAATAAATTGTGAAAATGCTAAATAATACAGCCACTCTTCCCTTGCCAAGCTTTTGACGGTATGCAACATTTTAAAATAAAAGCCTATCCCTAAACCTAACTCTTACCCTATTATCTACACATTTCACAACTGGCAAAGTAAATGCATTTATCTATTTTGATCACAAGCTGAAAGGCACTATATTAATGTATATTAAATCATTCCCTGTCTTTCCATTTGGAATTTTTATTTTGAAATGTTGCATTGAGACATACTGTATGTGATTTTGTGCTATATAAGAAATAAATGTTGTTGTTAAAAGCACAGTGAGCACATTAAAACTGAAGAGTGCTGTATTAAAATGAAGTGGAGATTTCTGTTTGGAAGTTTTTGGAGGATTTTGTTTGATGAATAAAAGAAAATACTGCAAAAATCAAAATATAGAACTCATTGCTAACTTCACTCAGATTATCCATGTTGCACCACTTTTTTTAACCAGCTGCTCCTCCCTGTGCTGTGCTCTCATCTATTTTCCAAAAAGAAGGCAAGTAGAGCCCCAGTGACCTCATGGATAAAGCATTGGCCTCCTAAGACAGGGATTGTGGGTTTGAGTCCCATCTGGGGTGATGAGTAGCAGAGTGGCCCATAAACCAGAGGTCGATGGATCGAAACCGTCCTCAGAAGGTTGCCGATCCGCCAAGGTGCCTCTGAGCAAAGTACCGTCCCCACACACTGCTCCCCGGCGCCTGTCATGGCTGCCCACTGCTCACCAAGGGTGATGGTTAAAAGCAGAGGACACTTTTCGTTGTGTGCACCGTTTGCTGTGCTGCAGTGACAATGACAATAACTTCACTTTCGCTTCAAGTAGGCGTTTTTGCCATGCGATAAAGGACATTTCTGCGGTAGGCTGGCCAAATTTATACCGCACAGTACTAGGCTAGGCTTAACTTTCAGACATGAAGTATATGATATGCAGATTAGTTCGTGTCATGTTTGCACAGTTGCATCAGGTGATGCTCGCCTGAATTGTGAGTCCATGGCTGTGATGAAGTTAATCGACCGTACATGCAAGTATCCAGGGCAAGTGCGGATTGGTTTAATGCGTCTAGGAACACAGAGAATTTCAAATGATGGCATGCTCACAAAAACAGGCGACACTACTGAACGCCATCGTATATACTGGCAGGACAGTACATTTCACCATATTATCAATTTTCCTGGCGACCGCTCATAGTTGGTTTGGTGTTGAATTGAGATTTTTGCAGCTGCTACGAATGCTAAAAGAATCCCGTGGTACCTGGCAGAGGGACCTGGCAGAAGCTGGCGGCCAGCGCCTGGCGCAGGGTGTCGAGGTGCTGCTGCAGCAGGCTGTTGCGGCCGCGCTCCTGCATCACGTCGCCCTCCAGCCTCTCCACTGCCCCCCGCATGCTCTCCACGTGCTTCTGCAGTGCCGCGTTGCGCTCCTCGTAGTCCATGTTGGTCTTGCGCAGCTGCCGCATTTCTGCCTCGCGGGCTGAGGGACGAGGAAGCAAGATGGGAAATCGGAGCAGAGATCAACCAGCATCTTCAGTAAACCGTTCAGCTGTGGAGTGACATACCTTTGCTGTGGTTGAGAAACTCCTCGGTGAAGATGGGGATATCAAACACCGACCGGTCCTTCCCCTCAGCATCCTTCTGACGAGAGAAGCAGAAAGAGAGAGAAATCCAATTCATGCCATCAGCAGACGGTTCACTTTCACTCCAGTTACTCACATCATACTTATTTTTGCTGGAGGTTTTTACATTTTTCTCAATATCACATTGCATTGGCTTCTTGAAATTTTTGAATCAAAACCAATCGACACCAAGCAGCGGGGAGTTGCTTTGAAAATATGGGCCTTTATAAATGTACGACTCCTACAAATGGGAAAATATTACAGAAGTCCAGTATTAACCCAGCCACTGGTTTCTTGGTGCCGATCCCAAGCCCTGAGAGGGTTCGGCATAAAATCTTTGCCAAATCTTAAAGTGGACAACCAGAATGGAGCCACCAAAGGGGGAAAGAGAAGCATTATGGCACGAAAATGCTAGCGAGTGCATTTAAGTTTTAGAGAAATTTTTTATTTTTTTTTTAAATTATTTAAAATTATTTAATATGCCTATAAAACGATGATTTCCACCCTCTGTCCACGCTCAGCCCTAGTAAACATGCAGAATATGAGAATGGGCGTGTGCACGAGGGTAGACCATAACTGTGGAGAAGTGGCTTTTGTTTTTAAGTTTTGAAGAAGCCTCTGATGCTGTGCTGTGAAAAGAATTAATGAGCATAAAAATATTATGAATGCAGAAAGATGAATTGTATAAAACCATGGGTTGAGTGCATCCCCAGCAAATTATGAAAAGGATGATAAAGACTCATTCACTTACATCATGAAGAGACTCGCTTGATGCCTGGCGGCCAGATTCTGCAAGAAAAAAGTTTTTTTAAATCCATGCCTAAGTGTGTTACAGAATTGTTCTGGAACCATGCTCAGGTAACCTGGACCTCAAGCGTAAGAAGAATCAGTGAGACTTCAATGATGACCACCATTTAAAACCATGAGCACATACTCCATCAATATGTGATCATGGTTCTTTTCGTGAAAAAATACACTATGACAGTATATAAGTCAGGGCCTCTCATCTCACCCAAACATGGCATAATTTCCTTTACCTTCAGAAGAACAGGACCTTGACAAATCCTTGACAAATGAAATTCCACTCTATTTTCAGACATTATGAAGTTTCTGTTATGTTATTGTCATTTATCCAGTCCTTGTTCCAAAAGCCATTAAACCAATGAGGACTAAGTCATAGTGGCATCTGCGCATTGTTACTGGAGTTGCTTTAATGTTTTATAAAGGACTGGACACTTTTACATGCCATTTAGGCTAAGATGAATGATGGTTGCTTTGGTATTGATAGCTATGGGTTTAAATCAACCTAAAAAGTAGTGTGTGTGACAAATGTCAAATTTTGAGCTCCTCCCATTTTAAACTCTGTTTATCAGTTTGGGTAGGGTAGTTAGTTTCAACTCCCAAGAGGTTCTTTATTGTTTGTTTCTATTACGGGAAAACCTTGGGATGCCGAGCAAACAAGCTTTACGCTTGGTGCCCTTATTGTCACATGGGTACAGTAGATGATCAGTGCTTAAGTGACAAAACCATGGTTACATAATTGGGTTACAATGGGCATATAACATACACAATGATTGGGGGTCTCCATACCTCCCCTGTGCTTTTTGCCTTTCTGTTTCTCCTGCACCTTCCTGGTGAAGTGCTTGTAGGCCTCCGTCTTCTGGTACTTCTCCAGCTCACGCATGTAGCGCTCTTTGTCCTTCTCTGCTTCATCCAGGTAGCGCTGTGAGAGATGCAATGAGAAAGGAACTGACAAAAAGCTTCTTCAAACCTTCAGATTCACTGATTTGTGTTTTCTGCAAACTTGAAAGTGAAGTGATTGTCATTATAATGCACAGCAATCACAGCACACGAATCACAACAAAATGTGTTCTCTGCATTTAACCATCACCCAGCCATGAAAGGGAACGGTGCCTTGATCAAGGGGACCACAGTGGCATCTTGACGATTTGTGGATTTGAACCAGCAACCTTTCGATTACGAGTCCACTTCCTTAGCCGCCAGGGGCCACTGTCCCTCAAATTACCAATTAAAATTTCAATGCTTCCAGTATCAATCCCACTGAATTTGACTAACAAAATCTTAAAATTCAATGTTCCCATGGAGATTAAAAAAAAAAAAACTCACAAATTCAATGCAGTGCACAAAACAAACGTGTATCTCCACATGTATCTAAACATGTGTCAGGATTAGGCAGGTGGACAAAAGAGACTCCAGACTGCAGGCAGAATTCGCTCCGACCAGGCCAGCCAGTGACATGCTGTGTTTTGTCCTGGTTAATTACATTTATGTTCAGTTATTCGGTGCATGTTTACACAATGCCAAAACCCCCAAATTGCTGAATATGTTCAATCAATTGACAAGTTTGAACATTTGGGCCACTGTTCACTGTGGTTTCTGGTTAGGTTTTAGTGTTTCTTAATCAGATGTAAGAAAACTAATAAAAAGTGCAATTCATGCAGAAAAAAATGAGCAATATTTGGATTCCAAGCGTCTGGAAACTGACCATCCTAGAATCAATGAACACCAACCTTAAACACATCTGTGTTCTAAAACTGGAAATGTTGATGTAAATACATGCAGGATAAGATTATATTACTTATATTATATTACTATGTGATTTAAGCATCAAGCCTTAAGTAAAAGTCCAACGCTGAACCAAAATGCTGAGCAAAACAAAGCACACACAGCTGAAACGCTGCCTCACCTGTTTTTCGTCCGGCGGCAGCTTGCTCCACTCGTTGCCAAGCATCCTGGTGATTTCTGGGAAGGGCACGTCTGGCCTCTCGGCCCTGAGCTGCTCACGCCGGTCGTTCATGAAACGTACGTAGCCGGTCAGCGGTGCTTTAGGGGCGTTGCTGTCCTTCACTGGCTTCTTCCTCTTCCGTCCCTTGGGCCAAGTGCCGCGTCTGGGTTTCTGCGAGGGGTCCGGTGAAGTCTGAGTGTGTATAGAACGGTTGTAAGGACCCTAATTTTTGTTTGATGGGGTGGGAACTACATCTTTGGGTTACTAGTCTTACTAGCAATGTGCCCGTGTATGCTGATTGATCATTGGCCTCCTGGCTTTAATCTCACCTCGTCTCCATTCCGCTGGGTGCTGTTGTCGGTGTTGCCTCCAGGTGAGCCAGTCTGCTCCTCCATGGCCAGACTGGAAGAGCCCTGCGAGGAGGAAAGAAGAGCTGATTAGTGAAGGGAGAGTGTGAATAATGGAAAATTAGACACAAAATCAAGTCTCAGCAAAAACAAGGAAACATCATCTGAATGGAGGCTAATAAAATCTGCAGCACTGCACATCTTTTTAACATACAGTAAAAAAGCATGTGGCAGACACCCTTCTCCAGCGCCTCGATCAGTGACTGCATGCTGATATTGGATCTGCCAGGCCTGACTGAGGGCATTTTCAAAGCGTTCAGCCTTCATATGAGATCTGATGGTGCTGAGCAAAGCGCTGCGTGGTTCATGCTGTTTCAACTTCACTATAGAGGGCAGCAAGTGGCTCAAAATTAATCATCAGTAATCAGAGCCTAGAGGGCAATGCAATTTTGCAATCATGTATTTAATCCCCCGATTAAAAAAATCCTGTTCGTTGATGTAGGCTATGCTTTGAAGGTACATGAAGGTACATCCCTAGAGACCTCTGAGGACACAGAATGAAGTAAAGCAGAACCTCACAGGGCTCTAGAGTGCAGCCTAATTTTTCAACGGGGGAAAATAACATCGTAAACTCCCTGCGGTTCACGCATTAGCAACGTCTGCATCGTATTCTCAAGACGGTGAAGGGCGGGGTTTGGTACGACCTCTGATTGGCTGTGGTCCAGATACTCCTGTACATCTGGAAGTGAGCATGCTGCAGTCAGACAGAGAGGTGAGAATGCTGGATGTAGCCCCGGGCCTTAAAAGTTAAACCCGAGCCTGAGTACAGCTTTTTAAAAGCCCAAACTGACGTTATTGTGGTGTCAACATGTCTGTACCAACATGTTTCACGTGCACTACTTTTATACATTTTTAAAAAATAATTTTTCATGGTCCAAGTTTTTTTTTTTTTTTCCACACCTTGGACTCCGCTTTCGCTGCCAATGCACCCAGAACATAACAAGCATTGACCGGCCTCCATTTCACTGCCTCAGCATCCATTTTAGCGCTATTCAAAATGCTCACCTAACTTCGCATTTACCACCTGAGTCCAAGCAAAATGATAGACATCACACACTGAAAAAGCACAATGGATCAATAAAACACATTACATGCAGTGTATCATCAAGTTCAAGCTCTTAAAACACTTGTATTTTTTTATTTAAGGTTTTCTTTTTATTTCATTTATCTTGTTTGCATTTCAGCTCAGTGAAGTACTTTAAGCACCAACACATTTTCAGTATATTACCTTTCTTGATGAATTGTGCTTCAAATAAAGAACTTTACGTTCTTTTGCTTATAGAGCCCCAAATCTTGTGAACAATCTTCCGAGTAATGCTGCAGTACCTAGTGCCACTGGAAACGTCTAGTTCTCTGTTCAGTTACTGTCATCAGTGTTGCTAACTCATCACTAACTCACTCTTCTCTTTTCTCTATCCTTCACCATCCACTCCACTGTGAATGGTATTCCCTGCCTGGGGAGTTTCCTGGTTCGGAGTGATCATGTGACATGGCCGACCTCCATGGCCTGTCCTCCTTGGTCCTCTGCTGCCCCCATCTGATAGTCACCTTCTGTGACTAATACAATACCTGGAAGCTAATTCATTATACAATAACCTTCATATTTCATAAAGAGTTGGATGTATTTCATTTGTCATCCAGTGCTGACCAGAGGAGAATGGGTTCCCCTTTATGAGTCTAGGTTCCTCTCAAGTTGTTTTTCTTGCCACTGTTGACTCTGATTGATGTTAACAAGACTGTTAATTAATAATTTGCAAGTCAATATTGCCTATATGCACAAAAGAAGAAAGTAAAGCGTCTGGAATTTAAAATGATAAAAATGGAATTAGATCTCAGTACGCTCAGTTTGCATTGTGGCCATTTTTGATCTTCAAAACCTGGGCGTGGCTGCTGATTTTGTTCTGTTGACCGATAAATTAAAAATGATTAAATGTTCAAGGACGGCTTGAAAAACAAGTGGTGCTCGTAAGCCAGACGCTCTAGAAAACTTTAGAAACTGCATTTAAATGTTATACATTTGTATTTTTATTGTCCCTCGCAGGTTCGCTTGCAAACTGCAAAGTATTTGTGGACGAAAAAGAATTCTTCATCCTCTGAGCGCAGATGAAAGGAAGCTCATTTTACATGCCATTTGCGTTCATGAAGATTGGGCGCGGCCAGGTGCACCCCACTGTAGTAGCTACGGTTTCCTCTGATATTTCTGCATATATGTGTGTGTGTGTGTGTGTGTGTGTGTGTAAAATTGAACAGGGTTTTCTTTTGGCCATTTAAGACGGTCAGTGGACAGAGGTCCAAAAACAGCATTCTTATTCCCACCAGTATTTATGTGCAACAGACAGCTCTGTGAATTAAAGGTTGACATGAAAACTTTTTTGCTTTTATATCGGTCTGGTGCAGATTTACAGCCATTTTGATCCAGTCCCACAGTGAGATTTCCCCAGGATGTGCCATTTCGGTGTCTGTAGCTTTAAATGCTAATTAGGAGGAGAGAGCCGGGACGAGGTGGAGATCGACCTATAGAAATCTAGAGGGCATTCGCAGAAATGATGTCATCAACACCATTCACCAACCCCCATGTTTGGTGCAAACAGGAAGAAAAATTAACCCACTGGTTCTACAAATTTTCCTGTGATGGAATTAAAAAAATACATTTGTGCTCATTTTTACATCCCATCACTGATCAACTGCAAAGTTTCATGCGTTTTCAAGCCATGGCGGTCGGTAGAGATAATGTGTTAGGAGACGGGTGGGAAATTCTCTGGGTGAACAAAGCATGAGAAACGGGAGAAATGTTGTCATAAGGGGACAAATTCCAGATCTGCCGCTCTCGGAATGATAAAGCAGAACGGCCAAAGCACTCTTTAACGCTTATCGGCATTTCTAGCCACCGCAGGACCGTAGACAGGCCAACTCGTATTAATGTTAAATAATCTCACAAAGTGACATTTTCATGACATGAGACCTTTTAAGCCAATGTCATCACACTGCAGCACAGCACATGGTGACAACATCACCATCACCCTTGGTGAGCAGTGGGCAGCCATGACAGGCACCCGGGGAGCAGTGTGTGGGGACGGTTCTCTGCTCAGTGGCACCTTGGCAGATCGGGATTCTGATATCCGCTAGAACACCACTGCCCCATAAACAAGGTGCTTAATGTACCAGTGTTCCCGGCATTCCTTGGTCCAACAGTCCCCTTGCACCCTGTACACAGGAAAGGGACTCTGAAGCATGAAGCAATTACTTGATGGCTGCAGGGAATGGGTGGCGTTCAGAAGTTGTGAGGGACAAGTTTAACATGATGGAGCTCTAGCGACCCCCTCTGCCTAGAACAGGCAGAACAGTGCATGCAGTGCGGCTTCATGTTCATTTTTACTGTTGCATTTACCTGCAATCACATACAAAATGAGAAATATTATCGCTCCTTAACGCTTCTAAATCTAACTACATCTCATCTTCTGACAATCATGGCAACATACGTTTTCCGAGCTCAACTGGGCTCTACAAATAAATAAATGCGGCGGGGGGGGGGCATATTAGAAGCGTTTTGTTGAAGCTGGGTCAGTGGGATCCTAAATGAAAGTGGTAAACGCTTAAACGAGCATGGACTAAGCCTTAATTTACAATAGGGGGTGTCAAATCGATTTTTGACGATCGTCGTGCTATTAAAAAAAGGTTTATTACTAAGAACCGATCGAGATCGTTCACACAAGATCTTGCAATAGGTCGCATATAAAAACGAGTCGACAGCCAAGGTTCAAAAGCCACCGACTACTCCGCATGGGAGGCGTTGAAGGGGACTGGCTAGTAAGTTAGCGAACTAGCTCCGATAAAACACAGCTGCCTTTCAGACGACGCTGCGGCGCCACGCGTTCTTCGACGTCTCTAGAACATTCGGCGCGTCCACGGACACACGTGTACATGTAGAATATTACTCGGACCCGTCCTTACCTGTGAACGCGGGAGCTTTTCCACACACCAGCAGCCTCTGGGATCAAAACAATGGCGACGTGCACGGCGCTAACGTCGGGGCGTGTTCACTCACGTCGGCGCTGCGCTGCAGCTGCGTTCGTCCAAGCGGCGATTACTTCGGAAATTGTCTTCTTGGTGAGGGAGCTTCTTTGGTACGACAATTTTAAAAGCTGGCTCGATAAGCAGAGTGGTGCGTGTAAAGAAATGTATGAATATACATAAATGTTTCGGTACAAAATATGTTGAACGTGTCCATGAACAAATCATCTTCTTCCTGAGTTTACAAGAAAACCAATATATCCGACGTTCGGAGCGCGAACGCCACCATCAGGCGTGAAAGATGCACGACAAAAAAAAAAAAAAAAAAAAAAAAAATGGAAACACAAAACGGCATTCATAAAGATCAAGAAATTGCTGGAGAGTTTAGTACAGAACACGGAGACTGAAAATCGAACCTTTCACGATATTACATTAGATTTCATAATCTATCATGTTCCGGTTCCGAAAATCTGCATTACAGACAAGACAGCACTATAATTGTAGCGTTTTTTTTGCCAAGATATCAATCTACAATATCACTTTGCCCAAAAACTAGTTCAAATTGATTTTTCGGTGCTAAAATCCAACGTTAGTAGATCAAACTAACCCAGTTTAGACAAGAATTGCTCATCTTTCATTGCAGAGATAGAGAAGGAAACATGCTTAATGCAACATCTTTATTTAAACTGTTGAAGCAACATCCATTTACAAACCCAGATTGGGAGCGCCTTTAAAATGTACCAAAAAGGGGACAAATTAATTCAAGAAGTCAGCTGAAGAGGGGAGATGGGAAAACTTTAAAAACAGTGGATGGGACGAGAGAAGGAAAAAAAAAAAAAAAAAAAAAAAAAAAGAACTCCCAGGGATTGGACCAGCAGTGGCAGGTATTTTTGCATTTTATTTTATACAAAAAATAAATTAATGAAATCTTTCAAGTTTACAGGAGTATTTGATACAAACACAGGCTTGCCTGAAACCTTGATGCCATGGGTCCTCAGCTTGGCTTGCATTTTGACTTGTTAAAAGGTTTTCGTAAATACCATCCAAGCAGGCTTACTTTGATCAAAGCCATGAAAAGGGAGAGGGAGGAGAGAGAAAAAAAAAAAAAATTAAAATATTTGAGCTGGGCAGATGCATTCTGGTTTGATTCCTGAATGCACAATTGTGGCTTAAGTGGTCAGTTTGAGCCTCTCAGGAGCGCATGGCTTGGGAGTTTCCTCGGGCACCACCTCGAGGGCCCTGGCCTGCACCACGCTTGTAATTCTGTTGGTAACCATCCTATGGAGCCATTAAAAATGTTAATTAACCCCAAACATCTCATCTAATATCCAAATCATATCTGTGCATCATGTAATGCTTACCCTCTGATAGTTACTGCTGGAGTAGTCCCGTGGCGTGCTGAACTGGGTTTGCCCATAACCGGAGTTTGGAGTGTTGGTGAATGGAGGGCGATAGCCATCATATCCACCTGAAATCAAAGAAGTCAGCCCAATGTATTAGAAGTTAAAGGTTGGTATGCTGTGTTTTTGCTAATTGATTATTACATTGCCCGCTGCAATTTTGAAAAGCATTACAAGTGTACCTCTGAAGCCATTGGATGGTCCCCGGTATCCATTGATCATGCCTCGTGAGTTCCTGGGTCCTCCTCGTGGCATGGCCCTGCTATTGTAGAAAGACTGAGCTGGGCGCCCAAAACCTGTGCCCTGCCCTGTGGGCTGCTGCGCCATTGTCTGGTGTGCTCCTGCACTGGGGAGTGACGGGTCTTGGGAGTGGAAGGCACCAACCACTGGAAAGGGGGTAAAGCAAAGAGAAAGAATATCTAAGCTTTCAGAAAAAAAAAAAGAAAAAAAACCGTAGCTACTACAGTGGGGTGCACCTGGCCGCGCCCAATCTACATGAACACAAAAAAAAAAAGTTTACTTCTCTCAAAAAAATTAAAAATATATTGCCAAAACGTCTACTTTTTAAACAATAAAAGCATGCCACATGAAGTCTAGAAGCTGTAGCCTCTATAAGAGATATGAAGTCTCACACCACATTCGACTCACATCAGCAATCTTTCTCACTCATGTAGATTCCTTCTCTACAACATGAGACAAACTCGTCCTTAGTCAACACAGGCCACCCAGCTACTGGTTCAGTCCTTAGTAATCTCACGACTGGACTACTGCAACTCCCTTCTAGCTGGTCTACCACTATGCACCATCCGACCTCTACAACTCATACAAAATGCAGCAGCATTCTTATTGTCTGACTTATTCAGAAACTAGAACAGAGTGAATAAAAAGATTGTATTCATAGTTGAGGGTCCTAGTGAACCGGAACTGATCACTTCATTGATTAACATGGAAGAACGTTGTAAGTCGCTCTGCATAAGGGCGTCTGCCAAATGCCTTAAATGAAAAAGTAGAAGTCCAGCACTGCTCACCCGACTGCAGCTGCTCAGCCTGCATCTCCGGCTGCTCCACAGGGTGCTGCGTCTGGCTACTGAAGCTCGGGCTGAAGCCGCCCTGATACGGGCTTGACTGCTTCAGGGACTCAGTCTCACTGGCTGGTGGAACCGGAGCATTGAGGTTGAACACCTAATTCGAAATGTAATAGAGAAAGACCAGTTCAGACAAAAACAGCAGATGACTGCGTTTCCGAGAAAGAAAATACATAGCAGAGCCCTACCGTCTGCATGGACTGGAATGGTGCCGCGTTGACATTAATGCCGCTGCTGTGCAGGGGTTTGGAGCTGGGCTGGAACACCGCTGTCTGAGATGCAGGGGGAAGTGCCGATGAAGGGGGTTGGTCTTGTGACAGGGACATAGAGGCCTAAACAGTAAAAGGGAAGATTAAAAAATAAATGCATTTAAAAAAAAAAAAGAAAGAAAGAAAAGTCCCACAGAAAGAGAACATGAGTGCACCTCCAAATGCTCTCTCACCTGGATAGGGTCAATAGCTTCAGTCTGTGGCCGTGGATCAACAGGGTGGGGGGTCTGGTACATTGGGGGTGTTGTGGAGAAGGCTTCTTGTGAGGGGGCAACCATGGGGACCTGAGGAAAAAGAAGATTAAACTGAGCTGATTCCAACACCATAGCGTACCAGAACGCGAAGAAAGGATGAAGGAGAGGGAAAAAAAAAAAAAAAAAAAAAAAAAAAAACACTTGTCTTACTTGTGTTGGTTCAGGCTGTACAACACTTGGCTGTGGGAGGCAGGACTCAGGATGAACTGTGGAAAAAAATCTAAATGTCACTCAATGACACCACTGCTTTTGAAACTAAATATACATCCATTAGATGAGAGAGAAAAGAAAAAGGTAGACTGTGCAACACAAACCTGGGGCACAAACCATCTGAGGGGACATGTCCATGTTTTGATTTGGCTTCATGGGCTGTGCCGACACAATGGCAGGATCTATGGGCTGCCCATCAAACTCCAGCATGGAATCCTAAACACAGTGAGAAAAAGGCTTTAAACCCCCTAGGTCAGAATAGTCCCAACTATTTCTTGAACCCTTTGCATCTGTAAAAAAAAAAAAAAAAACACGGAAGACCTCTGTCTGGGGGTGGACGTGCGGCAAACAGACAGACAAACCTGCATGAAGTTGTAGGGTCCCTGCATCTGTGCCATTAGGTCTTGAACCACTTGTTTCCGCAGCACTGGGTCTGCAGATGGTGTGGCGGTCACCGAGGTCAGCGGGTGAGGTTCTGTAACTACGGGTGAGGGGACAGTCTGCACGGGTACCTGCTGTTGAGGTGGCAGCTGCTGCTGCTGAAGCTGTAAAGTGTTAACCACCTATAGAAGGAAGACTGCCTGTAATCAGATGGTGGCATGGCAACGCATGGCACAGCAGTTTATCTGCTCATGTAAGTTACTCCAGAACAGATTTAATAATTTAAGCAGATTGTTCATTGACAGACATCAATGAACAATCAATGCAAGGACAAAACTTATAGACCATTATCACAATCAAAAACAAGAAACGTTTAAAAAAAAAAAAAAAAAAAAAAAAAAAAACTCAATACAATGTTTGGCTGTGAATACATACCTCTGGTTCTGAATGCCACTCTTCCCCCTGCTCCTTTTCACTGCTGCTGTATGTGTTCTCTGGAATAAACTGTCTGTTTACAAACTAAAAGAAGGAAATTTGATCAAGGAAAAATAGAATCAAATGAAACCATCCCCAAAAACAACTAAATTATGAATCACAGGATAGGATAAACAAGCTTACCTCTGTTGCCTCCACTGTAATAGGATCTGTATATTCTTCTGTTATTTCCCCCTCTGGAAGAAAATAAAAAGAAAACACTAGACATTACAAATTAAGAAGTCCACCATGAAAATGTGTCAGATTATTTAACATTAATACAAGTTCCTATAGCCTGTCTATGGTCCTGCGGTGGCTAAAATTGCCAATAGTTGTAAAGAGTGTGTTGGCCATTCTGCTTCACCATTCAGAGCGTTGAAGCTCAGACGGACTGATCCGGAATTTGTCCCCTTGTGTCATCCCATTCCTCATGCTTTTTCCGCCCAGAGAATTTCCCACTTCGCTCCTAAAACATTCTATCATGGCTTGAAAACATGTGAAGCAGTGCAGTTACTTAGAGTAGATGTAAAAGAGCACAAATGTATACATTTTTTTTTTTAAAGTTCATCTATGGCATTTATCAGTACAGTCAAACTCTGAACTAGTGGGTTCATTTTTATTTATTTTGTTCCAGGGAAAAACGCGCCAGACATGACTGTCTGCGCCAAACATGTGGTTGGTGAATGGTGTTGAGTCATTTCTGTGAATGCCCGTTCACTTTCCCTCTCCAGTCCGCACTCCTCCCCATTAGCATTTAAAGAGTCCTGGGGAAAGTGCCTAAATGTGGCTGTAATTCTGCACATGAAGGCTGAACTTCGGAAAGAGAGACTTAAGATACAGTATTAGGGGACCACTAAGACTGTTATAAAAGCAAATAAAATAAATAAAAAAAATAAAGGGCACATTTAAGACAGATTTCATGTCTGGATTTGCAGAATAAAAAGAAACTGAGAACTATAATTACCCACTAATAAATTAATATGTTCATATATTTCCCTGCGCTTACATGACACGGTTAACTTTACTTGGCCTGGAGTCTTCTAGCTGCAAACTTCAGCCTTTTCTTGCACAATGTGCAACAGGCTTCAAATTCATCTTTCACTGGTTCTAACTAGCTGGCAAAATCTGATTAAGGCCTTTAATGCGGATTTACTTAAGACGTCGCACAAACTCTAAACAGAACTTGTCTAATTTTTAAACGAGGCCATGATCATAATGCTATAAACTGAATTTGAATTGAAGTCCTTCCACCCATAACCAAAGCAATACATGAAAGGGACCCTGTGAGTGGAGATGGTGACCTGTGTCCCCCGCCTGCTCCTCAGCTTCTGATGACTCCACCACAGCTGCTGGCTGCTGCTGCTGCTCATCCTCTACACAAACACCATTCTGGTGACCCTCTGCTTTGTCAAGGTAGCCACTCTGCACAACTCGCTCCAGGGTTTCTTTCAGGGCCTTGTCTGGGGGAAAATAAATAAATAAATAAATAAAATAATAATACAACTTGAGCGTCTACATGGAACACTGTGCTTATCAGTTGAACTTGAATACATGCAACAGCGTGTGCAAACAATGTCTTAGACATGCTTGTGAATGTACATTTATCCTGCGCCACTTCACCAAAAATAGAAGCATTTTGTCACTACCTGCAGATAAAAAAGCAGATATGTGCAACGACTGAAACAACTCACATCCGGTATTTAAATATGTTCACAATATCAAAATATCTTTTTTTGCCATTAAAATGATAAATTCATGAAGGCGCCATGCAATTTAAATTCAGACTAAAAATACAGAACTTTAAAAGCCTGTTAACTTATTAGTGCAGTTTGTAGTATGATTGGTCATACACAACACATTGTTACAAGTCATGTACCCATGACTGAAGGAGGTGGAGTGAGTGACCTACAGCAGAGTCAGCTATGGGCAACAAGGATACAGTCTATCTGGTCAGCTGCAGAGTCAGGGCAGCCATTAGAATTTATCCTTACAGCATAATGCAGAATTACACTTTTTGCCTAGGACAGCCCCTAATAAAAGGATCTGAACATACTGCATACAGGTGAAGTGACTGCACATGGAGCACACAATGAAATGTTTTTAACCAATTACCCTTAGTGAGCAGGGAACTGCTGGACAAAAATGGGATATGTTAGCTTTTTTGTGCTGATTCAAATTTGTAGTGTTGCTGCATTGTTTTAAACTATAAATTCACAGTCGCCTGACTCCATATCCATTCCCACCTGAGCTGTTGTGATGTCACATGACTTGTAAAATGTGCAGGATGCTTTAAGAGAGAAGCAATGTTGTACAGGGTGTGACTTAAAGAGTTGTAGAGGAAAATGTCACGCAAGCAAACAAAAAAATGTAACTGAAGAACAAAAATGTATTCTGTGCATTTTATTCATTTCTGCAACAGAATGCGGCTTTTGCCACAAAACCAAATCAGAAGTTAAATATGTTTGGTTGTTTGCTGTTCGTGATTGGATTGTTTTGTGGCAACACCGTGCCAAGAGCTGAGCGAGCGCAAAGGTAAACTTCAACACCGCACCTGACATGGCTGCCCACTCCTCACCAAGGGTGATTGTTAAATACAGAGGACATATTTTGTTGTGTGCACCGTGTGTTGTGTTGCGGTGTTTCACAATGGATGGTAGTAACCTAGTGGGTAACACACTCGCCTATGAACCAGAAGACCCAGGTACTGAGACCAAATCCCACGTACTACCATTGTGTCCCTGAGCAAGACACTTAACCATAAGTTGCTCCAGGGGGGACGGTCCCTCTAACTACTGATTGTAAGTTGCTCTGGAAAAGGGCGTCTGGTAAATGCCTTAAATGTAAATGTGGAAAAACGTAGATTAAATTACATAACGCAATATATACAATCTATGGTTCAATTTATATTGAACAGCCCTAATTTGACTGAATCTGAATGTTGGTGCTGAAGACCAGTGTGGCTTTGTTTTGTTCACAATGAGCAGAAAAACTGCATTCATTCCATGAACGCTTGACTGCACGAACGGCAGAAAACGCCTGGTTCAGATGTCCAGACTCATCTTACATATTTAAAAACATGGAAAATTGATGGGATGCTACAATAACCAAGGCGTTGACAATCGTAAGCAAATTGTGAGATCAGTGAAGGTTTGCACCTCTAATGAAAACACACTTAACAGAGGTGAGTCTGAAAAGGTTAATTGAACAGTTGATCAGAGTAATAAATGAAAGTAAATTGCATGTCTATTAAACTGAGAAGTGTACAGGACTGCAAACATTAAAATGGGAACAGGTAACACAGCCTGATGACATGCTAACCCTAACCAAAAATCATAAAAATTAACCTACATGTTGTTCCTGCCACAGGCTTGTCCTTCCCCTCCAAGAGCTCCCATAAATGCTGTGATGCCTCCTGATACTGGTCAGTCAGTCTGGAAGAATAATCAAAATGTAAAAAATAAGCCCCATGAGTGGGCCCCATGAAAGAGGACTCAACAGACCTGATGTTTTGGTCACGCTCTGGCCCCACAAGTTTGTAAAACTCATCAAGGGAAGTAAGGTCCTCCTCGGTCAGAAGTGAGGAACCACAAAGACCCTGCAGCAGCTCCTGCCTCACAGACTCCTCCCCCAGCCGATCGAGGAGGAACTGCAGCTCCAGAACTTTCTTTAGTCGTTTCTGCTCCACCTCATCCCTCAGCAGCTGCTCCCGGCGAGCTGCCTTCTTCACTGCTTTCTGAATCTGGGAGTGGATGAAGAAAAACCGAACACACGATCACCATGCTGGCAGTGGTTGCCAAACTGGTAAGAAAGCCACTGAGCAAGGTACCGTCCCCACACACCACTCCCCGGGTGCCTGTCACGGCTGCCCACTGCTCATCAAGCGTTAAATACAGAGGACATTTCGTTGTGGGCACCATGTGACGTGCTTCACTTTGAGTTTCACCAATTCTACAGTATTTTGAATGTAATGCAGAGTTTCACTGAACAACTTAAAGCAAACAAAAACTTTACCCTGAAAAAATATATTTATTTTGTCCAATACTAATAAAATATAAATAATAATTAAAAATGGCCTTACTTCTTGTCCCAACACCATAAAACTCTTTTGCAGCTCCCGGGCAAACTCCAGATTGTTGACCACTTCTTGGTACTTTGAAAGGGCTTCCTTCAAGAACAGATAAAACCACAACCGCCGGTTAAAACGAGAGGCCAGCACGGAGCTACTGGAACATCAGAAGTAACCAGACGGCTGGGCTGCTTTTTCACCCACCAGCTGGTCCTGGTTCAGGCGCTCTCCTTTGTTGTTCCTGGCCTGGTAGTCATCAAGTTTGCTCTGAGGACGGAAAGGAGAAAAGTTCAAGGGACTTTAAAAACTGGAGAAAACAGAGCTCATTAAAACATGTGCCCATGGCAAATAGGTTTCATTGTTGTGGTTTAGATGCTCACTACACTTCGTAAAAGTCTGCGTTTAGACATCACAGAACAGATTTCACTGCACAATAACAAGCGTGCAACAGGCAAGGTGAGGTTTGCCCTCCTAAGAAATAAAACCCTGAACCTCAACCTGTGACAGAGGACACCTGCCTCTATGCTCAACAAGACCATTAGACCCACACAAGAGAAAGGTTCGGATTCAGGAGGTCACGAAGGAAGTGTGGGAAAGGTTCAGGCCATAAGCAGCAACACTATCTTTCTTCACATGATACTTGCTGCAAATTGAAATATTTAATATCCAAACTGTTACTCTGCATTTTCCCAAGAATCGGCCTGCAGTTTAGCACAACGCTGCTTAGCTTAGCAATGGACAGGGGCGCCTGCTACCGCAAGCTCGCTGAAACCGACATTTCGTACGACTATGAAGCGAAGGGAATTCCCATCGCGCGCAGAAACGACACCGAACCGAAATAAAAGTGTCTTGTTGAAGCTGAAACGAGCCTCGTAGCCCGGCATCCGCTCCGGAAAGTAGGAGGTTCCTGTCGGCGGCCATGTTAGCTGTGTGTCCATGTGCTGTCTGGCTAACTAGCGTCTGTACGCGCACCGTGTAAATACAGAGGCGGCTGCGGCACGGAGTAAAACAGGCGTAAAAGGAGCTTTATTTCACCCCCTGTCTGCGCCCATTGCCGCCGTGACGCGAAGCCCCGCGGCGTGGGCCGGCCCGGGACCGGACGTGTTAGCCTGTTAGCCACGACTGTCGAACAAAGACACAGCAACCAGTAGCGAGGATTTGGCAAAGTTCTTCATGCAATTAATTTTACAAACGCCATACCATATACGTACATGTAGTATATAAATATATATTCATTATAACCACTTTGTGTCAAATCAATTTAAAAAGGAAACTGCAGCAAATTAATCTTACATTTTGTATAAAGTATTAAAAGTGAATGCACCACCCACAGCATGGAAAGAAAAAACAGGTTATAGTTCACTAAAATGCATTTAATTATTAATGCATCGTTTAAAGACAAATCATTATGGCTGGTGTGAAGTAATATGTTACAACTACAGCTCTCTACGAATTATGAGGAAGTGGCAGCCTTCAAAACCAGGCAGAGCGGACATGAAGTCTATTCAACTCACCTTTTTCTTCTCCATATTGCGCACTTTCTTGTCTATGACGCCTAGAACTTGCTTCATGGTCTCGGTGTGGCTTCCCGAGAACTGGATGTTGCAGGTGATCTGGCCCGCTGATCCGGGAGCGGATCCCACGTCCGGGCTTGTGGACTTCACAGTCCTGGTGCCAATCGTAGCTGAGGGCATCTGTGAACAGCAACATGGGAGGGAAGTTTAAAAAGAGGAGGATTTATATAACTAACTAGGAACAAACGTCACTAGTACCCTGATAACTTGTCGATATAATATAAACAGTGGAGACAGCCTCATCTCCACCTCTCACCCAGACAGAGCTGCTCATCTTCAGATCAACTTTCAACCTCGCGTCATCGCCTTGCATGACGCCACAGTTTTTGGGATTATTTTATTCCCATGTGCACCAGGATAAAACCAGCGTAGGCCTTCTCATCGTCTATCCTCACCGTTGTACTTTACCTCAAGACAAGATCTTACAAGCGAAAAACGGCCCTGTCTTCGTATACAAAACATTCTCCCCATTCTGTCACCGAAACTGTCGCTTCGATCAGTAAAAAAAAAAAAAAAAAAAAAAAAAACAAAAGTTCACCGTCGGCCCGACGTAAAGGCCGAAAGCAGCGCGACTCGCGGACACCAGCAGCTACAGTGCCGAGCTTCTAGTTCATTCTCCGGCACCCGGATATTCCACCAGACGCCATTTCCACGCGAATCGGACGCGCGGCTGGTAAAAATGAGCCACGGGAACTTGTTTAAAGCCGGCCGCCAACTACCCACCACGCACGTCACGCCAGTTTACAGTAATCGCGAATCGTCGAACATACTTGCACCTTTTATCGCTCAACGCGTCCGCGAGGGAGAAGATCGATCGAATGGCGCTGAAACAGCCTTGGACTTTAGTCGTTTTGCTTTTTATTTTTTCTCTTTCAATTTTGCTTCTGTGGGATCCGCCCCGCCGGCCTCACCGACAACTGAGATCGACCAAGGCGCTCGCATAATTCTTTATACGGAGGAAGGACCCCTGTCGGCGGCTGCCCGGGATTCTGCCTGATCTGCCAGCAGCAGCTCCGCGTCCGTCAGCGTTTGTTCGCCGACGATTCATCTCAGACACGCAATTTCTGAGCGCTGCGCGAAAACACAATCCCACTTTTTACGATCAGGCGACGTTCTTCAGATAAACTGACCATTTTCGCTACTGGCAAAAACAAGAGGCGCACGGCTTACCAAATCTGATCACGAGTGCAAACTTGGGGAAATCTTTGTTGGATTGAGCTTTGAGAACTTTCAGAATGGTTTTCTTTCTTGTTTCAAGCATGTTCTCAATGTGTTAATGCTGAACTAATATTTATTGCAATATAAAACTATGCCGGTGAACATGACAGACGCTTGGTGGCTCCCAACAAAACTGTGGATAAGATATTTTATTTCAAAGCAGTTGAAAGTAATTCAAATATATGAAACTGAATGGAACCATTGTGTGATTAATATAAAATCCGTACCTATTGTTGCCCAGATTCTCCATTCTGTGCAGCCTGGTGGGAAAAGTGGCTGCGATTGTAATTTAATAGACCATAACCTGCCAGCATATTTAGGATGATCAGTGGAAATAAAACATACCTTTCATACAACTGGGGACGTCTAAAAGTGAAGTATCAAGCCACTGCATCAGCCTTCATAACTGGATCACAGCTTCCACAGGGATCTGCATAGTTAATCTCAGGTCAGGAGACAAACGTAGTGTTGCTAGTAGCATTGTCTTTCACAGAGCGGCCTTCTTCTCGGACCAACAAATATGAGCAGAGTGAGTTGGCTACATTTGGCTGAATTTCCCCTGTGCTATAGCATATAAGACATGTGTATAATGTCGTATCATTAATAAGATGAAGCGACTGCTTGCATGTTGGAGAGGAGGAACTACCCACCCAGCTCTTTTTTTATGGTGTGAAATTATTTCATTTTAATTGGCACACTCATTCTACTAATATCTCTTGTATATGATCAGTGCTTTGATTTAAGCATTTTAATGAGTGAACTATTGATAATGACAAACACGAGTAGCTGCATGAGTAGATGGACACTTTCACATGTTTATTTCACAATTCTTTTTTTCTCTTAATACACACTGGTAGATAATTAAATTATTTTATGTGTACCTTTTTAGAATCTGTATACCAACAGGAATTTGGTACTCTGGAGTTGACAGTGGACATAGGTGCTGTCCTTCAACACTGCTCTCCTCACCATATCAGACAGACCAGTGTCTTCTGTGGAGATCTTTAAGTTCATTTACATTTACAGCATTTATCAGACGCCCTTATCCAGAGTGACTTACAATCAGTACTGGGACAGTCCCCCCTGGAGCAACTTAGGGATAAGTGTCTTGCTCAGGGACACAATGGTACTAAGTGGGATTTGAACGGGAAAAATCATGGTCTGGGGTTACATTCAGTATGGGGGTGTGCAAGAGATCTGCAGGGTGGAAGGCAACATCAATAGTCTGAAATACCAGGAAATCTTAGGTACCTTTTATATTCCCAACCATAAAAGAGACCAAATTCTGCAGCAGGATGGTTCTCCATCACATACTTCCAACTCCACATCAAAGTTCCTCAAGGCGAAGAAGATCAAGATTGTCCAGGATTGGCCAGCCCACTCACCAGACATGAACATCATTGAGCATGTGTGGGGTAGGATGAAAGAGGAAGCATGGAAGACAAAACCAAAGAATATTGATGAACTCTGGGTGGCATGCAAGACTGATTTATTTGCTATTCCTGATGACTTCATCAATAAATTGTATGAATCCTTGCCGAACTGCATGGGTGCTGTCCTTCAAGCTGGAAGTCATACAAGATATTAAATTTGGATATCACAGCACCACTACTAAATTTGCTGACATATCTTTGTATTTGCAGTAAATTTGTTCAATTTCTGTATAGGTGACAACTTTTGTCTTGTCAAAATTTGACCTTTCTGTCTTGATTAAATGATAAATATTTTTTCAGTGAAACTAATTCATTTCAATGCATTAAACATTGTTTGGTAGGGCTTTAGCTTTTCATATGAGCTATTTCTAACCCCGATTGATTAATTAAAAGTCAGGATAATAGCAGGTATTTCTACCAAATAGATAAGAAACAAGACCGTACACGCCAGTCGTTGAGTCCATCCTGTGCTCCTCCATCACCATCTGGTATGGGGCAGCCACTCAACAGCATATGAACAGACTGTAACTGACTGTATGGAGGCAGAAAAAAACATCGGTGTCCCCCTGCCATCCATCAAGGACCTGTTCTTCTCAAGAACCAAGAAACGGGCAGGGAAGATCATCACAGATCCCTCACACCATTGACACAGACTTTTTGGCCTGCTGCCCTCTGGTAGATGATACAGAAGTCTGCAGACCAGGACCATCTGACACAGGAACAGTTTCATCCCCTTGCCATCACCCTCCTAAATTGAAAAGTTGAATGGGGATGTAGAAGTCCATCAATCCTTAAATAAACCAACTTTTTGTGAATGTTGGCCATCACAGCTGCAACATTCTGCACTTGTTAGATTTGCTGCTAATGTCTTTGGGCCAGTGGTCTTATCTGGTCAGTACTGCTAAAAATTATCAGAACAAAAAAAGCTGAATTTTTGGCCCAGGGCAGGCCAATAAGTGGTCCATTAGGGTCCCCAGAGATGGTGAAAATCCCCAGGGGTGCTACACCAATCCCTACACAGCTTGTTTCTCTCCCTGTTCCACCATACATGATTCAGTTGGAAAGTTAAAGCAATGCTTCTATAGCTACACCATCTATCCAACTCAACAGGTTCACCAGGAGATTATGGATGAATTCATTCTAAATTTCCCTCACTTTACAAAACACACATGAAGGGTAGGAAATGAATACACAAATAACCAAGTGGATTACAGTTTACCCTTGTCTTACTAGGGTCGATAGCTGTGGCATGGTCTCTGCCCCTCGTATTCTGCTACCACTCCCAAAATCCTGGTCTCATGGTTCCAGGTTTCCAAATTATTTCTCAGTCCAGGGGTGTGTTCAATGAGACAATAATTACAGTTTCTCTGGGGTAACAACTGTAAACTGAACACCCCTAAAACAAGTCTTTTGGAGTTTACTCAAATTCACCTATTTTCACTGAAAAATGGGATGGCAGCAATAGGTAACATTTTAATTCGACAATAGTCTGGCACTCTCTTCACTCTACTGTGATCTAGGATACATCATGTCACTGTGTAAAGAGTAGTCACTGTTCACACTGTGGTGGCACAAATAACAGTCTGCAGGGGGTGTCAGAGTTCTGCTGTGGTCTGCCACATTGGAGGGTTACTCTTGCTTTCATTTGCAAACTTGATATTTAGTGCAGCATGTCACAGTATTTAAACAGTAAAAAAGTCATTAAAAAATAGTTTCACAACATAACGTTGTTCATTTGGGCTTCTGAAACTCTGGACCTCAAATCCAGTTCTGATTGGACACGAAGCTTCACACCTGATGGCATGGCTAGGGCCATGAGATGAAACGTTTTGTTTTTTTTAGCAAATAGACTCGCTTCAATGACAACCTTTTCATCATATGTCTTCCCGATATTTACAATAGCCAGGTCTGCACTGATGCAAATGAACCAGGGGCTCCCTCAGGGTTGTGTTTGGTGAATAGAGGAAGCGCTTAACATGGCCACACTGCGCTCAGATTGCACTGTCCTCCTTAAAGGCTGTTTTCTTTATGGGACAATACTGATATGCAAAGGGTCCCGTGGGGACGTGAAGCTCCCTTTCAACGAGTGACTCATTTCCGCAGCCTGCTATGTTTCAATCAGGCGACAGGGCGTCCCTGGTTTTCTTTTCTTTTTGGCAGACATGTCTGTGGTGTTTCTGAAGCAGAAAAAATGTATCTGCTCTTCTCTGCAGTAATCCAGCACTTCTGTAATTTTCCATTACTCAGAGGTGCACCTCAAAAAGAAGAGCCAATAATAATTTGGTTTGAGATTAAACAGAAAGCAGTTGTCCTTGCATTTGCCGTTCCAGTGAACGTGCTATCAGTAAGTCACCATAACAGCATATCAATGTTCTCTCCTGACAGGAAATGAGCCTGTTGTGTTTAATCAGCCGGTGATGGATGACCCCTCCACCTCTTCTGGGCCAAACAGCAGATTCAGGCATAATTAGGACTGAAAAGTTTAGGCTCTCTGAAACGGGATTTCAGCTCACATTTTTCCACAGCCACATGGCCGGACATTCCATGCACGGCAAACAATGAGCTATCCAAAGTTCATGAAACAATGAAATGTTAAGTGACCTTTCCCATTGGTCCGAAAGTCAACTCAACACTGCCCTATGAGTTTATTATTACCCATGTTTGTATGTCCAAGAATCACACAGAACCAATGAAATGACATTTTTTACATCAGAATTGCTTAGGGTGCAGATTATTCACTGCATTTTGTTGACACACGTGTGTATCTCATGCCTGCTAGCGGTTACTGAGCGGCAACATCAATAATTCTGTCACCTTCCCTCCACTTTAGGAAAGAAAGGGAAAGTGGCCCTTATACCGTGGTGTATAGATTGACACACGGGAGTTTCTGTGGCACTCACACAGCCCCATGGGGCCTATCATTAAGAGCCATCTGGAGTCAGTCCAGCCTATCAGGGTGCAGCAGGATGGCTGAGTGGAGATGGTAGGAAGTCGGCCTGACTCAGGGCTCCCCTGCCACGGTTCATGTATGCTCATGTCCTCTGCATCCTCTTGGCCCCGACCAATCGTCAGGAAATGGTAAACGCCTCTTGTGTGGTGTTTTAACTATGAATTCATCCGACCAGGAGCCTGCAGTCACAAAATCATGATTATTTTTTTCTAGGTGTTATTAATTGTCATGTGCAATTTTGAAAAGATTTTATTATGTTCTATATTTTGATTTACACTGTGCTTCTCTTAAAACAAGACGCACAATGTTATCACTCCAATGAGATTTTTAAAACTCATCATAAATGTAAGTGTATGTGCAATAACACAATATTAACAAAACGTACACTGTCCTTTACTGTCTCAGATATAAAATAACCATATGCAAAATATAGAATATTCTATATATACAATATTTAAAAGGAATTATTTGCAGTAGAAGCAGTAGTGATGTGCGCTATATATTTCCTGATGGAGCACTGGCTGGTGTCACCAGTACCAATATCTTCTACAATGATACAAGAATGTAAAGGCTTGCTACCCTACCACGTGACTGTGAAGGGACGTCTGTGTTAGGCTTCTTTTGTTTTTTAAATGATTGGGATTGGTCAACTTCAACTCTCCAACTCTCCAGGTCAAAAGGAAGTGCATAGCCATAAGGTGAAGAAAAGGGACACAGAATAGCAATTATAACATGTTGTCATGGGACCGTGTCAATGTTCATATGTGAATAAATTGTCTGGACGTGGCTCCCAAATAGGCATGGCCTACATTGGAAGTTGACCCATACAGTCCAGTGCAAATCTTTTTAACTTTTCCTATATAACTGGCAGGTTTGGCCTCAGAGGAACCTGGTTCTTTATCTCCAAACTCAGTCCAACAGTAAGCTCAGCCCATCCCACCGCCAGGCAGTTCTTTGGCTCTGGTCAGAGATAAGAGGAGTTTTCCATTAACAGCTCTGAGATGGGTGTTAGGAGATAGATAAAAAGGGACAGAAAAAAGAAAGACATGGCCTTGCTGCTTTTTTAGTTGACTATAAATGATGTGACCTAACATCATATATAAGGTATAAATATCACATGTAACAATTCAGCAAGCAATAAGCATTCAGAATTCATTCTTCTGCAAAACTGCCAGTATTTTTGTTGTTAAGCAAATTCCTGTATTTTAGGCAGCAATGTATTTCGTACAATCAGTAGCACTGAATTCAGTTCATATTGATGCTTTAATAAAATCATTAACAAAAAAATTGCTAAAAAATCCATGTTCATCTGTGTTACTCTGGGGTCCTGAAGGAAAAAGTGGAAACCAGTTGGTTGGTGCTGAGGAAGGGCCCTTTTGCACAGTTCTCCTGTTAATATTCCCTGGAGGTCTGTTGACTAAAAATCACTATTCTGTTTCCATTTCTCCTTCTCTTCTTTTCAATGTGAAAATTCAGTGTGATACTGAAGTAGCACACAAAGCATGATTCTACTGTACAGTACAGGGCAGTAGTGGCCTCACGGTTAAGGAAGCGGACCTGTAATCAGGAGGTTGCTGGTTCAAATCCCAAACAGCCAAGGTGCAAAATCCCAAACCAGTGAGCAAAGTACTGTCCCCACGGACCGCTCCCCGTGCCCCTTTCATTTTGAGAACCACTGAAAGAAATAAAAATACAATGCAAATGTAATTAAAGGTTAAGTAACTCTACATACAATCCTAATTAAGCATCATTAAAAAGTGAAAGTGGTAATAATGTTGATGTGTAGAAATGGTGGTAAAACAAGTGAAAGTGAAGTGATTGTGATACACAGCAGCACAGCACACGGTGTACACAACGAAATGTGTCCTCTGCTTTTAACCCATTACCCTTGGTGAGCAGTGTGGTAGGGTGGTAGTAGCCTAGTGGGTAACACACTCGCCTATGAACCAGAAGACCCAGGTTCAAACCCCACTTACTACCATTGTGTCCCTGAGCAAGACACTTAACCCTAAATTGCTCTGGGGGGACTGTCCCTGTAAATACTGATTGTAAGTCGCTCTGGATAAGGGCGTCTGATAAATACTGTAAATGTAAATGTAAACGCTCAGTTGCACCTTGGCGGATCGGCATTCGAACCGTCAACCTTCTGATTACGGGGCCGCTTCCTTAAGCGCTAGGTCACCCCAACTCTGTAAACTAATGAACGATCCTACAAGCAAAGACTACAAGTCTACAGATGGAGAACAATAATGTGTTGCAGCACAGAGTCTCTTTCTCTACACACATCATGTCACAGATTTAATGAAAATAAGGGGATTCTGGAATAAATGGTGCATAAGGCAGGACAGACAGACAGACAGACAGACAGACAGAGAGATAGATAGATAGATAGATAGATATAGATCATGTGAAATTAATTATGAACTCGTGACCCGCGGCTCAGTCACGACCGTATAGTCGTGCCATTCGGCCGCTTTAAGAGCCATTTCCGCCCATTGTAGGCAGTCGTGAGCAGGAAGCAGGAAATGACAGCGGAACCCGAGGGGGCGGGGCCGTTTAAAAATACCTGCTCCGCACTGACGGGGGCGGGCAGAGCGCGCGCGGCCGACTGCGCGCACACGTGAGGCGGCGCGAGGCGGCGCGAGGCAGGCTGGCAGAAATCAACGCACAGACCGCGCTTTATCGCGTCGGGCACCTGCTCGCCCGTGCATGTGTAGAATTCGTATTTTACTGAACGAAATTCATTTCTCGAAAATGTGAGCGGACGCGACGCGCTGAAGGAATGTCGTCTGCCATCGAGAGGAAGACGCTGGAGGCGAGCGAGTGAGTATTTCTCCACAGGCCACGAGATTACATCTCTCCGACATGTCCGTGTCCTCAGATGAAATGAGGGTTTTTGGGACGCTTTGAATGGAAAACGGCAATTCCAACAATATTTGTTCCCAGGGATTATGATCTACACATTTCCACATTTTACATTAATAGCGTTAACTTTTCCCCAGGAAATATAAATGCACGTCTCTAGCAGCAAAACCGACATACAACAGACCTTTTAAACTGTACAGATTACACAGTCAAGCAGCGATATTAAAATATAAACTGCACTGCATTGAGAAGGATATTATAAAACAATAACGCTGTATTAAGCCAAATGTTGGGGATTTTTTTACTCATCTTTAAGTTAATCATCTCCTTCTCGTCCCCGTACAGGGAGCCGGTGGACGAGGTTCTGCAGATGCCACCGTCGCTGCTGACGTGCGGCGGCTGCCAGCAGAGCATCGGGGACCGCTTCTTCCTGAAGGCCATCGAGCAGTACTGGCACGAGGACTGCCTGAGCTGCGACCTGTGCGGCTGCCGCCTGGGGGAGGTCGGGCGCCGGCTTTACTACAAACTCGGCCGCAAGCTGTGCCGGAGAGACTACCTCAGGTGCCTGCCCGCTTCCGCGTTCTTCCAGCCTCTCCACAAGCACAAATACTCTCCGACTTTTCTCTATAACAGGCACATTTCATTCCGTCCACACGGAGATGGTGTATTAACCCAACCTCCAGCCTGACCTATAACCCCGAATGCGCCATACCTACAACTATAAGCCGGTTAACTACTAACTAAGATATTCTCTCTACGGGGCAGGTCAGTGCCCAATCCGTACCACTTGCCAGGCTGGTTCGGGTTAGACCACAACATGGTGGCTTTCAGAGGTACAGATTGGGCACTGACGCGCTCTACAGTGCGCAGGTCTGATAAAAATACGCAGCTGGAGAACAACATCGGGCGTAACTCACCATGGAGGACAACTAGATGCTAAACAAGGAGAGAGGGCGGTTACTGCGCCACCTAGAGGTGTGGAGGGGGTTAAAACTGGGTTCGGGGTGGATGACAACATTTCAGATAATGCTCTCGTGTGGATGCAGGTTTTTTAAAAACCGACAAAACATTTTAGAAAAAAAAGCCTTTTCGTGTGGACAGGGCCAAAGGTTGAAGGCACCCTAAGGATTTCCATAAATTAATAGATAATAACAAGACAAGAAACATTATGGAATCATGCGTGTAAGCATCTTTAATAATCATTATTAAAAGGTAAACTGTGGTATAATCTCCTGATTGTGTGACTTCCATTGTCCATATTTCTCAATGTGTCCTCAACGCTGTCCTGTCCCTGCAGGCTGTTTGGTCAGGATGGACTCTGTGCTTCCTGTGAGAAGCGGATCCGCGCCTTCGAGATGACCATGCGCGTGCGGGACAAGGTCTACCACCTGGAGTGCTTCAAGTGTGCCGCCTGCCAGAAGCACTTCTGCGTGGGAGACCGCTACCTGCTCATCAACTCGGACATTGTGTGCGAGCAGGACATCTTTGAATGGACCAAACTCAATGGGAACATGTAGGAGGCGCACTCTGTGACATCGTGGTGCGGTCACCAGCATGTGGAGACAATTTCAAAAAGTTCAGTGAACACCATGCAATATCTACAACAAGCATAAAGGGACAGTGCTTTAATGTACTTGGCACTAAAATCCTTTCTGCAGTCAACTGTTGTAGAAATCAGGAATAGTTTGAAATAGTTTGTCTATTGTATTCAAATGCACTGATGAAATGACAGAGTGATTTTTTTTTTCCCCTTTGGGGAAACTACTGATGGGCAGTTAAAGTAATAAAGTCATTTAACTTGTAGTATTTACATTTTTTTTATTCATGTGATAAATCACGTGAATAACATTGAATTATCCACATTCAATGTGTTTTTTTTTTTTTTCAAAAACCACCAGAAGAGGGCAGTGAAGGACTCAATGCACTACCAATGATTTTCCACTTTGGAGACCTCCGTCCCTTCAGTTTGGTTTGTTACGACGAGCATTCTTGAAAGATTCATACTTTCCACTGATGTACAAATGTACACAACATTTTTGACAAAAGCTTGAATGAAGAGACCTGGTTAAATATGCAGAAATGTGTATATTTCCATCCCTATGAAATAAACACAAAGACTAGAACTGAGACAGAGTGAAGTTCATTTGTGGTTGCTTTGAAAAATGAAATGTAAAGTAGGAATGAATAAGCAAATGTTCTCCTGCTGAGCGTTTATCATGTCTTCAGTATCTGGGTTTCTCTTAGTTTGGCGTATTAATAGATGCACCCTCTTTCTGAAACAGAGAAGCGAAACTCCAGCACACGTAGCAGCAGGCAAACGCTTCAAGCCTTCATCACACCCCATTTCCCCAGCTCTGCCTTGCATGGCGTGAGTTCGTTTCAAATCAGAAGCAGCTCGTCCACATCTCCGCTCCAGTCACGTCCCTGCTGTTCCCACTGGAAGGCGAATGCCAGGCCAGACAACTGCGCCTGTGTCCTGGGTGTGCGTGTGAGGTCCTGATGATGTGAAGACTCGGCCTGTCACGTCAGCCAATAGCAGAAGTGGGCCTGACAGGCACAAACACGAGCAGCTGGGGATCTGGGTACCTTCTGGAACCATGTGGGAGAAAGCTGGAGGCACATGAGACATGGTGGACATGCAAATGACAATGAGGGCAGGCCTTTTCTCTTTTCTCAGCTAAATCGGTGTGGTGGCTTCTTCAAGAGGGGACTCTCCAGAGGCTTTCCGCAGGGTGGCATGACGTGGGGTTGACATGGCGACAATGGGGATGGAACAAAGCACAAAAGCCCCCTGTCACCTTCACTGTGAGCTGGTGGCTCAGCAGCACAGACCGAACTCTCACAAACCGTCTCTCAGCAAAATGGTGACTATAATAAAACACAGACGATTAGACTTAGTCACCCCAGGATAAACATGACCAACATGGTGTAGTCTGAGGCTCACATTTATTAACATTAACACACACACACACACACCGTTACATTGTGTGAAACAGTCAGGTTTATTCCTGTGCTTAATTTGTGCTTTTACGACAAACATGTTTAACACAAATGTTTGTTGTCTAGAGTGTCAATTAAGACATTTTAGTCTGTTATATGAAGCGAGTATTTAGTGGGATAATATTAGGTCTAGAAATATATATTTTTACACTTTACAGAATGTTTGTTTCTATTCCTTTACAATTTTATTCATACGATATGAGGTCCAGTAAGCAATGTCCTTCACATGGCATCTTTTTAGTTTATACTGTTTTTTTACTTTATACTGTTTAAACTTGAGTAAAAAAGTCGAGTCGTTACTTCAATACTTCTGCTTCAGTGAAGAATGAAGAATTCAGTGAAGTTACTTTTGCCACCTATGGAGACATACATGCATAAACACACACATGTCTACATAAAGGATCTGTATTTAAGTGACCCTGGCATGTTTTTCAATCCTGCATCTCACAACCTCATTATAATGTAGATAGCATATTATATATGTATGGAATTCCCCATAGTGAGTGCTGTTTCTAAAGATTAATGAACATATATTACTGCAGTTTTACTCTATTGCTGATGCACCAGAATCAGGCTTCATAGGTTCATTTCAATAAGATCTTATGTCAGTTTTGTGGTGTTACATATTGCTTTTGATGTGAAATGATGTGCTTTAATCGTTGCACACTTGCATTATGAATTGTATGTTGTGTTTGTCTTTGAGAATTTGTGGTGTGTACCACATGTCCAGAATACACCCATCCATCTGCGAGGTGGGACAGGTGAAAGGGCTGGCTGTAAACCCCACCCGAGTCCAGACTTATGAAAATAGCGCTGGTCACGACATGAGAAGAGAGTGGAAAAAGGCACAAAGGCATAAGGCCTGCTTTCAATCCCATGATGCTGCTCTGCAGCCGCCCTGACTGGACATGAGCTTTACCAGAAACAGGCACTGAGTCAGAGACTAGGCTCCTATACTGTGTGTCTTGTGTCATCTCTCGTTCTTTCACGCACACACACTTCGTGTGTAACTGTGTGTTTGTGTGTACAAGCCGGGCCTGCAACAGATCTGCGTGTGACGCCAGCGCATTCACAGAAGAACCCAGAAAACAGACTGGCTGTGCCCATGGAAATGGAAAGACGTTTGCAAAGGAAACTTCTGGAGCATAGTGTGCCAGTGTCCTCCTCTCACAGTGTCTCTAGCAGGGGTCTGTGCTCCTCGCTCACGCTGATCACTTCCACCAGCAGAGGGCGCAACATACACAAGGTACAGATCATCACTCTTGATCTCTGTGAAATTTTGTTTTCTTTTAACTTTTCTTTATATGTGCATTTCTTGTTTAATATTTCACATTTCAGCTCATTCTACATGTATGTGATGTGTTATGTGTAGAAGTCATTGTGAACGTGCCCTTCCTGTCCCTCAGCAGACACAAACACAAAAGAAAGCTGGAGAAATGTGAGCATACCTACGAGCCAGCCAACCCTGCACTTCACTGGCACCTCATAAGGCCATTTTAATTGGTAACATTTGGTCCTTGGTCTTTGTGAATTACACTGACATCCCCTCCACTGTCTCTTACAGCCGCAGAGGCCCGGTCTGCAGGGAATGTCAGACTGGCTGCTCTGGAGGGTGTCGTGTGACGATGCCAAGCCACTAGTGCAGTGGTGACGAATGATTCAACATGCCTGACATGTGCACAGGATCTATTGGTCCCAAAGCGTCATGACCCCATGTCTGAGTAACTGGTTAAAAACAACTGCCAATAGGTAGAAATATATCCCTATTTTTTTTAATAATTACTAAAGCCTACAAATACAAACGATGCAGTTCATCTAGAGTTAATGGGCTCTATTTAAGTACTATGCTTCAACTGCACATTTTTTATTTGATCTACTTTGTTTATCTTAGTTATTGCCTTACTGTTAAACCAAAATAGGTCTGGAATGCACTGTGTCTAATTCAAATACAATTTATTTGGATCATGTGCTTATCTATTTTCGGTGTTGTCAGCTACATTTTATTGTGTACATGTGTATTGTTTTTTTAAATGCAGAACACATAGAGCTAAAGTGAAATGGTCTAATCTGACATGCATACAGACCCTCCACTTCCAATATATGCACCTCAGATGGTTTGCTGGTGCTCGTGGGGCTCAGATGCTCACTGATGCTCATTCTAATAACAGCCAATCAAGGAGTGTTGCCATTAAAGGTAGATAATTATTCTGACCTCATTTCTTCCATGAAGACTATCCTTCTAGTTTTTAATCATCTGTTGGGTAGTTCTTAACCCAGTTTAAGTAAATTCAGATAACTCCTTAGATATTTTCTTTGATTGACTCATATCAAAAATGGGACCCTTCTAAAACAGATCAACGGTAACAGTATGGTTCTGCAATGGGGGGCTCTTATCTATTTGCTTTTTTAAATCCAGGTTTTTTTTTGCTTAATTGCTTAATAATTTGCTTACAATGTTGAATATCTTGGTTCAGGACATCATCTTGCTGTATGCTTTTGATCATCATTAATGTTTTTTTTTTGTAGGTTTTACAGAAATGTAACAACTTATTAACAGAAGTATTAACAAAAGATTTTGTGGAAATCTTGTTGTTAATAATTGTGTTTGTCTCGTGTACATATCTCAGGGTTAAATTACTCATGTTATTGATGTTAAATCAGGATGTGATTTAACATATGTGAATACTTAATACTTCATACTTCATGCTTAAAATTGTCCTCCACATTATATTGACTTGTCTAAGATTTACCTTAAATTAAATCTTATCCTAGATTACAGGGCCACTTCAAACTTCTGGAGGATTTTTTTTTTTTAGACAGGTTGCCATTCTAAGCTGTAGAAGGTGTTTATTGTGACCTTTAACCCTGGTGTTCTGAGAAAAGGTGGGTGACAAGTTCAGCAGCAGTGTCAAGTCACTTTGTGGCACCAGTAGAGCTCAGTTTTGGTGTGAAAAATACTATAGACTGGACTAATGGATTAAGATTAAACAAAATCAGTGTCCAAACTCTCCCAAATGTGCAGGATGGATGGATTTGGTTTAACTACCATAATGAATCTCTGGACCTGCGTGTTGACTGTTTCTCATATGCACAAGTTATGAAGACCATCACTCAGAGGAGTCGCTGACTGCCCGCCTCATGTGAGTCCAGGCTTCCTGGCTTTGACATGGTGCCCAGCTGAGAACTGGGCAGGATAATCATTATTACCACAGACATCCATCAAAACACACAGCCATACGCGTGCAATCTGAGAGGGCAGAGGCAGGGCCAACAATTAGCATGCGGTTAGCCTGTGATTTTCACTCTCCCTCTCTGAGCCTGGTCCGTGATGGAGCACAGATCTGAGATGAAGGAAGCGTGTTCTTCTGCCGAGAGAAGATAAAAGTACAACAAGGCACTGGGATGGACATAGTGAGCAGGGTAGTTGTTAGGATGGACAGGCCAACACAATCATAGAAATGGGACATGTTCCCATGGAGTAGGATGCTGACACAGCTCCGCTATCGGAAATAAATCTCTTTTGGATCCCGTCAATGGCTCTTACACATGTTTCTTGCATCATAAGTCATTTTCCCCTCTGAAATGATCACCACATGTGAGGCTACACTGCTGGATCCGTCTGACCCAAGAGCACCACGCTTGGAGAGGCTCTCTGCAGGTCTGTTCCACCGTGGACCAGCCATGATGCTGCAGTCCAGGTCTCCCAGACCTTTAAAACGGCAACACCGGAGAAACAACAGCAGTTAAAGCCTGCTCAGTAGCATTTTGGTCTATACTTTTAATACTTTGGGCTTTTCACCTCCACTGAAATACCATAACTCTGTCATACCCTGCCAAACTGTCAGCAGCAGACTTGTTGGGTGTGAAGCTGAGGACGAGGACTATGATGAATTAATGGGGAAACTGACATAAATCATGTCAGTACCATAGGAATCACAGGAAGTACCATCTTTTTCTAATTGAAATTAAATAATTGAAACAAAAAAAGTTCCAAATATTAAAGCCACAAGTAGTGCTGCAGCACTTCTAGAACACGAATTGCTGGATAAGGTGTTTAATAGCTTTTTTACGGAAGTGATGGCCCGAGGCTCTTCTAGCTGAAGCTTTGTTCTTCATGCTTGTATGTTTTTCTCCTCTTCTGCTGGCACCAGTGGGCTGATCAGGGGCTGGGTCAATCTGTCTAAACTCGCTTCCAGATCTGGCCTGGCGATTACAAGGTCGACTGCCATCTCGGAGCCCCGAGTACACACTGAGGTCGGATGTCATTTTATCTGAAGAGGATTACAGAGGTAGCCCTAAGTTTAGTGTGTATGTGTGTGTGTGTGTGTTCACCTAAATACCTTATGAAATTGATATTTTATCTAACAGATTGAAGGCAGTCTCATGGCTTACAGTCAATATATTGAGTACAAATTATGGAAGAATGTTGCTAGACCCCATTTATTAACATTAACAGTTTATTTCAATACATTGGTTTGAACCTTTTGAGTCCATTAAATATGCACACATATAAAGTAACCAAAGGGGTTTGTATCACAGTGTTTTTATCCTGGATAAAGGAAGCAATGTGGGTTTCTACACAAAGTACTGAAAGTAGCAAACTGAAGGAAGGTCAAAGTTGAGGAATGGGACTGAAATGCAGAGACCAGGAATTACACAGCACTAAATCCAACTTGTCCAACTGCCAGGAGAAATGGTTTTCATTAAGCTAGGAATTTTTTTAAATCCATCATTTGGCTCGAGTGTCTAGTGCTTGGAGTTCCTCACGTGTTTTTTGTGTGGAACATTCAGGCTTGCCTTTTCTTGCTCATTTTCAGTGCACTTCTGTCACATCTTCATTTTTCACCATCAGTCATAATCATCATAACTTAAAAAACAACCCTCGTTTTTTAAGAAAAGATTCTCTTGGTTTCTGAAATATGTTATCTTAGTCAAAGACAATGATTAGATAACATTTATCAATTCCTTGACATGCTGCCCATTGATGAACAGGGATCTTTGTTGAAGGTATACTGTGGTATCTGCGGCAACAATGTTGGAGGCACATCCTTTAACTCCTGTAACTTGCAAGGTGGGGATTCCATGGATCAGACTTGTTTTTCCAGCACATTTCCCAGATTTATGATTGAATTTACAGCTTGAATTTTTTTGTGGAGCAAGTCAATATCTTGAAATTTTTGTCGTGTTCCTCAAGTGATTTTTTTTGCTGAAAGAGGGCACTGGCATCAGGAAATAAAAAAAGGTTTGGTAGGTGAAACATGTCATCATGAATGCAGGAGCTTCCATGCGGGTTCCACTGGTTGTCCTTCCTTGTACCCCTGTTGGTAGGTATTAACTACTGCACACCCTGATCAGTCGTGCTGTGTTGGAGATGCCCTGGCCCAGTCACCTAGTGTCACTTTTTGACCCTTGTCAGGCTTTCTGATCCTCACTGCATATTTTTCTTGATGCTTTTGTTCTTCTATACCAAATTGCGCTGCAGCCTGCAATTCAGCAAGTGTGATTGCTGCACAGTCTACAAACCTCCATGCACAACTGTACTAGATCCATGTCCTACAGTGTTATATGTAATGACCTTAATAAGATTGTTGAAATATTTCCCAACCCGTGACTGCAGGCACTGTAGCTAGATAATCAGTGTTAATGTTTTGGCTGACCTATCTTAAACCAGAAGATATGAGAGTATAAACATTAGCTAGCTTAAGTTAGCTTGAAGGAAGGGACTTTCATAGCCTGACTCAACCATCAAAGCGGTTTTATAGAGGACATTTTTGTTTTGAAGTTCAATATGAGCCCTCGGTAACATTCATGTAAAAACACTAACCATCACTTGTTCATTTCACTTTATTGTTTTCTTTTAAAAAATTGACTCAGTGAAGTGAGAGGAAGGCCCAATTAGGGCTGTGGAAAGAGGGCGATTCCTGCTTTTGGCTTCAAAACGAGCACAGATGTTGCAGTGTCTGGGACCATTTTGGAGTGCAGGTAAGTGATGGGAAATGGCAGGCGCTCAACATCACTGCATTTGGGCGCAATTTCCCTCTCTAATTGGACTTCCCACGCTAGACCTGCTTCCAATCAGCTTAGCGTTGAGAACTGCACCCAGCATGTCCTAAAACACAGACACCTTGAAAAACAGTGTCCTTGAAGCCTTATACCCCATTTTTAACCGATCTAAGTACCACCCAGCTGCAATCCATGCTCTCTTTCTCTCTCTCTTGGTCATTCCCTCTCACACACTTATCTGCGATTAACAGACCCCCGCTAGTAAAATTAAGGAAAACTTTCCTGTTTCGAATCTTAGACAACTTTCCCCTTTAAATAGCTTCTTCACCTGGAACCAATCTGTAACTCAAATCAAAGTGTCTTCACATGAAAAGCTCGGTTCTCCGTTCTTCCATTACTTTCCCTCTTTCTTGTTCTCTGTGTCTGGAAAAAAAGCCTCTGTGTGATCTTCAGGCACAAGAGCAGAGTGGAAAAATTGCACCCATCAATGCCCATTATGCAAAGTTGCTTCAAACAATATTCAGACGTCTCTGTGAAAACATGGCCTTGGCTCAGATAATGAACGTTTGCCTACAACAGGCCCGGTTCCCAGCATTCATACTGATGAGAGCGACAAGTGGGACCTTGCAGAAATGTAAAATATACCACTTTGTCCTTGCCGTGAAGAGCCACCCGTCCTCTCCTCCCAGCTTGGGGATGAGTGGAGTGATTAAACTTTAATAGCAGGCCATTGAGAGGTCCAGGGGGACTTTCTCTTGAGTCAACATGCCAGAGCCCATTTCCTCATGGTTCTCTGAGCTTTCCCCCTTCAGCAATGGGCTGCAGCCTCATTAGACTGCTGTGTCTATTGTGTGGAGTGTGCGAGGGCCGACAAAGTCCAGAGAAGAAACATACAGGGTGACAGTTGTGAACCCAGGCCTGAAGGGCAGCAGAACCACTGGAAAATAGTTGAAAGGTGGAGCTTAAAGAAATAGACTGACCCTATACTCAACATGATTCAGATGATTTTAAATCATTGAAGACATTACAGACCTAGATTTTTTCAATACCTGGTTTTAATCTGGATAAATGTAAGGAAGGAGCCAGCATTAAAAATTAGCACTAGTGGACAGAGAAAATTGTGGCCAAAGCAAATTTTACATAACACTTCTCTGACTGATGTCTCTGGAGTAAAACAGATAAAACACAGACACATGCACCATAGATAAGGGGCAAGGATCGGGAGTTATAAGAATATTATACGGGTAGAGTAATGAGATACATATGGGATTCTTAATTAGGACTGAAACAGGGAGACAAATTAGGATGTGGTGCCACCTTGGGTGTAAGATGAGAATCTGAGAAAAGAATGCAGAAGACTCTGCTTGGCGAGCAGAAGCCTCCTGTAGGATCAGCTGTGGCATCCTCCGCTGCTGGCTGTGGGAAAACAGGCAAGCAAGGAGAAGAAATCTGCAATGAACCTGGTCACCCACCGGAACAATGAATGGTGGAAGAGGGAACCAGGCAGAATAAATGCAAAACCTGCCAATTCTGCAAGAACTGGAAAAAACAGTAAGAAGCAAGCCATGAGGCAAAGAAACTGGTAACCTGGTAACCCCGCTGGAACCAAACTGGACCAGGTGATGTGGTGCTGGAACTGGTGCAGATTTGTGAATGCTGTATTAGGATGAAACGGGGAAAGAAACAAAGATGTGGCGACACCTGCTGGCCCAGAGGACATTACAGTTTGTTTTTTGATTTATCTTAGTGTCCCCTAATACTATATCTGAAGTCTCTTTCTAAAATTCAGCCATGGTGCAAACTTACAGACCCTTTTAGCCAGTCCCACAATGAGATTTCCCCAGAAAGGGTGAACATGCATTCACGGAAATTACTCTCAACACTATTCACCAACCACAGTGTTTGGCGCAGACAGGAAGTCATGTCAGAATTTTTTCCAGAATCAACACACTGGTTCGTCAGAGTCTCACGTGACAGAACTAAAAAAAATACATTTATGCTCAATTTTACATCCAATCACCAAGCAACTGTTATGCTTCACACATTTTCAGGTTTGGTGGAGTGTCACTCCCGACCTCGCAGAACCGGAAAGACACCACGCCCAGGACGACAGCAGGTGCAAACTCATTTGTTGACTAACCAGCAGTTCTCAATCTGTTCTTGCCTCAAGCTGACTGCATTCTGACCCCGACTTTGGATTACCCTTCTGCCTTTGTTTGACCCGATGTTGCTGACCACCTCTTCTGCCCCAACTACAATCCTTGCACCATCTCTGATACTGTGTCCCCCCCGAGACAAACTGAGCCTGTTAATCATCTTTGCAGCCAGCCACCTTCGAGTATCACTACATGGAGGTAGGTACAGCGTCTTCCCTCCTGCTTGCTCCCTCCGTGCCCTGGAGAGAAGTCGGAGCTCCTACCACGGTCTAGAGAACAACTGTGCCCGTTCCCCCTCACTGGCACCAGTGCATCCACAATCCAATGCCCGGCATGCTACTTTTTTAGGGGAGGGGCGGTAAATTCTCTGGGAAGAAACAGCATGAGAAATGGGAGGTAACCTTTCCCCTGATCAGGACATAAGGAGACAAATTCCAGATCCGATCGTCTAAGCTGCTGTTCTCAATGGCGAAGCAGAATGGCCAAAGCACTCTTTACACCTATTACCATTTCTAGCCACGCAGAACCATAGACAGGCTGGGAGAACTCGTATTAATGTTAAATGCATGTGCTGTCCACTAAACCAAAACTTGCAGATAGATAATCAATGGTTCAGTTTAACCATTATGATTGTGAACTAGTGAATGTGATATTAGGGAACAATCACCATATTCTATGTCTTATCTAGTGCTTGGTAAATATCGTTCACACATGCCAAAATGCTCCATTGTTACTGTATGTTTTTCATTGAAGATAACAAGAATTTCCTACATGTACAATATAAGCCGTAGTTCAGAGCACATTTTATCATTTATTTTCAGCCCAAAAAAAACATCTGTAAACAATTGTAGCTACTAAACAATAAGTAATACATTCTATGTACAGTACAGGCTAAAAGTTTGGACAGATCTTCTCATTCAACGTGTTTTCTTTATTTTCGTGACCATTTACGTTGGTAGATTCTCACTGAAGGCATCAAAACTATGAATGAACACATGTGGAGTTCTGTACTTAACAAAAAAGGTGAAATAACTGAAAACATGTTTTATATTCTAGTTTCTTTGCTCTGATTACTTCTTTGCACACTCTTGGCATTCTCTCGATGAGCTTCAATAGGTCGTCACCTGAAATGGTTCTCCAACAGTCTTGAAGGAGTTCCTAGAGATGTTTACTTTACTTAGTAGACACTTTTATCCAAAGCACTTGTTGGCCCCTTTGCCTTCACTCTGCGGTCCTGCTCACCCGAAACCATCTCAATTGGGTTCAGGTCCGGGGACTGTGGAGGCCAGGTCTCCACTTTTTGTTAAGTACATAACACCATGTGTGTTCATTCACAGTTTTGATGCCTTCAGTGAGAATCTACCAAAGTAAATGGTCATGAAAATAAAGAAAACACATTGAATGAGAAGGTGTGTCCAAACTTTTGGCTTGTACTGTACATCAAGGTGAGATTACAAATTTAGTACAATTTTAGTACAATAACCATCTGTGCCCCAGCAAGAAAACATTTAAACACCAAAGGTTTCCCTCCAGAATTTTCTTTGACTGCATTGCCATGTGACATTAATTGAAGAATTAACAGTAATTCAATAAGCCATCGAAGGGCAATGCACGCGAGTTGGAGGCGTAAAATCTGGAAGTAAGGTTGAGTGTCCCCTTTGTCCGCCCCCCCCCCCCAGCTACCGCCTAAAGGCTTGAATCATGAGGCCTGCCGGACCTTAAAGCTTCCTTGGACTCCATCCATCTTGACCTGTCTCAGGCACCATGCATGTGCTGTTCGTAATCTCACCCTCCTGAAGGTTCACTTGTCCAGACAAATTTCTATGGCCAAGTGTCCGAGAGGAACACAATAACATTCCGCTGGAAATGTTAGCGGCTAAACATTTTCACAAACATCTGCCCTTGTGGCTTTTTCCTTCAGTGTGATGTGCAGTGATGACTCCAAATTGCTGACATGTTTGCGGCCAGCGGCAGACTCCACTCATGAAGGGGTGTGGGAAAATGGAAAATTTTACAGTGAGTACAGCACAGGCTGAAGTTTCAAAAGCGTTCTGACTTCATCAAATAGTGTAGGTGGTGGGGAGCAGTGAAGTGCAGTGAAACACAATTCGTTTTTATTAATGTGTCTTAATATGAATAGAACAAGACCACATTTACCTGCATAGCATAACCTATTAAGTAGTAGTGATAATACGTCACTTTCCTATGAGGCCACCATGGCAAGCCAACAGGGTCAATAATCACTACGTGTTTTTCCAAGGTAACGCAATTAAAAAACGCATTTGGTTACAGTGTTCTGGCTGTGTTTACTTCTTCCTAGAGGGTGGTGTAACAGTGAATCAACAAGACCAATGATATGTACATATCATCTTTTTTGAATAGTGCTTATTTTGAATATTGACATTTGTATTGGAAACCACAATTTAATTGAATCAATTTTCAAGCCTTCCTCAGGACTTACCTTAACTTTGTCAGTGTGCCTTTACTGGTACACTACCACAGTTTGGAACCACAATTTAGGTGGCTAGGTGACCATTGATAAAGTGGAACAACAGGCAGTAGGAGATTTTACTTGGAATTTTATAGTGTTTTTAAAATGAAATTTTACGTTTAAACTTTACTGTTCAAAAGATTAAGGTTATTTAGAAAACATTTATTTTGTATAAAAAAAACTATTATTTTGTACATGAAAAATTGATCAAAGCAACTGTCCGGACATTGTTCATTTTGAATATGAGATTTGAAATGTAAATATCCTTATTTTCTAACTTGCCATTGACAAATCATTATTCTGGAATATTTTCTATTCAAGCTCATTCTAAAATATACTAGTTTGAAATTCTATCTCTCTTTCACAATTTTCTCCCTACAAATGGCAGCTCATTTTGCTCTTAGCTATTTTTTGTCATTTTGTTGTGCATCATGAATAAACAACTGCAAATCTAAAAGTTGGACTCCCTCCATCACTGTAATAAAATGCAGCAGAGTTTGGTTGTAATTCCTGTTTTTTGTAATTGAGTTTGCTCTTTCCCTTTTTAGGGTGCTGTAGTGAGGGGTTGTGGAATCTTAGAAAAATAATGCGACTCGGGCAATGGTTACAACATATAGGGATAAAAGCACCGGTGAAGCACCATGCCAAGTTGGACACCATGCCTGAGGCCTGCGGGGCTGTCTGTTGCAGCAAGACAAGGCACTTGTTCAACAATTGTCCTCCTAAAATGAACCCAAGCAGCATGATTCTCATTATGGCCCATCTGAAAGAGACTCTTTATTGTCTATCCTAAGACATTCCAGACAATTATGTGGGTGAGAGAGGTCCTCTGTCCTCTCCATCTCATACCCTGCAGTGCTAGAGTCAGTGCCACCTGTAAAATATGAGAAAAGAGATTTTTAGCCATCTGTTACCAACCCATCACCATCATCATTTCAAACTGAATTTTGGACTCTCTGTCAAAGTAGGAATGATTGTTGAAAGTGATAAAAATGAGAATAAATCAGTGTCAAGCATAACAACCCAGAACATTTTGTGGTCACGTGGCTATTTAGTCCTTATTTTCCATCTTCACCATATTTTAATGACATACACTTAAAAGTTTCATTATAGAGCAAAAACTAAAGCACAGTGTTTCAGATTTTAGGTTCTTTGTTCCTCTCAACCTGCAGGCAATGGGGATGTTTTTTTTTTTTTTTTTTTACAGATTTTCCTGTTCTGTATTGGATTGTGTGACAATCTCCAGACTTTCTATCTTCCATAGAGCAGAGGTTGTCTGTGTCAGGTCTGTGGTTGGCTCCTTGTATGAAATTCAAACACCAGCTAGAAGCTGCCTCTCCACAAATCCCATTTCTGCACTGAACGCCACTGAACACGGCTGCTGGGTTTGTACACAGTCTTTCGTGTTTGTTTGTGATCATGTGTTATTATGTCTAATTACTGTCTGAGTTGCCACTAGCGGGGACGATTACAGACGTAGACACACAAGCGAGCCCCTTAATGACAGCCAATTAAAACCTTTAAAAAAAACAAACTACCATTTGGACGTCTGCGAGTTCACGCAAATACCAAATTTCGTCAGTAAAGGAAAACACTGGTTTAGATTTACTGCTTAATGAAACCTAAAACCTACTATGACTACATCTGTTCAATGAAGGTTTAGCTGAAGGGTATTATTATTATTTCATTGCTATTTTGAGTATGACTAAATTGTTGTCTATAGGATAGATCGCCTGACCTTGGAACCATTTTTCAGCCAAAATGATTATTATCTTGAGATCCCCTCGTATTTTATCCGATCTACCCTTTTTCACTTCTGAAACTGTGTATGTCTAATTGATATAGCCATTATTATTCCCTGAATCTAAGTGTTTTCCTGAAAGCGGAAAAATGATCAATGTTTTTTCTAAGCGTCTGTCAGATTGACTGACCCTGGTAAACTCTCCCTTCCTGTTTTACCCGGACAAGCAACCGCCTCTAATTTAATTACCCCAAGTCCTGGAGGTGGACTGTGAAAAATAGAGGTTACCTTTGTGGAGGGTGGCCGTGAGGAGGGTTACATGAATGTTTTTAATAAACCCATTAACCCAGTATTTCTAAAGGCAATAATTTAGCATTTTAGAATCCACAAATATGAAAAGAATATGTAACATATGTTTATTTTCCCAAGTTAAAATGTTATGCAGCTAGCCGGGGCTAGTAGGAATTGGTACATCATGAACTCAAGATACACACAAGATACACACAGATTCACACCACTCATATTTTAATATCAGATCAGTGTTTGATCACATTAAGCATAAGCGGCCACCAGAATAAACATTAATGTGTGTTGCATGCAGAAGAGAACTGAGATTTGTTGGGCTAACCCTAGCTAAACTGACTTAGTCTTGGATTATTTCGCAGCCAAGATGTGCGTAACATCTATATGCAGGACAGTTACTTCTAGTGTAGGCGCTGATGAGATCTTGAGACAGGGAATTCGTTGTGGTGGATGGTGATGTGTGGATAAACCAGAAGACGCCCACTGTCATCAGCAGGCACCTACACAGACGGACCTCAGGTGGTGAAGTAGCACCTGCCCTTTAATCCTACAATTTAATAAGTATCATTTTTCCCAATTTTCTATTGTGTAACATTATATTGAAATTTGCATTAGTTGTAAATATATTTTTTTTTTCGTATGATGACATGCATCCTTGCCCGTCCTTTCCCTGTCATCACAGCTCCAACTACAGTTAACAAAGCAGTGAACCTGTGGATCAGACTCATGTCTCTGTCCTGATATTCACCCTAAACCTTGTCCATATTTGTCACTGTTGTTAAAGTAAAACACTTTTGATTAAAATACAATTAAAACATCTCAGTACAGTCAGGCATTAGCTCAAATGAAGCTAGCTGTCATTTAAAATATAAAAGTGAACTCTGTTGATGGATCGGATCATCGTTTTCATTTACATTGTCAGTCATTTTCTTCCAAAAACAGACCAACGGATGTGACTGTCAGTGGTTTTAACATCTTGGAAACTATAGTGTGGTCACAGCCATTGAACCTTGACCTTTGATGACTCTCTCTTGTCCTTTTTTGCAGTAAAAGGTCAAACACTGTTACCACCCCCAGGGCCATCCACTCTGAGAACCTGCAGTGAAGAGGAACCAGGGTTCCAGGGCTTCACAGGTCACCATGCGGAGGTCACATAGTGCTTTCATCTCACTGAGCAGTGCTCCACTCTCATCTGTTGGCTGAGGCCTGTAGACTGAGGTCGTGTCTGGTCACAACTCTGATTCCCACCCCAAAATGTCCCCTTTCCAGCTGATCAGAACCAACATGATCCAAGGAGGAACTGCACCAAAATAAAAAGAGGCTGATTTCAGCCATCCTGAGTCATCACTGGGTGGGTGAGGTGACTGTGACCTCACCAGCAGTTACCGTTAACATGGTTCAATGTTTATTCACAGTTTCCAAACGAAACAGATTGATTTAGACATGCCAAATGAACTGGCTTTTCCATAATCACTTTGTTATGTTGCATCTGAATGGTTCTTTTTAAATTAAAGTCCAAATAAGTGTCAGAAGCTGCAATTTATCTGAATTGCAGGATGGATGTAGGTTGGTGTGCTTCCTAGATGTGGTAGTTTTTCTATAGCATCACTGCATTAAACACAAGGTTTGCTGAAACAATTAGAATTTAATTTTATTACTTTAAGACAAAAACGACTGTGATATAAAAACATATAATGACATTGTATGATAAAGTGTGTATGATAAAACATGGGACAATTAAAAACAACTTTTTAAATAAATTACTTTCCCTCAGAAATTGAAAGCAAACAGCAAAAATTATAGATTACTTTACCACTGCTTTACATGTTCATTCTAATGTGTAGAAACAAAAATGGTAAATATGAAATGCACATTAGCAGTCTGGAATATGTATTTAATATCCATATACTTGTTACCTTTAAACAACTATTTCCCTGAAATAGTGGCAAATAACATACTTAGGCATCCAAGTCATGAATAAAGTAACATGAAAGGAGGCATTTAACTCTGACCTTCATGCTTGTGGATTGAATTGGGAGGTAAAGTGTATACTGAGAGAAAAATAACAGCAGAATCTGACATAGTTGTTGAAATTGGAAGCATCTGACATCCAATTAGCTGTTCCTGAAAGTGAACCTTTGTTGGTAAAGGGGGACAATGTCGACGTTTGTAGCCAGACAGTTTCTGGCTTCCTGCATGCCCATGAAAACACAGAATTATAAAACAATTCTGTGCTTGTCTGGAGATGCCAGTTGTCCCTGCAGGAGAAGACACATATCATTTGGAAAAATCAAAATCTGAAACAGTTACACTGATGACTTCAGTCTAAAGTTATTGTTGAGTTCAACAATCAGCCAAAAAAGCCATCTGTTTTATTTTGGTTTAAATTGGGCCACTTTTTTACACAAAGTACCCCACATCCTAAAGAACTGAAATGGTGCTGACTTCTGGCCCTCTAAACACTGGCAAACTTTGTCAAAACTGAAATGAATTGATTTCCTTTAATGAAGAAAATGAAGAGAAAATATTTAAGTGTACACAACCATTATTGTACATTTGTCACTTACATTCATTTTGAGTTTTATAGAAACATTGCATTGCACACAACCTGTTCTATTTGCTCTGGCTGCAGGTTTTCAAACACGGACAATTTAAAACACTTTTTACACTTCATAGTTTCAAGTATAAGTTTGGCTAAGCAAAACTGCTAAATTATTTTTTCAGTGCAAATGAATTTTTTTTTAAAAAGTGCAATTTTTTAAAAAAGAATATGAATCCGAAAATGGAAAGTTATTACCAGTATGGAAAACTGATTTGGTCACATGGTGTCTGTACTTTTCTACATATATGCCATGGTTCTGACGCTGGTGGGTACTCTGGGGAGCAGTGTGCCAGTCCGGAGTTTCATACGGTCTAATTCCTGATTGTGTTCAGGGGCAGTGGTGGCCTAGCGGTTGCCGGTTCAAATCACGATCCATTGAGGTGCCACACACCGTCCCCACCCACTGCTCCCCGGGCGCCTTTCATGGCTACCCTCTGCTCACTAAGGGTGATGGGTTAAAAGCAGAGGAAACATTTGGTTGTGTCACCATGTGCTGTGCTGTGTATCACAATGGCAATCACTTCACTTTCACTTCACTTCAACTGATGTTACGTGTATAAAAGCAGTCCCATTGTGTCCAGTCCCATGTCGGGTCATTATATTTATATGTGTCTTTCTGTACCTTGTCCTGTCCTTTGTGCTCTTTCCGGGAAGTCATGCATATGCGAAGCCGTGCCAATCCATGATAATATCTCTACAAATATGCCCTCCAATCTGTTCATAAACACTTTAGATTGCTCATGCATGGAGTCTAGAATTGTGGTGCTGTTTTTATCATTTATTTCCATTTCTCAAACAATTTTCAAATTTTATATAAACTAGATGGTCACGCACACAGCACACAAAATGAGGCACATGCCCACGGACCTCCACCTTCCCTTCATGTAGCTGGAATGGGCCTTGAATTCAAGAAAGCTGTATGATCTCCTTCAAAAGATCATATCACTAAAGGGATTGCTGCAAATGGGTTGGGGGGAACCCTCCTCACATATGGAGCGCATCTTTAAGCATATGAGACTGGGAAATGCTCCTGGCACCAGGACCTAAAAAAATGAAGCCATCAGTTCTGTGTGACGGAGGTGGGCTGGTGATGGTTCCTGTGCTGCTCTGGCCCACTTGACAGCTTGAGAGGTCAGATGTGGATGGCAGGGCGATCTTTTCTGTCTCCTGACTTGGTACTGTTTATTGAATTAAAGATCAGTACAACCACCGCCTCCCCCTGCGTCTTCTTGGGCCTGCATAATTCAATCAGAGGATCTGCTGACGCAGGCTGTGCCCAACTCATGTGAAACCAATTTCAACTCCGCAGACACTGGTGGAGGCAGAAAAAAAACACAACTTACATTTGGAAATATTGAACAAAAGACCGTGACTTTTTAGACAAGTGAAAGGTGAATCCAGCTCAGAGTTTCTCAGGACGACGTCAACTAACCTTAATTCTCTAGACAATGTTTCTTTGCTTGACACCATTCTCCCGTATTTTTTAATCTGGTGCTGGTGATGTGTCCAGATTGTCCATAGTCTGATCACTGAAGATCAAATTATTCTGATAATTTTCATTTGTGTTATCCATAATGCCATGTGAGTTAAAACCTGTTTTTTTTTTTTATTGACAGAGGAATCCTGGTCATGATAAATATATTATGTGGTTTCAGATTTGACCTCTTGCTGCTGAAAAAAATATGAATTGATAAAATGAGATATAATCACATAAATTATTTGTTATGTCATGAAATAGACATATTTCCAAAGTGGCCTAGGCTCAGCGCAATGTCCTGCTTAATGATGGCTTTTTTTAAATGGTAGAATGACTTTCCTATACAGTACTTCTTCATGCACAAACACGATTCTTCTAATGTCTATTTATATAAATTCTGACCTTACAGTGGCAAGACTACAATGACTATAAGATCATTAATAAATATTCGTGCATAACTAAGGACCAAAGTGATCAATCACCCCCCCCCCCCCCACACACACACACACAGTACTGCCTTTTTCCCCAGTGTACTGAAAGAACGTTGGAGAACATTCATGATGAATATTAAAAGGGTTTGGGAATCCAGTAGAATGATTCATGATTCACTCTGACCTAAGACACGTCAACAAAGCCACATGGGTGGGCATGCCTGACGATGACAACGCGCATTCAGACATGACACAGTAATGACGGCCGCTGAGCAGCAATCACTGTGGGTTCCACACAAACAAGCCTGTAATGTTCTGCCTCAGTTTCTAGTTTCCATGGCAAAGGAACAGTGTTCTGGCAATGAAGGATTTAAGATAAAGACAATCCAACTCATGTTTTAAATCAAAAGCTGATGTTGTAAAAGCATCATGTTGAAATGTGTTGCTTTACGTGTCACAAAAAGGTCAGATGTCAAGTGTCCAACTCAGGCTCCAGGCCCCATGCACTGAGATCTCCGTGCCCTGTTCTGATGTCTAGGCTCGTTTCTCCACCTCCCCTTTCCCTGTACAGGTGGTTCTGTGCATGTTTCGGGGTGGTAGAGGCGTGGCTGGAAACAATGTAGGTGCTGTTCTAAAGCATTGTGCTTTCGGCCAACAAAAAACGTGTCTAAAGACGGTGGTGCATTTGAAATGATATTAGAGGCATGTGGGTAACTTATGCTTTTGTTTTTCATTGTTTTTCATGCCTTTGTCCATTTTTATTCTGTTGTGGAAATATCAAAATGGACATGGACATTAATGTTATTTGTACTTCTTTCTATTATGTGTCAAGTCATCAAAAATGTCACTAAAGATCTTCAGATGGAAGCTAGAAACCTTTCTTTTTTCAAAACGTATAAAACCCTGAACATCTCCTACAGACTTCAGTAATGTCAACCTTTCACTGATCTTTATGATGTTTATTCTCAGACCTCTCAGCTTTACAGAGGAAGGTTTGGAATAGCTTGGGAGGTGAAACCTGAATGTGGGGAAGATAGCGATGCTGGATGTGGTGGACAACCTTTTTTTCCACAAAAATACCATCATGTAAATTTCATTTTAAGGCATTTAACAGACCGACTTACAATCAGTCACCCTGGGACAGTCCCCCTGGAGACACTCGGGGTCAAGTATCATGCTCAGGGACACAATTGTAGTGAGTGGGGTTTGAACCTGGGTCTTCTGGTTTTTTTTAGGCGCGTATGTTACCCGCTAGGCTACTGGCACCCCACCATCACTTCTTCGACTGAGCTGATGTGCCCGGCTGGGCCTGATGTGGCTTCACAGAGTCAATGTTCCTTTTTTATCGTCTGTATTAATGGAGCAGTAAACATAGTGAACTGACACCAGCAGGAGCACTCTACAGAAATCCAGAAGAATGTGCTCTGCAAAAAAATATACAATTTTACAAAATATGCTTGTTTTCAACATTCTTTTTACTAAAACGTGGACAGACCTTTTCTGTGACTTTTGGCTACATTTTAATGTCACACTCAACAATACATTATTGTGTCAGATTAAAAAGTAAAATGAAAAATGATGTCACTTTACCCATTGTTCTGCCTTACCAATTTTCAACATAAATTCCATCACATGACTCAGAGATCCCAACGCCATAATTAAAGAATAGTGCAGATTCTTGGGGTCTGTTCTGGATGCAGAGCGGGAGGAAAGTGGCGGATCTGTGCCCCGTGGGGGTGCCGGGGTTTTCACACTCGGCTTGAAGCGGGGAAATAAGAGCTTTCTGCCTGCAGCGGTCAGAATGCTCTACCTGGACCTTGTTGTCCCGCTCTGTAATCGAATTCTCATGCTCTGCCCTTCCAGATCCTGCAGAGGAACCCTCAGAAATTCATACATGCGTTGCCAGTGAAATAAATGTGTCTTTGGCTTGTGACGCCTGTTGTGAATTAAAGCGGCTCTCGGTGAATACGACACGGTTTACTGCTACGAACGAACTGCTAGACAAATAAAGAAGAAAAGCAGAAGAGCAGGTGGTCTCTACCATTTCCCTCCATTGTAGCTTCATTGTAACCTTGTCACTGTGTGTGAAAATATAAGAAATCTACAGGCAACTTCAATGTAAATAAAAAAAAAAATCCTTACCTTGATAATAACACATTATTTAAAAAAATAATATATTTCTTTTTTTTTCAATAAATTTTTGGTAGCAAATGCTCCTTTTTTATTTGTACTTTTTAGCACTCCAGGAGCTCCTTGGAAGATTTCACTTGTTTTTTTTCTTCAGCTGCTGTATTTATTAGATTGACAACGTATTATTAATAAATCTGCTGGAGGGTTGGACAGGTCCAGTATTCTTCTGTAGGCAATTTGGCTGCGGGTCTCTGTAATAATAATGCTGGTGAGTCTGGGGGCGTGGCTGCTTTTAATTATTACACACAAACATCATTACCATTCAACACAAATATAAGCACATTACATTGATTATTAATATCACAATACACATATGCTATTAAACTGTTAGTGCTTTAATGTTTTGCCAAATAGTTCCAATGCAGCCAATGACAATTTCACATTTAAACAAAGACTTTACATTCTACTTATACTGACTGAAATGTTTACTTCTTACATCAAATTACATTTTCATAATATTAATAATAAATATACATCCTTAATGTTGCTATATAACAGCAAATTAAACTGACATGCACAAACAAAGAGAAAGTCATTTATAAAGTGTGTGTGTGTGTGTGTGTGTGTGTGTGTGTGTGTGTGTGTGTGGTGGGGACCAGATGCTGCCGAGCTGCGCGACTCTTATCTGCTCCTCCTAATAAGCGGGATTTGTTGTGGGCTTGACGGGTGCGGCCCCACCCTTCAAGTCCCCAAAAAAACAGCGACAAACGCTCCGTCACTCCGCTCCTCTTAATTGTTTTTCATTTTTCATAAATTAAAAAGGAAGTTCAATAGTAACATTTTATAAAATTTGTACATTTTCAGCAGAAATACCCGAAATGAACGAATCGTTTTGTTAAAATGGTAAATGATTCAGAATATGATTCGGATTATCTTCAGAATATCTTCACGCCACGAACTTCTAAAGTCATTAATTATTATAAATGTAGCGTAAAAAAAGGCTGTTGCTACAGATCGAAAAAGTATATAAGCGTCCTTATATATGCATTATGTAGCTAATTAAATATCGCTATGGGATAGTCATTAAAATAAAATAAAAAGCAACGTTTAACATCTTTAATTTTTTATTTAAAACGGCGAGCATTCTGCTAATGATGGAATGTATGTCTGTAATTAAGAAATGAATTAAGATTAATTCCATTTATGACCGTAATCTTTCCTGAAATTTTCACAATGATCAGACAGAATTATGGATCATAACTGGAATATGATGGCTGCGTTAAAAGCTTGTTGCCGGGTCACCCATGCATCTTGGCCTCACGTGACCCCTCATGGTCCCGGCAAGACTTGTCACCTCCTCCTCCGGCTCCAGGGGGGACAGAGCAGAGCATTGCTCTCCTTCAGGTCCGCACGTCAGTGATATTTCCACTCGCGTGTCGCGCGGCCAGCCAACCCACCGGGGCTTTCATGCTGTGGAAATGAACGCGGACCCGTGCGTCTCGTACTGCGACATGACGGCCATGGATTCCTACTTCAGCCCGTCGGCGGGGTCCCCGCCCGGGGTCCCGTTCAGGACGTTCCTCCCCGGCAGGGCGCAGGCGCGCAGCCCCCTCCAGCCGGACGCCGAGGCTCCGCTCTTCATGCACAGACCCGCGATCAAGCCCCCGCCGCCGGCCGCCAAAGCTGGACAGGACGGAGGACAGGACGGAGCGCTCCTCGCCTGCTACGGTCAGACTTTCTCTACTCCTGCTTTACTCCCGCGGACTCGTGATGGAGGTGCATGTACTGCGTTACTGAGCCTTTACGGCACGTATCCAAAGCGACTTACAATCAGTATTAACAGGGACAGTCCCCCCCCCGGGGACACGATGGTAGTAAGTGGGGTTTCAACCACCCATCACATCACACCGAAGTATTCACTGCACTTTTCCACGTTACTCGTGACTTACTTGTGCTTTACTGGGATTTTATGTGACAGTATAGCACAGAATTGTCAAGTGGGAGGAAATGTCTCCTGTTCAGTCAGATCAGGTGGAGATCGTCCAAATCAGCAACGGATTGTGATTAGAATATAGGTCTGGGCTTGGGCTGGTCCATTCTAACCCAGTTATTCCACCGTACCTCTGTAGCTCTGTTCAGGGTCCTTGTCCTGGAGTCTTTTGCAGGTTTTCTTCCACAGTTGACCTGTATGTAGCGCCAGGTTTATGGAGTTGGTGATCTTCTCACCACTCTTCCATAAAGGTCAGGTTTGTGGAGTTGGTGATCTTCTCACCTCTCTTCCATAAATACGGAAAACTTCTCCGCAGGTCCTCCAGAGTTACCATGAACCTTTTGCTTCTCTGATGAATGCTCTCCTTGCCAGTTTAGGTGGACGGCCATGTCTTGGTACGTTTGAAGTTGTCCCATACTCTCTCTGTGTTCTGTGAGATGCTTTAACCTTCTCCACATTCTCAGCCCTTTAATTTACTCACATGTAGACAATTTCATAATTGCTAAATTAATAACTAGATAGTATTTGGTGGTGTCAGAGTAAAGAGGGAGGAAGATATTAATTTGTAAAAACGACATATCGTTTCCGTCTTTCACAACAGATCAGAAGCAGGTTTTGTGGCTGTGAAGAAGTGGCCGGGTTCTGAATGCTGTCATAAGAAGTTTGTTTTCGAGTAATAAATCCCCACCTCATATACTTTTCATCTGGTTTATTATTGCTGGTAGGTCTCCGGACTAGGATTTTATTTCTGGAACACTGTGAGTGTGAGAGTAGAATATTCTCGAGAGAGAATTAGAGAAGAAAAAACGAACAGAACCGACGGAACTCAGTACCGACACGCAGGTAGCGAAGGACTTTTCTGCGCTTAAATTGGTAAAAAATCTCCGAAATAAATATGACGTGTAATATAACATCGAATTTAATTTCTTCATTCAAAATATCCCATCAGAATTCTGAAAACGATGTTTGAATATCTGAAAAACGATGTTTGAAGTTGAAGACCTCTAAATGTTATAAGAAGTATTATAATATTTCGAATAAGAAATTGAATATCCCCATTATTATTATCACGATTATTGAATATGAATATGTTTAGTAAATTCAGCGCTTTCATCCCGCATATATCACTCAGGTATGAACCAATGAAAACGGGACAATCAGCAGTAACCCGTCATGCACCTCGGATGGGGTAAAATAAAATGAAAAAATAAGAATAAAATTGTTCTTTAATAAGAACAATTATGCATATAATTATGTATCATTATTACGTATAGTGATGTATGTATGTATTAGTATAATTTTTAATATAATATTATTAAAGAAATAGATAGGGCCGCGGTGTAAAGTGTGTGTATATGTGTGTATGTGTTGAAGGCAGATCGGGTGTAAAGTGTGTGTGTTGAAGGCAGATCGGGCCGCGGTGTAAAGTGTGTGTATGTGTGTGTATGTGTTGAAGGCAGATCGGGTGTAAAGTGTGTGTGTTGAAGGCAAATCGGGCCGCGGTGTAAAGTGTTTATATGTGTGTATGTGTTGAAGGCAGATAGGGCCGCGGTGTAAAGTGTGTGTATGTGTGTGTATGTGTTGAAGGCAGATCGGGTGTAAAGTGTGTGTGTTGAAGGCAGATCGGGCCGCGGTGTAAAGTGTGTGTATGTGTTGAAGGCAGATCGGGTGTAACGTGTGTGTTGAGCGCAGATCGGGCCGCGGTGTAAAGTGTGTGTACACAACTAAATCATCAAGGCACTGTCAGAATATCATGCATATTATGACAGTCAAATCTGGCAGGTTTCACACACTGATTCCATTCACAATTCCACCTGAAATCCTTTAATATTATATTGCAATATATAGTTATATTTTATTATAGTATTAATTCATTTATTATTTTACATAAAGAGAACATGAACAGAAACTGTTGAATATTGATTGCTGATAATATTAAATGGGTGAATTGCTGTCATTAAACACAGTAATTGGTTGATTGACAGGTGACATTGTGGAAGTGTATGAGGTGCACATCAGAAAAGAGCCCTGAACATTTGATGCATCTCCATGATGTACAATGCGTCCGGAAAGTATTCACAGGGCATCACATTTTCCACATTTTGTTATGTCACAGCTTTATTCAAAAATACATTAAATTAATTTTCCTCTCAAAATTAATGACAATGTGAAGGTTTTAGCAAATTTATAAAAACTAAAAAAATCTGACAAAACACATGTACATAAGTATTCACAGCCTTTTGCATGAAGCTTAGGTGCCTCCTGTTTACTCTGATCATTCTTGAGATGTTTCAGCAGCTTAATTGGAGTCCAACTGTGGAAAAAACAGTTGATTGGACCTGATTTGGAAAGTCACACACCTTCTACATAAGGTCCCACAGTTAACTGTTCACGTCAGAGCACAAACCAAGCATGAAGTCAAAGAAATTGTCTGGAGACCTCAGAGACAGGATTATCTTGAGGCACAAATCTGGGGAAGATTACAGAAAAGTTTCTGCTGCTTTGAAGGTCCCAGATGGTCATCCATAAGTGGAAGAAGTTCCAAACCACCTCTACCTGGCCGGCCACGCACCTGAATCCCTCTCAGTCCATGAAATGATGAGACAGAGATTGAACCCTTTTGGTATGAATGTAAGGTGTAAGGTTGGTAGGAAACCAGGCACCACTCATCACCAGGCTAATACCATCCCTACAATGAAGCATGGTGGTGGCAGCATCATGCTGTGAGGATGTTTATCTGCTGCAGGAACAGGGAGACTAGTCAGATGACTGCAGCAATGTACAGACACATCCTGCATAAAAAACTGCTCCAGAGTGCTCCTGAACTCGGGTGATGGTTCGTCTTTCACCGTTACAACCGTTGAGATGTGCTGGGTGAAACTGGCCAAGGATAGGTGTGCCAAGCTTGTGGCATCGACAAATTTTTGAAAAGTTTTTCAATTTTTTAATTTTTATACATTTGCCAAAACCTCAAGTAAACTTGTTTTCACGTTGCCATTATGGGGTGTTGCATGTAGAATTCTGAGGGAAAATGCATTTAATTATTTTTGGAATAAGGCTGAAACAAAAGAAAATGTGTAAAAAGTGATGTGCTGTGAAAAGTTTACAGATTCACTGTACTTAGTCTCTGATTTTGTCCGCCACTGCTGTATTGTCCACCACTGCTGCTGAAGCAACTCAGGGTTAAAGGTCGCACTCCAGGGTGCAGTGGTGGTGTCGTAGCAGGACTGGTAGGGCTGTGTGGGAAGTGAATGATTTGCGGCTGCCAGGCTGTAATGAGCAGGAGCGATAATGATCCATAAAGATCTTTAATGACCCAGACATATTTGAGAATCTGGTGCCAGCCTAAAACTCTGCACTCCGTTCATCCATCCAACAGAGAAGCAAAAAATAACAACCGACAAATGAGCTTAAAATGAAGGGCGGAGTCCCAACCGAGGGCCTGTTTATAGTTGAAGGATGAAGTGGAAGCATTTTTCACTGCAGCCAGGATTTCAGCCCCTCTGTCATGGGACAGTGTGATTTTAACACCTCACTCGGCTTGGTTCACACATCAATTATCAATTATTATTAATGGGGCTTTTCCAAAAGAAACACAAACGCCTTTATACCTTCATCAGCCATTAAAAGTTCCTCAGGTACCTGCAGCTTCAGTTCTGATTTTATTGATCGGAGAATGGATGCATGGATAAAAAAGCAGTAGTGTGTCTGGACCACTTATCTTGCCTGAAACCAACAATGTCTCATATAAATTTTAGTTTTTACCTTGCAACTGTATTTTCATCGATTGAAAGAAATTGACTACTCTGTAAAAATACCAATAACCTGAGCACAATTTATGTAAAAGTACAACATAAACCTTGCTACCTAAGTAAAAATAATTTTAGTAACTTCCTTTTAAATGTACAAATACACAGAGATTGTATGTGCTGTGCCACTGTGTATAACAGCTGGCATTAATGTTAATGTATTTGGCTGTTTTTATAGCACCAATATAAATACCATATTTCCAGGAAGAAGAATATGTGTTTACAAATCTGAAGGCAAGTTCTGCTTTTATTCTCACCCCTGTTGGACTGCACTGCAGTATTTCCTACATAGATTTGTGCACTTGAAGGTCATTTATGCTTTCTTTTTAATGCAGCTAGAAGGGGGACTTGGGGTAGAGTTGGCTCTTCAGCATTATAGTAACAGTAATTTTAGATTTTTAGTCAGTAGAACTAGAACAGTACTTTATAGAAGTCTATGTATGTAGTTCCATGGGCACAAACAGGGAAATTAGTGAAAAAAAGATATTTTCCTCAGTATACACGAATCCATCTTTGCTTCGCAGGAGTAGCGGGCATGAATGGTTGGGTTAAAATGGCTGGAGAGACTCTTTATGGCTGTGATAGTGTAGTAAACAGTGACCTTTGAGGTGGTGGTGCCCTTGCAGATCTGGAACTGAACAACCTTTTATTACGGGGTTAAACCATTAAGCTGCAATGCTGGTGTTACGCGGCGCTTGCCCGCAGGCCGTAGCTGAAGGGAGTCGAGTCGCTAGGAGTGATCGAGCGCTCGCGAGTCGGCTGGAATGCGCTGGGCCCATCAGGAGACCTCGCATTAATCCGGGGCAGATGTGTTCACGCAACCCATTATTCATCCACCTCCCAAAAAACGACACACAACGAGTGGCTGGTTTACGTAACCTTGCCTCTAGAGGAGATGAGACACACGCTCCATAATGACAGACATGCAGGTGTGTTTGTGTGTGTCGAGCGTATGCGTATGGCCCTTCATCACAGTACCTGGTCATTATGTTCATGCTGGACGGCGGCGCCTGACCCTGAGCCAAATGGAACTGGGGGCGCAGGAACGTATTTCTGCTCCAGCAGCTTAAGCATCATTAGAAGCCATAAAGAGTGGCGGCAGACTTTTTCAGCTGATTGAAAAAAGAGAAGGAGGTGATGGTGAAGGGGTTTAAATGATCTGAGCCGTACCCTTGACAGCCACGAGCCATTAGGAGAAGTGGTGCAGGGTGCAGGCCGCAGGCAGAATGGAAGTATGCCTCCCTTACTGTTGTGTATGAAATAAGGCCATCGAAAGGTGAGTGTCCAAAGAGGACACTCCTAATGGAGTGCATGAGGAAGAGCAGCTTATGTCTCTCTGAGTGCCACAATTATGGCCAGAACGGTTTAAGCTATTGAATTACTTTTCACAGGAGGCAGTTTTATTCCCAATATGATATTAATAATAATAGCTACACAACCTTTAAACACACAAAAGCAATGTATACTGAGAATGATCTGCATTTTCAGGACCAAGGTTAAAGGCGAGGTTAATTGCATCTGTCACAACAGTGGAATATTTGACTTCAGAGCCGATGAGACTGAATGTCCCCAGCCTCCAGAGTGGTGGCCTAGTGGGTAGGGAAACAGAACCGTAATCAGAAGGTTGCCGGTTCGAATCCCAAGGCACCAATCCCCACCCACTGGTCACTAAGGGTGATGGTTAAAAGCAGGGGACACATTTCGCTGGGTGCTGTGCTGTGTTGTCACATGTGACAACTAATCACTTTCACTTCGGTATCATAGAAAAGTTGGTTACAGTTTGTAAACGGATGCACTATAACATGCTGTTCGAAGAGGCTACCTTTCTCTCCTGTGTTCAGAGTAAATGGTTCAGGATTCATACTGTAATGTTCCTCTAGAGCACTATAGAATAAGTGCAGCAAAACTCATTACAAATAGTTGTGAAGTTCATATTCCTAAATTACCTGTAAATGGTAATTACAGTATATAGTAGTCATTATGTTTTATGATAAGAAATTATTTAAATGGGTAATTAGAAATGTTTTTTTTTTAATTAAACTATTTGTAACCAAAGACTTACTTCTTGTCAAATGTTTAAGGGAACTTAAAAAGTGTCAATTAAATATTACCCACAGGATTTACATAATTTAAAAAAGAAACCTGATCTTTAATGATGTTTGTGACATTGACAGACACATGTTTAAATGATCCAGGACGAGGAAGTGGCATCCAGGAGACTTGCCAATCATCAGGCCCCTCCCAGTTTAGTCTCTGCCATTATAGACAGTGTGCTGGGTGACAGAAATAATTGCACGGCAACAAATTCTGAGGATGCCTGACCTTGCACTAGTGTTCAAGCACCATGCATAGAACACAGCACTGTGCTCAGTGGCACTACACACGGTGACAGCTGTGCACATGGTTCTCTGTGGCACACGTCAGGCCATCCATCAGACTGCAGTGTTAACGGAAACACTTCCCTGCTTCCCCATGAAGACTGCATTCCTGCTCGATCTGCTGGCATGCATCTTCCCTCGGAAACATCTGGAAACTTACCTGTGTCTCTCCCACATATGCTGCTGCTAGTACACCAGCCCTAGTCCAGAACCAGGCTGAGAACCCTGCAACGATCACATTCCGTCTTCCATGAACGGCACAACCAGTAAATCCCGGTCTTCAGTTTGCAGTTTGATAGTAATAAAAAATATTGTTCATACATAGATTATTCATATTAATCAGTTTTGAGCTCCTAATTGAAAGTGGTGTACTGTACGTGTGTTAAACAGGACTTTTTTTTTTCATTTCAGAGTGGCGGGCCATTAACCCCTCCCTGGCGCACCCCTAATTTATAGTGTTTCTTTAATTTGCCATTAGCTGACCCTACCAATCACATTCCATAAAAGCTGAGGGGGCGTCCTGCCGCTTAACAGCCAGTTAAATTACACTTTGATGTTTTCCTCTTGTTTCTAACAGTGATTAAATGGCTGACCCCAATAAACATTCGACCTTTCCTAATTCAAAGGGTCTGCCTACAAATACAGGCCACGTACATAATCCAGAATTCAGGAACAGTGGCTTTAAAAGCGGTCTGCACCTCATATGGAGAACAGAACAGCGCACATCTTTCCGGATCGCTCTGGCCTCTCAGTGTTTAGGGAAAAGCTATCAAATCCAGACTATACTTTTTTCCGGCAAAAAAAAAAAAAAAAAAACTGGCTCCGGACAGAAGAATGCAAACTGGTTCAGTTTCAAAAACCTTGTTGTGTGGCGCAGCAGAGTTATCGCTGCGTTCGAAGGGTGGGGATCTGAAACGTTCCCCACAAGCATCTCTGCTCTGCCTGAACAGGAATCCTCTTCTGAGCATTCGAGCTGGTAGACTGAACACAGCCCAGCAGCACCACTTGATAAGCGCACCTAAAACCGACATAATAAATACAAGGCCACATATTAATCACTTTTTATTTTAAATGAATGGTTGTTGGTGTACATTTTTTTTTAAGAAAGATGGTTTAGTCCAAACCCATTTCAACATTCTGAAACAGCGGGAGACGGTCGAGTTATCCTCTACAACCTGCCTGCGGCAGGATTTTCTCTTTTTCTCGCCGAGTGAAAGGGGGATTTTGTAAAAGAATTGGAGTTGGATTTAGTTTTATTTCCATGCGGCATGTTCCAGCCTATTGTTCTTCAAATTAGTTTAATGTTGATTATTTTTAAATCCTGACTATTATTTTAACATGTTTCTTTTTTATTTGAGTTTTTCTATTTGTATTAGTACTATTTTTGACTCTTTGTATGAAAGCACTTTCAGCTGCAATTCGTGAGGTGCTTCTTCTCCTTCTCAACCCGTACAGATCAGAGAAGCACACAGAAAATAATGTATTTTTCTGTCCTGCACTCACCCCATAACCATGCTATGGATTCCAAGTCTGCACTGTAAACCATCATAATTAAAATCTTGTGCCTGCCTGCAACATGCGCTCTATGGTATTTTCATATTTCTTTTTTTTTTTTTTTTAGAAAACATTACAAAAACGGCAACAGGCAGGGTTTTTGTGCACGACTAATGCGAGACATGGACATCTTCTTCTGGATAAACACCAGGCCAAATCCACTGTTTGATTTTGGCTCAGCATTACTTCAGTTCAACATTCTGACAGCAGAGTAGAGCTACCATGTCATTTTAAATCAGACCCATGTCCAGCCTTAGATTTCCTCTAAGTAAAATAATTAAAAGGGCTACTCTGTTTTTTCACGGGCATTTAAATAAAATGAGAAATGGCTTTTTAATACAAAGAACTAAAGAATCTTCAAGCACTTGATTTATTTGAAAAAAAAAAAATCAGTTTTACAGTGCCTTATGTGCAGTGAGAAAATAGGCTCCTGTTTGATTTGCGGGTGATACCTAGGGTGACCAAAACGGTGTAGGAGTCAACGTAGCTGCCAACATTTTCCAAAGATTCAGATTCATTTTAGGCAAATTCATTTGGATCAGAGCAATAGGTAAAACACGAGGGGTAAATAAAACCTTGCCAAATGCAGCCTTTATCTTTAAAACCCAAGAAGCCGTGTCAGTCCCCCATATTCTGGATCCTCTAAATTCAAACCAGACCCCATTCGGGATGATTTATTTACTCCTGCCTTTGCGTACACAGCATGAACGCTCCAATTCAGACAGAAAAACTGTATTTCCCGACAAGGATAAAGAGAGGTCTGTGACAAAACGGCAGTCCATGAAATCAAAGGTGACAAAAGGAATGTTGTGTACTGAGGGGTGGACATGGAGGTCAGAAGGAGCACAGTAAATGGAGTCCAGGGGTCTTTTGAATTCAGGTGGACTGATGCTTACTTGGGGTCATGAAATAAAAACAATCAGCAACTCACCTTACTTTTCCATAAATCCTCTCTATTTCCTCCATTAAGAAAGTTGTGGGTTTTTTGTGTGCAGGATCATTTTTGACTGAATCAATGATTCAGGGTGATACACTCTGTTAACACTAGTGCTAACTCTGATTTTCAGATCCTGTCAGATGTCTGATGTTATAAATTCACATCAGTGCAACTCATGACTTGATTATATTGCAATATGGTACAATATTTAATATCGGATTAAAAAGAAAGGGCTCTGTTTTTGACCTGGCACTAGGTGCAGTGCTATCTGATCATGCATGGACACAGGTAAAATGCAGCAAGCGTTTTCCATTGGTATGTGCTTGACGTCTGTAACCATCAACAAGGTTCCTTGAGCCTCTTCTCTGTCTTGGATCCTAGGTGGTGGAATGAACTTCTTCTAGATGCTAAAACAGCTTCTAATGAACACAAGCTAACAACGTTAATTTTTAGAAATGCTATTATATTTATATATGACCAAATTAGGGATTCTGAAGTAATTTGCTCTGCCAAATGCTTTAGTAGCAGCCATGCTGGATGTCTTTACTGGCTGCGCCGAAATGCACAAAATCCATTTTTTGTGTTCAAGGGCACTCTTGTGCAGAACAGACTGGACAAGAAGGCATCAGATTTCATCATTTATAAAATGATTCATGCATTTCAGCATTGACAAAAATGTATGAACCTGTTTTAGGAAAACCTTAGACAATATTCAGCCCTGAGTATTGTTATGTATTTACTTTATTGTTCATTGATATTCACAGGTAGTATTGCTCTGAGACTATCTGAGACTATCTGAGAGTATCTGTTTGAGGTTATTCTTAAACATGCAATCTTTTATGATGCCTAAAAGCTTTTTTTTCTAATTTCCAGGTAAAGAAAGCACTGGGCTGACAGACGCTGAGTTGCCCTCAAACCAATCTGACCCCACAGGGATGGACAGCAGCTACCTGAGCACAAAAGGTCCGGAGGGGAAGGTCCCGGAGGGGCGGCCAGGTTCCGAGCTGACCAGTCCCCTGGACAAGAATGAGGCCGAGAGCAACAAGGGCAAGAAGAGACGAAACCGGACGACCTTCACCAGCTACCAGCTGGAGGAGCTGGAGAAGGTGTTTCAGAAGACCCACTACCCAGACGTGTACGCCCGAGAGCAGCTGGCGCTGAGGACCGACCTCACTGAGGCCCGTGTGCAGGTATGTCCAGCAGATCTTACATCTCCAGGTCCAGTCAATAACTGGAAGTCTCTTTCTGAATGCAAATTGCTCCCCGGGCATTGGTGGCCTAGTGGTTAAGGAAGCGTTGCCGGTTCGTTCCACCAAGGTGCAACTGAGGTGCCACTGAGCAAAGCACCGTCCCCACACACTGCTCCCCAGGCACCTGTCATGGCTGCCCACTGCTCACTCAGGGTGAATGGTTAAATGCAGAGGACGCGTTCCGTTGTTTCACTGTGTGCTGTTCTGCAGTGTCTCACAACCACTTCACTTTCAAGACATTTTGTCATGATTTACGATAACTTGACCAATGCAAAATCCATCACAGATTTTAAAAAACAATGTGGAGGAATACAAATGAAACTTTAAGATGCACTGAAAGAATATTGTTGACATCCTTCATTGGTGGGTTCTGGCGCAAGTGTGTTGCACTTTGCTTCATACCAGTCTGAGAATAGTGGTTGTGGAGTCGTGTTGTTCTGCCACCTCTGGATGCTCAGTGAGAAAGCCGCCCCTGAATATGATTTTTTGCGGTTAATTTCTCAAGCTGGCAACATATTTCCTGAGTGATTGTATTCAGCTTGTGGGCAGTTTGATGACCAGGTTCTGGGTTATATTAAGCAGGACCGTGGGATGCTCGCTTGGAACTAGTCTGTGAATCTGAGGTGGATCTGTTGGCAAATTCCTCGGGGATGACGCACCCGTCCAGCGACTGGCGCTGAGTTCACATTAACTACATTCCTCCAGCAATAATGGATGCTAATGGATGGCTGTAAAAACATAAGCAGCAGTTGTTGCTCTCAGGAGGTACGGTTGTGCTAGTCAGCAAGATCTGGTACAAGCCGAGGCAGCAAAAAGCAACAGTTTGGAACATTTTTAGAAACAATTTTCAAAAATGAGTCCATTTCAGTCCAGCCGGCAGCAGTGCTGAGAACAACGTTGAGGAGGTGATTGGCAGCCGGCTCTGCTGTGGCGGCGGATGGGTGGGTCTGCGTTCGTGTGGGATGGTGATTGAAGTGCAGGACCCCTCAACGAGCTCCAGACCCAACCAAGAGGCCAAAGGTCAAACGTTTTTGGAAAGCGCCGGCGCATGTTCAGGCTACCTCGCTGCATGGCGTTTGAAGAGAGAGAGAAAAAAAGATCGGCAGAGTCACGCGACGGGGGGATAAAAAACACTTTCAGGTGCCACGTTCAATTTCCCCACACGCTGGCGTACACAGTCAGGCGAGGGCGCCTGGCCGTCCTTTCAGACCTACAGTAAAATAACTGCATTCATTTGGCGTCCAAACGAGAGCGTCCATCCCTCCAGATGAATCGAGTTAAACCGGCGGGCTGACAGCAGCCAGAGTTACAGTGGGGTTTGACCCGTATTTCAAAAAGCATACCTAACAGGCCTACGCAATCCGGAGTGAAACCTCGCATTTGGTGTATTTGTTTACATTAAACAATATCATTCTCACGAATGAATATTTGATGGGAAACGCCCCGTACCTTTTGGGTCAGGGAAAGGTTGCGTCTCAGCGACAGCAGACGCCGTTTATCACATAGAGCGAGGCTAAAGTCAGTCAGTCGGACTTCAAAGCGTCTCTCGCTCCGTCTCTCAGCTTGGGAACATAAATTTGTGGTTTTAATGGGGTTGTTGGGTAGCTGCTGCGTTTATACAGTTCTGCATCAAGTGCGTGGTTTTAAATATAAAGTGCATGAAGACAGCAAGTACATGAAAAAAGCACGACATGCTTTGAAATACAGGTCAATACTCAATACTCAACACACACACTTTCAATCTGAGCTGTTGGTAACATTTCTGCATGTTCTGTTGTTGGAGACTCCAGGGACAGAGAGAAGCTTGTGCTGTTCCCTGATGATCTCTCCTCCCAAACATTTGGCCCGGATTCATTTTTTTTTTTCATTTTCACAGTTGCTGTTCAAAGAAAGCTTGGAAAGACTGTGCCGAGTGTGTGTGTGTGTGTGTGTGTGTGTGTGTGTGTGGGAGACAATAGTTAGTGAACAGTACCAGATAAATGTTAAGGCAGTGTGTGCCTGCAAGCGTGTGAATAATTGTAAATGTCGATGTGATGTGTGTGTGTGTGTGTGTGCGTTACTCTGGCTTCTCTTGTCTGTGAGCTCATAAGAGGTCGTGGAGGGCAGCTGGGGAGAGCCGGGGGTTTAGGCATCAGGAAATTAAACATGAAATGAAAACAAGCCCCAGTTTGAACATTCTCCCATCTCACTTTCCAATATCCACACTTCCTCCACAAGTTAAAAAGGAGGAAAAAAGGAGGAGACATGTCAGCAAGACAGGGAGACCAGCGTCACACTGCACTTGAAAAATATCAGCAAATTTAAAACTATGCCACATGCATATCTAATCAAGTATATGATGATATCTTCTGTTTTTCTGTTATGATATCCAATCTACCTCACATTGAATTATTAAAACTTTCCTTCCAGGATTTTTTTTTTTTGAGGAAAATGGTTGCAGTGGAAACTTGCAATGCAAGTTGTGAAATTGTGAAATCTGTTTTTGTTCTAGTGAGAATAAAAAGCACTCTTCCCAGGATTACAAAATAAATATGTTGTTCCTTATCACTTTTCCACAAAACAATAAAATCTTGCACAAAAAAGTGCACAGAACATTAACATAGACCCTAGCATGCCACCATTATTGGTCAAATTTGGGAACGTTATTAGATAAAATTACAACTGAAGGACTGTATGAAAATATTAAATTCATAAATAGCCAGGCTGCAAGATTTCTTTGATGCTGATTCGCATGTGTGGGTAGGAGAGCGTCTCATTTCGGTTTCAGTTGATTTCCTCCTGTCATCGTCCTCGTGAAGAATCCTCTGCTCACCCAGTTCTGCTGGTGTGGCTTCAGTAATCTTGCAGCTTGGTGTGATGTTTCTTCTTCTTCTGAGTTCAACATATGCAACATATAGCCCTAGGATTGACCGTATAAATTGCAATGTGGGCTTTGGGCTAACCCAGAATGACACTATATAACTCCATCCCTCCACTGCTGCCTTCTCACAGGCTTCACTGATCCACACACAGCAACCAGACGCGCCACCGCGGGAAGAGCATTTCATATTTAGTTAAAAAGTGAAATGATTTGTGGTTTTGTTTTTAAGACTTGAGGCCAGAGTGTAATATGGCGGATGAAAGGAAGCCCTAATAAAATGTAATATTCTCTGAGTGAGGGGGGATTGCACTCTTCCACATTAAAAGCGCAAACATCCATAAACCCGGCCTGTGCTGTGTGCCAACAGCTGTCAAATAAAGAAGGCATATTTGAGGGCATGCATGTGTGTATATAGTGTATGTCAGTGTGGGGAGAGAGATAGAGTTTTGAGTTTGTGCATGTCAATTTCATCTATAATCATATATAAGGCTATTAAACTTAATCAAGTTGTCATAGTGCAACAACCTTGGCAGGTTGGGTTCCTTACCCACTTGGCCACCATTGCCCCAGATCATATTATTACCTTTCGTTTATTAAGGCTGGTGTCTCAGACGTGCAGATCTGCTGGAATCTGGCTCCATATGACTCTTTGTTTTCAGAGGACTCCTCCCAACACCAGTGTTCACATTTACGCACAAATCTCACACAGTGATACTGACCTAAATCCGTAATATTTTCCCAGCTCTGATATTACCCACATTTTGCATCTTCCCACATTCCTTCTTTTCCCCATAAGCCCCTCGGAGTTTTTGGAAGGGCTTCTTACACATGTGCTCCTCCCCATGCCGTTTATGTGCGGTCCCTGCGTGCACAACAGCAAAGCATAACCCACAAGCCATGACTTCAGCTGAACATCCATCATACAAATCACTTCCATGATGCAGCAGAAGCAGCAGCAGCATGGAGGTATGCGGAGGTGCTGAAAAGCAGGACCCGAATGTAAAATTCTATTCAGTATAGAATAAAACAGCTGTTGTCAGCTAAAATTTAATTATTTTACATTGAAGATTAACATGTTATCACAACTTAAAGTTCATATGCTATGTGCAGGAAAACTCATGCTTATTGTAACTGTGCCTCACACATTAAGACTAACACACTGGAATTATTTTAAACTGGTGCTGAGTGCAGCAATATGCATTTTTTGCTAGTGTAAGACTTACATGAATTAACATATATAACAAGAAAAATACACGATCTTTTATGTTATGTCACTTCATCCAACCCAACCACCTGTTCGCTGGATCCAAATCCTTCCATAATGCTTCAATGTGTTAATCCATCCCATCATCCATCATTAATAAGATCATAACATCTGGTCTCATCCCAACTTCCTTCCTATTATTAAGTTGCCATCCAAATAGATTTTGTCCTCTATGGTCTTTACTTACAGCAATATTTTTGATTCAGGTTATGGCGAAGATGCTGTACTATGGAATGTTTAAAATTTCCAAATCCCCTTTCAGATGGCTGAATAACTGCAGGAATCTCATAAGTGTCATTTTGATAGTGATAAAATTATACTAATTTACCCTGCAGTTGCTGAGATATTTTCAGTTTATTTTGGATGTCATTTAAATTTTTTTTTTTGAAAGGGGTCGAGAGGTTTTGCACGTATCTGTTCTAAACCTGTTTTTCCCTCTGCCATTACTTTGTAGTGACATAACTGTTGCAAAACTGTTTCTTATTAGAACACCCAGGTGTATTAATTTTTTACACAAACAGCTCTGTCCCAAATCAATGTTTTTGTTTGCTGAATGCTGGTTGGAATCTGCAACTCTTGGTCTTTTTTTGGTGGATCTATATTTTGAAAATATGAAATTTAATTCTTGGTTCTGTCACTCAGAACACAATCTTTAAATATAGTAATGAATTTCATTTACCTTGTTACTGTCCCACTTACTTACTGGGGTACTGTCCATGTCACTACTAATTGTAAGTTGCTCTGGATAAGGTTGTCTGGTAAAAGTATAGGAGACAAAGACAAACTGGAGCAACATCAAGTTTAGGTAATAAACAGAGTACAACACACTAAGACCATGAAAGTTACTCTCATTACAAGCAGAGAATAAAATATTTCAAACATGCTTCCATCTTAACGCAGTGAAATGGAACATGGATTTTTGGGGGTAAAAGCTATGACTGTGCTTTCCTGCATGGCCGTGGCTTTGGGGTGATTAATGGGCAGCAGCGGCCCCTGGAGCGCTGTACAGCCAGCAGCCGTTGGCTGAGGGGAAGCAGAAGAGCCTGAATCAAAGCCGTCGGACCGGACCTGTGCAGGCAGGGGGAGAGTTCACCGCCGGGCATAAATAGCCGAGCGTGGACAGCAGATTAAAAGACGTCAGCCTTGAAACCTGTGGATGGAGCTTTCAAGTGCAGGATAATTTATGACCCTCCTCACTCTTGCCTCTCTTCACTCTGACTCGGCCCATCGGACAGAATTTTCTCATGGATTTTCTGGTTTAGATCAATGTATGAATCCGCCCCCCCGTGGTCTGTTCTAGATCACTTCACAGACATTCTGCGGCAGATGATCACAAAAAAATCACTAATATGACATTTTGACAAAAAAACTTCCTGCCAAAACATTGAATAACACTGATAATCTGGTTAAAATGAGGCCTGGATATATTATTAGGACAACCAGTGAACCCAATTATTTTTGATGCAGTCATAATGCAGGTTCAGATGAAAGGTGAAAGTGATTAGTTGTCACATGTGAGACACCACAGCACAGCACCAAGTGCACACAGTGAAATGTATCCTCTGCATTTAACCCATCCCCGGAGGAAGCAGTGGGCAGCCATGAGTGGCACCCTGGGAGCAGTGTTTGGGGATGGCACATTGCTCAGGATTTGAACCGTCAGCCTTCTGATTATGGGTCAGGGTCCTTAACTGTCAGGCCACCACTGCCCAGTAACAGATGTCAGTTTGTTGTGCATGGTGCTACATAGTTGCAGACCAGTCAGGCTGCCCATGCTGGCCCATGTCAACCACCAAAAGTGACAACAATGTGCAAGTGAGCATCATAACTGGACCACAGAGCAAGGGATGGTGGATGAAGGAGTTCTGGCCTGATAAATCACATTGTTTTTAGCATCATGTAGATGGCTGGGCGTTTCTGTTTTTGGTTCACATATAGGCATATAAGCATTTAAAAGCATTTCTCACATATAGGCTATTTAAAAGATCCCTAAAGACAGGTAGAGCAGTAGAGCTCCTCTATATAACCCACATATAAACAGGCAGCTGAAGTTCTTTCAACTCATGTTGTTCTAGGTATGGTTCCAGAACCGCCGGGCGAAATGGAGGAAGAGGGAGCGCTTTGGGCAGATGCAGCAGGTCCGTACCCACTTCTCCTCTGCCTACGAATTGCCCCTGCTTACCCGACCAGAGAACTATGCACAGGTATGTCACCCCAGGCACTGTCCTACAGCTGTTTCCTGTAATGCAGTAGAATGCATCCGTAAAGTATTTACAGTGCATCACTTTTCTCACATTTTGTTATGTTTTAGAGCCTTATTCCAAAATGGATTTATATAATTTTTTCCTCAGAATTCTACACACAATACCCCATAATGCCAACATGACAGGTTTTGGCAAATGTATTAAAAATAAAAAACTGGAGAAAACACATAAGGATTCACAGCCTTTGCCATGAAGCTCAAAATTGAGCTCCCCTGATCAACCTTGAGATGTTTCTGCATCTTAACTGGAGTCCACCTGTGAACAGGCTCGGGCCAGCGGTGGCCTTCTGAGTAAGAAAGTGGACTCTTACTGAAGGTTGTTAATATCTAGTGTTTATGTCTATGGCTGTGTACCACAATGATAAAAAGAATAAATTGCACCCTCACATTGACGTGGGTTTCCTCCCGCCTTCCAAAGGAATGGCGACATTAAATGGGGGTAAGAGAGTAAGTGTTCGTTGATAGGTGGCTATTTACTGTTGACTTAATGCTGCATTCAGTTTCCAACTGGGAAAAATGAACAATCCAGCAGGAGATTTTGTTCTCTGTACTTCAGTGAAGGACTTTACTGTGACTTCAGCGTTTGACGCAAGTTCCCAGAATAGCCTCTGACAGTAAACAGTGTTTTACTTAATTTCAATCACTAAGGCCATTACGATTTGCTTGAGAATTCAGTGTGAAGGACATTGTTGCTTATTTTCTTTCAGATGCAGAACCCGTCATGGATCAGTGGAAGCAATGCTGCTTCTCCAGTGCCTGGCTGTGTGATCCCCTGTGACACCGTCCCACCCTGCATGACCCCCCACCCTCATGCAGCCAGTGGGGTCTCTGACTTCCTGGGCATGCCCAGCACAGGCAGTCACATGGGACAGACACACATGGGCAGCTTGTTCGGGAGCCCTGGCATGGGTGAGGCCATCAATGGCTACGACCTCAACGTCAACCCTGATCGCAAGTCTTCCAGCATCGCCACGCTGCGCATGAAGGCCAAGGAGCACAGTGCTGCCATCTCCTGGACCACATGATGCTGTACCCAGGGATCTTCTCACCAAATAAAGCTAACAAACAAACTGAACTGACACAGGAGGAATACGCTGGGTGCTTAAAAGGTGCCTGACGCTGACTGAGTTTCTGTATTTATCTGTCTTGAGAGAGGGGGATTGTGGGGAATGGAGTGGGGGTCATTCTGTCAGGCTGCAAGGAGGGGAGCTCAGTCAGCAACATAAAAGCGTCTCCTGCAGGAGAAAGACTAATGCCTGCACTATTTTACTGGCTTTCTTTTCTATGGTTGTACATGTTACTGTTAAGTCCAGCCAAGCCAAAAATCCCTGCCCCCTGTCCCAGCCCATGGACTCTGCAGCTACCATCCAGGAACTTTAATTCTGATGGAACAGCACACATTTTGTGTACTGGAAGCATTTTGAAAGTGACCTTTAAGGTCAGTGCTCTGGCTCGCACCTCCCCCACCCACCCAGAAGTGTCACATATGGCCCAGCAGACATCAAATCAGCAGTGATTTAGAGCGAACAAGTCACTTCCTCTCAGACGGCGTCTCGGAGGGTCCCGGCTCTTCATGATGCCAGTATGGGTCCTGGTGTAACAAGAAACCTGAAGCTGTAGCAGCCGCTCCTCCCCCAAAGTCAGCAATAACACACAGTGGCAGGCCTTCAACACCGGTTCAGGGAGCCAGTCTCCATCGCCATTGGACAGGCGAACCGTCAGGCCTCATTCCCCAAAAAAACAGGAAGGTTCGCTTTACCTGCATCGACATAAAATCACAATCACAGCAAGGGCAGGAAATGGCCACATGCAAGGCAGAGCGCTGCCCAGTGCCCATCAGGACCAGGGGATGGGAAGTCAGCCTCGGCCATCGCAGCTGGGACCTGTGGCTGACTTCATTCGTTTCCTGGCCTCCAGGGTTGGTGTCCGGTTTCCCTTCGAGCGGAGAGCTGGACAGGGTGGAATACTCGCCCCCACTGCAGCTCAGCTGCGGAATTTGGAAGCACTAGGACATGTCACAAGCTGACCAGCATTGCAGGTCACCCAGTGATGATGTGAGTGAAGAGGGGAAACTTAATTATCCTCTGTGTTTTTGGGAGGGGTTGGCTTTATCAGATGCTGATACGGGCGAAACAAACCTGCTTCAAATTTAGGGCCAAACCTGATACTCTGTCTTCGACTGAAACAGCCAAATGGAAACCAGACTCTGTTTTTTATAGACACTCCCACTTAAAATCAAGCCATTAGTGTCCTTCTTGATATTATTAACTCAACTTGACTAGTGTCAGAATAATGCTCTGTGACAGAGTCAGCTGAGGAGAGAAACCTGGTTAGATGATTTTCTTTACTGCCACTTCAAACAGAAGCAGAAAAACGACCCTGAGGGGATAGGAGTTGTTATTTCTGCTACAACTGCGGCCTGAATGTCCCTTAACGTCCCTCCAGTCCACAGATAATACACTCCAAATCCCAGGAGACAGCTCAACTGCCACAACATCTCCCTTCAGTTTTTGTTCTGCACTGGTCCTCACTCCATTTTGATACTACTGAACCATAGTTGAAGATGTTTTCATAAAGCATGTGCATTTTAAAAAATGGCGACCAGTTATGCTTCCAACACTGAAAGAAAAGAATGGGTTTCAGTGTTTTAAGTATTTTTGTGCTTATTTTTTGGAATTATTAATCAGATTTAAAACATTTTAGTAAGTTTAATAGCGGCAGGCTACACTATCTGTATTGCTTATAATTATTTTTTTCAATATTTGTAAACTTGTTTAAATAATTTTGTATGTCCTTTGTAATAAGTTATTGCACTTATACATCTAAAACTGTTTACACCAGCAGAGAGACTAATTCAAAAAAATCTACATGCTACAAATAAAACTCAACTTGAAACATTGAAAAAGATGTTGTGCTGTGTTCTTTGTTCAAGCTTTTCATGCAATGATGGAGCCTCAATCAAACATTGTTTATGTCAACTGCAATATGATCACATAAAGGGCACTAAGCACACCACTACACGTTTACTGTGAGGCTTATCACACTGAGGCATCCTCAGGTTTTACATCAACAGGTCAAAAAAGATCTCTAACTTTCTGTTAGTGTGGAATTACTTCGGTCTCCCACAATACAAACTTTAATGAAGGATACTGATGATTGACAGCTCTCACACATGCATTATTATTATCACTATGTCACATGCACAAACATCAATCAAGATGGCGCTGGTGAGGTCGGCTGCCGTCGCGACTGCTCAAGTTTAGTTTGTTTTTGTTTTTTAAACCCTCTTTTAACAACCCTACACCGGCAAATCTACCACCATGCAACGCATTAAATACAGTAGAGACACTCTTGTTTCTATTAGTATACAATGCACTTACAATACGAAGACTTTGACTGCTTTTCCGGATCCCAGCTGGCCGAGTGAAATCCTGAGGAAGAACAAAGGACGCAACGCGAAGCGGCGGCCCCGGGGAAAATGAGCCGGCGTCAGGAACAGGCTGAGGGCCCGTGCACACAGCACATCTCTGCCTAGCATCCTGCTCGCCAACGTCCAGTCACTGGAGAACACTGCTTCACCGAGACATGGCGGAACCCAGCGGTGCCGGACCACGCCATCCAGCCGGCCGAGTTCTTCTCGGTCCACCGCATGGACAGGACACGCAACTCGGGGAAGACACGGGGAGGCGGAGTGTGTTTGATGGTAAATAGCAACTGGTGCAATTCCGTTGTCCCCCTGACACATTCGTGGTCGCCGAATCTGGAACTATTGTCCATAAAGTGTCGTCCCTTTTACCTTCCTCGGGAGTTCACATCGGTCATCATCAGCGCCGCTTACATTCCGCCGAAAGCGGACATGGACACTGCCTTAGGCGAACTGCAGGAGGCGCTCACACAGCACCAAACACAGCACCGGGACGCTGCGCTTATTGTGGCAGGAGATTTTAATAATGCCAGCCTCAAACGCGCAGCGCCGAATTTTCATCAGCACATCACCTGCCCCACCAGGGGTGAAAGGACACTGGACCATTGCTACACTACCATAAAGGACGGGTACAGGGCACAATCTCGTCCACCATTTGGAAAATCCAACCACGCCGCCATCTACCTCATGCCTAAATACAAACAAAGGCTTAAACAGGAAGTTCCGGTTCAGAGGGAGGTGGCACGCTGGACGGACCAATCGGTGGCCGCTCTTCAGGAGACTGGGGCATGTTCTAGTGTAGTTCCGGAAACATCAGTGAGTTTGCGGAAGTGGTTGTGAGTTTCATTGGGAAACTAACGGACGACACCATTCAGAAAACGATCGTCAGAACGTTTCCCAATCAGAAGCCGTGGGTGGATAAAACCATCCGCGACGCTCTGAAATCTCGCACCGCGACCTATAACGCGGGGCTCACTTCCGGGGACATGGAACCATACAAGGCTGCGTCATACAGCGTCAGGAAAGCGGTGAAGGAGGCGAAGCAGCGCTACGGGAAGAAACTGGAGTCACAACTCGAACAGAGTGACTCTAGGAGCCTGTGGCGGGGACTACGGACAATAACGGACTATAAAGCACCAACATCCGGTACGACGAACGCGGACGGGTCTCTGGCAGACGAGCTAAATACGTTCTATGCTCGCTTCGAGGCTGCAGCTAAAGGCGCTAGCGATGCTACGGCTAGCGGCTCCAACAGCTGCAGATGGGAGGACACTGCCAGCACCGAGAACGCTTTAGTCATCACCAAGCATGACGTGAGGAGAGCCTTCAAGAGAGTGAACACCAGGAAGGCAGCAGGACCAGACGGCATCTCGGGGAGAATCCTCAGAGCCTGCGCGGACCAGCTAGCACCTGTGTTTACAGAGATATTCAACCTCTATCTATCTCAGTCGGTGATCCCCACATGCTTCAAGGAGTCCATCATTGTTCCGGTCCCCAAGAAAACCCATCCTGCCTCCCTCAACGACTACCGCCCTGTAGCCCTCACCTCAGTAGTGATGAAGATCTTTGAACGGCTGGTCAGAGACTTCATCATTTCTTCACCACCAGATACACTCGACCCACTACAGTTTGCGTATCGTCCCAACCGGTCCACAGATGATGCCATATCACATCTCCTCCATACTGCACTCACCCACCTGGACACTCGGAAGGGAAATTATGTTAAAATGCTCTTCATTGACTACAGTTCAGCATTTAACACAATAATCCCTTCCACACTCACCACCAAGCTGGAGCACCTGGGACTCAGCTCATCTCTCTGTCAGTGGATCTCCAACTTCCTAACCGGGAGACCACAGGCAGTAAGGATGGGTGGACATGTCTCAGCCTCCATCACTCTCAGCACTGGAGCCCCCCAGGGCTGTGTTTTGAGCCCCCTGCTGTACTCCCTGTACACCCATGACTGTACAGCCACTACTAACTCCACCACCATCATCAAGTTTGCTGACGACACTGTCGTGGTGGGCCTGATCTCTGACAACGATGAGACGGCCTACCTGGAGGAGGTTGGAAATCTGGTGAACTGGTGCCAGAGGAACAATCTCCACCTGAACGTCAGCAAGACAAAGGAGCTAATAGTGGACTTCAGTACAAAGCAGGAGAGGACCTACCAGACCCCTGTCATCAACAGGAGCCCAGTGGAGAGAGTGGACAGCTTCCGTTACCTCGGTGTTAACATCACGCAGGACCTGTTATGGTCCTGTCACATCAACACCGTGGTGAAAAAGGCCCGGCAGCGTCTCTACCACCTCAGACGCCTGAGAGACTTCAGACTGCCCTCCAAGGTGCTCAGGAACTTCTACTCCTGCACCATAGAGAGCATCCTGATGGGAAATATCTCAACCTGGTTCGGGAACAGCACCATGAAGGACAGGCGAGCCCTACAGAGGGTGGTTCGGTCAGCCGAACGAATCATCCGTACCAAGCTCCCTGACCTTCAATCTATCTACAGCAAACGGTGCTGCACCAGGGCCAGGAAGATAGTGAAGGACCTCACCCACCCCAACAATGGACTTCTCTCTGCTGCAATCAAGGAAGTGCTTTCGCTCCCTGAAGTCCAACACAAAGAGAATGAGGAGGAGCTTCTTCCCGCAGGCTGTCCAAGCTCTCAACAACAGTAATTAAACTCATGCACTTTCACCTCCAATCACTCCGGATTCTTTTGCACAAAACCACTTTGCACAAAACCACTTTGCACAAAATCACTTTGCACAAAATGACTCTGCGCTTTTTAGGTCCTTACTGCTCTTTCTTTATGGCTCTTTCTCTCTTTCTTTAAACATTGTAAAAACTGTAACTCATTTGCACACCTTCACCCTACCAGTTACACATATTTTACGTTAAAGACGTAAAAGTGTAATACTTGGTTATGTTTGCAATATTTGCATATTGGTTCATTGTTTACTTGCAACATTTGCAATACTGTGGTCTGTAGCAGTTGCATAAAGCATTTCACTGCACATCATACCGTGTATGACTGTGTATGTGACAAATAAAATTTGAATTTGATTTGAATTTGAGATTGTGCTCTCGTCGTTGCCGTCTTCTTCCTCTTTGACCCAGACCCGCTTCTCCGGGTCTGGGTCGCGGGGGAAGCATCCCAAGTAGGGAATCCCAGACAGCCCTCTCCCCAACCACCTCCACCAGCTCCTCCTTGCAGGAGCGGTTCTACTCTGAGTCCCTTCGGAATGTCCAACCTCCTCACCCTATCTCCTCACCCTATCTCTAAGGCTGCGCCGGTCACCCTACAGAGGAAACTCATTTTGGCCGCTTGTATCCGCGATCTCGATCTCGTCATTGCCCAAAGCTCTTGACCATAGGTGAGGATTGTGACATAGATCAACCGGTAAATCGAGAGCCTTGCTTTCTGGCTCAGCTCCCTCTTCACCATGACAGATTGGTTCAGCGTCAGCATCAGTGCAGATGCTGCCCCAATCCGCCTGTCTCCTGCTCCCTTTTTCACTCACTCGTGAACAAGACCCCGAGATACTTGAGGCAGGACCTCTCTACCGACTCAGAGTTGGCAAGCCACCCTTTTCCTGAAGCTCAGAGCAAGAGCTGAAGCTCAGAGCCTGATGAAGCTAGGAGGACCACATCATCTGTAAAAAGCAGTGACGAGATTCTGCTGCAACCAAACTCGACACCCTCCACACCACGGCTGCGCCTAGAAATTCTGTCCATATAGGTTGTGAACAGAACTGGTTACAAAGGCGGAGTCCTTGGCGGAGTCCAACCCTCACTGGGAACAGGTCTGACTTACAGCCAGCTATGCGGACCAAACTCATGCTCCTCTGGTACGTGGACTGAATGGCCCATAACAGAAAGCCATCCCCATACTCCTGGAGTGCCCCCCAAAAGGTGCCCCTGGGGATAAGCCTTCGCCAAATCCACAAAACGCATGTGTATTGGTTGGGCAAACTCCCATGCCCCCTCCATCACCCCAGCAAGGGTAAAGACCTGGTCCACAGTTCCACGGCCAGGACGAAAACCACATTGCTCCTCCTAAATCTGAGATTTAACTATCAAGCGGACCCTCCTCTCCAGTACCTTGGAGTAGACCTTTCCAGGGAGGCTAAGAAGTGTGATTCCCCTATAGTTGGAATACACCCTCTGGTCCCCCTTCTTAAAAATGGGGACCACCACCCCAGTCTGTCACTCCATCGGAACTGCCACACAATGTTGCAGAGATGTGTCAACCACGACAGCCCTACAACATCCATAGCCATGAGATACCCAGGACGGATCTCATCCACCCCTGGGGCTCCATCGTTGTGTAGCTGTTTGACTACCTCAGCAACTTCAGCCCCTGAGATTGGACAGTCCATACCCAGGTAGCCCAGTGTACAGATGGCCATCCTTATGTTCGAACATGGTGTTCGTTATGACCAAACTGCGAATTGCGTCCAATAATGAAAAAACACTCAAGTTCAGATCTGGCGGGGCGCTCCTCCCAATCATGCCCCTCCAGGTCATGCTGTCATTGCCCACATGAGTGTTGAAGTCCCCCAGCAGGATAATGGAGTCACCAGTCGGAGCAATATCTAGCACTCATCCCAGGGACTCCTAAAAGGGTGGGTACTCTGATATGTTACTGGGGTCAGGACCCATTTCCCGACCCAAATGCGCAGGAAAGCATGTTCCTCCTGCGGGTGGTGGGTCCACAGTTGTTTGGGCTGGGCCCGGCCGGACCCCATTGGCAAAAGCCTGGCCACCAGGTGCTTGCTCATGGGTCCCAACCCCAGGCCTGGCTCCAGGGTTGGACCCCGTTAACCCTCCAGGCCGGGTACACTTGCTCTTTGTTTTTCTTTCCATGAAAAGTCTTCTGAACTGATCATGTCTCAACCTTTACCTGAGACCAAGAAGCCCCCATTGTCTTTAGTTTCTGAGGGGCAAAAAAATATGTTTCTGAAGGGCAGAAAGCCGCTGGGGTAGGAGACGGTTGGGAACAAAATTCTGAGGGAAAAGCGGCGGGGGGGAAGGAGAGAGGAGAAGCTTTGAAGTTTTCTGCAAGCTTTACTGCTTCATATCTTGCTAACACTTGCTATGCTAACACTGCTTAATATCTTGTGACTGCATTGGCGCCACCAAATTTTGTGTGTATTCGGTAAGTTTTATTTTGCATATATGCTGTGAAGGGGGTTTGGGGTTTAATGTTGTATATTAGAAGTATACCTTTCTGTCTACATTTGTCTGTTTTTCTCAAGTTTGGAGCCTTTTAAAGGAATTTTGTTTGCTGTAACGAGAAAACCATTTTGTGGGTGAACAAGGTGAGTTGTTTTCTTTATTCAAATACTACTAATTAGAAACTGCTGGAACGTTTGTAGTTTGAAATGTGCATTTGAATGTGTCTTAAGTGAACAGTGAGTGATGCTTGCAGCATTGTGTTTTTAGAGTAGCTTTCTACTTCTTTACATACATGAGAAAGTAAATACTCACTTTCAACATATGGCAAATTGATTTTGCACTACTAGTTTTGTTTAAAGCTTTGGAAATGCAAGTACTTCTCCGATATCTGCGAGAAGAGCAGTTTTTTAAACATTACAGGCTAAAACATGGAACTTATGCAAGAAATAAGCCCTTTCCTTGCTTGCATCAGGAATCACATTTGCTCTTAGACGAGAGGAGGTTGTAAAGGATGAGCCTGACATCAACCAGATGATCCAACGCTGGCCAACGCTTTTCACTGAAAGCAGGTTTGTGAATGTGTCCTTTAATGTTTTTTATTTCTTATTTGTTTTTCATACATCATGTTCAGAGAGGTTTATTTGTCTTATAAATAAGGCTGCCTGAATATCAAAATTGAAAACATTTTAACAAGATTGTTGGTAGAAATCTTAAAGAAGAGTTCTTTGGTCTTCTTGGTGAGTTGTGTCCAAGTCTGATGGAAATTTCAAGAGGAAGACAGGTCAGATTGGAAAGCAACAATGGGTTGATATTTCTCTTTTCTTCTTGTAATGGTATTGATGGTTAGTTCAATACATAAACTTGTTCTCCCACCTTCCCTTGTAGTATTTCTCTATATGGACAAATAAACTGATATAAGATACATTTGCTTTGTTCTACATTTAAGTGTGTTTTATAGCGCTGTGCAGAGCACAGAGCCAACAGCCATTAGATGCCTTGTCCTGAGAGGACTTTCAATCATTCTTGGAGATGATGCATCTATGTTCTTCAAGAGCAGTTCAGTGAGTAAACCCTTTCTCCATTTGTACCATTCAAATATCAAATTGTGTAATATACCACCTACTGTCACAACACGAAAGACGGCTATATATAAACACACACAAAATAGCTTGTTTACAGTGCCTAAAATAAAACCACATTGAATTATAAAAATTATAATATTAAATATTAAATAACTCTATACAGCTGATTGTAGACAAATTGTTGTTAACCTGAAAATTCTCTTTATGTTTTGTTTCTTGCACTATGTAGAGTCTTACTGAGGGAGACTCCATGGACATACCAGTGGGAATCCTCTGCTACGAGGACAACATTACATTACATTTACAGCATTTATCAGAGGCCCTTATCCAGAGCGATTTACAATCAGTAGTTACAGGGACAGTCCCCCTGGAGCAATTTAGGGTTAAGTGTCTTGCTCAGGGACACAATGGTAGTAAGTGGGATTTGAACCCGTGTTCACTAGGCAACTACCACCCTGTGCTGCAAGCCCAGCATTGCCACAACTCAACCCCTCAAGACTGGGCATCATCCGAGAGGGCAACCTGGCAATGGAAGCACTCACCAACCTACCTCAAGCAATGTGCCTCTTGTTTGGCTTTACCGCACTTCACCTGCAGTACCTGAAGTGCTTGAAAAAAACACTTTTACCTTCATTCAGCAGGTAATGCTAAATTTAGGTCGAAGTGAGCTACCTCCAAAGGTTCAGAAGCTGAAGAATGAGCTAGCAGGGTGACACAATTATGCTTATAGACATTAGAGCAAATAGGCTTGCAGTTGTCCATTTTGTATCTGATTCTTCTTGTGCTAGATGTGTCTAGTGTTGTATTTTTATTTTTTTTTTGCAGAGGGCACGTTTTTAGAAAAGTTGCAAGTTTATTTTTACTAAATCTGATTCTTACTGCATAGATGTTCTGAAGTCTGATGTTCTTAATCCCTGCTTTGTGTGTTTCTTACAGATGACTCTTATATCTTAGTATCTATTGATGTTTATGCATGATGTTAATGTAATGAAAAGTTTTCATATGTCAAATTGTGATGCATTGTTACTGACTTCAGTCACAGTGTTTCTGTGATACAGTTTGATACATTTTCATAGAAATTGTCTTAATGCTGAGGTGGAGATGAGAAATATCTTAAATTCATATGGACACCTTTTTTACATGTTTTGTCATGAATAAAATTCCATTACTGAAGTATGTATTGCTGTAGAATTGATTTTATTTTTGTAATTTTAATCACAAGTTTCTAGATTAAATAGTAGTGTGTAAAATGTGTAACCCAACTTGTTGGGTCAAAATAACCCAGCATTGGGTTGGTCCCTTTTTGACCCAGCGCTGGGTTACCAAAATAACCCAAAATGGGATGTTTTTAACCCAGCAGTTTTTAGTGTAGTTCTTTTTTGGGTTTTATCTTTTAAAGTTACCCCGTGCTTAATGCATAGCCCTGCACTTAGTGGCACTTTGAAAATAGTCCCTAAATAGATCACTATGTACAACGTGTCACTACATTTGAATATATAACTAGCCAGTATCTTTCATCCCTGCTTTCCATGAGAAATAGGTTATGAAGCAGACTCTGTGTAATGTGATACAGATTCATGGAATCATTCCCAGTGCGGAAAGATGTTTCCCACTGACTCCATGTGAGATTCTATTTTTGAAAGTTTTGGGTGATGAAATGGTAGAACGAAGCCCTCACTGGCTGGTCGAACCGAGTTCTGCACATCTTTTTTGTTATACTACTGCAAAATGACCATAGAATGTTGTATCAAAAGGCCGTTTGTTCACATAACGTAAACTAAGGGAAGATCGACATAAAATGTCAGATACATTACATGCTGGTTAGTCATCTGAACACCTTTAGAGCTTTTTGACTTACAGAACTTCAAAACAGGGTACTAGACCAACTATAAATATGACTCTTTCAATTATGGCTGTATTAGACTACAAATAAATCTTTATAGAATAATAGTGGAAACAGGGAAAAGGAATATGGTGAAAAGAAAAAAACGCTTTAGACTCTTTTCAACGACAGACTCACCTCAAGCTTCATAGATGCACAGATTGTTTATGTTTTGCAAAAAAAAAATGATTTGAGGGAACCCAGTCCTTCAAAAAGCCAATTATTCAATCATTTTCAACATCTCAACACAGCAGACATGGACATTGTTAGTGGTGCATGGAAAGCTCAGCTTGGATCTTCAGAAGGTTTCAAATTTAGGTCAAGGATCCCCTTAGTCCATAACATTCTCATTTGAGTTGACCATATTGGGAGAGAAGGAGGAAACAGTGAGAAAAACATTATAACAGATGTGTAGGCATTTCTTATGTATCTCTTTTAGATATTTCTGGGTAGTGAACTCAAAGAAAAAAAAAACATAACGTAAAGCAGTCAGAACAAACAAATCCCAAAAGCAAAGTGATCCAGCATTCTTCCTGGGGCAGAGGAACAATCCATGGCCTCTTAGATTCTTCAATAGTTTTGGGAATGGTTCCACAGCACCAAACGGATGGCCAGCTTTGTGCTTGTCACCCAATAAAGCTGCCAACTGGGACTTGACAGCTTTCAGGATGGAAATGGCAATTCTCCAGGTATGTTCATCCGGGGAAGAAATGCTTGGCACGTGTACAGTGTTTTCCTTCAGAGCTCTTTCACAGTCTGGAACGATTTCAACTACACAACCCCCCCCCCGGTCCTAATTTCATCATGACAAGCAGAACACACTAAGAGAAGTGGGAAATGACTGGAATGCAAAAGGATTAAAAGCGAACAAAAAAGAGCCTCTGAGTTCAAGGCCACTAGTGGGGATAAATAAACAGGATCTACAGGTAAGTGGTGTCTGGTTCTCTTAGCAAACCTCATTAAATCTAATGGGTCACGCTGCTCCATAGAGGCTCTTCTGGCACATTTTATATAAGGAATCCATGGTTGAGGAACCATGAAGACCATTAGGGCACTTCAAAGTTTATCGTGTCCCCTTCTGGCATAGTGGTCACTTTCTGGATGTGAGGATGTAAGATCCAGTTACTATGTCAGTCTTTCTTTCCATACTTGTTAAGAGGAATTGTTAAGAGTGCCGTGGTGCTAAATCACTATAACCATCTACTTTGGGAGACAGACCTTGAAAAGGTCATATTTTAGTCCTGACGGTTAAGGGAGTTGCTCTGTTTACTAGGCACTTTAGTCTGATGTCAAAGCCAAAGACAAAGGACCAAGAAATTAGACTATAAATCATAAAGTGGCCCAACGTTCAAAGACAATTTTAGGAAACTAATGCTAATGAGAAATTGTGGTTTAAAATGTTTTAACTTAGGCTTTACTGGATTGCTCCCTTTCAATTAAAGTTAGCGGTGGTTTTAATTAATGTTTGAAGTTTTTATCAAAATTGCATCAAAGCTTTAAATAAATCCTTCTCAGATCTAAGCATGATGTGAATGTACAATGCCATAATGATTCATTCTTCAGCTTCACTGCCTGAAATGAACACCATTAATATTTTGTTCTGCTAAATATTAGATCAACATGTTGCATATTTAGCTGCCATGTAGTTGTTATAATTATTATTTATTATATTAGCTCAGAGTTGTTATAATTATTATTTTTGTGGACCTGTGTGGGGATATTTTCTTTGTCCATGTTCTTTTCTTACTTTATAAAATAGCACAGCGTCTTCTGTCAAAATGTGGTTATAGTTTATGCAGCGTATGTAGTTTTCAGATTTTTCTGATCTGTACACTGTGGGAATTTCATGTTGCTGGAACCTCAGTTTTATAAAACCCAATGAATGTATGAGCTGTACTTTCATTCCTAATAGTGTGCAAACATTTAACATTTTTGGAAATGCAAATGTGTAGGTTTCTATAAGAAGTGATGGTTGAACAATCTCTTCTTACAAGAATCTGAGAGCTTCATATTTTTAGGCTTACCACAGACCAAAAGAGGAGGAAATGCTCAAACCATTCCAAACAGCACAGCTGAATCAAGCACAAAATCGTCTGTATGGGGTTTACACAGAGTCACGGAGGAAGGAAAGCCTTCGAATCAGCACTGACACATGGAAGCAGTGAGAGGGAGAGGTATGCTGGGAGGATGTGGGATTGAGCCACAGTGCTCTCTACACATGATAACCAGATTGCTTAAAAGTCGTAGACTTGATAGTCGGACTGTTTAAATCTGTTTGTTATAAATCTCAGTTGGAAGAGAGCAGCTTTTTTTTTGCAAAATGGATGGATGCATATCGATTGTAGCAACAATGTCTTGGGCATTTAACTAGCAAGAGAACACTGAATAAAACGCAATGGTGTATTTTACATCCAGAAGAAGTAACAAAACATCCCCATGTGATCCCCATCCCTACACTGTGTGATAAATAGATTGTGACAATAAGATATATTTTACTGCCCTGTGCATGGTAATTGGTAATATGCCTTCTTTGTTAAGATTTGTTCATTCTTCTAGAAGGAACCACAAGATGCTTGTTAAAGTTTGGCATCCTTCTAAAATTATCAATAGATGTCACTGATGTCAACTCATCTGGTGAAAGTGACTTTTGTGTATTTCAGCACCACTCAGCTCGACCTCTCCTCCTTCAGCCAGCAGAGCGGATGGTCCAGAGGGTCCCACATCATTGTTCCGTCTGACACATCTTCAAACTCCCAAATGTGGTTTCAATTACAACCCACATGGACCCAGGGCCTGCAGATGGGGTCTGATTTATATAGCGCCTCGTCCCCTGCTCCACTCACTGCACTCCTGCCACATACTCACACTCCCCTGCAGAGGGGTCAAAGGTCAAAAACACATCACACTTAACCTTTTGGCAATTTGGAGTGTGTAATTCATCTCTATCTTTCATTCTGAAGCTTGAAGATAACACAAAGGAAGTGAATGACATCACAGATCATGGTGCTACAACACATGCAACACTAATAATGGCAAGAGTGAAACTAAAGAATAAAAAAAAAGATAAAAAAAAGATTCAACAACCCAGCCAAGATGAATAAAACAGCGTAAAGTGGAGGATATGTTGCAGCTCATGAATGTGGTTGAGTAGAGAATCTAGTTAATGTCCTTTAAGGCAGTGTCCAATACCACCATTATGACTGATATTAAAACAGAGTACCATAGACCTAATAAACTAGTCTAGAGAAAAGGCTATTATTTCCCAAATATTGATCGTAATTCAAGGTTTTTTCATTTTACATGGAATTTTCCTTGCCACTGTCACATTGGGCTGCTCACTGGGAATCTTGAGTCGGTGCTCGAATGTGAGGCACTTTATGTCAATGTACATAAAAAGCGTTGTACAAATAGAAACCAATTAATGTGAGTACTACACTCAAGTATATGGAGCATGGTAGTAGTATTAGCATGATATTAAGAATAGCAATAACTCCACATCTAAAAATATAGCCTGTGAATATTAACAATAATCTCCACGAGTGGGAATGTGAGTACTACCAATGCTATGAGTGCTACAGTTTGAGAACCAAGGCTTTAAAGCACTTAGTTTGGATAGGAATTGACTACCAATGGCTCAAATGTCCTTCAAAATGCAATAAAAGTGTACAGATACAAAAATATAAACAGGTCAGGATGCTCTTAGATTTGAGCTTGTCAAAGACAGGACACAACATGCATCCAGTCCTTGAAGGCATCAACAACTGTGAGCCATAATTTTAAAAAGCAACAATACCAGCAACAAGCCATGAAACATTTACATTTACGGCATTTTTCAGACACCCTTATCCAGAGCTCCTGGAGACACTTAGGGTTAAGTGTCTTGCTCAGGGACACAATGGTAGTAAGAGGGTTTCGAATGTGTGACTTTGTGGTGTGCTGGTTCATAGGCAAGTATTTTACACACTAGGCTACTACCACCCAAACTACCACTGCATCTTTGAAGCTGTGGAGAAGCCCAGAATCAGATATCTGTCTGTTTATAATAATGGAATGTAGCTAACAGTGGTTTGCAGTGCCAAATTGCAGTGTCATGACAGCCTGATGGCCCCACTTATATGGTATCAGTGCCATTCCAAAAGCACTACTAATTCAAATGTTAGGGCATTCCCTGTTGTAAAGATGGCCACAAGAGAAACTCTGGGTTACGTGTTCTGGGCAATATACTTGCTGTTATTCAAACCATAACACTCTATAGCAGTGGCTCCTAAACATCTGATATCAATCCTTTACTTGAGGTTTCAGAACCTCAGTGTAATGAAACATACGGTCATAAGTAAAATGTAAGGAGTGAGGGGTTGTTAGTGATGACCTCAACAGCCCCCATACTGGGGTCTTTACTATTCCAACATGTACGTTTTATCACAAACACTGTAAAAGAGCCCTCATCTTTGAGTACAGAGTTATTGAACAAAGTTTGTTCCCAATACTGATGTGGGCTTTTACTATTTTTTCACATCTCGGCTCTCTCAGTAAGGTTAAAGGCATAACAAGTATGTTTAACTGTACAGAAATATCATGTGGGATGAAATCAAATCAAAGTCAATCAAAAACCTGCAACTAGGCGGGTCAGTCACAGTCACCAGTAACACACATCAGTGAGAGAAGACAAGGAAAAAAAGGATCCCAAATGCTCATCAGCTAGGATTGCTGGCCACATGCACCCCAGTCACCTGGCCGGTATGCCCACTGGGCATCGGCGTGGCACACTTCCCAACCTTCCTAGCATTTATGCATTAGATCTTGAAATGACCAAATAAATAGCAATACTATCCATGAATTTAAATCTAGATCACCAAACATAAATCTCACATAATTTGATATGTTTTTTTATCATTTGGGGGGACAAATTGAGGATGTACCCATTTCACCATTAACATGCAGAACAACGGATATGGGGAACCTGATTAGGATTAGGATATCACACTGGTTTAAAAACACTAAATTTTGTGCAACACAGACACTAAATTAAATATGCCAGCTGCATGAAAAATGAATTTTACCGACTGCTACTGAGCCACTATAACTGAATTCAACCAACCTACATGCTAAATCAGCCACCAAATGCCACCAGAACACAGGCTGTATCACATAGAGAAGAATGACAAAGCTTTCTTTAGGGTTTGACCCAAACAATGCTCAGGGGAGTCCTCTTCAGAACACACTATAAAAAGTGGCACCAGGGAGCCAAGCTGGCCACCACTAACATTTAGCAGCTGCTCACCACTCAGCAACCTGGATCACTGCAGACCCTTCAAATATAAAAGGCCTTTCACAGAGACAGTGGCAGCTACTGGTGTTACTTTTGGATCAAAAGGTCCTCTGGAAAAAAAGAGGACACCCTGTTTCAATTTGGACAAGGTGTTGTGGTCCAGTCTCCTAAATCTGTAAACATCTGCTGCTGGACCAGCTCTCGGATGTATGGAGTCCGTAGAGAATTAGTAGTTCATCAGTGCTGTGAGAAAGACATTTTTTTCATTTCAAATTTGAACTGCACACAGTGGAAACCACCTGAAAAATATTACAGAGTCTAAAATGGACCATCAAACTGTCACTCATTCAATTTAGCAGCAAAATTTAGTGTTATGTCTATATTAGATGGTTTGATAAATGGATTTCAAGTCTCCAAAAGTGAGAACCAGTGCATCCAGACTGTACAGTGCATTCATTCTTCTTATTCAAAATATAGTATAATTAATTAATAATAAAGTAATAAAGTAAAGTAAAGTGAAGTGATTGTCACATGTGATACAGCACAGCACACGGTGTACACAGTGAAATTTGTCCTCTGCATTTAACCCATCACCCATGGTGAGCAGTGGGCAGCCATGACCGGCGCCCGGGGAGCAGTGTGTGGGGACGGTGCTTTGCTCAGTGGCACCTCAGTGGCACCTTGGTGGATCGGGATTCGAACCGGCAACCTTCTGATTACGTGGCCGCTTCCTTAACCGCTAGGCCACCACTGCCCCAGTGGAATCAAAGCTAATGGAATCAAATACTTGAGGGAGCACAAAGGGCACAGAGCAACACGTAAGAGTTGGAAATTGCCGTTGGGTTTATTATTGCATAAGAAGTGTATGAACATCCAGATGCCACGTTATGTATTGATTGTAGAACTTACAATGGGTCTTCTGAACCCACAAAAGATTCTGGTTCTGATGAGCCTCCTTGCTGACTTGTTAGTTGACATGAATGCCGTGTTCACAGGCACAGGCTCTACATTTGGTTCACACTGTGTTGCAGTGACCTCTACTGGACTGAGCAACCAGAGTCATTCCTGCCACAGAAAGTTTTTAATATGCATATTATTATAGTCATTGTTTCTATATCTCTGATCTTGTCAGTCACTTTTGTGGGTAAGGTATGAATACAATATTATTACAGCTATATAGACCTAGAATTAATGCATTTTTTTTACAGAGATACATGTCTAGTTTTTTTATATAAAACAAATCTAAAAATGATACAGCCTGAGCTTCATGACAAAAGGCTGTTGTCACGGCTGCCGTTCCACCACCAGACCCCTAGGGGGCACACAGATACACCCCGACCCAGAAGAAGATCAAAAGGACCCCACATGTACCACAGCCTTGCATGGGTGAGACGTACTCTGCATGATATCTTCCTCACTGACCTTTCTGCTTTTGACTTAAATTCCTGGATGACCCTTACCTGCTCCTGTTTGACACCAATGACCTTTGACCCCCACCTTCTCCATGACACTTCTTCTGCCTTCTCCCTGGAAATCCAATAGTTGTGAATACTTATATGATTTCTCAGTTTTTTTATTTTTGAAGTATCCAATGGAACTGAAGTACTTGTTTGAAGCCATTCAGAAGGTTTTCATGCACATTAATAGCAATCTTTTCGCAAGGGTGCAGTGTTTTAGAAACAAATAATTGAGGTGCTGAGGTGTTGGATGGAATGTCAAGCTATTAGTACAGTTATGATTGAAGAACACATTTTTAAGGCTCCAGTTTAATGGAAAGTATGTGTTTTTTAGGTCATAGCCTGTTAGTGGTGTCACAGTGTTCAAAGAAATATTTCTATTTAAAGGTTCTGTTCATTTGGCGGTCAGCTATGTTTGTTATTATAATCATGATTGTTTTACGATCTTTAAAAATGGACCTCAGCAGCTCCAGGTGTTAGTGCCACCTGTCAGTAGCCTTTCAATAAATCCAGCTTACTGACAAAGCTAGCTGAGCCCACACTTTCGTTGCAATCCTCCATACAAGACAGTGGAAACTTGTCAGGTCGTGTGACAGCATTCAGTACAGAACCGATATGAGCCATGTGGATTTAGAAACCAGAACGCACAGAGAGCTCCAGGCACTAGAACTGGGCATGGCTGACCCATGATCAGCAAGATTTTGATCTTGATGCCCAATGCATGCTGCTTTATACGAGCATGGTCATCAACATCAAGCATGGTCTCCACCTCCACTCCCCTGAAGGATATTGGGGTGACTATAGATTTTCACCTCCTCATGTCCACCACCAGTTCTTTGGTTTTACTGATGTTGAGCGGCAGCTGCTTTAGCTCACGCCAGTCAACAAAACTCCGGTATTCCCTCTCATCACCGTTCCTGACACATCCGACAACAGCAGAGTCATCAGAGAATTTCTGCAGGTGGCAACCCTGGTCTGTGGATATTTGTATTGTGGGTAGTGGTGGTGGGGGAGGGTACGTTGAGGGGGATAGCGTGGGTTCCTAAGCACCCATTCTCATGGTGAGTGAGGGTAGGAGCAGGAAACAGATGAGGCGCTGATGGTGGTGTCTTATGGTGCGTTGTCTGCTGAGGGGGTGGAGATGGAGATGAGTGGGGGCCTGCTGTCGAACCTATCAAAACATTGGTTAAACTCGTTGGCCCTTTCTCTGTCCCCATCAGCCCCTCTGCTGGTGGACTTGAAGCCAGTAATTGACTTTGTAATCTGTTATCTATCTCCAGACAGTCTTGTAGAGCAGTGGCCTCCCCTGACCACTACTTTACTCCGGCTGGCATCAGTTTCACCAGTGGCACAGTGGTGAGATGGACCACATTGGGATTTGATCTACCCAGTGGTGGGACGGCTGTACAGCTGCATAAACTGCAGTTCACAAACTGAGTAAAAAAGGCGTCTGCAAAATTAAGTAAAATGTGCTTTGTCCTGTTAAGGGAGACATGGTTGAATTCGCAAGAGGTGAGGAGGAAAGCTTCCGGTTGTATCGTAAACGTGTGGATAACGTGTGGATAACCGTGATGGAGGAACATGTTGTTCTTTACCAGCGCGTTGAGCTCGTCCATCTTGTTCTCCAGTGATCTCACATTGCCCATGACAACAGAGGGCAGACTCAGCTCAGACTCAGCAGTATGTGCGGGACATGGTCTTCAGTGACTGATGAAATCTTTCCAAGGCTCCTTGAGACTCTGAATGAGTCTGCTGATGCTTAATGGACAACTGGCTCAACACTTCCTTAAATAGGCATAATTGAAAATTGGAGCCCTGATCTGTCTTTACTATCTTTGGCAGCCCAAATGTCGGATCAGCACTCGTACCACAGGTTTAGCCTTGAGTGAACATATGGGTGGGACCCATATGACCTGCAAAGTCATAGTCATGCCCTACAGCCAGCACGTGACCTCTAAACTTAGCAGGACCCACAAGATGAAGTACCGCATTCCACCCCAAATCTTCGCTGTGTGGTGGACTCCACTTCTGCATTAACCAACCACCTTCCCAGTAAAATGATGTCGATGTGTTAGCTTCATCTTTTCTGGCAGCAGCGGTACAGCACCGGGGCAGAGAAGAATCGTGACCAATCAACACCTTATCTACGATCAGCAGCAATTAGTCAGTACCTGCAGCACCACCAGACTTGGACAGCGCCTCGCTGTTTTAACGGTACTGTAACTCTGCTCGACTTTGAACAAGACACTCCACACACCAGTTAACCATTTTACTGTAATGGCAACCCTCTCAAAATGACTCAAATACTTCTCAACCTCCCGGTCATTGAACAGAGGGACTAGACGAATATTACGTGACACATCAATCCCATGATCCCCTGGATCAGAAGAAGGTGGGTTAACAGGAGGGATGTCCGGAGAAGACACAGAGCCAGGAGGTAAAACAGGTGGAACAGAGAAGGGGGGAAACACATACACCCGCCGGAACCACGGCGTCTTTTCCAGCAGCCAATTCTAATTCTAACTTCTTAAAAAAAAAAAGGCCCTCTCTTCCCTTTCACGCTGACTTTCATATTCCCTCTCACGTTCCTCACACTCTGGCGTTTCACATCCTATTTAATCTCCTACTTCCGAATTTGCAACTCCTTTTTTATTTTCTTCTGCGATTGACGATTGGATCTCCACTGGGCTGCTTCGTATTGAATCTGACGTTCCTGAAAAGAATACTTGCGCATCTTTAATTCAACTTCAGAGATGCTACCGGCTGCAGGCTCCAGAGATGCCTGACCCTCGGTGCACACTTTTCCACCGAATGTCACCACAACAAGGTATGGGAACTCTGATCCCTAAACCTGCATAAGACAATCCCCCTTAATAAACCTTCTCTTCTTCAAAGAGCGTTACCAACTGATGTTTGGCACCTGCAGCGAAGCTCCTCCTGGGTTTGCTCTTCAAAACACCACAAAAATGAAACCCTCAAACACAAACAAAACTACAAATGTGCTCTGATGGAGGGATTACAAAATTCAGGCTGGAGACGCCAAACTTACCAGAATTCAAAAAGGAACGCCGAACGCGCATTTGCACAAGAAAAACAGATGTCCCAGAGAGAGACACAAAATGTCCCTGAGAGAAAAGAAAGAACCTATCCCATACTAAGGTATCAATTTATGATGCAGAAATGGAAAAAAAATGTCATTTTTGCTTGTGAGACTTTCAGTCACACTGCCCATTTTTATAGTTTCACTGCTGGCTTTTCAGTCGCTCCGGCCCATTTTATGTTTACGCTGCCTGAGAATACAATTGGACTTTTGGCACAAAGTTCTCATGTGGGCGGGACGTTGCCTCATTGGCCATAGAAAACTTGGCCTCAAGAGGCGGGTGGACGAACAAAAACACACAAATTCTGACAAACTCCAAGCACTGATTATAAAGGAACTGGTCGCCATCAGTCAGGATTTGGACCAGAAGTTGAAGGTCTTGAAAAAAGGGACAACGCTGCTTGATGTAATTTTCAATAAAAGCCTTGAAATTATACTTTAATACACCACAGAAACAACTGACAAAAAGATCTAAAAACAGGAGCAATCTTTGTGAAAATCAGTATTTGTGTCATTCTCAAAACTGTACAAAGTTTGGAGGGATTTGAGAAGAGCTTAGAAATATAAGTCAAGCAGCTGCACAACATTTGCATGTTGATTAATGAAAATTTCAGGCAACCTGCTGCGAAGCATTTTTAAGTTCTCAAATTTGTCACGTCCATGCGGGCATGACGCGGCGGGTGTACGGAGAGGAGGACGAAGAGTGACGAGAAGACGTGGAATGAAGGACGCTTTCACCTGACATCACGAAACCGGGGTTTAATTGTGAATCACAGGTCAGGGGAGACATCCGAGACGTAGACACTGGTGAACACGGAACATAACTTTAAAGACCTGACAGCAGACAGAAACGAACAGGGCAGCTTTATACAATTAACACAGGTGAAAACGATTAGGGAACATTACACAGGACAACAATGAAACTCCGGTCCGGATCCCGATCCGGAGTAACCCCATTTCGGACCGGATCGTGACAAAATTCAATTGCCATGTGCTGTTTTTCTTCTTTCACATAATTTATCATTTCAATCCCAGCAAAATATTACTTACAATTTGATTGTGCTGGCAAAATGAATTTGTGGAAACTGGAAACTCTGCCCTGAACTCACAATTTAACAGAGGAAATTAAGTCAGCACAACACAACAGCGAAAAATAGAAAGAAATTAAACAAGCTTTGCCGCAGGTTGCCTTAAATATTTGATTTTCCCAGCTTTTTATTTTTTTATGTTTGTGTTGGGTTTGTTGCAGTGCTTTCCAAATGTCAGTTTGGGGACGCACTCGCAGACATGCGGGAGCAGGTGAGGTGGATTGGAGGCGCTTGGAGGCACAATGGAGGTAGCCTGAAGCTGAGGGGGAACGGGAGTAGGAAGAAGGTGACGTGGGCTCCACCGGGAGAGGTGAGATGGAGGGTGAGGGACCAGGACAGGCTGAGCATGTTGGATTGCCATGGCCAGAAGAAAGGGTTCGCTAACATCCGGTTTGTGAAAGTACAAGAGGGACAGACAAAACTCGTGGTCAGGGTCAGGCCAAAGAGGAGAGCAGGCAGCGTCCAAGACAGCAAGACTTTTGTTCTGGAGGTTGACCCTGTTTACTTCCGTTTTCTGTGTTGCCGACCCCTTGGTTGAATCACAGGGGCTGGCAGCGGCAGCGAGGCCTTGAAAAACCATTTTATCCTGAGATTCCTTTGCTCAAATTCTGTAAAACACATATAGCATAATTTTTCCCCCTGATTTTGTCACGATTCAATACAGAAATGTCCAGTTTCATTCAATACTCAATTAAATGATTCAAACAAAAGATCTTTCCCGCAATATTTACCATAGTACTTTGTAAAGTACATCGTAATAAGGTTCAAGATTGTCAGGTTTATTGTCAGTATTGAAATAATGTTTCACACAGACCCCCGTTGTGCAATCATAAAAGAATGAAAACTATATATCTATATACATACTATACTAACTAAGACTTCAGCTTCCTGAGGAAGTGCAGATGTTGCTGGGTTTTCTTGGTGGTGGAGGTGGTGTTGAGGCTCCAGGAGAGGTCGTCTGTCATGTGCACACCCAGGAACTTCATGCTGCTGACAATTTCAACAGCAGATCCAATTCTGTGTGGTGTCTTTATTTAAATACCTCACATTGGTCTTGATTTAACTGTATTGATTTAAATACGATATTGCACGGTGGAATAAATCCAGCAATCAGCAAATATGAATTTGAGAAACAGCTCCATGAGACATTTACATGTATATTTGTGGCATTTTTCAGACGCCGTTATCCAGAGCGATTTAAAATCAGCAGTTACAGGGACAGTCTCCCCCCTGGAACAACTTAGGGTTAAGTGTCTTGCTCAGGGACACAATGGTAGTAAGTGTGATTTGAACCTGGGTCTTCTGGTTCATAAGCGAATGTGTTACCCAATAGGCCACAGGTCCACTACCACCCATGACGTCCAAAAGGACCTGAAGGATCAAAGGTGCCCCAATACTCAATATAATGTACATTACATGCTGCAAATATTAAAACATGTCCAGAGTGTAAGAAAGAACTATGGTTGTGAGGTTTTGTATCTGGGTAGTATGGTTGTGTTTGTCTTGGTTTAGATTATAATCCTGTCTAATTGCATGATACAAAATGAGAAGGGTTTCATCAAAGTCAGAGATCTGTTTCCAGTTAATCTGAGCATGTTTGATCAGAAAAGACATTATAATATGCCAAATTGTTTCATGCAGCTTTATTGTGAGGTATTATGGTCTTGCAGAATATACAGTTGTTCTTGAATTCGCCATCAGCACCTGTGAGAACCCCATAAAAACATTAATGGTTGCACTATGCTACTCACTATAATTTTATAAACTGAACATTTTGATTGGTTCAAGTACAGTAAATATATACAGTGAATGGGCATAACTCCTTCTGAAAACTGCATAGAGGACAACATCTTACCTGCTGCATCAGACCTTTATCAGACCTTTAGCACTGGTAGAGTCTGTTCAGTCTCAGAATGTCGTTGTTGCTCATCTGGGTGGCTTTGCCAATCTCAACATTACTGTTAGGAATGGGCACCATGGTGGGCTGGTTGTTCTTGGAGAAGGCATATCTACAATTCATGGCATCATGTTAGAACTGAATGTTCACACATCTGTACATTAATAAAGAAGTTTGTAGGACCTACCTGTGGTATTGCATGACAGAGTTGTAGTCGTATGGAGTTCCCTGGTTCAGGGTGTTGATCTTGTTGAAGTTGTGCTCCATGCCTGTATATCATATTGAGATGAAAAATGGAGTCCTTTTCTGTTCATTATGTTGGACAGGGCTCAGGTAAAGAGGCCACACCTACCAGAGATCACGTTTTGCAGAAGGACCCTGATGTGATTGTCACGGTCACTGCGGGTCTGCTCATGGTTGAAGCCCAGGGCGTGCAGCAGCTCATGCTGGACAGTGTTGTGGTAGATGCAGCCCTGGCGGCTCAGAGACACGGTCTGAGAGTTGCCGAGGCGGCCAACGTACGAGTAGCATCTGCAGCAGACATGCATTTATAACTCTAAACTGTTCAATTGCAATGGTGCTGGCCATTTAGATATTGTGTCATCATAATATAAGACAAAAATGAATCATTTGAATAAACATGTACGATTAGTCTGCATATTTACAATTACACATCTCCATCCAGTAGTGCTTCCTATAGCCTATGCATTGATACTAATTTGAATGTTTATTATTATTATTATTATTATTGATGCAGAAAAATACCCATTGAGAGACTGGATGTAGATGTAGTCTCTTTGGTTGCTTCTGGGAACAAAGCGAATGCACGAGAAGCCAGAGAAGGACTGCAGGCCACGCTGGATGACGGAGAGTTCACGTTCAGCTGAAAGAGAATATTCGCATATGAAGTGTGACAAAATTCAGAAGTAATACAAGTATTTTTCAGGTACTGTTGTGGTGGCCTGACTTTTGGCTGTTGACTGTGCTCCAAATGCCCTGATTGTGTGCGCCTGATTTTAAGTGTAAAAATGTAGCCTTGTTGTGTCTAGTCCTTGGCAATTGAGTTGAGCAATTGCGTGTTTTTACCTGCCATGCCATCGTCACAATCGTATTTGAATAGAGAGTATAGAATTTTCTGTTTACTTAACAGTTACTAGGACAATCTAGCCAATGACTTTCTGGAAATCTCAGAGGCTGTCTTCTACATTCTAGTTCTGTAATACACCATATCCTGCAATATAGTACACTCTGCATCTGGAAAGAATTCACAGAGCTTCACTATTTTAATCTTATGTTATGTTACAGCATTATGTATCCCCAAAATGACAAAAATAAAAGATGCCTTTAAGTATGTGTATGTGTGGATGCAGCGTATGTTTGATGCCGGAAGCGGTAACGTACAGTAGTGGTTCGCGATCACGTAGGGCACATAGACCAGCCCGTCAGTGGCTTTTCCCCACATGCACCCACGGGAGGTGCAGGGGTCGGCATTTCTCTCGTTCTCCGAGGCGTAGGCAATGTCATCCACTACCAGGGGCTCATCGGGTCCACGCACTGATCCATGGGAAACATTCAGCCTTGATCATTCAGCACAAGGTAGTATAACTGCTGATCACTTCAAAACATGATAAATGACAAAATACCATACCAATGTTCCTGTTGGCTCTCTCAAGCCTCTCAGAAACTGGCTCATCTTCTTCCTCGATTTCAATAACCTCCCTGAAAGGAATGCATGAAGAGAGTAAATTCATCCATGCACTGTTTATAAAAGACATGGCAGAATGTGTTCTTCTGTTATGGTGAAACATACTCACATCAATTTAAGTGTTGTATCCAGATGGTATTTATAGAGAGAACGTTAAATGAAGTGAAAATCATTATGCATCTCAACAGAAGTATTAACTAAGGCGTTAACTAAGAACGTTAAATGAAGTGAAAATCATTATGCATCTCAACAGAAGTATTAACTAAGGCTTAAGTCACAGACAATAATATGTGGACTAACCTCAGCCCAGGTGAAGGAGATCAGCAGCAGGCCCAAAAGGCCGAAAGTGAATTTGAAAGCAGACATTTCTTCACTGAGGATCTGGGGCGGGGCGGTGAGAACATAAATGTCTTCAACCGATAACCCAAAACTGCATAGAATCTTTTCTGATGATACTCACCCTCGATCTGAAGGAAAATGTGAGCTGTGGTCATACTTTGTGGCTTTATATACGGAATTCTGCACAGATGGTGACATCACACAGCGATAAGCACACTTACACGTGCATGATTCCCACGGCCATCAGGAACAGGTCATTTTTATTAATACATCTACAGTATACAGTACTACAGTGAACAGCAACCTCAACTGCTGCCATTCTGGATTTTTTTGCCATGATGAGATTATGAAGGAGACAAGTTTTCACAGGACATTTTAATAAAACAGGAGAAAATGAATGATGGTTGGTCAATCAGATTCTTCAGCTTTTGATTGCATTGCACACTGTCATCAACATAGGCAACTTCATTATGTGATCATCAATATGAGTGATGGAAGCGCAGCAACAAGTTTTCAACTCAGGATCTCTTTCAGGACTGTTGGAAACCACTATCTGAAGGTGGTTGGGTGAAGCTAAGAGTGAAGGTTGACTGCATGAAGGCCCAATAAAAATACAAAAGAAAAAAAACGACAACGTAAAACAACATATAACGCTCTTATCAAGGTCACACTGAGGTGCCACTGAGCAAAGCACCGTCCCCACACACTGCTCTCCGGGCGCCTGTCATGGCTGCCCACTGCTCACCAAGGGTGATGGGTTAAAAGCAGAGGACACATTTCACTGTGTGCACCGTGTGCTGTGCTGCTATGTATCACAATGACAATCACTTCACTTTCAGTTGTGGGCTATGACCCTATTGTGGATAAAAGATATGTAGTATATGTAAATGGATATGCAAGATATGTAAAATAAACTGAAGTCATTTGTTTCACCAACAGGTTTAATTTATTCTGCCTATTTAAGTGTTACTAAAATATTTGAAATATGAAAGAAACAAATAATGGACTAATTAGATTTGCATAATCAAATCTGCACAAGAAGGGTTACATTCATCAAGTGTATATATGAAAGAAGCTTTTTCACCTCAGAAATGGCAATTTAAGAATCACTTGTTGAGGTAGAGGAGATATTAATTTTAGGGCCTCAATAATCTCTAAAGATCAGGGTTTCTAAAAGACCACATGTTTGTTTCACACGGAGTGAACAGATCCTTGAAACTGCATAGATATTATATACGTTTTTTAAGATATAGATGGTAAAAGTACACTGGCAAGATAAGCCAATGACCAGAAATGCTGACACAGCTGTGGAGAGTGCTTTACGTGTCCAGAAATACATGAAATACATCATTCATCATCCTACAGATGTCAGAACAGAAAGGCATTGTAGAATGTCTTCTCCACTTCTTCTCTGTATTGGGAGATTGATGGTAGTGGCTCGTCTGCATGATTCGATTAGATGTGCGGTGTGGAGTGTACAGTTGTGCGTTGCTTCTGCCATGATTGCTTCCTTTGTAATGGATCCCCAGTATGAAGTCCCAGTATGAAGCAAAATGTAAAAATATAGCATGAAGCTGTCAAAATGTGTAATAGTTCACCAAGTGCTGAATTGCTCTGATATCTGAGCATGTTGCTATATAAAAATCACAAAAAACAAACTAGGGAATCATTTAATGTCTTCTTTATCTTTTGACAATTCTAGTACAAATGCATACACATACATTTCAGCTAAAATCACAGTCAATTAAACATTACAATAAAATGCAACCAAAGTTGACGTCAAGCTTAAAAGTGGAAAAACAAACAAACACTCAGTCACACACACACACACACACACACACACACACACACACACGCACGCACACACACACACACACACACACACACAGGCATGCAAGAATGTACAAATTTATTCAAACGCACACATACGGCTCCCCATACAGTCACAAACAAACGTCGTTTTATAAGGAAATGTACAGGTCTGTACAGCATTTAAGGTGAAATGTTAGTAGGGGTGGGTGAAGCATACATAAAAAACATCTATAAAGACAAGCCAACAAATATCAGTATAAATATTTTTCATACAAAGTCAGTGCAGTTCAGGCTTCTTCCGGTCCACCTTAACCAGGTCCACATTTCATCTGCGTCACTCTATTCCTCTGTACTGAGACTGTGATGGATCTTCTTCTGTGTGTGTGTGTGTGTGTGTGTGTGTGTGTGTGTGTGTTTTTTCCTTGGTCATCCTGTACCTCAAAGGTCCAGCTATGAAGTACAGGTTGCTTATCCAATGAATTCAAATACTCAGTTAAAAATGAAAACATTTGTACGAGTTTTCTCTTGTCTTGTGTATTGAGTGTAGAGTGTTTCCCTTTCAAAATGTCCTCCTGTGTGACAGAGACTCACTGAATTCCACGGAACAGACACATTGCGAAGACCATGGCAAAAAGCTGGGAGCAGAAAACGGAGAGACAGTATTACTGCACGATAAGAGCAGCACATGTAACAAACTTATATATCCAACTGGCATATTTCTTTATTAGTTTTAAACTATAAAATACATTAGCCGTTACAACTAAGCTCGCAATTGAATGGCAAAAATTGTGTAAAAAGTTCATCAGAAATGCATTTTTGCCCGACCCCTAATGATGGTGAACATATAGAAATGTGACCCTACAAAACGACCAGAAGAGGGAGCTAAAATCCTAATAGTTCACCTCTCTCCTCTACATCTACCTCCAGCAGGTGGCTCTAGAACACAGGGACACAGTCATGCTGAGTGACGAGGACAATCTGCCACGTGTAAAGAGGGGCCGACTGAAATTCATTACACGGATGGGTCAGTTTACTCACCTCGATCGTCAGAACAACAATGGCCAGAGCTCCAGCCACGTAAATGTACATCTCAAAGTAATCCACCACCGCCGAGTAGCAGCCCTGCAGGTACACAGCAGATTACATGAGACACACAGTTCCCTGTCCTCTAAATTAACACACAGTATTTACACCTTCAAACTAGCATGTAATAGCTTCATTTCTTACCAGCCACATGCTTCTTCTTGTCCAAATAATTCATTAGAAGACAGCAGAAATTTTGCTATTCGATTGACGCTTTAATTCATTGCATTAACATAAATAATAGGAATTTAGAATATAGGAAGGTGTCTGGAAGATCTGGTGGGGGGGCGGACCTTGTTGTTGCGGAACAGCATGCTGCCCAGGAGGCATTCCTCCTGGCTGGCGTAGGCCACGTCCCCGGGGTGGGCGCTCCGACGGCAGCAGGCTCTGGGCACCACGTCAGTTGGGTAGAGGCGTCTGAAGAGGCTGTCCTCGAAGTCCTCGGGGCTGTTCACCCCGCAGCAGTCAAACTGCAGAGAGGCGTGGGGGGAGGAAGGAGGGGAGGGAGTGAGTCGGACCACCACCCGTCATTTGGACCTCAGGCAAGGGGGCGGAGCTTACCGTGTTCATGATGGCGTTCCATGTGGAGGTGAAGACGTCCGTGTTGTTGTAGCCCTGGTAGTGTCTTTTCAGCTCCTTGGTGAAATACTCTCTGGTCAGCTGGGGGCGGACAGTGAGGAAGAGGATGAGTTCTGCAGAGAAGCGACCAATCAGAAGCTATGTCTGAAACACCTACATGCTCTCGGAACACGAAGGCCAAAATAGCAGCTGCAAGCTCTGCCAGGAAGATGATGAGGATCAGCAGGAAGAACTGAAAACAGACAAGAATCGTTATTCACTTGGAATTTCACACATTTCACCATTTTTGTCTTATATTAAATGTATTTGTAAGATCATGAGACGCATAACTAATCAGGAGAGCATAAAAACTAGAGCTTATCCATTCATGTAGATTTGGAACTTTTTACGTATGAATACTGTTTTTATGGCTTGTGGGATCGAATTCTTTTTCCGGGGAATATAAATCTGTGTGTATCGTGTGGATATTCATTTTTTAAACCGTCTCTCTCTCTCTCGTGACAATAAACACGAACTCACAAAGAGCAGCAGACACTTGTTCTCCCGGATTGCCCCGCAGCAGCCCAGGAACCCGAGCAGGAACAGCATGGCTCCCATCGCCAGGATGATGTAGACGCCGGTGAAGAGGAGCGGGTTCGCCGCCACTATCTCCCTGAAGCCCGTGGGGTCCACCAGCACCCACACGCCCACACCCAGAAGGAAGGAGCCGCCCAGCTGTGGGAGGATAACAGGGGTTTGAGGGGCAGTTACCCTGGTACACACACACACACACACACTCAACTGCATCTACAGTTTGTGCCCCAGCGCAGACAGCAGCTCAGCCAGCGACAGGTTGGTGATTAAAGATCTGGGGGTGGATGGTGGTGGTGTAGAGAGTGGCTCCCAATGACAAGACACACACACACACACACTTCTCCATTTCTGCAGTTAGTGTGACATTGTGGGAGGGTATTTGTGTTGTTAGGCAGGAGAGCTCCGGTGCTTTGGGACGTGTGACATTTCTACAGGAACCTCGCTGCATGTCTGATGATGGCTCAAACCCCTGATAGAATATCTTTAATCATCTACAGCCCCTTAACACCTTCACATGGTAATAGTTTACAACTTGAACGTCTTCACTCCACACAGTTCCTAAAGGGAACACCAGAACAGGAATTCTACGGTGGTTTTGTATTGATCTGAAGAAGATGGTCGCCACAATTAATAATCTTTTTGCTCAGTAATCAAGTTTCCTGTCAGTTTGTGGCCAATCTGCCTGGTGGAACCAGAAGAGAAGGCAGCGCGGCAGCTGTCTTATCTTCATGACGGGCGTGTGGAGCAGGTAATAAAAAGTCGAGCGCTTTCATCCCACCCCCGCATGCCCGCATGTTTGAGATATTTCCGTCATAATTCACAGCATGTTTGAGCCACAGTTCTTGCTTGACATTTCAAAAACAACTCTGTAGACAAAGAAAAATCATTTGACATGAAATAATTGGGTGTGAGAATGTTACCGTATGGCTGCAATATATCCTAAATAAATAGGAATGCATTAATGCCTATGTGACAGGAGGGGGTTCGCATGGTCCAGGATGAGCCAGGATGTGAGGTGCAGAACTCTGGAGACTCACAAAGATGAGGAAGTTGAAGACGAACATGAGGTATTTGATGCAGCTGAGGCAGTCGCCCTCCATGGCCGTTCCTCTTGCTGAAGCCTCGCCCAGCCCCTGTGGGGACAGAGAGACACGTTATTTCACCCATGGCGTCCTCACAAGCTCACACAAATACACAACACACAACGTGGAGTCGTGTTTCAGAGCAGGAGAGCTTTTAGCTTAATGAACAGAGGGAGGGCCGTCCCTCCACCTGATGAGGCACTTTCCCTGATGAGGGCCCGGATCTTTCATCGCCTTTCTGGCATCGGCCTGGACAGCCGGACACAGCGGCGTCCTGGACGCCCGTCCAGCTCCAGAAGGAAACTCTTACAGAGTTACTGCCACTCGTTTATTTCAGCCGCTGCTTTCCAGGCTGCGAATGACACGCTGGGGTTTGTGTGCAGAAGAAGGAGAAGATCCTGGTCTTCTGCAGGTGCTGGTGCAGCAGGCGTCGTCATTTTTAACCGCGCTCAATTAAAACTATTTCAATTGGCCTGCGGGGTCTGTCTCAAGTTAAATGCATGCGTTCAATAGTAATGATGGGATTAAGTATCGATTGTGTCTCCGCTGAGTAGCTAAGAGCTGATAGCACCCTCAGGGCCATTAGCACTTTAATTAGCCCTCTCCGCTCCCCTGGTGACCCTACATGACGAAGGGGAGGGCTTCATTCATCCATGCAGGACCTGAGCTTGGGGTGGACCGAACGGCGAGTCGGACCCGGTATAAATCACAGTGGCAGGGCGCGGAGAAAGTGCAGCGTAAACAGGCTGGCTTTTCCCACGGCTCCCCCAGGACTGCGGTCCTCATCCATCAGGACACGAGGCAGATGCTGCACCGCATCCCCGCGGGAGTAGGGCTTAACACGACATCTAGCACAGGCCAGAGCTGAACCGTCACAAACGGCCAGCACCGCATCCAGAGAAAAAATGACATAAAAATAAAGACGCTGAACACAGCATATATATTATACACTATACTATAACAATATATATATATACACACACACACACACACACACGGGCACCAGTCACTGGCAGCACTTTTAAACTAAAGCCAACACACAACATACCGGGAATCACAGAATACATCAGACACCATTCCTCAGCTAATACTGAACATTCCTGCCTCACATCAGACCATCATCACCATATACCAAATGTCTCTTCATGACAGGTCGGCCACGTTGGACATTATTCATGTTTTGATAATGTTGACATATATATCTGCAAGTGACATAACTGCATAATTTCTGTTTTTAAGGGCATGAAATTTATGATGCCACAACAAACATACAGACAATTCATGAATAAATAAAGCTCGCAAACAAAAGATATCTCTGTCCTCAGTCCCAAACCCCTCTCTAAATCAATCAGAAACACTGACACACCGTGTTTCATACACAGCTATGCAAAGAAAGTTGTACATAGACAACAGCTTCAATAATCAAGCGCTGAATATTTAATAGGTCACTCCCGTTTGCCCGTTACCTCTACAGAGTTGGATTTTTATTTGAATGGTAAACTATGCTCAGCATTACCCCATGGGGTTCAGATATTATCATGCTTGCAGACTACAGACAGGTTTGTAAAATGGATTCCTTTATTCAGACAGCTGCCATTTCTCTTCATTCCACAGAAAATGAAAGTGATATATTCAAATTCACGACCTGCATTACAGATACTGAAAAAAACAACAACATTTCACATCATAAAAGAAATAATGCTGTCATTTATCAGTTCCACGCCTCGTCACTCAGGTTTTATCAGTGTGAGTGGCCTGTTCATTCCTGAAACCCTGTGCTGTGGGTGGATGGGTGGATTTAAAGTGGATCCAGATGTCTCATGGTTCCTTGTGGTGCCTGGTGCCCGAGCCGCTACAAACATCATCTCCTCCTACAGCAAGAACATCTCGGATAGGATGCAGACACAGTCCATAAAGGTGCCTAAACACAGCACTGCAGACTGATGATGAACTGCATGCACATGACACTGCATGAATACCACAAATGGGCTAAAACCAGGTCTTCAGCTCTGGTGAACCTGCACTGGTCTCACGATTCGATTATGATTATCAATGTCTCCATAATCAATGAATCACGATGCATCTTATCCATTTTTTTTTTACATTACTTCACATTATTATTTCCAACAAGTCAGTGAGATGAGAGTTAAGGGCTCTTTCACTCAGAGCAGCGGCGTGGCACCAGCATTCAGTCGGCTGCATGTTCGGATGACATCAAACCAACTCTGCATGCAACATTTTCTTGGCTTCAACATTTTCTTGGTTTTCTGCCGAAAACCTGACATGTGTTAAACAGCGACAAGCGAACACCGCTGAAATGGCAATCGAACGCAGCTACAAAGCACAGCTAAAACGTCTAATGGTGCTCAAAGGGCTTTCATTTCAAACGTCTGTTGTGGACGAGGCCAAACTCCTACCCGGAGCCAGAAAATCAACAAGCAATGTCATTATGATATAATCAATTATGTTCTGCACTGCATCGATACATGCAGTGTTTAATTTCAACACCCCTACTGAAGAGGTGCTGTTTCATCAGTATAAAACTGGACTGCCATCTAATACAGCTAATAATAAAGGTCTATTGCTCGGCTGCTACCTGAACTACATTACATGCTGACCTCCTGGCACACCCACATTAACTTGTTTCCATCAAAATGTTAAAATAATATATTACATTTACTACAAACTATATCTCTTATCACTCTAATCACTATATGATATCATCATATCATATTAGATTTCGCACATATCATGATTTCTCATGAAATCAGCCGTAAAAATAAAAGGCAATAGAAAAGAATCTGCCATGTAAAATAAAGTAGGTTCTACTGTGGCCATGATACCATTTTCCATCAAGTCTTGGGGGAATGGGTTTTTTGCCTAATCCTGTACTTGGACGAATAAAAAAAGTAGAGAAAAAAACATCACCAATCCAACAAAGAAACACTCTTGCAACAATCCATTAAGCCAGGAGCCCTCGATCAGACACATTCAGATCTCACACGTGCTGAAGCAGGTTCCTCATTTGCTTCAATGTGACCCAACACCAAACATCCCCAAGGCAGGAACAGGGCTTCACCTTGGGCTTGACACTCCTGCCATGATTAATCCAGTAGCTTTCCACACTGTCCCCCAAAAGCCCAGGAGGAGTTTATCATCGTTGGGCCAAGGACGGAGTGTCTTCTCCCTCCAAATCTCCAGTCAGCCATGTGTGTGCATTGTAAAATCCTAATTTCTCCAGAGTGGATCATGAGGACAACTAATTGACCAGGTCCATCCCCTACACCCCTGAGGAGCTGACCTGGAAGTCACCACCTGTAATTGACCTCAGGGGAGATGGGTAATTGCCTCTTCAACAGTGGAGATTGAGAATGTGTGTATGGGTGTTTTGTAGAAATGACCTCACAAAAATATAAAAACATGAAATATTGTTAAATTTAAGGTTGCACACAATAAAAGTACTTCTTTACAAAAGACAGGTTTTCGGTTCCATAAAAAAAATATTTTACACCTGAATGGTGACACAACGTCATGTCTTAAATTAAACGGCATTCTCTAGAATGTCTGTCCATATTTACAAATCTTCAAATAAATTGATGTTATTATGCAGCATGGCTAACTGGTTTGGCAACAATTCAGATTCCATTAGTTGTCCTTGCATCTGATTCAGAATGCTGCCGCTCGCATGCTGACCAAATCCAGGGACCCCTGACCTCCTTACTTCCCTGAGAACACTCAGGTCACCTGATCAGCTGCTGCTCTCTGTGTCAACAAGTAGGTGGGCGTGGTACTCTGTGGCGGGACCCGCCTTGTCTGCGACAGATTAAAGATGATTAAACAAATGACTTTTCTGTTGTATGTTTATTTTTATCTGTATGCATTCATTTTTGGAATTATGATTTGTGAATGTTCACACAACAACGCTTGAAGTAGAGACGTGAACCTTCAGTGGTCCCACGATTCGATTCAATTATCAATGCCAATGCCTCAATGCATCCCATAAATATTTCCATCCACCCAAATTTTCCAAATTTCTTAATTTACAATATGTTTCAAATACATCAGTGAGATGAGAGTTAAGGCCAGTGAAACACCAGCTGTTCTCAGATCAGGACGCTACAGTCATGATATAATCGATATTCGATAAGCGGAATTAAACTACTTCAACCTGAAAAACGGGTTCGAATTATTACAGGATACCTCTCCGAGTCGTTTCTTCTAACCTTCGTCTCTCACTAGTGCTCACTGCCAGGACGGGTGGGTGGAGGCACAACAGGCTACTGCCTGCCAGTCAAACCCTGGACATTTCTGCACCAAATTCATAATGCGTTCCATTCGGTCATATTAAACTGAGCAGGGCGAGTACCGTTGCATCCCTGGTGTTGCCGTTCCTAAATCCCACTTCATAAACTCGTATTAGTAGACCTCCCAGTCTAGCGAAGATAAAAGCTGGTGAATGGCAGGAAGCGAATACAGAGACCTCTGTAATGGGATTGTCATGTCCCCCCAGAGGCCTCTGCTGTCCCCTTAATGAACCTCCAATTAACAGCGGATCAGCCTGGAGCTGCCATGCTTTGAAGTGTGCAGAATGCTAACCAGAGAAGCAGCAGCATGAACAGGGGGCTCACCGAATGGAGACGTGTGCATCCGCTGAACATAAGGCGGGGCTGGACCCTCACAGTGCCACATACGGCAGTGTCTTGGTGCAGCTTGGTGCAGGTTGGCAAATTCCGCCAACTGAGAGCCGATGCCGCACAGATTAGCCTTCCCTTTTCCCGTATTGCATGATTTCATGCTAATAGAAGTCTTGCAGGCTAAAATGACTGAGATGAACTTGGCTTTTCTAATTTTCTAATGAAAAGGATGAATGTTAATGAATATGGGTCAGAGCATGTGGCTTGCTCTGATAAAAATTAAATCAATAATACAAAAAACACACTGTCCCAAATCCAAATTATTAGTATTACTCAAAGTTGCCAGGAAAGGGGGCTTCTAAAGCTTTTCAGACCAGTGTGTGTCTTGATTAATTAATGTTCTCATTAATTGTGCAGCTCTTGCCGGAAGGACCCGTGACTTGTACAAAGTTGTACAAAGCAGGGACGGTGGATCCTGTGCTCCAACATCGTCGCGAGCGAGCAGCTGCATGTTGAAATGGAACACAATGAGGCTGCTGGGTCCGAGTCCTCTGACCGAAGCAGCTGACACCCACATGAAAAGGCCGTTCTGATGCGGAGAAGAAAGCTCTCAGTCAGTGGCGGCCACAGAGAACACTGATTAATTTACTTCGTCCGCGATAATAAACGGGTCACGCGCACGCTCAAATGCGTCACTCTGTGTGCAACTTAACAGGAGGTTAACTTGATTACTTCCACGAGAGTCTCTTTTCCCGTCTTCGTCGACCACATGATCAGGAAGACACAGGTGCATACAAACCATGCCAGTCTGGGCAACCAAACAATGATGAATTCATGGTGACGGAATTGCCATACACCGAATCCAAAGCCACTAAAACATTTAATATTAGTTAACATTTAACAAAAAAGCTGCACTTAGCCAAAGTTAGAAAATAGTCCCCCAATTCAAAAAAAAAAAAAGAATGAAAGAAGCGCTGTGTCTCTCCTGTGAGCTTTAGGCCCCGCCCCTGAGGTTTCAGCCAACCTGACCTATAACCCCCGAACGCATCATATATACAACAATGGTGGATCATACGTTCGTAGCTGTGCTGCAGCGGCTGCAAAACCTCATAAAGCAACTAGAAGGACTCCTCTCTGCTGTGCACATTTCGAACTAAACGCAGGGACGTAGGGAGTTACAGCGCCACCTACAGCATCCGCGACGTTCTCTGTGGAACGTTTCAGCTCCGTGTGGATGCAAGTTTTTTTAAACACCGAAAAACACGTTTTAGGGACCAGCGTTTTTTGTGTGGACAGGGCCTGAGAAGGGCTTCAGGTTTAAGAACAGATACTTCGGCACTTTCATCTTGTCATCAGCACCAGCATCAAATGATACTGACCTCAATTGATCAATGTGACACTCGGGCAGCTGATCGATCGCTTATTAAGCGCCTGAAGTGATTCTCCGGCATGCACGGCGAGCGGCTTTCCATCATCTAAGGTGTCATGGGCACACACACAACCACTGATAAGCCTGACAAGACGCCGCAGTGGCTTCCCATGATCCTGGAATTTCCCCCTCAACCCAATTACCCATAATCCAATTCCTCGGCAAAATAGGCTACTCTGCTGAAATTGCATTAGTGACAAGGATTGGGTGGAAATCTAAATTTTGTCTGGCTTTTGCAGTGGAAAGAAACTGTAAAGTCAAGTCACCAAATGAGTTTCCACACTTTCCACACGCGGGCTCTGGTGTATGAGAATAATGCCTGTTCGCACAGACCAATATTTATAATAGTAAATAAAAAAACACAAAGGCCGTTGAGATTTAGAAAGAGAACCCCTCCATAAAACCCTGGATGTGTGGGAGTGGAAGACCTTGGGCCACACCATCATGCTGACAGATACTGAGGTGAAGAACAGGAGTCGGGATGGAGCTTCAGCCATCAACTATCTGAAAATTACTCTGGGCAAAAACGGCTAATTTGCAAGAGGTGCAATGATCCATTTACCAATGTATTTATTAAACTGACTAACTGGTGTTATATGCTTTGGTTTGTTGCATTGGTCATCTAATTGGAGCTGCCACTCCTGCTTTGTGTGTTTGGAGTTAGCATGTTCTCCCCATGCTGACCTCTGGGTTCTCCGATTTCCTCCTGCCATCCACTGGAGAACTGTCGGCTCTGTAGGTCTGTAGGTTTGGGTGTGTGAGTTCTAATCTTCTGACACCAGCCAACCATTAAAACATCCATTTTGTTACATTTCATACAATGATTGCATGAGGTGTGATAAATAAATCTTTTATAAATATATCATCATTTTTATGCACACAGAAAGCAGTAATAGTAGTGTAGGAGGTTCCTCTTATTCAGATGTGGGGTTTGGTTTGGTTTTCTTGCTTTGAAGTTGCTTTCCTAAAGCGGGCAGATTCATTTATTTAAACTGCCATTTGATCTCCATGTGTTCTTTTGTATTTATGCTCTATTGTTTAATAAATCTGCTTTGTTTAATGTCACACTTGCGTTCTCAGAATTCGTAGAGCGGGACTGGACGTACACACGGTAAAGTTTCCAGAGGCCATGAACCTAGACACTGGTCTTGAGGCAGGTTTTAATGTTTAGTGGGGAACAGGGCATTAGCGTAACACTTAACACAAGTTACTGTCAGTGTGAACAAACCACAGCCCTGCCGACGGCGTCCAGGGTGGGCGGCCATTTGTCTAATGAGTGATCGCTCACTGGCCTGTCACTGTACCATCTGGAGGACAAGACCTGGCCCCCAAAAGCCTGGATTCGGTTATAGACGGTCAGGGCCTTGGAGAATTAAATAATTGTTCTGTGTAACAAAGGCAGCATGAACACACAAATCATGGACAGAACAGCAAAACTAAGTCTTTTTATTGATAAGTCCTTTTCATAGATCCCTGATTGAAAACGACAGAGCCAAAATGAGTATATCCCAGAAACTACAAGGTCTATTGCTATCATTCTGGTATCATCATAAAGGCTAATTCTAATATGACTTGGAATCAGCATATATGTTAGTGGGCCAGAGAAAGTGATGTCACAACCATCGGGTCATGACAAGTGAAGGTGAAACATTTCTTTTTATTTTATACTGGAAATGGAACTGACTGTTTAAAAACATGGAAACTAATTGCCGGGTGAAATATGCAAACCAATGTATCTTATTGTACAAATTATACATCGCCCTCTTGTGGTCTCCAACAGTGATTACTTCAGTTGTACAGAAGGTCAACTTATTTACATTTTACATTTACCTTTGGGCAGATGAATCAATTAATTATTTAGTGAATTTTATATATATATATATATATATATATATATATATATATATATATATATGTGTGTGTGTGTGTGTGTGTGTGTGTGTTTATTTTCTGCACCCTGCCACAACCCTGAGCAGGACTAAGCAGTTATGGAAAGTGAACATATATGTTTTGTCTTAATTATGCATGATTTGTATATGTCTAACTGTACTGTTTTGTGGCTGGTTGTGAGAAGTACTGTGTCACCATAGTAATTCAAGGAAGCAGTAATTCTATAGGCTGGCCACCATCTGCCCAAAGGTAAACATAAAAGTGAAGAACATTTGTCCTTGCAGACAAACAAACCTCCTTCCAAAAGGACCAAAGTCTTTTGTTTTACTAGAAGGAAGAAGAAAGAGGAAGTCAGTGTCCACTTCCAGGCCAACAGCTGAAAGAATGGCACAGGAAGGGGAACACCCCAGTGAATCTCTGAGCACACACACACACTCGTGTGCGCGCACACACCTCTGTATATATGTGTATGTGTGCCACTTAATAATTATGCAGTCGGGCATACATGATTAATCCACTCTCATATCACCAATCTCCCAGAGGCTGGGTGCACACACTCAGATATTAATGTGACAAGAGAGCTTATGCCTCGCACACTGACACCATTACATGTCGATTGACTCCGGTTGAAAGACGGTCACACCTGCACTTTACGCCATGTGCACAATATACACACACACTCCAACAATTACAGACCCGATCATTTCTGTGGGTCGGACAAAAGCTTGTTTAGCCTCCAAGAAGCCGGCTTGACTCTCTGCCTGGGGCGTGTGACCAGAATTTTAATGCTGCAGGTCTCAATGCAAATGGGGGGCGTCCTTCTTACAAAGACCCCGGCAGAACTGGTGTGACGGCCCGTGTGACAATGGGTTCGAAGCGACACACCGAGGCCACTGCCCCCATCTTGGTTACTTTCATTAACGACTAGTGTCTGAAATGAATCGGTCCTGCATCAGGGGACGTTCAGCAGTATGTGCGGCCTGAATATGTACGTACCATGGTGTCGCTCCTGGTTCCAATTATTCACGGATTTTCACTTTCTTCTGCTCTCCTGCTTTCATTAGCTGCGGGGGAGAAAAAAACAAAACATCAATGCCATGCCCTTTGAAGATGACGTTTTAATCATTTAAAGGCGTAACCAGCAAACACCGCATTCATTTGCATGATTCCTCTTAATTGCACAAAGCACTGATTATTTCATGTAGCATGAAAAAGGGACGACTACATTCAGAATATGCATTTCTAGAAATGACCAACGAAGAAAATGTTCAGAATACGTTCAGAAAATGCATATCCAGAAATGGTCAATGCCATCACAGCGCTTCACAGATAATCTGTGATTGCAACTAGATCCTTTTATACATCATCAAGCACGCAAGCACACTCACCTATGAACCAGAAGACCCAGGTTCAAATCCCACTGACTACCATTGTGTCCCTGAGCAAGACACTTAACCCAGGGGGGGCTGTCCCTGTAACTGCTGATTGTAAGTCGCTCTGGATAAGGGTGTCTGATAAATGCTGTAAATGTAAAATGTCATGTCCTGAAGTGGGCAGCACACATAACCACTTCAGAGGAATCACACACGCGGGAACTCTTCGTAAAGTTGGAATTTTTTTCAAAACAGCAGTATTTGTTGTATTTTGTTCAGTGTTCATATCGATAGACGTGAAGTATCCGAACGACTCAGCGTTTCTGAGGGTGCTCGAAAAGTGAAACGAGACTTGACAACACTTCACTGGTCAGGTTGTGTGGCGGGTGCGCCGGCCACTATATTAGAAACATTTAGATGGTACCTGGCCTTTATTAACCCTGTAGATGCACCTCAGGGGTCAGCCAGGAAGAAGTGCAGATAAACACACGGAGGAGGCTCACAGCAAACCAGCATTTGGGCTCGGGCACTTAAAAAACGACCGGCCGTGAAATTCATTATTTACGGCCCACTTTCCGCAGAGTGGCGCCCGGCGAAGGCACCGGCGTTTTCTCCACGAGGATTTCTCACTTCCCAGCTGGAGGGAGAAGCGAAGAGGGACAGAGCGGCGCGCTTGCTGCCGCGAATGCTGCCTGAAGTAGGTGAAATATTAATGTCTGCTGCTCGGCTAATTGCCTTTTATAGCCGCACGCGACGTTCTCTCCCGGTTCCTTCTCTCCTTGATTAGCGTCTGCGGCCATGAATAATGTATGGAGGCCGGTGTTGCTCGCTCATTACCTGGAGCTCGCTTTAACTGTTAAAATACTAGCAACTTTCCTGCTATTTTCAGCCTCGCTGAGCGGAGCCAATTAAAGCCACCGTCACCGGCTGGCGGAGACGCGTTCAGTCAGCAGCAGCTTTGGTGCTTTTTAAAAGTGCATATCATGTTTGGCAGAAGGGTGAAGGAATCTCGAGATGTAGCGGGTTCTGCATGTCGCCCATCAAGCACAAGAGACACACCAGACATCTGCTGGACCAACGGCTGCGTCATAAATCAAGCCAGAACATAGAAACAGCTCATAAAATTGGGGCAGTGGTGACCTAGCGGTTAAGGAGGCGCCCCCCGTTAATCAGAAGGTTGCCGGTTCGAATCCTGACCAGCCATGGTGCCACTGAGGTGCCACTGAGCAAAGCACCGTCCCCACACACTGATCCCCGGGCGCCTGTCATGGCTGCCCACTGCTCACCAAGGGTGATGGTTAAATAGAGGACACATTTCACTGTGTGCACCGTGTGCTGTGCTGTTGTGTATCACAATGACAATCACTTCACTTCATAAACAGTGATTCATTTTCTAACCCAGCAACTGGGGACGCAGGTTTCTCTGTGTCGGTCCCAAGCCTGGGTAATTGTGGAAGTTTGCATCAGGAGGGGCTTTTACAACCAGATCCACTGTAGTGACGCCTAACAGGAACTGCAAAAAGAAGGGGGAGGAGTTTGGTAACTTTATAGAAATATCTATTTCCTCTTCTAATATCAAGTCATATCTCTTAAGCAATCAGCAACTGTCACCCGCCCCACTCATCAGAACATGCATCAAAAAGGGTAAATCAATCTCATAAGCCTACACACACACCCATTCCCAGAGCCATGTTGGTAACAGGCATGCTGGTGAAGAGTTGTCATTATTGTTTGGTTGCTATGGCAACCATCCTGGTGGATAATGTGGAGCACCAATAAGATCTCGAGGTACAGTTGTAGAAAAACACACACACACACACACATACAAGCCTCAATCTCTTGAGGCTATTTTGGTCAGTTAGGGGGTCAACCCAGAGTGCACCTCCTCCGTATCTCCTCCAGAAATGTGACGAACCAGGCCTTTACACACCGTGGCATCCGGGATCGACCGCTGTGCACCAGGACTATTCCCTGAACCACAGATTGATTGGTTTCCACTGAGTGGATGGGTATTCTCTAATGATCTCTGAAGACAATATGGCCGCATGCTTTAGATCTTCACGCTGCCAAGAGGCCATTAATCATGAATCCATGCTCTCTTAGAGACAGTAACCGCAACAGTGTGGCAAGGAGCACGGATTTCCTTCCAGCGGTATAAACATTACAGCGGAGCCCAGTTCAGCCTGGAAGACCCGAGGTCAGGGCGCAGCATGGACTGGTGAGTGACACATCCTCCAGGAAGTCAGGGGAATAATAATAACAATATGGTCTTTCATTCAGAAATACTATTCACGATCAGGGCTATTAAATAAAATCTAAGGGTGGAAATGTAATGATTAATTGATTTGTTACAAAAATATTATGCATTTAATCACATTTTGAATTCCAGGCAAACGGGAACTTTTGTCAATGCACACCGATGGTACATGGTACACCGATTACATTCATGCACACATCAGAGCTACAAATGTGGAAGAATCAGGAAAAAGCGCATTGCTAGGAATGATCAGAGCAAAATTTTATTTCATAAGACTTCCTGGCAGAAGACTTGATAAGGCAAACTACAGATCCCATAATGCACTGCTTCAGTTGCCTTGCCAAAAGCGATCAGCAGTTTCCACATTGTCGGCAAATTCTTTTTCGTGCTTCAAAGTCACCAAAGCACAGTGCAAACGCATAGTGCACTCAGTGTTTCAGGAAAGTGCGCATTGCATTATGGGATTACATTCAGCAAGGCAACTGATGCATTTGGTCAAATTACCATTTATGTTTCTGCTTTGTTTTTTTAAGAGAAAAGACCATTTAAAGACAATACCATTCTGAAAATGTACTTTTTATTTTTAAAGTACACTTTTTTATATTTTTAAATCTACCCAACTTTAGCCAGTGATATTATTTTTGCTTCTCTGTGTTGAATTGAAATGCAGTTTAAATGCATTTGTAACGTTTACATTTAAGGCATTTGGCAGACGCCCTTATCCAGAGAGACTTACAACGTACTTTCATGTTACCATCGATGAAGATGATTTGTTTTCCAGAAGTTAAAAGACATTAACTTTACAATATTCATGTCCATGTCTATTATTTGATTCTTTCACCCACTAAAATACTTTGAAGTGAAAAAAATATTTGCACTTTGGGGCAAATTTGCTTGTGCGATCAAATGCAATTGATCAAGATAAATTCATTAAAAAGTCTCTTGTCAGGACATATATGTCACTGACTCCAAAGGCCAGGTATTGTCATAATTATATTAAATGTGTTATTGGGAAAATGCTCATGATGTGGAACATTCATGCAATGTTAAAATGATTTTGAATTGATCAGAAAATTGGTCTGATGACAACTTTTGCCAGATGGGACAGTCAGACAGCTGCTGTCCTGATCTGAAGAGCTTGCGGTGACAGCTCATCTCCAGACGGCATGGAGCTGCTGATGGAGGTTACCCCCGCCAGCAGCTGCTACGCCTCTGCGCTGCTCCGTCTGGACCCCCTCCCTGGCTTTCATTGCTCCACCTCGCCTTTTTTCCCAGGCCACTGACTGCTTCGTACCGAGGGACAGGAATGAGGCACAATTAAGAGACGGGGTCTTCAGTACGGGTTAGAAAAACACAGTAAGCAGGCAGTGAGGAGCGCAGCCCCCTTCATCTGAGCTTCTCGTGGGTGGAATGGGGGATGGGGCTGCATACCATCTACCCACCCTTACTATTGAACTTCAATCCTGGAACTGATGGTATGTTTCATCCCAACTCATTTCAACTTTACACACTATAGCAGGAGCAGAAAAGTCTAATTAAAACTTCATGGTTTGTTAATCCAAACACATGATATCAGAGCTTTTTCAGGCCATAATAAAACTATTATAAATGTTACATTTTGTGTGTGAGATGAGAGGAGTGGAGACACATCATCACAACACACTAGCTGGCTGAGCTCTGAGAAGATTTCATCTTTATATAAGCAACATGACATTCGGAATTGTAGTGACTTAGAATTGTAGAATCGATATGACCTAAGAAACCCAAAATAATTAAAAAAGAATAAGGAGGAACAACAGAAACTGGAACACAATGAACTTAGTATTAATGGTGATTAATGGTGTATTGTTTTCACTCTAAATGTTTTCCCACAGAGAATAGACTCAGCCTGGATTTCACCGTTTAAATCAATATCCAGTCTGAACCCTCATCCATCACGTTTGGGGAAAATAAGGAGAACTGAGCAGAAACAATGCTGTGACCTGCAGTTGTGGCCACACTATTAAAATGCTGTTCTACATGTGGAAACCTGAAGTTGAAGACATTCTCTGATGGATAGAATTTATACCTCATATTCTTCTTCCTCAAGACACCTCTGCAGCCCACTGTGGACACCCTCATTAAAAACCTGAGTGGGGAAATTGTGCCCTACTGGCTCCACTGTGACCAGCATGGCCATTAAAACAAACGGGAGCCATGGGACGATGACACAGCCTCATCATTACCGTGGTTCTTCTGCACTGCACCACTGTGAACATACATTTACATTCAGCCTGGATGTGGGTCACTGTCATTACACAGGGACAGTTCCTGCCGTCGGATAAAACCATCAAAAACGACCCTGTGTACGGGAGATTTTTAAAAATGGAAAGTGGAATCTGCAGAAGGTAGAATCAGCTAGAAGGGACGGACGTTATGGCTGGGTTGCACACTGGGTTATGACTGTCTTGCAGCTGGATCACAGACTCCAGGGTAGGTGTCCCTCATAAACAAACACAAGACCCCGCCCGGTGGAATGTGGTGCAGGCGCTCTGTAATTGGCTCTTTAATTGGGTGTTAGCACAAGGGAAAGGCTTTGAGTCTCACTTACCCATTACAGTGTTATTTAATATTTCTTCTGCAATGCAAAGCTGATTCGGAATGAAATTTTCTATGAATTAAAATTATTTGAAAATAAAACAAACAATGTAAGCGTGGCTGTCAATCAATTACTATTCTATATCCACATAATTTACACATTTAAACTGTGTGAGAAAGTGGCTCAGCTTTATTTTTTCCTTTAAAACACCCTGCAGAATGGAAATAAAATGCTCCCAAAACGTTTATACAATTGGCACCTAAAAACGTATTCAGTTGATGCACCAAAAAACCCACTGTGTACTGTGTCACATGGTAATATGTGCATTTAAATATTTTCATCTGCTCACGGCCACACAGGAAGCAAACAAAACGCAGCTGCGTTCATTTAACATTATTTGTACATTAATCACCACAATTAACACATTAATTCTGACAGCCTTACAGAAAATAGATTTATATATTTTAAATGGTCATTATGAGTAGCCTGTGTCAGGGTCTCAAAGTCCCAGAAACTCGTTATAACCAGGAAGGAGATAGACAATGAGAGGCTGCATCCTGCGTGTCCTCCAATAAAACCCTCTTACTGCCGGAGAAGACAGAGAGGGACAGAGACTCCAAAAACCACTCAACAAGCCCAGACATAAACATTCAAACCGGGCGTTGAGAACATTCAGGCTGGAAAAATGTCTTATCAGGACAAGCGGCCTGTGGAAAGGGCTCTGGTTACAGCACTGGAGCCTGTGCAGGCCAGGACTGGGGACGGCTGAGGTTGACTCGCTGCTATGGAGCACCACCCAGAGCGACAGGCGATGGGAACGGGGCTTTATGTGCTTACGTCATCTGGCGTGAGGAGGACAAGAGCGAGAGGAACATGAGGGGTTTTGGTGGACGTCCAACACAAGTTCCTAAAAACAATCCATGTCAATTGGTTTCCAGCCCAACATCCATGCCGAGATGGATGTGAAACTCAAGTCTTCAGAGAATTCACAGCAAGAGTCCCCTGGTCAGCGGCCGGCACACCTAAATCACCTCCTATTATAAATCTGAGAAGTTCTCGTGAGGATCAGCTATATATCCTCTTCTTGACTTGATGTAGTGCAACACTGCGCTCTACACATAGGGCTTGTAGACGAGTATTCGGCATCATTTAGATTTACATGAATAAATAGACCAAGCAAGAAAGAACTGCCTCTTGAAAAAAGGAAATGAACTCTGAAATTTCAATATCGGAAAAAATGTACATTTAATGCTAGAACAAAAAGTTGAACAACAACAGAATAAGACAATTCAACAGTGATTCACAGTTGATGACATGTGAGCTGATACATTGTGAACGTGTTGCTGTGTGATGAGGTTGAGAGCGACCTGCTTCATACAGCATTGCTCTCTGTGTATCTAGCGCAGCCGACGAACAAGAAAACCACAATTCTTCAAACTCCAGACCCCCCCCACACACACGATTCAGTTGCAGGGATCGGGCTGCAACCACTCGCTACTAACACTGCAACACGACACCATCTGGTTCTGCTTCTGGAGAAAAACATTTGCGTCGGGACTCGGGAGGCAAGTAACTCTGGCTACGAATGATTTCATTGTTTCAGTGGTTTGTGCTCAGGGAGTGGTGGCACTAACCAGCAGTTAGACCTCAGCTCCTCCTCACTGGACTGTCAAGAGCCATGAAAGTCTACCTCTATATGCAGACACAATCACTGAAGGATTATGGGATATAAATAAAAAATATGTTTTTGGTGCTGCAATTTTTGGTGCTTAGTGGCTTTGAGGTTTGATCAGATCTGTCAAAACGACAAAGACGTGAGTGATGGAGAACGGGGAGACTATCACAAGCAGTGGTCTCATCAAATGAGAATGGAATGTTGAAGCAGACGATATAAGAAAATGAGCTCTGCACGTCAATCCCATTTCCCATATCTCCATCACCTGTCACTCCCCAGAAGCACAAGATGGCCTCAGCTGTCCAGGCGGAAGGAAAATCCCGCACCGCTGCGGGGTAACGGGATTGATTCCTCGATTAGATCACTGGGGTCTGCAGCTCCGGGGAGATGTTCCGGCCATCTGTTGAGGGTTAGGCTACTCTTCACTGCCAGCGCATACCACGGCACGTCCATCACCACTGTGGATATTTCAGCGCTGTTCTCACGTTACCGTACAAAACGTGAGTATGAACATGTTTTCTATACACTTTCTTGTTTTGCATTGATATGACTCTACATGGAACCTGCCACATCATACAAGGCTGGACATGACTGCCTACCTCATCCCAACCTTCCTTCACAGACCTGGTCCCAACACGTGCTCATAACTAGGCCACCAACCACCAACCAACAGTATCACCTGATGACAAGACCAAGAAATCTGAAGTGACACACTGGACACATCACGGTCCACGCTTCCATCAGCCAATCTACAGCACTGTCAGAAACATTCTATCAGGTCCGAGGAGAGGGAGCCAGAGATTCAAATGTATGGCCTATTTTCCCCATGTAATATGTGAGTAATAATACAGAATCCCCCTGCTTCTTTGTTCCATTTTTATTATCTGCCACATGAGATCTACGTAAATTCGCTCTAGTCCGTAATGTGGATCTTGATGATCCACTACAACTGACCCCGGTGGGCCAGCAGCTACTGCGCCCCGTTGTGCCACAAACACTAAACTGCATAAAAGGCACATTTAAGGTGTTGTCTAGATGAAACTTTTATAAAGTGACATTAAAAAATGATGAGGCTCTTCCTCTGGGGGCAACTAGAATCTAATTGTATAAGTAAAAGGAGATTTAATCTGCTGTTAAACACCGGAGCTAACAGGGCAGAAGCACGAATGTGTCAGATGAAGGGTGGAATCCTGGGAAACTGCTTCTGCTCCAACACAGAGCCAATTAAAGCCCCTCCGAGGCATGTGTCGGGCGAATTTACATAGTACACTAACTTTCTATCTATAATATCTATAAAATACTTGAGATAGACAAAAGAAAATAAATGTCTTGAATTGATCATTTTATTATTATATATTAGTTTTCAATTATCAGTTTTATTATTATTATTATAATTAAATTGTGTTATAAGTTTATTTAAATCAAATAAATACATTTAACTAAATGTAAAATAATAAAAATTAAATTGAAAGGGTAACATAACTGTGTATACCAGATAAAAATATCTGGGCAATGCTACTGAAAGTGGACTTTCCACTGGAGGGTCACACCCATAATGCCAGTGAAATACAAGGTATTTATTTGATGCAAGTGATTCTGTAATATTTTAGAATTTTCTGTATTCAGCTGTAGAGTTTACAATAAAAATATAGTCAGAAAATATTTAAATAACACTATGCTTGTTCATATTTTATCATGCAGTCCCTCCAGGACTTTGCACAGGGCACCAAACAGGCCAGGACAGGTCCTGGTCTTCTCAAAGCAGGCTGTCAGTGCCAGATCAGTTCCACTTGGTTCCACATGCGCGGAACTGACGCAGAGGTGCACAACGACCGGCGAATTAATGACAGATTGAAGGCTTGTTTTATTTTATTTATTGGTTCTTATTTTTTAACTCTAGATTTGAGGAATATTAGTCATTTTAAATCCTATTTAAGCACTTATTTTTCAGAAACTTTTTAAGGATCCATGGAAACCCTGCCCAAAACTAATGGCTTGTGCTGCAAGCAGGTGTGGTTTCAAGCAGGCAATGTGACTTTTCATAATGCGTCATTTTCGCAAGGAGCGGATATTTCTGGAATAGGAATAATCATAATAACCTCTCCCATTGGCCAAATTTTTATACTGCACAGCACTAATTTGACTAACAGTTTATATTTTTATGATATCTTTAGATAAATTAATATATTTCAGAAAGGCGAAATATTACTATCAAGAACTAAAAGTTTTATTAATTCCTGTCATGACTGATGGCTGAAGGGGAAAAGAAGCACAAGACGGATGCAGGAGGGTATCTATTAACAATACAAATAAATAAGGTACGAAGGCCAAAAGACAAGGAACAAAAAGGAACAAAGAAAGAGTAGCCCACAGGCGTGTGTCTACTGACAGGAACTAGAAACTAAAACATAATGTAGGTCTCACAGACCTCCACATTAACGTTGCATCACCTACTGGGTGCTTCCGACCTGCTTTTAAGGAGTCCTGAGTAATCGTGCTTAATTCGCTTTAGCTGAGATTCCTCAGGACTCGGTAATAAGGTGCCTCGACACCGGATGTGGCGGCCCAATGAACCCCACAATGACAAATAAATCTAATCTAATGTAACCAATCATGGCTTTAGGGGGCGTGGCCAGCCGATAACCCAGAATCCATTGGAGCTAGTGAACATAAAACGTTTATTTCTCTTACAACTGTTTTAATTTTACTTCCTTTGTTAGGTACATTTTTTATTATTTCACACCTATTCTTTTTACTCAATATTGTGACTGCTTTGGGTCGAGAATCTGTATGAATCTGTATGAATCGGTATGAATGATGCCTCGGCCTTGGAGGAGCAGTTTCCCTGGCCAGCTGTGGTCATACTCATTCCCTCGGTGGGAAATGATGGTTTACTCGTCCCCTCAGGTAACAGTTTAAGCCGCCGAGGCTTTTTAATAAAGGGCTGTTATTTGATTCTGGGGCAGCAGGGCAGTGAGGTGTTACTAGGCTCTTCATGTTGGTTTTACTCTACGAAGAGAACGCCGGGGGCGTTGGGGTTTCTGTAAAAACTCACTGGAGCAATTAACATTGACAGTTGTTTTTCCCCATTATCTAAATATGTACACACGTAATTACACCACATTTACACAGTGTGAGGAGAGGCTAGTGACCCACTTCTGTCTGAGGAAATTTGCCACATTGTCCAAAAAAAAAAGAAAAGCAGAAGAGGGAGGAAGAAAAATCAAAGGGTGGATTTTCCTGCTTAGCTCAGCCGTTTTGGGGCTACGCCGTTTCACGAGAGATCATTCTGATCCGCAAGAATGCAAATAAACTCTCAACTTTTCCACAGATAAAATAACACTGACACATTTCCACAAAAAACCTGCCTGCTGTGAAGTTTCTTGGGAGGCCTTGTTTGCATGGATTGTCAGTTTGCAAGTTGCATTGTTTTTTTATTTGCATTTTGCATCTGAAATGATCTCAAAAACACAGAGAGGTTTCCCAGGCTCAAGCCTGTTCTGATGTCACTCTCCCTGCCCTCGTTCTGCCGGGTGTCCATGAATGTGTGTCCCCGACACCAACACCCACGCTGCCTCGGCCACCACCAATATATGGCAAACCAGTTGTAGTGAAAATATCTCTATTTTCTTTGTTTGATTGTGTTTAAGCGTGTATCTTATCAGGGACCATTCAAAAAGACAGAAGTTGAGGACAGACGTGATAGATGCCGAGTCTGTGTGTATGTACTGTAACCGCAATCTAATCTTTATCTGTTCAGCATCAGCTGGAGTCCCAGCCATCCATCAGTTGGAAGTTAGAATAACAGCCCGGCTGGAATGGAGGTTCTGGGCTTGAGTTGAGGTGGGGGTTGGTCTCTGCCAATGACAGCGACAGAGCAAACAAACGTGGCAGAATCTGTCAAGCAATGGAATGAGCTTCCAACGTGAAACCTGATCCACACGAGCATACCGCAGAGAGAGGGTGGATGAAAGGCGGGGGCTAATAAGTCGTGGTTTCTGGAGCAGTGCAAGGAAGAGACCCACCTCACCAGTGAAATATGCTTGAGTCAGGAGAATGGAAGCAGCAGCTGCCTGTTGAGAGGAGAGGCTATGAAAACAATTAAAAGAGGGCGATGGGGGAAGGCCAGTCTGAGCATCGCCGCTGCCTCCTGGGTTCGAAAATCCAACCTCAACTTCTTTACCCAGACAGCAATTCTGCAGTCTTCTCCTGCCTGCATGGAGGAAGGTAATCATGATAGAATGGCCGAGAAGAAAGAGCGTGCTAAGTGTTGGAAACATACCATGTTTCCAAAGTCCAAAGTCGTGTTTACACACCCAAAAAACAGGAAAGTGGCTGACCTTTCTCTAGTGACCCCTGCTCAGAGCGTAATGCAGCACTCTCAAATAATGCCCTGTTGTATTATTCACTAACTTCACAATATTCCGAGTTGTGTTTCTCAGAAGCCAAAAGCGAAGATTCTAGGCCATCGGTGGACTCGCTGGTCTTAGATCAACAGGGGGGATCCTCACACCTGTTTAGACATCTGCAGATGGACACCAGGTCCCGACCTCAAGAAAATGCTGTGGGGTCACTTGGGCAAGGAGGATTAAAGAGCTGAGACGAGGCCATGGCAGTCCTTGGAGGAGTTTACTGCCAAACGTCTACATTATACCACAGTTTACGGCTTTTTTGATCATCTGTAAAAACCGCCACCTGACACTGTGACCGTTAACCATGCAATACGACAGAATGATATTTAAAGTGAGGAATCCTCTCCACCAATAAAAACTGCCAGACTGGAATTGGAACATGAACTTTATGTGCATTCATTTTTGAACATGTTTTTTGTTAACAATTATTCTACTGCTGCACATATTTGGGATTAATATTCTTATCTTTTCTTTAAACAACCATTTTTTTTCTATGCAAATTGAAGAAAAGAGAGGTAATATCTGCTTTTTACCTCATTGAAAGCTCAGCACATCCACTTTCTTTTATTATTTTACTTTTTACTCAATAGTGAGATAAGCGGCAAAAATTCACTCCGGAGCACAAACAGGCACTGTTTCCTCCTGATAAGAACACTAGTTAGCAGCCCCGCCCTGTCACTTCCCTGTCTGGAGCACAGTGCCAGCTGCACGACGCACAACTCCACGTGTGTGTTAGTGAAAGAGGGCTCATCCAGCGTTCTCTGTTAATCAGGAGACATGAGGTGGGGACAAACCAGTCCCCAGAGTCGATTAGGGCGTAAAAGATGTAACGAGGCTTGACGACCGGCTCATTTGCAAGAGTGTCGGTGAATATTAACGTGGCGTGAGGGCAGCAGCGTCCCACGCTCCCAACACTGGCGCCCCGCCACACTGAACCTCAAACTAAGCAGAGGTGGCTCAGCAGCTCTGAGACGGATGCCATGCTTGCCCAGGCAGCGTAACGCCACTTATATCGTGCCTGAAACAGCAGAGAGGATCATCAAGTCCCAGCAGGAGGGACAGATCCTGCATCCCATTAATGTGGAGAGAGGACGTCCAAATGCCAAAAAGGGTCGGAAAGCAGTGTCTGCAGTTTCAACTCTGATCAATGAGAACAGTTTTACCATGATGTCCACCAGTTAAACTGATCTGGTAGAATCACCAGTAATCTTGTGTGTTGTGAGCCATGGCAAAACAACAATTTGGGGACCAAAGCAATATTTTGCTTCCATTAAGCATTCTGGTTAAACAATATTTCTTTTTTTATTGTATTTATGAATTGTTTATTTATATATGACTTTTTAATTGAATTTTCTAGTCATGGCCTGACTCCAGAGGGGTGCCCCAGATCCATGTCAACGTCGTCATCCCAAGTGATTGTTATAGATGGTCGGGTTGTTTAGTATTTAATCCCATTTACGGCCGTCGTGTGTTTGTGTCCATCTTTCCACCTGCCAACCCCGAGGACAGCTTCCATTGCTGGCTCCGAAGCTCACCAGGCAACAACGCCGGCTCCCTGTCCCCTGTCCATGGTTGGCTTCATGTTCACCAGGGTTCATCATGAGATTGTGGATGCCTGCATCGCTGTCCCCTGTCCTGTGGTGGCGAGGTGATGTGGAGCGGCCTGTCCATTCGGTGTCCCGAGTTCATACCCATGGTGCCAATGGGGATTGGCCAAGAACCATGAGATGATCGTCTGGCGCAGTGTCTCTCGATGCAGTGTCTCTCATCATCACTGACCGCTTTTCTCTTACTGTCTGTAGCCATCATCTCTGACCACTCTTCTCTAGGTGTCTGTAGCCATCATATCTGACCACTCTTCTCTAGGTGTCTGTAGCCATCATCTCTGACCACTCTTCTCTAGGTGTCTGTAGCCATCATATCTGACCACTCTTCTCTAGGTGTCTGTAGCCATCATCTCTGACCACTCTTCTCTAGGTGTCTGTAGCCATCATATCTGACCACTCTTCTCTAGGTGTCTGTAGCCATCATCTCTGACCACTCTTCTCTAGGTGTCTGTAGCCATCATCTCTGACCACTCTTCTCTAGGTGTCTGTAGCCATCATCTCTGGACACTCTTCTCTAGGTGTCTCTGGGTAAACAGTGAGCTGCTTTGGAGGGAGTTTTTGCTTCAGCACTCATAACTACTGTTGCAGAGAAACATAATTACTTTCCAGCTCTCTTTTGAACAAAAACCCAGCTCTGGGCAACGTTTTACGAGTTGAATCATCATCACTGGCAAACAGCGCTAGCAACTCTGACACTTTATTTATATATTTCAGCATTTTCCCCACAGTTTGTGAGAAAAATTCCTTTCCCATAAAGCCTTCCTTCCAGACAAAACCATCTGTAACCTCTAGGCAACTTCTAGACAAGGAAAGTAACAGGAAGTAATATGAGAATCATGATAAGCACTCAGGATAATACGAAGAAAATGCACTGGTCATGAGGAAATATTTTAACCTGGTTCATGTCTGTCTGTCCGTTGGACGTTTTTTTTGCACAATTTCCATGAACCATGTCCAATGTTACAACAGATCTGAATAAAATGGCAGAACCTTGAATTTAGAGATGTAATACGTTCACACAAGAGGTGTGAACTGTATAGAGTCCTACAAAATAATAAAATCATTTGGATTGATAGTCACTGTATTTTTTTGTTTTGTTTTACAGGTTAGCCTTCGGTCCCTCCCCTTTAGTTCCTACTTCTCTTGATATATATTGCTGATTATTCTCTGGGATGCACACAAAACAAGCTTTAAAAAAAGCAGCCAATGAGGACTCACTCGATTAGTTTCTGAAATATATTCACTTCTGGTCAGAAGCTACAGAACAGCCTGTTTTTCCGAAGCAGCTACATTTTCATGCGACTCTGAAACGAATAGAACAAATAAACAACTGAAATAAAAAAAATAAACCCTGAAATCTACTTATAAACCAAAATTTATCAAAGTATAAAAAAAAACACACACTTTCTTTCCACAATGGAAATCCAATAATCTTCAGAAAGTTCATGTTTGTTACACACTAAGGAATCTGAGACTTGCTCCCTGCTGTGGTCCAGTGATGATGAAGGAGACGGTTCTCACCGACACCTTGACCTTCTCGCTCTGTGCACATTTTCACTAAATAATTCCCAAAAAACTCAAAAAGTCAAATTTACCAGAATATTGTTAAACTAAACTGATGACAACCCTAAAAAGCTGAACTTAAACAACAGTTCACACATCCCCAGTCCAAGTAAAATGGACCCATGTTCATGTTTTCCGGTATAAATCATCAGCTGTAATTTACATGACTTTTAAAAGGAGGCACGCATGCTGGAATATAGAAGCAACGCACACAGCAGCATGCGACGTGGTTCACACTACGTAAAGCCAGTAAATATACTACAGACCTGCGCGAGTTTTACACGTTTTGGCTGTAAACGTAGGAAAAGTCGTTTCTCGACCAGCCTTATGGGAGCTGTGTACTTCATTATACAATCACGTGTCAATCAGGTTTCAAAATGTATATGTTTATTTCATAATCCAAAACTTTTCAAGACCTGCAAAATTCTCTTTTCAAATCCCATGACTTTTCCAGGTTTTTAACCCTGCATTTAAGCGTTATGCCTCTCTTCCATTACAAGAACGGAGGTAATCAAGAAAACTTTCAAACCTCGATCAGCCTCAATTCCCGCGAACACGTCATTTTTTAACCTCCGGCAGTTCACTACATTGTACCATTGTAATCATTGTACCATTAAAGGTTTTTTAATGGCCGGTATCACTCATAAACGCATTTATGAGTGATACCGGCCATTATTGTATTACCACTCTATTACTAATTTACTAAAATGCATATAAAGATATAAAACTCCTTCCCACTGCACTACACCATCAGCATGGACCTCTGCGAGGTGTCTGGGGAGATTTTCACCCTGACAGAAGCTGGAGAGCGAGGAAAGGAGATAAGAGGAAATTCCCTGCCAAGCCGTTATACTGAAACCCGTCAGAAACGTCAAGACCGCATTTCATAACAGAAATCTAATGAGGTGTCAAAAAAAGCATATTAATGTCTTTCAAGATCAAATCAGCCAGACTGGAGATTTGAGTTCATCCATTTAAAGTGTCCCTCAGCAGAAGGTGCCCGACCGTGTGATGACCCCACGCGTCTCCGTGGGAACGCCGCCAGCTTGTCCAACAGAAGACAGTCACTAATTTGATGACTTGTCTGCAGCAGAGTTTTCAATATAAAAAAGGAACTGAGCAATATCCAGAGCTAGTTATTAAAAAGAACTAGTACCTGCATGCTCTCCACTCACAGGCAATTCATGAATATTTGATAAGATTATTAAGTGACTGAAGCTCACATGCATAACTCGTATTAAAGGGATAAAGTTGTGGAATACACAGCAGGGCTTTATAATGCTGGAGAATTATAAATAATCCTACTGACCAGTGATGCATTACAGCGGCTAACAAAGCACCAAAAGCAAAAAAACAAAGAACGATGATGATGGTGATGATGATGGTGATTTCACAGCACAGAGAGAGACGTGCAGATGGTACTTTAGACTCTGCTGCTTATCATCTAAAATCTCTTTTATCATCCAACGCTGAACATCTCAGAAGAACATCTCAGCAGCCAGCGGTCTGCAAATCGCCAGAAGGTTAAAGGCTGAAGGTTTTCGATTACGTGGGTTTCGGGGATAAAGTGGGATTAGCGGAGCGCCGGAGCCTCCAACAGGAATCAAACTTGATCGAACAGAAGAAAGTCATAAAAAGCAGAGTACAGGACATACAGGACATCCACGGACTGCAGTAAACAAGGTTTTAAACACGGTCCGATCTTACCGTGGACCGCTGCCGGGAAGGATGGCTGCTGTGCGGCGCTCCGCAGACGCGCGGATCTTCTTCCAACGAACGAAGAGAACGAGTTATTTCTCTCGCATCGATATGGCAACTTAAAACCAAGAAAGAGCGATAAAATCCCGCAAAGCTCCGCGCACCGCAACTTCCACGCACGCCTCCCGCGCGCGACACCGCGGACTGCTCTCTGCGCGCTCCCGCGCCTGCGCGCGGAGGGGGCGGGGCGGGGTCGCGCTCAGGCCCCGCCCCCTCCGCAGATTTGGTTGATTGGGGTAAACGTTTAAAATGTTTTCCTCCCCCCGCGTGTCACCAGAACCGCCACAGATGGCGAGACAGATAAGGGACCCTGTCGAGCCAGCGCGGGTCGTGACACTGACATCCCCAGTGGCACACGTGACACCCCCGACCCCCAAATTCTCCTGATCTGGGTGTAGAAAGTTTGAAGCAGATGGTGAGAGCAGTTCATCAGACCAGTGGCTGTAACAAGGGAAGTGTCCCCACCTCAGTTCAACTAGCGGGGACAATCCACTCATGTTCCACTCATTACTTCAACTGTAACCTATGAACGATGAAAACACAACACCGCTGCTGTTATTGGTGTCTTTAGTGTCTTTAGGGGGGGTGATCGCACAATGAAACCAGACCAGGGTGTGAAATCCGGCCGGCTGTGTGTTAAGTGGGTCACAATGGAACCCCACAAATCACACGGCCGTTTATTAGCGCCTCAGACAAAGGACCTTGTTAAACGCCTTCCTCTCGTGCTCCTTCGGTTTCCTGGTGAGTGGGCTGTTGAGAAACCACCAGCAATGGGCGAGCGTCTTTGAAGGGGGCGTTGAAGAAGTTTGGTGATGTGTCCACCTCAACGTTTATCCTTGAGCTTCAGCAAACAACAAAGACAATAGTCCATCCTTTTCCAGTTGTGTGCGGCACCAATCATTACTGTCGTGGTTAACTACTGGGTACATGACTCATGGAACCATGGGGGATGATCAGATGTTGGGTTCAGAGTTATTAATCTAATGATATTTACAGAGCAGTTCCTAGTGCATTTACATTTACAGCATTTACCAGACTCCCTTATCCAGAGCGACTTCAGTAGTTACAGGGACAGTCCCCCCTGGAGACACTCAGGGTTAAGTGTCTTGCTCAGGGACACAATGGTTATAAGTGTGTCTTCTGGTTCACAGGCGAGTGTGTTACCCACTAGGCTACTACCACCTTACAAATGAAGCAAATGAAGTCACCCTGGATAATGTGAAAGTAAAGCCTTAAACCAGAACATCTTGAGGATAAACGTTATTCCATATCAACTGGGAGGCCAGATTTCCCCACATTTCCCATCACACCTGCCAATGGCATCTTACATAGTAACACCACAACACCTTAAACACTTCATTCACCCGATACAGTATGCATCATTTCTAGTCAACACCACTTTGTGTGTGTTTAGTGTTCCATAGTTGCTCAACCGACAGGTGTTTTAATCCAGCAGTGGAAAGCTGTCCACGTACAACCTTACACTTTCTCCCGCTCCACACTGTACTCTAATAGTACTCACACTGTACTCTCGTCTTGCCACATCGCTGCTGCACCAACTGCCCTGTGGTGGACAATCTCGGTCCTCCAGCTCGCACTCTGTCTGGGCAGCCAGCCTCATTCTGTCAGCAGGCATCAGGCAGCACCCCGAGAACAAGTACCACGCGTCAGGAGGCTGGCTTCTCCGGCCCCGTTACTGCCCGAGGGCAGAGCGGCTAATCGCCGTGTGGAGAAGGCCACGGGTCGCCACGTAGTGCAGTACGCCAGATCATCATTCATCCTTCCTGTTGCTATTTCTTGCTTAATCCACTTGGTCATTTTAGGTCTTATTGATGGCTCGTGGTCATAGTTCATGACTTTATGAGCTAGTCGTGTCACCCTGGAAGGTCCACCATAGATGGAGAATAAAATAACTCCTCTTTTTTTAGAGCTGAGCAGGAGCTGTGTTTACATGTAACCTAGCAACTAGTGACAAAGAGCTGCATTGAGGTGTTGATGAGAACGTGTAGAGATGGATGGATAGACACCAGGGGATCATGTGACACTTCAGACTCTGGTCATACAGAATATTGCTTCAATATTTTGTGGGCAATAGCGGCAGTGGTGGCCTGGCGGTTAAGGAAGAGCATTGAGCAAAGCACCGTCCCCACACACTGCTCCCCGGGCCCCAGTCATGGCTGCCCACTGCTCACCAAGGGTGATGGTTAAATACAGAGGACACATTTCGTTGTGTGCACCGTGTGCTGTGCTGCAGTGTTTCACAATGACTTTCACTTCACACTCACGTACATACACAAGAACTGGCACACGGTGGCGGGTGAATATAAATATGTCGCGACTGCTCCGACCTCGTTTTTTGTCTCTACTTTTACTACTTGCAATATTTGTAATATTGAGGTCAATAGCAGTCGCACAAGCATTTCACTGCATATCATACCGTGTATGACTGTATATGTGACAAATAACATTTTGTTTTTTGAATGTTTCACACCAGTGAAACCCCCCCTCTCACCCCCCCATTCATTCACACACACACACACACACACACATAAAACAGTGTGTTGTACATAAACATATTTTTTATAAAATTTGTTGTCAGAACCATACTTAATTTAACCAGATAAACACACACAAACAAAAGACGAAACACCGAAAAATAAATGTAAGATGATCTTTATTGTTACCTGTGCTGTTAAGGCTAGGACTGTGTGTACTTACCTCACTAATGCAAAGGAATTCAAATTCATATTCATTCTTAATAATGATATATCAATTGTGGGCAGTGGAAGCGGACTTGTTATTGACTTGTAGTTGTGGGTTCGAATCCCAAGCCCAAAAAAAACTAAAGTGATTGTGAAACTGAATTTCAACGATCTGGAGTTTATTTTTCATTTTGGAATGTTCTCAAAATTCATCACATTGGTGTTATTGGCACATGCACTGTTACACACTTCTATGTATGAGTATGCATGACGTAAAACTCCAATCTGCAGATTTTCCCTGAATGTGTATCCAGGGTGCAGGATTGATAGGATTCCCAGGAGCGAGTCCAGACTACAGACTGCAGATCTGCAGATGCACCGTAATTGAAAGCAGCAGGATGTGGAGAGTCCTCAGATGGGTGCAACGCGCTTATCCACAGGAGACTTCGTCTGGATCAGGATTTCAGTTCTGACAGTACAAAGAAGACCGCATGATGCTTGTTTGCTACAGATTCCTGCACAGATTGTGTTCTGGGTGGCAGAAATAAAGGCAGTTCAATTCTCTTCTTTAGAATATTAACTATTTATTTCTTATTTTCTTGATCTAATATTTTATTATAGCCGCCATATAAAAATTAGGCATTAAATAACATGCACAGGAAATACAAACAGCATAATTGTACACAATGTTGGTATTTTATATTTATGGAATTGAGGTCACTTTCAGCTCACGACTCATGCAGTGAGTTCAGTGTGTGTGTGTGTGTGTGTGTGGCAGATATTAATCTTTCCCATCACCTTCCTCTCTCCTGAGCAACCCAGCAGATACCTCCTGATGAAGGTGGGAAAGTAGGACATCAGAGCCTGTGTGTCCCCTCCTTCAACCCCCCTCCTGAAATGGAACCATTCATTCCAGGGTCTGCACTTCCATTTCATCTTCTCATCCTTCTTACTTTCCATTCTGCGGTCATATTTCTCTCTTCAATTAGAGTTCCGTGCTGAGATCATGCAGAAGGGTTCAGTGATGAATCACACCCAGAGAGGTGCTGATGTAAGCACGGCGTTCCTCACTGCAGAACTGAACTCAGATCAGATTGTGCTCTCAGTTTGACAGCCGCGCTTTGTTCATCTCTTTGTTTACATGGATGCAGTACAAACCTGTGGCGAATCAGAACAGCGGCAGCTTCCTTCCTCCAACAGCAGGTGCTAGTACGTGCATCCACGGGTCTGGCTGTGCAGACAGAGAGACGTGATCACGCAGACGTCAGCAGAAAGAGAAACTGCAGAACCTGTGAAAGTTCTCAGCAACATCTTTCTTGGCCAGTGGTGCCACTGAGGTCCCCTTAATCAAGGTCACCGTCCCCACATAATGCTCCATGGGCACCTGATGGTTAAATGCAGAGGACACATTTAGTTGTGTCACCGTGCAATTTCACATTGTCTATGCATAACTATTCAAATAAAAAAACGAGTCACATGTTGATATGTTTAAAGAATGTGTCAAGTGATTAGTTCTTATTATTATGGTATTCCTAACTTTTTAGACCTGGGCAGAAATCATCAGTTGATGATGCATTGATGAGCCACCAGTCAGTTTAAAAAAGTAGAAAAAACAACATTGATTGTGAAGTTGGTAGTTGTTCTATTGTCCCGAATTGTTTAAACCTGTTCAGAAAGTTGTGTGGTTTCACACACAAACAATAATGCTAATATTCTTCAACTAAATTTTTCATTATTATCATTCAGATTTACTTGAAAGGTAAATTTACATTTACATTTACATTTACAACATTTGACAGACGCCCTTATCCAGAGCGACTTACAACGTGCTTTTAATGTTACCATTGATGAAGAGATCAATTCCGGTTCACTAGGACCCCAACTATGAATACAATCTTTTTATTCACTCTGTTGTAGATTCTGTACACAAGTTCGACAATAAGAAAGTTACAAGTTCATCTAAATATTCTTTAAAGAGGAAGGTCTTGAGCTGCTGTGTGAAGATACTCAGTGACTGAGCTGTTCTGACCTCCAGGGGAAGTTCATTCCACCACCGAGGGGCCAAGACGGAGAAGAGTCTAGATGAATGTTTTCCTTTTACCTTCAGAGATGGAGGGACCAGGCGAGTACTGGAGATAAACAATCTTTATGGCATTATTGTATTATTTTACATCGACTTCAACTGATGCCTTTCAGAGAAATGTCGGTGTGTGACATTGTAGGGCAGAAAAGTGGGAGGGACCAGGAGCGGGTCTGATGTGTTCTTATAATCATGAGATCAACCACTTGGGGGTTATTTTGCAGAGGAGATTCCCTTTCCCCCTGGAGGGTTGCATGATGAAGTGCGATTGAATGAGATGGTGTGATTTATTTGATAGCTGCGGCGGGAATAAATTGCTCAAATTGTTTTGGGACGTGCGCAGCAGATGTTGGAAATGTTGCATGATGCGGTTCAGTCTGAAAGACACGCTGACATGAAGGTTTTTTTGTTGTTTCCACAGTGTCATCAAGAGTAGATGCGTGGTTCTGAACTAATGAATTATGACAGACGTGGTAAAACCAGAACCGTGCATTTTCAGCAACTGCTGTAATTAGCAGTATACAGACGGATATGATGAAATATGTGTGTACTGTGTGGGAGATCAAGTCAAAATTAGCTGTGAGTTAGCTGTAACACTGGGATAATGGAAATATTTAAATGTTCATGGGGGGTGGGGGGGTTACTGGTTCAGGAAGGACACCATGGGGGGCTGCCAGACCATTTGCATTTACATTTACATTTACAGCATTTATCAGACGCCCTTATCCAGTGCGATTTACAATCAGTAGTGACAGGGACAGTCCCTCCCGGAGCAACTTAGGGTTAAGTGTCTTGCTCAGGGACACAATGGTAGTAAGTGGGGTTTGAACCCGGGTCTTCTGGTTCATAGGCGAGTGTGTTATTCCCTAGGCTACTACCATCCCATTTGCTGCTTTTTATTTCAATAAAAGCAATAAAACCCTTTTGTATTCAAGACCCCCACGTTTACATCGTTATTGTTGGTTATTGTTCTGAGAAAGTATTCTGGGTGACCTTTTTATTTTTTATTGATTGCTAAATCTGACATTATTTGAATTTTATTTTGTAATTTTGAGTTTAAAAGCAATAAACATGTATTGGAATGTTACATATTTTTTTCATTCAGATATGTAAATTAGAATGTAATAGCTATATTAGTCAATTAATATGGAAACCAAAAATCGAATCACTAGATTAATTGATGCATCAAAAAAAAACAACTGCTAGATTAAGCGTTAAAAAATTATTTTCCATCCCTTGTCGTTGGATTTGTGCTGCGGCTGATCGCTGTGTATAAGGGACTGAGGCAGAGAGGGAGACCTGGCAGGCCGGTAAGTGAAAGTGAAGTAATTGTCATTGTGATACACAGCACAGCAAACAGTGCACACAACAAAATGTGTCCTCTGTTTTTAACTCATCACCCTTGGTGAGCAGTGGGCAGCCATGACAAGCGCCCAGGGGGCAGTGTGTGGGGACGCTGCTTTGCTTGGTGGCACCTCAGTGGAACCTTGGCGGATCGGTATTCGAACCGGCAACCTTCTGATTACAGGGATGCTTCCTTAACAGCTAGGCCAACACAAGGGGGTGCGTCTAATGTGAGAAGCTTTGTTGGGTCCTCTGGCCACTGTCTGATAGTTCGAGTGTGACCAGATCAGCGAACCCACAGTTAGTGGCTCAATGACCATATTCCCAGTATTTGTTCTGGACTCGTCCCAGAAGTTCTTTCATGCCAGATAGGCCTCGATTGTCTCCTTTTAAGGATAGCATAATACATTTCATGGGTTTCAGCTAAAACAACATTATGGGATGATACTCTGCTGAAGCCTGCATGGATACCAACACTTCCATAGCAACCGCATTGCCAGTGGCTACATCTGGTGTTTGGCGCACGCAGTCACCGGAGGGCTCAGCTGTCAGTGGAAAAGATCTATCAACCTTCTTCATTACAGCTACCGGAACACGGCCCAGTTCGCCTGGTTACTCCAGGGGTTGTCACCGACTGTGAATGTCTGTCTGATGGCTGATCGCCAATGTGTCCTGTCTACAAATGATGCACAATTTTGATAGGAAGAATTAGAGCTAAAGTTGTAAAGAATCATTCTCATTCCCATGATTCGCATGGCCTGGCCTGTGCCAGACAGCGTGTTTGTAATCTGTAGGCACCATTACAGTAACAAACCAGGGAAGAAAACCCCCAAACACACACACACACACACATACACATAAAGGCCCTAATAATTTTTCTGAGTGAGCCACACCTTCTCACCAGAGGAGGGGTGCGGTCCTCAGGTTCTTAAAAAATGTTTGCAGTGGATGTAGAGTGGGTAATGATTCGGAATAAGAACGAATCATTCTGAAGACTGACATCCTTGTAACACATTCTGCAGGACTGACATTGATTGTGACACATTGGTCAACGGCTACATTAAAAATGTTCAAAATGACAAAACATCCCACACACACACTGATACACCTTTCCAGCGCACCAAGTGCTGATTTGGGATGGAGCCGAATCCGAATACAAACAATGCTGCTCTTTTTATCCATTCCTACTTCATTTCAAGTCCAAAAGTCAAATGTCAAAATTAGATAAAAAAAAACATATCAGATAATGATTTAACTGTGGCCACTAGATACAGCATCATATTTAAATGAGAAAAAAAGTGAAATACAATGTGAAATTGTAGACTGCCGAATCTAGAAACAGTGTATTGTCTGTACATTCGTCTGAATAAATGATATCTGCATGACTGACATCCTTCCTCCGTCAGAGTGTGTTGAAGAGTCACCAGGGCCGTGTGGGAGGGAGGAAACTCCCTTAGTCAGTCCCACACTCGCACCACACTGGGCCCATAGTAATGAGAAGATACACCAGGCCAAATATAAGATTATTTTACCTGGTGAGCAAGTATCTTTATAGCGGCATGTTGAATAAACATATTTACATGTCTGCTCTCTTTTTTTATCGAAATCCTCTCACATTGCCCAATATCACAAGCACAAGATCAGTTTGTTCCTTCTGTACATGTGTTTCCTGCACTTTGCACACATAGAAGGGGTTTTATTGTCGTGCTGTAAAAAACATGGAAATAAAGTCAAAATATCAAAATTACAGTGTGTGTAACTTTCAAAATCACACACATCTGTTCAAGCGTTCCACCAAGCATTGGTGTATCCACCATGTAACACACAGGTTCAGGTCCATTAATGATGCCAGCATGCTTCAGCCTTCCACTCTTCTATTGAAAACTGACGCTCTTCTGCACGATTCCTTTTTTTCACATTGAAGGTAGAATGGAAGTTATCTGGTGAGATACAAAAAGTTTCTTTGATGCCAATACTCAAGAGAACAGACTGACGGTTGGAATTCGTATCTCAGAATGGAAACACTAACACCGGATTCAGAGCCAAGATTACTTCATTAAACCAGCCTGTCAGACCAAACTCTCCCTTTCCACTTTAACAAGGAAAAAAGCCTCTCTGGTTCCTCCTAACAGCTTCCTTCCTCTTATGAAAGTGTTTACCCTGAAGGAAGCGTGCTGTTAATTACGGGTAACGCCACAGACCCGGGTACCGGGGGGTCTGTTTAATTACAGAGAGAGTTTCCACTCTCCCGGTGAAGATGTCACAGGAAACTGGAACAAATTATGGTCAACCTCCCCCCTCATGCTGTCCCAAGGAGGAGGAATTGTGGACAGGACCCCCACTCCCGCACCATGCTGCTGTCGCAGGTGATTCCCTACGCTATGTGCAAGAATTCATCCGTAATTCCGAGCTGATGGCATGCTGGCCGCCTCCCCGGGAGGGGAAGAGATTATTAAAGCCATTTTAAAAAGCAACTGTGAGAAAATGGAGCGTAAGAGCGCTGCACCCGGTGGGAAGGGGGGTGCCGGTCGCATTAATGAAGAGAGGAGCGATGGAGAATGCTAATGAAATAAGCTCGGTTTTTATCTGCGACTGTGAGGCAGAAGCGAATCATTTCTCTCCCGCTCTCTTCGCTCTTTATGGTTATGATTTAATCTGGGCCGTAGCAAAGCACAGCCAGAGGTGGCCAAGACGGGAAAACCTCCTTTCTGCACTTTACAGTGAAATAATGTAACTAGGGGGTGGAGGAGAGAGAAGAAGAGAGAGAAGAAGAGAACTAGAACCACTATTTTCCTTAAGTGCTCCACACATAAAATATACAACGCTCTGCCTGGTTTGGCTCCCAGGCCTGACATTTTGGAGAGGACGCTGAGAACAGGCCGACCATGGAATGCTAACATTTCGTTTGTACTTTAAAGCAGCCATAAAAATGGTACGACCAGATGTAAGGGAGGAAAGTCACATGACCGACCATATCCGACCAAAGTACAGAGATGGTATTCATTTGATTGTGTTCTGACACATTGGTCAATGGCTACATTCAAAATGTTCAAAATGACAAAAAATCCCACAGACACTGATACACCTTTCCAGAGCACCAAGTGATGATTTGGGATGGAGCTGAATCCGAATACAAGCAATGTGAGAGGATTTTGATAAAAATATTTAAAGAGAAATTGTAAACTGCCCAATCTGGCAACAATGTACTGTCTGTACATTCGTCTGAATAAGTGATATTTAAGGTTATACATATTTATTGCTGGGTATGATGTATTATTTCACTGTACATAGAGGTTACAGATGCAATAGATTTGAACTGCCTGGAACGCAGCAGGTCCCAAGGCTGGGTAAATGGGGAGGGCATTCGATGTAAAACTCGACAAGGGCAGCCGAGGGAGAAGAAGAAATACAGAAATGATTATAAAAAGTCTGTATCTGACTGTTTTCATTCAGGTCACAGCTACGTATCTGATGGGGCACATACTGTACACTCTGAAAAAGAAAATGTGAACAGAGTAAAAAATTAAGAACCACATAATCAAAAACACACACATTGGCTTTATATCTTTATGAGCCCAGTATATAAATCATAATGATAATGCAGTAATGACAAAATTATTATTCTTAGACTAAACCCAATAATTTTTTAATAATTATTTATTAATATTGATTGTCCATGTGAAAAAGCATCAAAATGTCGCCACTTTTACAAAATGTCAGATTTTTTCGTTTTTGTAAGAGATTTGCAATACACACACAGACTGAGAGAGATAATCGAGTTCATTTTGCTCTCTCTCTCACCCTTCTAGTCCGTGCAGTTCTTGGACCGTAAAAATTTGATCCCAAGTCAAATAAATATTTATGGGCCTTAATACCGAGAAATCCGTGGCAGAGGTATGCATAATGCCGCTGGCTTGTTTGCTAAGGAGGTGCACTCCAACTCTAGCTACAACATCATGGTCACCATGACAACGGCGAGTTCAGCGCATTAGACCAGCTGCTTGCACTCTGCACTGACAAGGAGGATGAGAATCCAGCCGCAAGAGACGTCCCCCCAGAGCAGACCAGACACCACGCTCACTCCACATGCCGGTCCACTTCAATCATTTACAATCCGCTTTCTTTAGAACTGCATCCACCATGGCTTTACCACAGTACATTCATGAAAGTAACAGCATACGGATATTTTTTATGGATGCTCAATAGTCAAACATGTATTATAATGTTTAATATGCCTATCTTTGGTTATACATTTTATCAGTATATTCTATTGGGCCCATTAACCCATTAAACTGCCCTAGAAAAGTCCATTTATCTCCATTTTTCAAAGACTGCATGTAATTAATGCTGAGATAATATGGAATCAAAGACATGGAAGTGCTGACGGGTCCTCCCGTTGCTTAAAAAGGAAACTTCTCTGGACACTCCAAGGTTCAGAAGCAGAAGTAAGCTGTACACGCCCTGTACAGCTTAATGCATGTGTACATTTAATTTATTTTGATCAGACAACCCCTTTCAAGAGGCTGATTGAGTTTCAGAAACACCGCCAGTGTCTTGTAGACCCTGTTTATCTGTATAATGTGCAACCCAGAAACGTGCTGGGGAATGGAGAATGTAGAAGAAAGCTGATGGAGTATGTTACTTTCTGTTTTTAAAATGTAACCTATTACACATTTTACAATGAATTCATCAAGATTACGCACAATTAATTCTTCAGACTAAAGTCTGCTTTATGTGTTGTAAAGAGGCTCAGACAGGGAGTGATGATCTGGTCTTTTTGCTTAGCTTGGTAGCAGCTAGCTTCTTAATGTTTAAACTGTATTTTTGATCACTTTTTTTCTTGTTCATATCACACATAAGTAGGAAATCTATTTGTGGATAGGGACCGTTAGCCTAGTCAGGTTATATGGTAGCTGTATAGGTTTAGTGTTTCTTATTAAGTTCATTGGTTTGGTCTCTCTCCAGGCTCCTGTCTTTGTTTATCTGTATCACCATGTCCTATTCCTTATAATAAATATGAATTTTATTATTGCCTTGATTTAACCCACACACTATGTTATAGGTTTGCCTCTCCATCTTTGTGTGGGGAATTTGTCTGGCTTGGATTGTGCATTTGTGCTAAAGGTCAGACCCACACAGGAAGTAAGAGTTAAGTATTTATAAATGAATTATATTAATCCTTTGTCAGTCTTGAAGGACAATGTTTTTTACAGCATTTATCAGATGCCTTTATCCAGAGCAACTTACATCAGTAGTTACAGGGACAGTCCCCCCCCCTGGAGCAACTTAGGGTTAAATGTCTTGCTCAGGGACACAATGGTAAGTGGGATTTGAACCTGGGTCTTCTGGTTCATAGGCGAGTGTGTTACCCACTAGGCTACAACCACCAATGTAATGATAACGCATGTGAGGTGGTGCTATACCAGGCAGTATTGGCGCTGGTGTAACGCTCAAGCAGTAATTCTGCACCACAGTTAACAATTTCATATTTTTAGGATAACAAATTTTTTAAAACCTTACATGGGATTTATTTATGCTCCATGATGAAATAGTTTGTCTCTGATGCAGCCGTTGAAAAGCAACTGTAAAGCAAAACAGCAGTTGGTCAAATGTAAAAACAGCAAACAATGAAATGCAATGGGATGTTTTTTACAGAGATGCACCAGAAGAATTAAAATAGTAAATAAAGTATGCTTGTATGATTATAACTAATAATTATCAGTATTCCAGATGTTGTCAGGGTCTGCTCACACACCCGAAAGTGAATTAGACATGTATGGAATTAAAGGCGTCATAATGTTGCTAATGGTTCCCCATTCTGCTCAGTCAGGCAACGTTTTCCCCAAAGAGCACATTTTACAAGGTGCATGACAGATTTAGCCCCGTCAGATGCCTCATATTGGACAGAAACACATGTACACATGTTCCCACTTGCTCCCCAGTCCCATTCGCTCTGTCTCACGCACAGACACGCGCACCCTTCAAAAGGATCAGGTGTTCCGACTGACGTTTGCAACACTGTTGTTTTAAAATCTCATATAGGATGAAACTTTATCTTTAGAGCCCTGTATCTCTGTAACACTAACATCTTTGTCCTAATCTGAATATTTAGATATTGATTTAGATGGCATCAGTTTAGGATTAAACATTCTAAAAATAGGTGCCTATTCATCTGTCATGTTTTTAGCATGTATCCTTAACCTATAACTGCATTTGGCCACCAACCATCATGAAGTTCCATATCGGTTGTCTCAGAATTCCAAAGGGGTAAAAAATATTGTCATACTCAGCTTCAAAATGTGAAGGTTTAATGAATTGGAAATTATGTTATTTATACTGCAGATTCACCCATTAAATTTTTTGATTATTGATTATACTCTGTTGGCTACTAAAACACACAAGTTTGAACCTGGGTGACTCACTGTGTCAAATGTCAATTTTTTATGTCTAAAAAAATAGATTTTTAAACAACATATTGCTTGGTTGAGCTATTTAGAGTACTCTGGTTGCCAGGTGACCACTGGAATTAAAGCAGATTATGCAACAATGCTGTGAAAGAGGTGTGAAATATAACAATCTGTAATTAAATCTACTGCAACATGCAGAAAATGATGGTAATTAACACTGGTTTGACAGTAAAGTAGAGTAAATGTTTACAGTGTGGGTAGTCAGGGGTTCGTGTGAGATGGGTGTGTGAGTTTGTGTGTGTGTACCACAGCACAGCCCCACAGGGGGGATTAAGCAGTTGCTGTACCAGGAGGGGGAAGATTATAGTTTAAAGGTAATGCTGATATAAGTCAGTTTCCCAAACAGCACATATCCAGCCTGCCGAAGGCATGATGGGAAAATTCCCTCTGCTTGTTTAAACATGAGGGCATAAAGTTGCAGCCAACTTTTAAATAAAAAAGGGGTACAGAAAAGTTGAAAACATATAGCTGTTTCTCCTCCATCTCACCCTCTCCATTACCATCTGACAGCTGCCAGAGCCGAGGCGAGTTGACAGGCATCAGGAGCGACTCTGCAGGGGTTCGAGAGTCGCTCCTCTTCCCTGATTTACCCACCGAGAGGGTGTACATTCGGAAAAATTATCCAACCACACACAGAAACACACATGCAGAATACAAACAGCAGCAACACATCAGAAGTTGTATAGCTGCCTCTCTCTCTCTGTCTCTCTCTCTCTCTCTCTCTCACACACACACACACACACACTCTCGTAGCACAAATCACCAAATCACATTCTCTCTCAAAGTGTGTCACACCGAATACACACCCCCTACACTCACAGACAGTGACATCACACAGTGGCGACACAAACATGACAAATAGTCATCTTGTCACTAGTCCCTAAACGCACAGTACGGGGTCAGGCTGCCCAACACCAGAGCAGAGACCAGAACACCACAGACTGTCAGTTCACAACTCACAACGAAGCTCCTATATTCCTCGTCTGCACAATGACTGTGCACATGAAACACACACAACGTGTTATATTTCATATGGAGAAGGAAGACTGTGCAGACTTACAGTAGCATGGTCAATAACAGGGTTACGGCAAAAAACAAGGCCAGGGATTTATAGGTATGAGAAAAATACGATAAGAAAAATGGTGGACAAACTTAACATAAAACAGGTTAAAAAATGGAAGACAACCAGAAGAAAATAAAACATGAGAAAAAAATGTTTAGAGACTGGATTTGAAACTTAAGGTTTGAGCAGATCTGAGATCATGTGGAACTGTGTGTCATTTCTTCACAGGATGTTGATCATTTTAGTTGTTTTTCTTCTTTTGATTCATTCACAGCAGTAAGACAATGAAACGTGACATGCCAGGTGACAGTCCTGACGTCACATGACCATTGCCCAGACCCCGAACTGTGTAGAAAATAGATTTACTGTGTGACCACCTCCAAGCAGATGACCTTTGTAGCAGTATATTTCTATTATGTGAGGAGCGAAGTCCTTATGAATGACGCTCATTGTGAATAAATCATTTTTAACATGTTTTATAGGAGGAGGGCTTGGCGCCCGAGGCCACAGACTGAGAATCAGGCCACAGTACAGGGCTGTCTGCCACTCCGCTGTGTCATTAGAGCGGGTCATCAATTAGGGCTGACCTACCAACCCTCGTCTGCACGACCGCAGCGGCTGCACCCGCACCACCCTTCCTCTCCACACGGGCCTCCATCAGCACTAATTCCCCCTGCCCGCTTTTTTGCTGAAATGGCCTGTCTAATAGAGGCTGAGCTCCGGTAATGAGCTGAAAGGCGAGTGGGTGATTACTGCAGCGGAGGCTCCTGAAACCAGCCACTTGGAACAGGAGGAAAAGGCCGAAGGGCTGTTTTAATAATTAGATGTAAGAAAAAGTTTGCTGTGACTTTTGACGATGGGGTGGGTGTAACCCTGCAGCTCTACCATCGCCTGCCACCAGCGACAGCCGCTTAAGTCACAGAAAGCCATCTTGAGGCTATTAGCGCGGGGCTGTCGTGGTATGGAGAGGAGGAGGAGCCACACAATGCCAGACGGGTGGAACACTGCCATGGGGCTGGCACACGGGCTGAAAAATGCCTGCCAGGTCGACCCATAGCATTCAGAGGAAGAAAGAGCCTCCCAAAAACGAAAATGAAGAGACGTCCACAATTTTCTTGGTCGTGTCCCTTTCTTTCCTTACCTTTTTTTTGGCATCCTTTTCCATGTCAAGGCTTTCCCACTTCTCTCCTTCGTTCTGCCGCTGCTGTCATGCACACAGCTTCTCTCGTCCTGCGATGTGACAACAGAAACCCGACAGGCCTGCAGCAGGAAGCTCAAAGTAATGCAGGCCAGATGAGCAAGAACAACACCAGCCTGCTGCAGTATAGAGGAACCACCACAGACCACCATGCTACAACACAGAAGTGATTTATAACATCATCACAAGACAGCATCTACCTGCGTGGGATTGATAGGTATTTTTTCATGTGGAACACTTACATACTCTGTGTGTATACAAAGTGCTCCCATAATCTCATAGGGGGAAAAGGCTTTTAAGAGGAAAGAAACATTTTAGCACAAGAAATTGACCTGTATAAATTAAACATGCACTGCTCCAAAAAACGAAAGGAACACTTTTTAATCACTATTTTAATATCGGATATCTGGGATATCGATCTGGTCAGGTAACTGTCAGAGGGGGTCGTTAATCACTTTGATGTTAATGAAATTAACAGGCTCATTAAAGGGGAAACATTTTTAAATGGCTTTATAATACTTTTGCATTTGACGTGAGGAATTAACATGAGGTTACAGAGGTAACACAGGCAGTCCATCTCCCAGCAGGAGACAGACAGTTGCTCTGTGACTGTGATATGGATGATGCAGATCAGAGTGTTTCCCTGATATGGATGATGCAGGTCTGGATAGTGAAGTCAGAAAGGTTGAAGTTGGGAGAGATGTAATGCATCTCTTGTAATGCATGTCTTGTCTCTTAGGACAGACACCATGGATATAACTTGAAGCCACATTTGGATTGGGACAGATTCAGCAGATTCATATTCTTCCTAAATCAGACCATAAGCTTAGTTGCCATGGTTACCACTTCTTTGATGTGACAAACCCTTTGCAGAGATTTCAATATATGATCTTGTGTTGTTTAGTTTCCTCCTTTATAACATTTCTGAATAGAAGATTGTCCGTACCTGTTGGTACTATACACACAAAGTTCGGGCGTGTTTCCAAGGTGCTGTCAGACTGTGTCAGGTCACCTCGCATCTCCAGCAGGTGACGTCAGATCCAGGCTGCTGTCCGCTCCATCACACCGAGTTCAGGCTCTATTCTGGACTCCATTACTCTGCCTGCACTGAAGGGGAGCGACGGCACCGTCCCCATGGGATTCTCTGGGTTCCATGCCGTCACTTTCTCTCATGTCTACATGGACCACAAGCAGCATGGCACGCAAGTCAAGACCTTCCATGCCCCCAAGATGCAGGAAAACATGGGAGAGCAGAGAAAGTTCAGAGACTTCTGGACAGGGTCTTGAGCAGATTGATTAAGACACACTGATAAATAAGTTAACACCAAGACTTTTGTAGTTTTTGCAACTACAATTCTTGTATAAATCTGGGGATATATGACCTCATAGTTCAATGTCATATAATATATCAAGGTGTATGCATTTATACTTTTATTAGGAAAAAAATATTCTGTAGAAAGCAGGAGAATTTAAATGTCACATTATAAAGATGATCCATGTTTTACGGCTCAGTGGTTTTAATGTTGTGGATGATTAGTGGTACAGTTATTAAAGTTGACTTTATTGTCATTTCAGCTACATACGTATTAGACAGTACATAGTGAAATTAAATAATGGTTCTCCGTTTCACCTGGTGCTACATGTAACTGTCAGGATGGCTGAACATGGCGAGGAAGAAGGACGCGTACACACAATGTCACGAGACAGGGGTTTAATAAATGGTGGACAGGACAAGGAAAACATCACCAAACAATTACCCAACGGCGAACAGACACAAACAGGGCAGGTTTATACAATCATACACAGGTGAACACAATCAGGAAACATAATAACACAGGACTAACATGAAACTCTGGACCCGGAGTAGCCCCTGCCGGGCCGGATCATGACAGTAACATTTAAACAAAGTAACATAATGACATAAAATGACAGTGTGACAGACAAACTGGGCTACATAAAGTGCAAACATGGGCACAGGCAGTGCAAGAGTAACATTTAACAAAAACATGTAGACAACAATGAGACAGACAGCGTTAAACTAGTTAAATTGTGCATAAACTGCTGTGCAAAATAGAATGGTGCATTAATAGATAATATTGCAGACAGATAATATTACTCAATATAACTGAGGTATTGTGTGTGTGTGTGTGTGTGTGTCTGTTCAGGTGTCTGATGGCCTGTGGAAAGAAGCTATGGCATAGTCTGGCAGTGAATGCTGAATGCTTTGGTACATTTTGCCGGATGGCAGGAGGGTGAAGAGTGCATGTGAGGGGTGTGTAGAGTCCTTCACAATGCTGGTGTTGCTGCGTGTGTGGTAAATGTTCGTTATGGAAGGAAGAGACACTTCGATGATCTTCTCAGCTGTTCTCACTGTCTACTACTGGCTCTTGCAGTCCGATACAGAGCAGTTCCCAGTTCCCAAAAGACATTGATGCAGCTGGTCAGAATGCTCTAAATAATCCATCTAACATTATAACAGGTATAATGTGGGGTTTACATGAAAAAAAACCTTCAGAAAGCATGACTACCTCTGTGCCACATGGAAGAGAGTCTATGCATGAGTGTCTATCCACAAAATATTGTGCTATAAATAACCTTCAGCAACATTATTCAAACTTTCAGGATGATTTTGTTGCCTTTTTATAAGCTATCTTTCTGGAAGTTGAGCTGAGAAAGCAGGAGAAATGTGTTGAGGGCACCAAACTGTTCTAGAAATAGGCAAACCACTTGAAAGAAATAAAATGAAAAAAGAAAGAAAGCAGTGCATCCCTCTTGTTATTATAGCTCTGCAGACCTGAAGATGTATTCAGCCTTGCATGCGACTGGATCTATAATTCTGAACCTCCGTCTTCGCCTGAATGCAGCCGAGTACATGGAGCAGCAACCTGGCAGGAAAGGACGAATCCCCAGCCTCCGCCGGATTCATTCTGCCGTGAGACAACGCTGGCCGCACTGCAGCAACAAAACATCTAGAGCAGGCGACTCAAAGCGCCACAGCCGGTGGAGCAATAAAAGAGTGGCACTTCAATTAATGGGTGTCTGCTCATCCAGACACATGAAGAAAGGCTTTTTTCACCCAGTGTGTCACACTGTCACCCACAAGAGCTTTTAAACTGGCATGTAAATGCTAACTTATTCAAATGGAGGAGGTAACAGAGAAAAGAGAAAGAAACAATAAGAGAGCGACTGGCAAAATGCATAAATCATCATCCCAGCCTCAAAGTTTGGTGATATTCCTGTTTACTGGTCATTGCTTTCTACACAAATTTAGCAAATTGTTCATGTATAGACATGGAATTAATTTCATAGCAGCATAGCCAAAGGATGTGAACTTTGTTGGAAGAACACAAAGGGAAGTATTTTCAAAAAGCGAAGCACTACGTGTGAGGTTGGGGCTTGTTCAGCAGCGCAAGGTCGGAGGAGTCCTCGGGTTTTCCAGAAATAATGATTCCCTTCATCAAGCTAGAGATAACAAAAATCTGTTCTTTCTTGTATTTATCTATGTATATAAACCCTTACACTAGCGAACAAACCACGTACTTAGCACCAGTTTGAAAACCAGCTTATAGATGCAACTTATAACCACGGTTTCTGTGCTTTATTTTTTTCAGCCACATCTGCTCTACATCTTTCATTTCTGAACACTCCTTTGACCCTCACAATAACCCATGCTGTCACTCTCTGTCACATCACTAAGTAAACCACCTTATTTTTTTATAGAGGAACCATTGAGAGCATTCTGACCAGCTGCATCACTTCTGGTGTGGGAGCTGCACTGCATCGGACGGAAGTCCCTCCAGCGGATATTTCTATTACATTCCTATAACTCTGCACAGCTGTATTTGCACATTGTTACTCTGCACCTTCATGACTTATTTCACTGTGTTTTAGCGCAGTGTAACTTTGTGTAAATGCGATGTGTAGCATTTGTAGTTTCGTTTGACTATGTATTGTCTAACATGTATGTAGCTGTAATGACAATAAAGCTCAACCTGAACTTGAACTTCCCTCCATAATTGGGCAGTGGTGGCCCACACACTGATCCCCAGGAGCCTTTCGTGGCTGCCCACTGATCACTAAGGTGATGGGTTAAATACTTTGTTGTGTCACCGTGTGCTGTGCTTGCTGTGCATCATAATGACAATTACCAAACACGCTGCATCCAGAAAGGACTCGTATGAATTCTTCACCCTCCTGGTACCAAAGCGTTCATTTACACACACTCACACGCTCACACACATCTTCTATGTTAGGAATATATTATCTTACTGTTCCATTTTGAAGTGATTGTGAAAGCACACAGAGACACACAACAGAACATGTCCTCTGCATTTAACCCCTTAGTGAGCAGTGGGCAGTCATGAAAGGCACGGTGATCAAGGAGACCTCAGTGGTACCTTGGCGGTTCGGGATTTGATCCCACAATGATTTCGTTTTGTTTCTTTATCCTCTAGGCCACCACTGACCCACGAATTGAATGTAATATTACATTACATTACATGAATTTAGCGCTGTCTGTCTGTCTGTGTTCTTGTTGTCTGCACATTTGTTTGCCTTAAATGTTATTCTTGCACTGCACGTGTCACGTGTTTTGCACTTTATGTAGCCGGTTTGTCCATGTCGCACACGCGCACTATGTAACCTTGTTTACATGTTACTTGTACTTGTGAAATGACAATATAGCTCAACTTTAACTAGACCTTAGTGCTCAGGGAGCACTTCAGGGAGTGTAGTATTCATCTGCCCAGATTAAAAAAAGCCTTTAGGAAACTGTCCTCAGCAACAGGGGACAGCAGGGGGATGCAGCAACAGCAGCATCGTCTCCAGGGCCAACAAAGGCCAGTTACAATCCAGGAGCTATTCACATCTGACAAATAGACAGAGAGAGAAACATGGCTGTTTTAATAAGGTCACCATGGAATCAGAGAATTTCGTAATGCCGTAAACGACGTCACCACTTCACCGCTGTATTTTTGCTCTCTGGCTGAGCTCATCTTGTAAAGTGGAAGTAACAGGTCTCAGTGGATCAACCCTGGGACTGGACTGCTCCAAATATGCTGATTCTTGGGGCAAATGGTTTACTTTACTTTACTTTACTTTACTTTATTTGGCAGACGCTTTTATCCAAAGCGACTTACAATGGGAAGACACCAGCAATTCTCGTTCGATTTCTATAGAATATCAGGTATACAAACTAAGAGCCCTGATAAGGCTTAGACTGCATTCATTCTGCATTCTGCATTCATGTTTGCCGGAGGGTGTTTTAGGCATTTATATTCCATGTAAATCAAAACTATAGGTAGATGTGTAAGAAGATACCATTAAAAAAAATATTGAAATACCATCTTGGTGCAACAAAATTAGTTATATGCAAATAATGAATAATAAATACCAAATACCTACTTCCAAAGAGTTTCTCATTAAAATAAGATCCTTGGGAGAAGATGTATGTTATTTTATAATTATACTATAATGATGTAACTAAGGACGTACTCTGATGACTGGAATTGTGTTGAAAACCTGGAGGAATTGTGGTCAGCTCTGTGGATAAAAATACAATGCTAGAACAAAATCCTGAATAATTTCCAGAACCATAAACAAGCAACAGTAGAACTCACATCAATGGCAAGATTTCTCAAGGTCAAATGGTGAAAGTCTAGTTCAAGGAGCACAACACACATGTGGTTTGAACAATAGAAGTTACAGTGGGGGAAAAAGTATTTGGCAGCCACTGATTGCGCAAGTTGTCCCACTTAAAAAGATAATGTATTTTTCATCATAGGTACACTTCAACTGTGAGATACAATATAAGAAAAAACGGAAATCATGTTGTATCACATTCAGAAATTCAGACAAATTATTTTTCATGAGTGTCATTTCAAGCTGTTGATACATTAGGTCCCTTTTTGGAAGTACTGCCTTCTGTGAAGTTTGTATGCTGACGCTTCAGAATCGCCTAAAATGATTGTAACTTCTTTTTTTGCTTTAAGACCATTTTCTCTGCAATTTGTGAACATTCATCTATGACCATGCATTTTCCCTGGACCTTGTAATTAATCCAGGATGAATTCAATAACACGCCTGAAGTCTGTGTAGTCCTTTCATCAGCTGAGCCTGTTAATCTTTCAGTATGCACAGAAAAGGAGTCTGGCTGATTACAATCCCGTGTCTATGTGCAAGACTACTTGTATTTATTATACAAAAAAAAAAATACAATGTTATTTTCTGAAATTTTTTAATTCTGTCACTCACAGTTGAAGTGTAGCTATGATGAAAATTACAGACCTCTCTCATCTTTTAAAGTGGAATAACTTGCACAATTGGTGGCTGCCAAATACGTTTTTGCCCCAGCGTATGTAAAGGTTCATATAAAAAATTAATTCTGCCATATATTTGACAAGTTGAATATGCAGTATACTTTTTTTCCACTAGGTTTGATTAACATGACTGGCCAATATGATGTGGGTTGCATACCAGTCCAATTATTCTGTCTGGTATCATTTTCTGGTATGGTGGAAATGACATTGAGGTGTTCCCTGGACCCTGGAGGTGCATCTATACATTTTATGGGCCACATGTTTCCTGTGTAGTCATAATCTTTCCCAAAGGCAAAGGAAGGAACAGTGTCAGCACTCATCTACACAAGACGAATGGTTGTCCTTGAACACCAAGAAATCTCTTCAGGCATCACATTGCTTCACTGCTTCAAGCAGAATTGTATTTTTCATTTAGAAACTACATTTAAAAGGAATTTTGGGAAATGTAAATTCATTTAAAAATAAGACTCTGCCATTACGTTCATAGCGCTCTGTTGTCAGGTGCAGTAAACGTGGCCAGGATCTGTGAAGCCAGCTTATCACCAAAAGGAAAGAAATTGGGTCATTTGTCATCAGTGAGAGAAAATGAGGTTAGAAAATGGGGGTGAGATCATGGTTAGCTCTGCTCCATATTGATAGAATGTCATCTCCACGGTTTAGTATGCTCTCTCTCATACAAGTTTGGCTCATTCGTATGGTGGACAGGTTTTAATTTATTACCACGTAGACTCGGGTTTGAGGCCGGATGGGGTAACTGCTCCCTCCCGTTGATTCAGAGGACTTCCTGCCTCACTACAATGCAAATTAGTCACTTCAGCTTCATCCTTTGATTGTTGTTCCTTTTGATTGTTGTTGCTGGAAAAGTAAAAAAAAAAAAAAAGTGAAGTACCAGCACTGAAACATACTTAAAAGGTAAAAGTAGGCATTTTTAGGACAAAAGATCCATTTATGAGGCAAATCTCAATGCATCTCATGTCATAACTTTGATAGCTGATGAATGGAACATTGAGCACAAAGGAGTAAAAGGAGAAAAGGTGGGGATGAATAAAAGGAGCCCTATTTGTCATGGTTACATGGTTACATCAACATGCAACACTGAAACAGCCAACTAACCCTCTCATTTTATGCCTTGTTGAGCAAAGGCGGCTACATCAGTACGAGTGTGTTTTATATTTGTTGTCTTTGTGTGCACAATGACACAGAAGGCTGTCAATAACCATTCATAAATGTTAATTCATAAATGTTTCATTCATTATAATAAGCGAACACATTTTGTTTACTTCCTGTGTGGGATCGCCTACCACTGTCACTAATGAACCTGGATGGGTGGATATTTCTCTGTTCTGAGTAACTGCAAAAGATCATTTAAAGATTAAAAAAGATTAAAACTTTCCTTAAAAAGAAACTGCAAATGACGCCACAAGGATACAGAGAACGGAACCCGGCCGCTTGACCCCTGCCACCTCGACTGCTTACACAGGAACCCCACGCCCGGGCGGCTTTCTCTTCACACTGAAACAGGACCTGCCTCACCTCTCCTTAACAAGAGAGACACCAGCGTCCCCCCACTGCTATTCACCGTCACCATGGACAGCTGATATGCAGTACAGGATTTTTCCTTTAAATTTCATGCAAGCTCAAGAGCTTGTTATTACTTTGGTGCGATTTGTCATGATTAAGTAATAATCTTATGAGAAAGACACGGTTATGTTTGTGTCACAGGGACATGGAGGAGTGAACACAGTTTAAACAATTTAAAACGAAAAGCCCAAAATTAGTGTCTCACTAGCTTGCACAATTTAATGTAAAGCATACACATTTCTATCTCATTCCTGGAATTAAAGGGACAAGGACAGTTAATATAATAAATAATAATAAAGTGAAGTGATTGTCACATGTGATACACAGCAGCACAGCACACGGTGCACACAGTGAAATTTGTCCTCTGCATTTAACCCATCACCCTGAGTGAGCAGTGGGCAGCCATGACAAGCGCCCGGGGAGCAGTGTGTGGGGACGGTGCTTTGCTCAGTGACACCTCAGTGGCACCTTGGCGGCTCGGGATTCGAACCGGCAACCTTCTGATTACGGGGCCGCTTCCTTAACCGCTAGGCCACCACTGCACCACAGTCTGGCATTCCACAAGACATGAAGAACAGTTAAATGTTATTCTATGTTAGCCTTTGTGTATCTGTTCTACTTTAAAATACATTACACTACATTTATATTTATATATTTTCTATTTATAATTTATACATATACTTTATATGTTAATATTTTTATTTATTTCATATTTGCATTTTGTTGTATGATGTTGTATTTTGTATTTGACTGTCTAGCCGTTTATCTGTCGGTCCGTCTGTCCGTCCGTCTGTCCATCCAACACGACTCACAGTAAGTACCTGACAGGAGGGAAGCCTCATACACTGCGCCCTTACTCAGGAAGCAGCAGTGGTGGCTGCCTCAGCTCTCTCATCATTTACACGACCCCCAGGATGCCAAGGGAGGGCAGCCGTCTGCAGGAAACAGGAAGCGGGGCAGGACGGCCCAGGTACGGTGTCAGCAAGCCCACAGGATCACACGCCACGGCAAGATGGTGCAGACTACTTCAAACACGGCAGCGCAGTCAGAGAGATGATGCGAGAGATGGGGAAGCAAACAGCCGGAGCACAGCAGGAAGGACACTCTGTTCTCCATTTCAGGGAATATCATTCATTTACACAGCTTTCTCTCATCAAGCTCCAAAATGTGGAAAAATGAGTGAACCCCCCACGGCCTCTCATTTCCCTCTCAACCCCAATCACACTAAAGCATCAATCCAATGACTATTTCATTATCAGCTTTGATTAAGAGTCCCCTGTTGCGCGCGAAGCCGCTTATAATATTTACCTGTTCAAAGCGTGGGAGCACGGGAGTTCATGTTCGCATTACACAGAACTCCAACATCTGAAGAAGCCCGTGGTTCAAGGCTTTCTTATTTTAAAAATGAAAAGAGGCCGTGAGGGCCATAACGGATTCAAAGGCCTTGATTTATTATATATGTACAGGAGCCAGCAGAATAGATGAAGGGTTCAAATAATAATAAAAAAGTGATAAATAATGTGATGCTAAGACTATTTAACCAGGAAGCGGGTGGCAGTCTCCACCTGCTTCAAAAAGTCATCAAAAAGATTATTTGCAGGGTGGTAGTGGGTTTTACACTCATATATGAACCAGAAAAGCAGGTCCCAGGTTCAAATCTTACTTACTAGTATTGTGTCCCTGAGCAAGACTGTCCCTGTAACTACTGATTGTAACTTGCTCTGCATAAGGGAGTCTGATAAATGGCGGCTATGTAAATGTAGTAGAATGTGTTTGAGAAAATAACTGAGTTAAAAGCTGGCAGCATTATATTCTAAGTTGTTCATCCGTCTGTCCATTCATCCCTCCAGTTGGATGGGATATATCGAGAAAGCCTCGAATGAATCCCTTTAAATATGGTACAATTGTGCAAAATAACGTTTCAAGGCCACTGGTCACGTGGCCACAAGGTCACGTGTATTCATCTTCCAGTGTGTATATTTCCTAGACAGCGATGTTCAGTAAAAATCCATTCAATTAATTCTTTGATGCATGCTTTTCACAAGGAGTCATCAGATGAAACACGGCATCCTCAAAAGACCCTCAAATTGTGACACCCCCATCTGAGTTCCTCTTTAAAACTAGTCTTTACTGGAGGCCAGTAGCTCTAGACAAAATATGTGTGCAGATTAAAATTGGATGGTGGAAACATTAAAATATCATATAAAAATATTTTAAAAAACCTGACACTATTGCAGTCCTCTGGGTGAAAAATTATTCGGAACCCATAAAGAATATATATTTAAAGAAGTCTGTACATCATAGCGAATACAGATTCGCCCACATGCTCACCCACAAAGGGTTTTCTTTGTAGCTCGAAAACCCTTGAAAGACTGCTGCATGCTTTTCAAAAGCAGCGTTCTTGGATTTAATTACATCCATCAACCTTATTTACAGCGTGCAATAGGCTTTTCTGTGTAGAAGCGAGGTGGAGGACAATGGCACCTCCTTACCAAATATAGCACCTGGCTTTGCAGGACCGTTCCCCCACTTAACATGAGCACTTTTATGCAGGCAGGCTTGAAAGTCGCTGTTGGCATTAAAGCCCGGCTGAAGAATTAGCATTAGCATTAGCAGTCAGCTCATTCACCATTCAAAAGGATGAAGCTAAAGGCCATCTCGAAAGCAATCAACGCACCTTTGTCTGTGTTGAATATATATGCGACTGTAGGAAAGCCCTTAATTTTTTCTTTTGGTGGCTCCTCTGGGGCACCAGGCCCTTCTGCAGAGGGATTTCTGAGATAAGGAGAGAAAGAGGAATAAGATAGGGGGAGGAGAAAATGAATACAGATGAGTCCGATCATCTGCCAGCCTCCCGTCTGAAGTATTTTACAATTCGTCCACCAAATTAACCTGTCACTCTGGACAAGGACACTCCATGCCAACTGCTGCAGAGCAGCCTGCCTCTGTCTGAATCATCATCTCATGCCGTTGATGTTCTTCATTTCCCTCCTTCCTCTGCTGATTCAAATGCCAACTGTGCAGTGCACCCGCATTAGGGGCGGTGGTGGCCCAGCGATTAAAGAAGCGGCCCCGTAAACAAAAGGTTGCATCCGCCAAGGTGCCACTGAGGTGCCACTGAGCAAAGCACCATCCCCACACACTGCTCCCCGGGCGCCTGTCATGGCTGCTCACCAAGGGTGTGATGGATTAAAAGCAGAGGACACATTTCATTGTGTCACCATGTGCTGTGCTGCAATTTCACAATGACAATCACTTCACTTTACTTTATGGGCTAAATCACACCAAAGCTGCAAGGTGGCGAAGGCCTGACTGGGAGAACTGGCAGAGAAAAGATGATTTTTGGAGGGTCAGGAGTCGGGGGACCAGAGCTAATGTGCGTTGTTTAGCAGACACTGTGTTAATATGAACAGAATTGTGTGAGTTTAGAATACAGAGACCTAACATCTGAAATTAAGGTCTGAAAACTGGATGCTCTGTCAGTCACAGCATGGTGGTTTGAATATTCCAGAATATGGTTCAGTACCAGAGGACAATAATTTACCTGACAAACAACCTTTTCCATTTCAGTTTGAAACAGACTGGACATATTTCTAATAATGGTCATTATTAGCAATATTAATTACAATCTGTGGACAGACATAGTTGGTGCTTGCCAGTATTAGTGGATTATGTGTAAATCTGAGCTCTTTACGATGGAAGCGGTCTCTGCAAACACTGAACCGCTGATGCTAATGTGATAAAGAGTTAGGGGGACATGCCAAGCAGTAGCTCCACTGTGTCTTCGAGCCATGATCCTCAACACAAAAGTGATGAAAATTCCATAATACTGCTTAACATATACAATTTTTACTCAGTTATGAATTCAGCTTCATCTGCTTACCTGAAATATGACTGGTTGCGCTTTTCTCCTAACAAATGCTCAGATGATAGAATATATGTGCAATATGCAAGAGTGAATATTATACCATGAGAAAAACTGCCTCTGTTACCCTGGCACAATACTTAAGGCAGTAGGTCGCCACACCAGTGGCAATATCCTGAAGGCATTATTACTATGTTCTTGCAATTACAGTAGTTTATGGCAAGTAACTGTTCCTAAGAAATATCATTGAGAAAGCAGCACATTACATTTACAAACATTGTAATAAGTTGGAATAGTTTAAAGATTGCAATAAATATGGAGCAGAGAAAAGCATCACATTAGATCCTCTTTCAGATCTTTTGGGCCCTTGTTCTGCTAAACGCTGAGAAACTAGTCCTTGTTTTGATAAAAGCTGAGCTCGATTTCACCTTTAAGCTTGCGGGTCGTGCATGCAGGGGTTGGTTTCTGTGTGATAAGCAGGGGATTGTGTTTGTTCTGCTTTGAGTGTAATGCAGGAGCGTACAATTGCATGCATTTTGTCCCTTATCTGAAGCAGCTCCATTTCCATAGGTTAATAGGGATCTCTGCAAGCAGATCACCTTTTACCCACAATCCTCCACCAGCTGTCCATCACCGGCAGACAAGAAGAGTGGATGAGAGGACAGGAGATGTGCTATGAAGGATAAGAAGATAATAGGATAAAAAAAAGAAACAGGTGTGGAAAAATGATAATGTGTGAGGCAGCACAAAAGGAAGTATAATTTAACTGCAATGATTTAAAGAAGAAATTAATAGATAAAAAGTGGTTTGGGCAAACAAATGAAAACATATGGCTGGTTTGAGATCAGTTTGGCATTTGAACATATAAATCTACATCAGCTATTTTGAGGTACACTGCATCTGGACAGTATTCACAGCGCAGCGTTTTTTCCACATTTAGTTAAGTTACAACCTTATTCCACAACACCTGAGGTTTGGGCAAATTTATAAAAAAAAAAAAAAAAACTGAGAACATGAACATAAGTATTCACTGCCTTTGCAATGAAGCTTAAAATTGAGCTGAAGTGCATCTTGATTCCCTTGATCATTCTTGAGATGTATAAGGTCCCACAGTTGACAGTTCACGTCAGAGCACAAACCAAGCATGAAGTCAAAAGAAATTGTCTGTAGACCTCAGAGACAGGATTATCTTTAGGCACAAATCTGGAGAAGGTTACAGATAATTTTCTGCTGCTTTGAAGGTCCCAGTGGGCACAGTGGCCCATCATCTGTGAGAGGAAGAAGTTCAAAACCACCAGGACTCTTCCTAGAGCTGTCCAGCCATGGTATGTTAGAGTGGCCAGACGGAAGCCACTCCTTAGTAAAAGGCACATGGCAGGTGTCATCGCTCATCACCAGGCCAATACCATCCCAACAGTGAAGCATGGTGGTGGCAGCATCATGCTGTGAGGATGTTTATCTGCTGTAGGAACAGGGAGACTAGTCAGACGACTGCAGCAATGTACAGACACATCCTGCATAAAAAACTGCTCCAGAGCGCTCCTGAACTCAGACTGGGGTGACGGTTCATCTTTCAGCAGGACAACAATCCTAGACACACAGGCAAGATATCAAAGGTGTGGCTTCAGGACAACTCTGAATGTCCTTGTGTGGCCCAGCCAGAGCCCAGACTTGAATCCGATTGAACATCTCTGGAGAGATCTTAAAATGGCTGTGCACTGATGCTTCCCATCCAACCTGATGGAGCTTGAGAGGTGCTGCAAAGAGGAACAGATGAAACTGGCCAAGGATTGGTGTACCAAACTTGTGCCATCATATTCAAAAAGACTTGAGGCTGTAATTGCTGCCAAATGTGCATCGATAAAGTATTGAGCAAAGGCTGTGAATACATTTTATTTCTAATGCATTTGCCAAAACCTCAAGTAAACTTCATGATGTCATTAAGTGGTGGTGTGTGTAGAAATCGGAGGAAAAATGTGACCCATTTTGGAATAAGGCTGTAACATAACTAAATGTGGAAAAAGTGATGCACTGTGAACACTGTAAATGACAAGAATTGATTTTAGCTTAAAATGCTTTAACATATATAATGGCTGATCAGACACAGGGTAAAAAAATGAAGACAACTTACAAAAATCTCTAGACAACAAAACATAATGCTCAACCCATCCGTCGCAATTCATTTAACAAATTCCAAAAGTACTAAATTCATGAACAAATACAAACCTATAGAAATGAACAATAACAACAAACACAATTTTACATCACCCTTTCAGTTACATATTAAAACTGCATACTTGTATATGTATGGCATAAAAGAAAACGTTTTGAGTTAATATGATTCTTGAAGCTTTGTAAGAAATGCAGTATAGGCCTCACAACAGCATGAGAAAAGTTCATAAGTCATTCGCAGTCATACCATTTTAATGGCAAAAAAATCAATACACCAGGTATTGGCCAATTGATCAAAATTTTAGATCCTGGGTACAGTGCTCAGAGCCCATAGTGTGTCAGTAGCAAAGAAAAACTGAGTAATAGGAAGAGAGGAAATGTCCTCCTCTCAGCAATGGTTAATGCTGAATATGCACGCCGCAATGCCTGCAAGTGTGTTTGTGTGTGTGTGTGTGTGTGTGTGTGTGTGTGTGTTATGCAGGAAAACATGAAACTCTGCAGGGGTGGAGGGTCCGGATGAGGAAAAGACCTCCAGGGTGGAGCAGAAGCGTGACAGTTACCAAACATGAACAGGACGTGCCACACTCTCTGGGAAGAGTAGGTGGTACCTGTGTAGGAATGTCATGGACATGGGGCCGGCCGCAGCTTTAGGAACGTCCGCTTAGAGCACCAATTTAGCACTAAATAACAATGTGAGATGACTGACAAGTTCAGTATTCATCTCTGCAATTACTGTTCTGTCCTGATCGTCAAAGCATTACTGAATGGTTGTAATATTATCACTTATTAGGTCCAGGGAATCTGGGAATATCCATAAATGGCTGTTTTGTTTCATACAATAAACTAAGTGTAAAATAAGTGTAGCTTCTTGGTCAGAATTAAATAAGACCACCTCTGCCCCTACATCTGCCTTTCGGAGAATAATGTATTCCATGATATTAATATTAATACAGACGAGCTATTAACACAGTTAATGTCTTCATAACATGATTTCACGTGATCTACTGACAAAAGAAATGTGCTCCTGCTGTCACCCGATGTCACCAATTTAAAAGAAAGTTACTGGATTTATCGTTCTCTGTTCGCTAATTTCTTATGTCAGATAATAACCTGATATGGATGATTATCTTCTTGTTGAATCAAACACAGTTTTTTGTGTTTAACTGCACGGTGGCACACTGGCTTACACATAGCTTGCGGAATGCATGAATAAATAATGTTTCTACTTATTCACAAAGCCTATGGCGGTGGCATACTGAATTTTAAATCACATATAGCAGTTGGCAAGTGAATAAAAGAAAGTGGATCATTCACAAGCAGATTGCGAGATTCTCAATGCAGGACATCTCCAAAACTCCAAAACCGGACATGGCCATTTGCTGGCTATTCCGAAAAAGAGCACATTTGACACAGTTCTGGCGGAGAGGCCGTCATCAGGAACGTGGAAATGTCTCTGGGAACATCTGAACGAGCGCCTAGACTTCAACTCTGACTCCACGGAACAGGGTAGCCATGATTCAGGTCTGTAGGAATGAAATGCAGAGAGGATCCACTTCATGGCAGCATTTGCTTTTTTCGTGGAAAATGAGTGACTGTGGCGCTCATGGGTGTGTGCTTATCACTCATTAGTGTTTTCATGTAGTGTGCACGTATCGCCCTCAGGTGGATGTAGCCATTACTGCACTTTCCCTGAACAGCAGGGAAACTCAACTCAGACAGGATTGACAAAATAGCAAAACTGTAATAAGCTAATTAACATAGTGATTAAAAAAAAAGTACTGCAAAATGAGAACTTGGAAGTATATGGCTGAGTGGCTTATTGATGCTCTGGATCAATGCTGAAAGGTCACATGATCCAGACTGAACATGCATTGTCCTGACTGCACAAGGCAGTGTAATGATATGAAGTTTCTTCAGTTGCTCATTAACATTTACCTGAATATATATATATATATATATATTTTTTTTTTCTTACAATGGCATGGGCATATTCCAGGACGACCACCCCATTTATTGGGTTATAGTGGGGAGCCAATTTACAGTGACTTGGTTCTCACATCTTCAACACAGAATTCATTCTCAGATTAATGAAATGAATTAAAATCATGAATAAAATTAATGTGACATTCCAGAAGTTTGCTGAAACAGGGTGGATCAAAGCTGAGGACGCGTTCACCAAACCAAAGAAAGTTAAACTGATTTGCATGAATTATATTTATTTTAGGGTGATACAAGATCATCCTCCTCTTCATTTAAAAAAAAAAAAAAAAACACACACACACAAAATCCATTTTTAAATACTTTACTGTTTAAAAAGATCAAATTCATGTGAGCCAAAAACAAGTCAGAGGGTTTAATGCACAACACAGAATGTGTTCACTTGTTCAATTCAATTTTCATACTCTTTGCCCTACAAAAAACTTGTACATTAAATCTATTCTTCTAAATTCAATAAAAACTGCTCTTCAGCAGAAGAAATTAAACTCTCCTGTTTAAAACCCAGCCATTTTAAGTGCACACTACTCAACATTCAATTCATTCAAGGTAAAAAAAAAAAAAAAAAAAGCATTATGCATTATGTACCATGAGACACCCCCCGTTTTGATTTAAAGGTGGCCCATGCAACCCTAAATATTATTCATATGTACAAGCTGCACCAAAATAAACTAATAATACATATAAAAGACAGAAATAACATAGAAAACATCCCTGTGGTTAATAGAACTGCAGTGAGTTGGAAGAGTGGGGTGAGGCTCCAGCTGGAACCACAGGAGCTGGCGGGTGAGTGTCCCACCCCCACTCAAAATAAACTCCCCACCCCACGGCTAAATATACCCAAGTCAGGACAAGTACCCTGGGATTAGGGCCTGGGCCTTAATCCAGAAGAGGTACCATAAACCAGCATTTATCCTCCTCCCCCCCCCACCCCACCCCCACCCATATGTCCCGTTTCAGATCTGCATGCCACTAAGTGCTTCACAGCTACATGTAATAAAGGACACTATGATCTTTATAAGAATGTGAGCTGGGTGCCAGCTACCTGTTTAATCCCTAAAAAAAACAATACTACACAAGTGTAAAAATGCATTATATTCTGTAAGAAAACGTAAAGATTTTGAGGTGTGTGTAACAGGGTAAAATGGACCGCATTGTGCCGCCACTGAATGGTACAACAACAAAAAAGGATGTATGTACATGAGCTCTGTCGTCCGTGTGTGTTGGGTCCTTCATTCTTGGTCTCAGTATCGGGGTACTTTGGTGTAGTCCTCAGCCTGAATGCTTCTGCACAGGCACATAGACAGGAACAGGCCCAGGATCTATGGAACGTGTACGTGTACACACACACACACACACACACACACAATGAAGTGGTTGAAAACATAATGTCCCTTCGAGCAGAACGCTCATCTTGCACAGTTTGTAAGTATTTCCATCCTAATTGCTCAGCACCTTCGTGCTTGGAGCGAGTATTTGTATAATTGGTGCACGTGCCACAGCATGACAAAAATAAAAGTGTACTGTACAACATCCCACTCTGGTTTGCAGAGCCGTGAACCAGAAAGGCAGGCAACATGCAAACTGCAGCTAACTTATGCAGATATTGGGGTCGTGGACGTTCATCTGTTTCCGACCACAGGGTATTTCTGGCCCGGTAGAGGAACTGGGTCACAGGGGTGAAATCTAGAAGAACCCTTCCCCTTTCTGATTATTATTATTATTTAGGTAAGGATTACGAGACGGCAGTCCTACCTCGACCACAGCCACACCAACACAGATTCCCAGAATGACTCCGTTGTTGCTGAGCAGCCACTCCTCCACACTGTCTGCGCAGCCCTGGAGAGCAAACAGGGGGGTGAAGAAGAGAAATGTGACTGCGCTCCAGAAACCACTGCTGTTGTTGGACGGACACACAGGCAAAAACCGAATCATGCTAACAAACACTGTCAGGACAGTGGTTGGACATTTGGACAGGAGGACAAGCAACAGGATATTCTGGATATGATGATTCAGCGGCTTGTGAGCAATAATGAAAGTTCAGAGTCTTCATCAGCAGAATTGTTACGTACTTTAGCATGAAACAAGTTATTTCTTTGTATGAAATAAAAAGCCCTCCATAGCTACAAAAATACAACAAATGTTTTCCCTTTTCTGACTTCTGGCGCTAAGCAAAGCCCGACACAATAGTGTTAAGTTTTAGATCAATAGAAAAACCAAGAGAGGTACGCTTTGGAGTTATCACATGACCGAGGTTTCTTAACCCAGCAAACAAGCCCAAGCACACACTTCTAAAGTAGTGTCCCTGGTTTTACCAGAGTAAGTCCCATAACCTCTTTCTCAAAGTGAAGTGATTGCCATTGTGAAGCGCAGAACATGGGTGACACCATGAAATGTGTCCAATGCTTTTAACCATCACCTTAGTGAGCAGTGTGTGATTCGAACCAGCAACCTTCCGTTTCCTTACCCACTAGGCCAGCACCACTTAAATTCATACGTACAATATATATTAGGGTAACCATAATCTGTGTGCTGATGTGATTTTGATAGTCCCCCTTTTGCAACCCATGCTAATCTCTCCTAGACTGAATATTAAAATGTGTCACATTAAGCAGTGACTTAACCCAAACAAAAGGATTTATACAATAGCCGCTTAAACCGCAGACAACATTTGTTCCCTTGTACTATTTATCCTTCATCCAGAGGGAATGTGAACTGTAGACTTAGTCAAAGAATGCAGATAGTGATGTCCTTCCGGGAAGAATCGGATACTGTAGCGTTACGATGACCGTACCCTTGAATAAACAGGCCAGCTTGGTGACAGGGTCTCACAGATCCCGGACTCCTGTACATCTGTTCCAGGGGTGCTTTCGTTTCTGCAGGAACAGGGGTACAGTCTACTGGTATTATTCTTTATCTTCACGTTCTCAGTCCAGTTTCCAGGGCCTGACCAACCACAGCACTGAACCTACAGGAGAGAGGGAGGGAGAGGAGTATGAGAACACATACACATGCATATAACAGTCACAACCCACTAATGAGGAAAATATCCAAATAAACCATACATTTGGACACACTTACCGCCTTCTGCAGGTAGTCCCAGGTGGCATCAGTGGTCTTATTGGATTCACCATAGTTGACAATGATGTTGCGTACAATGAGGGACATCTCGTGCTTCAGCTGAAGGTAGGAGGTCAAGCAAACACATCTATTTCTACTACAGTCTGACATGCTGAATGAGCATAGCATTCAGTTATCCAAAGATTATGAACCGTACAACATTACAATGGCTGTCAGGGAGAAACTATATAAAACGACATGCCCAAACATGTTAATGAATATTAGTATTAATAAGCAGTAAGTAGAGAACGACTGAGTCCAGCGCCCTGTAAGCAGCATGAAAACACAGTCCTTACACAATCACAGATCATTAAACAAAAAAACCCAGCATGCGAGTTGAGCAGAAATCAGCCAAGCCCATGGTGTGGTGTTCAACTGAGCTGTGTGGACAGCCCACAGGAATGCCAGTTGAAAAGAGAAGATGGGAGCCCCGCCCTGTTTTGGTACAGGAGTCCACCCAGCCCTAAGGGAAATTAAATACAAGGAGGGAGGGAGCATGTCTGGGCGTGACGTTGGTCCACACGCTTCCAGTGATGACCAATGTTGGGCTGGTTACTACCTACCTAGATGTCTACTATACTACTACCTAGATGTCGGTGAATTTTACTAGTTGTATTTTAAAGGCTGAAATCTGAAATCGATCCTAAGTAAGTGGGAGTTATAAAAAGTGAAAGTGATTATTTTCATTGTGATGCAACAAAATGTGTCTGGATTTAACCCTGCATCACCTTAGTGAGCAGTGGGCAGCCATGAAAAGGGCCGTATCTTCATCAAGGGGACCTCAGTGGTTCGAGATTTGAACCTGCAACCATTTGTCCCGTAGTTGAGAAGTAGTCAAGTCAAATGGCCCACGTGTAGCATACTTCATCAGTAGAGTATTCATTTATACAGGGGGGGGGGAAGTGTGTGGGAACTCTTATGTATGCTAATGTCTTTATGCCACTTTACTGAATAAAGACAGACTGTAACTAATATGCTGCTCAAATGAAAACAATACTCTGTTTATCAAATAACAAATGACTAAATAAGTCAACAAAAGCACAAAGACAGAAATCTGTTCACAACGTCTTTCCACACTGATGTATCGGAATGAGACAACTCACCCGGTCTCGTTGGAAATAGATGAGCACGGCAGCAGTCACCTGGGCGACCAGGATGAGGATAAGACAGGTGAAGTACTGCAAAAACAAACAAACAAACAAACACACACACACACACACACACACACACACACACACACACACACACACACACACACACACACACACACACACACACACACACACACACACACAGGGTTTTACCATGAATTCAGTAAGCAAATACAGGCTAACTTCCAAATATTTAGAGATTAATATGTTAAAGGTAACAGGTCCACCTAGTCCACTGAGAACGGACAGCTGGTGAGACAGACAGTTCAGCATTACACCCCACCCCCACAAAAATGGGGTTTTAAACGTCCCCCCCCCCCCCCCCCCCCTTCAGAGCTCCTGTAAACCTCACAGGCTTATCGCCATAGCCCCCACAAGTTACTGTCAGGCATATCTGAGGCAAATCTGTCTCGGAGGGTTCTGTAACATATTTAAATGATGTTAGTCAAACTGTAAAAATGAAAACACTAATATTCTGCAGGTTTAAGGAAATATATTTTTTTAAATAACTTTTTAAGGCCATTTTCATCAGACACTGGGAGGGCAATATTTGATATTTTAATTTACTTCCAATTTATGTAATTTTTAGCCTTTGTCAATGTTAACAGACTCATATTACTGTGAAGACTGAACAACTCATCATGAACTGCACATAAATATAATCTGAGAATCTATTGTGAAAGGGGAATAGCTGAAAATCAATACTGGATGCTCATGATCTTCAAGCCCTGGATTAAAACAGTCATGGAAAACCATTTTTTGTAAAAAAAAAAAAAAAAAAAAAACCCCACCAAACTCTCCACACTAAAGTGTACCATGAACACTGAAAGGTATCTGCAGGTCATATTTATCCCAGGGGATGGCCTTGTATATTTCCTCTGCTTTCTAGCAGAAGAGTCCAGGTATTTAAAAGGTCTGTATGCACTTCAGGCCTTTCCACCAGTCACACCATGAAACAAATTATCAGGCAAAACCCCACAACTGTTGGTCAGCAAGAGACGAAAAATAAAAAAGGGGTTGGTGTGGTCTGCATTCTGTTTTTACTTTTTAACAACTGGGGCTGCAACATGCCGTGAAATATGGAACCTGGGTATATGTATGTAAGACTATTTCATGGCCATGGACTACACAGAGCTCAATTAATCTGCCATGTGATGCTTTGGCAACTCACCAGTCCCAGAAGACAGCGGATCTCATAGATCGCACCGATGCAGCCCAGGAAGCCCATGAGCATGGAGAGCGAGCCCACAGCAATCAGGATGTAGGAGCCCACCTTCAACGTGTTGGACTCCTCCTCTACCAGAAGCACACACACCAACAGAGAGGTTAACCATGAGCCTGAAAACACCAAAACCCACATAGCCATCCACACAGATGCTCTACACAGCTGCAGCAGTGTCTTCAACAGCTTCAGGAAATAAACTTGCCACGTGGCCTACTGCTGCTGTATTAGGCGTGTGTGCAGTGCAACGTTGTAAAAATACTCACACAGCCCAGCATCTGGAGGGGCAGAGAAATACGTCAACATCTTACAAGAGTTAAATGGCGCATGCCTATATCGGTGGTTTTTGGATAATTAAAGGATTATCTAAGACCTGCCTTTCTAGAAAGTATAGGGCAGGCTCTAGTGTATATATATCTATGTTTGATGGGTGTGTAGTGCTTCTAGAAAACGGGCTTGGCCTCCATTTAAAGCTCTGAGGTCTACAGAAAGGAAACATGACCTGAGCTCCTGTCACCAACCACAAACCCGGCGCAGCTTCACTTTTAGCGTAATCTGGTGACACTTTACCCGAGAGCCTCAGAAAGTCTGTAAAAAGAATGGAATTGTTTCTAAACACCATCTACATGTTGGGAAATAAACGTGGATTCATACAGATCATGAATCCCGGCTCAATGACACAATAACACGAGGAACAAAGCGGGTGGGCAGGCTGATCACGGTCATCTGAATTTGGTATTTGGCTGGCTGGAGAGTCCGTTTTTCAGCTCGCAGCTATGATTGACACTTGAGAAAGGTACATGGTTCCAGCAGCCTCAGTGGAGAGAATACTGCTCTCTTTCGTCATCATAAACGAAAGTTTCTGTACGTGATGATTTCCACTGACGTACGGTGCCGCACACGCTTACAAATGCAGCCTGTGCCAAGGTCCTGTGTAGGAATTTCATAACTTCTACTCTGTACATGGTCAACCCCTCTATCTGTGCAAGATAAATAAACCGTGTTTGTCCACGAAGCAGCATGGGAGGACAAGGCTCACACCGTCGCAACTGCCTGGCCATGTCGGACAGAACATCACAATGTGAAGAAACAGAACATTTTCCTGTCTGGCAATAGAGTGTGTCCAGTCCACTGTGTCCAGAGTGAAATGAGCAGACGAAAAATCTTCCCCTTATTTGTTTATAGGATTTCAAAAAGTTCCTTATGAGGTGTAGATATGCAACCCCACAGTTTTAAAGTTGCCAAACCAGGAAATGCTGTACTATACAATGGCATCAAGCATTAAGCTCAATGTCTGGGCATATGAACGTCTGCAAATGAGACAAATTTCAATAAAATGATGTTCTAACGCGCTCCTCTGCCTTTCTCCTGAAGGTTCGTTCCAGCACTATTAATGGAAACTGAAAACATACAGAGATCCTGTTTTTTCACAGAACCCATGGAGATGCCGAGAAGGGAGGTCCTGAATCAATAAACAGCAGCTCTGTCCATTCACAGGACCAGAGTCTATAACCTGGCCAGGTCCCTGCAGTGACTTAAGTCAGGGAAGAACCGGATATCTCCCATGCTGCACCTCAGAACCCTCCAGAAGACAATGATATTTTGCCCGGATTATAAAAACAAAATGCAGCCTGATAAGCAGGTTCCAGCCTGACAATGGACTCGGTCCAGACAGAGACAAGTCAGAAACAAGAAAATGGAGCTGTGGGGAGGAACATCTCCTCCTGGATCAGGTTTAAATCATGAGAAGGGAAGGAAAAGAGTTTCTGGAAATCTAGCGCAAGAACTCACACTCACACACACGCGCGCGGTTTCTGCTCTCCGTCAGCATACAGAGCGAGCAGGCATTTATAATAACTCACTGAGATTTATTAGCGTTTCCATCCTGTTCATCCAGAATGCACTGGGAACTAGCCAGGCTGTCTCAGAGGATCGCTACAAAACAACCATGCTAGAAAAAAAAAAAAAACATAGAAATCTGCCTTGGCCAGAAGTGACACATGGTGATGATTGTGAAGCTGTTCTCCATCAGTTCTTCCTTTTATAATCCTTAACGTCTCATAACGTCCAGTCAGAAATTCCCTTTCGCTTTCCGTTCTCACTCTGGAACAGACTCTGTCGGTGTAGAAGGGGGCTAATGGAAAATTGTTGATATGTGGGTGAAGTAAAGCACAGCAGATGATTCCAGCATTAGAAACAGAGCTGAAGCTCTGAAAAGGCAAAAAAAAAAAAAAAAGGAGGGGAGAAGGTGACCCTAGAACCCAATCCACCATTTTGTGGAGAAGGCAGTACTGAATGTAGAACAGAACATAGTTTAGTTGACAAATGTCATTTTGTCGCCCAAAGTCTATTCAAAAAAGTAATTTTGTCCTCAACACGTGAATCGGATGGGGTACTTACGCAGAACAGCGATGAAGCTCTGATTGTCCAGCAGGACCCAGAGGCCAAAACCCAGCATGAGAGCACCAAAAAGCTGAAAAGGATGAATCAAAGTCATACGATGAACATTCCAAAACTACAGATACACACACACACATCTGGGAGTGATCAGATCAGCAGAGCCCCTCTTCAAAAACCACCTCACCATCTCTGAGTGTCTATTATGCACCGTAGGGCTCAAACAACTGCTGGAAAATAAACTTGCACTTTGATGGTATAAATGAGATATTTTTAAATAGCGTATATAACAGCAAGGGGGCTTTTCAGGCCACTGCCTAAATAAATGGGTGAAGTGCACAGTAACGTCCTGCCATGTATAAATAGTAAAGCGAAGCAGAGGAGGGCCGACCACGCCGATGACGGGGGGACGGACTTCCTGTGGGTCGGGGGAGTCTGGTATGTGTCTAGCTGATGATGGGACTTGAGCAGCATGGCGGCAGCAGCCGCCGCCGTGTAATTTGGGTAAGAAGAGCCCTGCCCTGCAACACTGAAGCCGAGATCAGAGAGATTCACCCCCCACACTGCTGTTAATGAGCTCTACACTTCCATCATGACGCATCTCTGCTTCCTAGATGGAGAGTGTGGTTAACATCGGATTCCAGGACCGTGTTCTGAACGGAATTTATTTTAGGACCAAGTTACAGGTTCCACTTCACTTTAATAACAACAACATTTATTTCTTATATAGCCCAAAATATATGTCCCATGTTAAAGCCACGCCCACTTAAATGCGAGGGAGGATGCTCGGCCTCAACTCATGGTATGCTAGTTACAGCACAGTATAGCACAGTTCATAATTCAATGTACTTTTATGATACAGTTTTTCAAGACACATAGTAGTGAACAATTGCAAATTAAATCACAACTGCGATATTAATGAAAAAATGTCTAATATTTTTAAATAACCTAAAAACATTTAAAAAAGGAAGATTTTTATACTCACAAAGAAAAGGAGGTTAAACAGGAAGAGGAAGTACTTGGCCGCTGCAATGCACCCTTTCCCCATGGTTACTATTCTGCGTGAGGGAGAAGACACCTGTGGGGAGAAAAAGAAAAAGAGGATGCAGCACTGAGCCCGTGAAAGCAGAAGTCCCTTCTCGCAGGAGATTTCTACTTGTAGATGCAGGCCTGAAGGAATTATACAAATGGCCTATGTGCGGTATAACAGCAGCTTGCCACTACCTATATAGCTGGTTATTACAGAGGGACAGGGAGGGGAAGAGAGAGTTTTTTTCCCTGTTTATAAGGCACGTGACACACCCGCTGGTCAGGATTCAGGGCTGACTGGTGGGATGGTGCTGGAGCGCTTGGTAGAAGTTGGTCCGGCTGAGAGCAGTCATGCAGCAGCTCTGCCACTAGTGGAGTACAGTATTGTAGGTCTGAAAGGACCAGAAGTCACCACAAGTTAGTGATGTTGGCTTCATGCTGTGTAGACCAGATTTAACCCAGCCTAGTCAGAGGACACAATAAGGGACCCAATTTACAGCCAGAGAACCAACAAACACATACGTCTTCTCACATAAATAATATAAAGCAGGGCTGTCACCGCACACTCCCAATCGAATAAATCCCTGTCTCTGTGGAAGTTCAGAAATCCTCCTGGTCCTGTGGTTCAGTTCTGAGCAGCACACAACGTCTGAAAACACCCCGGCGAGTGGGGGCGTGGTCCACTGTGTCCGCCCCCCCCACTTCATTGTACACAGATACTGAAATGTTACAGAGAGGGCACACACCGCATATAGGATTATGAGGCGGTTTAAACGCCTGGTTATCAGTAAAATACACTAAAATTAGCAAAACTTTCCGAAACCCCTCAACCAACCCCAGTGTCTGTGCTTCCAGTGGGGTGTTTGGTGGTGATATTCCATGACTATACATGGTTATCCACCATGCAGCACAACAAGGTGTCGATGCGGGGAGTTCAGTCCGCTTAAAATAAAGTTTTTAATGGGAATTTCAAGTCTTCCCGTACGGACCTGTGGTCGTCACCACTGACCTCAGTCCCCTGTAACAGTCCCCAACACAGGCCTCCACATTTACCCCCTTCTCACACACACACACACACACAAAGCTTTTCCCCGTGTGTGGGAATGGGAACAAAACGATAACGTCGACCTGTTATTCCGTGCCGTTCTGACACCTCTCCAGCGGAGAAAAGGCCAGTCACTGTCACAAAAATAAATGCTGATAATAAAAATGAACTAATAAATAAAGGCGACCAGTAAGTGTGCCCTCAAAACCTGGACGGGTCCTTATGGAACATCTGCAGCAGGTAAACAGTGGTTCGTTGTCTGGGTGGTTGCAGCGGATTGGACAGGGACACCTAGTCAACATGGTTCCATTACAGCTATGATCTGTGCTGTTATGGAAGACTCGGGGTTTAGTGTGTGAAAGGGGGTTATTACCCAACAGCCCCCAGTGAATAAAGGAAACCTTCTCCCATGTGTTTTATCTCAGGACAATGGACACCCTGAACACGCCCAACACGCCCTTCACAGCGCCAGCAGAGGAATAAAGGCAGACTGACATGAAGCGAACTGAAACGTAATCTCAGCGCATCAGAAGTAGGAATAAAAGCGACTCGTACAGCCTCGTTTCCTCCAGAATGTCCTGCTGTGGTCCACCAACACAGAAAACTGAATAAATCTTGTTTGAGTTCTGGTCAGTAGTCCATATTTATCATATAATATAAAATATGGCATATCAGTAGTGACAGGGACAGTCCCCCTGGAGACACTGGGGGTTAAGTGTCTTACTCAGGGGCACAATGGTAGTAAGGGGGGTTTGAACCTGAGTCTTCTGGTTCATTGGTTACCCACTAGGCTACTACCGGCCCATTCTGTAAAAGCGATCAGAAAACAGTAATAGGCAGTAATGGAGATGGCGGCTGCCTAAAAACGATCTTAAAAAGGCAAGACAGCGAGAGGAAAGATGGGGGTTTCTGTGATCAATAACCCAGGCAGCGGGCAGATTTGCGCCAGAATATTCTCCCACGGTCACGCTCAGGCGATGCCGACTGAGTAAAAGAATCCAGAAAGTGCGAGTGCAGTTCTGGCGTCTCCCCGCTTTTTACTGCCAGGTCACCGCGGGCGGCGTAGAGTCGGAGTAAAGTTGGCGTTACACGAGCTACAACGGAAACCCCGCGGCAGCAACTTATAAAAACTTATTTCACGAAACAATTAAAAAGTATACAAGTCATTAGAAGTTGCGGTTAAATCCTTTTTTTAACCTCGACAACATTCACGCAGAGGAAGACAAAGGACGTGAGTAACGTGGCATCCACTTTTTATCATCTCTTTTTAGTGATTAAACGTCACGACAGTCGGGTCCCATTCGGTCTGGAAAGGCGGTGAAAGCGACCGAGAGGCGTGAATTTACCTGAGACGGGTGAACGTGGCGAGCGGCGTGAATTTACCTGTAACGGGTGAACGCGGAGAGACGAGAGGAGCCGCGTCGTCCTGTCAGTCGCGTAGCGCTCGGCGGCGTGAGAACTGCAGCCGTCCCTTCCCAAATCTCGCGAGAGGAAGCTGGGGGGCGCGTAACGTGGGGAGAGGCCATAGTCGCGTAGCGCGCGGCGGCGTGGGAACTGCAGCCATCCCTTCCCAAATCTCGCGAGAGGAAGCTGGGCGGCGTGTAACTTCAGCGCTGCCGCGTTCCTTTTAAATGTACATTTACATTTACTTTACTTTATTTTGCAGACGCTTTTATCCAAAGCGACTTACAGGAGGAAGACACCAGCAATTCTCGTTCGATTTCTATAGATTTTGAGTTTACAAAACTAAGAGCCCAGATAAGGCCTAACTTGTCAGCAAAGAACATTTAGATTTACATTTACATGTACAGCATTTATCAGACGGCCTTATCCAGAGCGACTTTCAATCAGTAGTTACAAGGCCAGTCCCCCCCTGGAGCAACTTTGGGTTAAGTGGGATTTGAACCTGGGTCTTTGGTTCATAGTAGCCTAGTGGGTAACACACTCGCCTAGTGGGTAACACCCATTTATATTACTCTTACAACATTAAACTCACGAAAGCACACAGTCTTTAATGAGGGGCGAATAGGTGAAGTAAAAGTCTATTTTTGCGAGCAAAAACAATCATGCAGGAAGATATAATAAGGCACCACAGCCACTGCCTGCCCAGATAAACTGATAAGCACTCCTGTTGGACTAAAGCTGGACAGGCCTAAATTACAGTATTAATGTACTGAATTAGTATAATTATGAGTACTTTAGTATATTAAAGATGGGTCTCATATTTTGGATTAAAAGTTGCAAACATGGTCACGATTTACCTCAAAAATGGGGAAAGTGATGACAGAAGCTGCTGTGTCCTGTCAGTCGAGCTGCTGCATGATGGTGGGGGGAAGTGGTGGCCTGGTGAGTAAGGAAGTGGACTGCCGGTTCAAATCCTGAACTGAGGTCCCCTCGATCAAAGCACCGTCCCCACACACTGCTCCCCGGGCGCCTTTCATGGCCGCCCACTGCTCACCAAGGGTGATGGGTGTGCGCGTGTGTTGGGTGTCACAATGACAAATCACGCCTCAGTTCAATAGAGCGCAAGAAAAACAAGGGCCAGATATTACAGCGCACAGAGGCCTGCCTAGTGGAGTCCAGTGTGTGGCATCTGATCTGTTTATGACACCAGACGGGTATAAAAAGAAAGCGAAATACCAAGCACAATCATTTGAATAGTATCTCGTAACACACCAGTCTAGACATGTTAGGATCCAACCCAAGAAGAAATATCAGCCTCTGGTTTGCGTGCTGTACAGACATGTTAGTGGATAAACAGGTTCAGGCCAGGTTTAGGTATAAAAACCAGAGCATGTTACACATCTCAGTAGATCCTGTTGTGCTATGCATCAGCAACACTGGGTCTTTTAGGCATGTATTTTGTTACTGTCGTTACTGACTCATGTTTGATCCACCGTAGCCACAGACCACCACTCAGTCACTCCCCAAAGCAGGTACTGAACCAAATGCAAATGAACTGAGTACTGTAACTGGATGGAATAATGAGGTAGACACGTTGTCTACAAAACCATTGTGGTCACAATATTTTTCAAGATAATTTCGGGGTTCCGGGGGGGGAGGGGATTGTGGAATTGAAAAACAAATATTTAATGATTAAAATAAGAAAACTTTCTTTTTAGAAAGAACCATTTCATCAGGTGAGACAGAGGTCAAGTAGTTGGGAAGATGAGGGTGTAACTTCAATTTAGGTGAATTTGCTGCCAGAGTTTTTTTGTACATTATTCTTCCATGCACTTTTGAGCAAAGGACTAACTCCAAATTCTTCAACATCACCTCATATCGACTAGTGGTGGTAGTAGACTAGTAGGTAACACACTTGCCTATGAACCAGAAGACCCAGGTTCAAATCCCAGTTACTACCATTGTGTCCCTGAGCAAGACACTTAACCCCGAGTTGCTCCAGGAGGGGACTGTCCCTGTAACTACTGATTGTAAGTCTCTGGATAAGAGCGATAAGTCGCTCTGGATAAGGGTGTCTGATAAATGACTAGATCAAATCAGCTAAATTGGAAGATCCAACAGGACAAAGACCCTGACCTCAATAAACCAGTTCCAAATATCTAGTCAGTATTATACCAAAACATGTTGATTGCTGGCAAAACAGTCTAATATGGATGCAGACATACTTTATTTTTGTATGAAGGCATTTTTAACCACAGATAATGACTATGAGGCAGTAATATTGTATAATCAGGGCCATGGTTGCACAACTAATCCGGACTTCACTCTTATTTCTTTTGTCTTCACTAAGGTGGAGTTGTAAAAGTCATGTCTCTTGTATCTTCCTCAATCCTTAACATTGTGGGAGTGGTGATCAGGTAGCTTGAGGTTCAGAGCTGGTCATAAATCCACCTTCCACCTGATGAGCAGCTGCCCACTGGACACCACAGGCTGGCCTCACATCTTCTTGGTTGATGTCAGCCAAAACTGTCTATTTAACCACATTTTTTCTTAGGATGTATGGGAATATTTAAGCCTGTATGATGAGTGTAGTTTTTATAAAATTCCAAATAAATGAAAATCCTTTTTAGTTTTATAAGATGTGAAATTCCAGGTCCATGAGCTCCATTTATCTCCAAGTAAACTTCAACTCACAAACAAGAAGAATCACCAGGGTGCCAAAAGGCCAGGAAATGTCAGAAACATCAAAGGACAATCTGATTGTTCTAGCAATCTTTTTGGGAGTCAAATGCAGGGTATAAAAGAAGTTCTCTTTAAGGCTACTGTCTTATTTTCCTCCTACATCAGGGGCTCACCGCCCCTCAGACGCTGGGGTTGTACCCTGTGTGGTTCTCCCCAGTTTCTCCAGGTCCAGGCTTCCTTTGGAGTTTGGCTTCTAGCTTTCTCTCTGTTATCTTTTAGTTTGTCTTTTCTATAACATTGGTACAATTTTTACATACAATATCTCCATGTAACTGCAATAGTAATCTACCTGTGTTAATAAATTAGAAAAATCTCAATACCAAAGGACAATGCAACTCTTTTAACCATAAGACTCAATAAATGGTTCATGTACATCTTTATTCAAAAACTTAACAATACAAGTTCAAGACCGCTATACTCTTGAGGTGCACTATATACATATACACTTAAAAACAAACCAAGCAGGCCTGAGCTAATGTGATATTTCGCAGGAAACCACCATAAAGCTGACTACTAGATTTTGAGGCTTGTGTTAGAAGAATACATACAAATCTACAATAGTGTTCTGCTGCTAAATAAGCATGGTGACAGAAAACAACCTGCATTATTTACCTTGGAGGACCATTGAATTGTGCGGAGCAGATTTGGTGGGTCCATTAATATGGTTTTAGGTATATCTTCCCACATTCAGAATTTAGTATTGTGCTTTTCACCCTTTCTAAAAATGTCATTTGAAAAGAAAGAGGCTTGATGTTTGGCACATGCATGAATTGTAAGGTTTAACTGTGTGGATGGATCTAAAATAACCCGTCGCTTGGACGCCTAGGGAGCAATTTCCCCTCCCAGTCTGTGCTCTGCACTCTCCTAGTAAATAAAAAGGCTGTGGTCATTTTTGGGGTCTGCTCATGACCACGGCTCTTCAACCCCCACTGAACACATTTAATTGCTTGTGTTGTGCCGAGCTGCCTGGAAAGCTGAGGCTAATTAAACCTTCGCATTGAGGATAATTGCTGCCTTGCTGTCGGAGAGTGGACCTTGGTTTGATATTTGCTGTTCCCACATCCATGTGCTCCCTAGCGCCAGGATACAGGCTTGACCAGGAATACACTTCTGCTTGCTGGGGAGAGAGAGAAGCATACCTTTCCATTTCTAACACCAGCAAATACAGGAGATTGTATAAAATAAAAGAAAAAAAGAAATATAACACCAGTTGGAGAGATATGAGTAAGCGTCAAACATGAAGGTAACACAGCAACAAAAAAAACATACGGAATCAACAAAAGCCTGGTGTGAAGTCTGTAAACCTCCAAACAAAGCCCAGTTGAATGCATTCACTGGTTTTTACACTGGATTTACAGACATCTGCGCACAAGGAGGACCATGCAACTGCCAGCTAGGAGCTGTCTGCATGCAACAAAGAGAAATAAATAATACTTAGAAAAACTGAAGGAACTATGCATTGCTTGGTTTAAATGCTACTGGAAAGTAGTACAGCTACAGTGCACCGGGAAATTTATTATAAATTGAAAGAAAAGGTAAATTTCCCCCATTCAATGTCCGGTAGGTGTCTGCTCTTCTATCACTGAGTTTAAGGCAATACTACAGTAGAAAAAAAATCCTCGCCCTCCTGTACAAAAGTAACTTTTAGTCTTTACAGCATGAACGGTGCTACACTACACAAGTCTGTGCTGCAAACAAACACCTTTTAATGACTTACAAACCAGGAACCTGGCTGAAGACCAATCAGATTGCTGAAAAACTATTAAAACTGTCTTTTGCAACAGGCATTTTCTGTAGGGAGGGAAGGTCTGAAATATATATTTGAAGTATCTTCACTTTGGTTGCTCCGTTTTCCTTAATAAATATCAAAGCTGCTTTCCCTGATATCATGCGACCTGTGCACGGCAGGATCATAACTGAGTTTGACGCATCATTGCGCTTACCTGATGAATTCTAAAATAGGATACGGCAATGGCCCGCAGCTAGGTGGCGCTCTGGTACCTCAATCACCTGAATTGTGACTTGTTAATGCCACTGAGGTTATACTCAAAAGAGACTAAATATATCAGGTAATATATATTTAGCATATGCTAAGGTGTTTGCTTCTAGTGAAAGTTTCATAGCCGAGAAGCATTCTGGACTGGTAAAAAGAGGAGAACAGGAAATCAAGGGGGGCAGGGAGCTGGAGCACTGATCTTACAAACAGTATAGCACATCCACATCCTATCTGCTATGCATCGTTCCACTACAGGTTCATAGAATCACATGACTACGTGGATTTCTGCCTATTGCGGTTGGTCCATTTGTTCTATAAACCACAGCTAATGACTATGAGGCAGGAATATTGTATAATCGGGGCCATGGTTATACAACACAATCTGATAACACACTCATCACTTTCATCTTCCACATTGTAAAAGGTAGGTCTCTTGCTTCTTCCTCAATCCCTCACATTGCGGGTGTGGTAGCTTCATGTTCAGACCTGGTCCCTGGTTGTAAATTCACCTTCCACCCCACGAGCAGCTGCCTACTGGACACCACCGGGCTGACCTCAGATCTTCTTTGGTCGACGCTGGAGTTGGTAGTAGTATGCCAGGCTCACCATGAGGAAGAGCAGGCGGCTGAGGAGGAGGAGGATGCTGGCGTTGGACAGAAAGCCCAGTTCCACAAGGGTGACTGAGGTCACTGCAAGAGGAAGCAACAGACATTTCAGCAAAATACCAGAAATAGGGATGGATCTGCTTATTCAAATATTCCAACAGACCCCTGTTTCCCATAGCAACCCCACAAATTTCATTGCAGCTTTGAGGTTTGTTTTTGAGGTGCTATGGATGTATTCAACCAATTGGAATACTGGATTTACTACAAGCCCAATTCCAATGAAGTCAGGACGTTGTGTAAAACATAAATCAAAACTGAATACAATTATTTGCAAACCATTTCCAAGTGTCTTCACATATGCCATGGGCAGTAACAGTGAAAGTGAAGTGATTGTCTTTGTGAGGCGAAGCGAAGCACAGCACAGCACAGCACAGGGTGACACAACAAAACGTGTCCTCTGGGGAGCAGCGTGTGGGGATGGTACCTTGCTCATTGTCACCTTGGTGGTTCAGAATTCGAACTACAAGGTCAATTTTCTTTACGTTTACACAATTGGAATTGGGTTTTAATTTACTGCCAGTAAAGATAACAGAAATGGCGCTTTGCTGGTAGTTTTATTATAGCACAGAAAGGTAAACTACAGTTTAAATGTAGTTTTCAATAAGTGTAATGCAGTTTTGTTCAGTAATTGTGGCACTTAAACAGTAATCAAAGTTCTTGCAGGTTTTTTGTGTGTTTAGTCTACTTTCCATGTGCAATGTATTAAAACCTAGAAGAACAATGAAGACCTCTGGTGTGGAAGCAATGTGGAAAAACTGAATATGGGATTAATAAGCAAGAATAAAATAAACATGAATACATTTTCCCTCCTGAAAAGTGCTGTAAATGCACAGCCACAAGGGGACAATGTTGCCCTGCTCAATGATATGAGGGCAGAGCACATTAACAAACATGAGGGATGACACCCAAACAGCCACCCACCGAAAAACTGAATGGCAAAATAGCAGGCCTCACTGAGCAAAGTCCACTGAATGATGACCTTTTCTGCGGTGTACAGACCGTTCCACATGATGAGGGAGAGACCTGCAAACACACACAGATGACACACACAAGATGATCCATTATCACGGTGATACATTTACAGTTTAATTTAGTCAGCAGTAAAAGTTGAATCAAACATCCTAATTTTTGTATATCATATGCCGAGACCCTATGCTCCATTACAGCACTATGATTTATCATATTCCAGCATCAGGACGTCTTTATAAAAAGCAAATCTGCTGTGTGTGGCTGTTCTGGGTGTAAAACTCAGGATGGTAGTAGTGGGTAACACACTCGCCTATGAGATCCAGGTTCAAATCCTACTTACTACCATTGTATCCCTGAGCAGGACACTTAACCCTAAGTTGCTCTGGATAAGGGCGTCTGATAAATGCAGTAAATGAAAATGTAAAACACACACATTGACCTCCCCACCATGATCTGGAACAGAGCTGGGGAGCTGGTGGCAGAAAGCAGGAGAGTAAGCAGAAGAGGGAAGGTGAAGATGGGTAGACTAAAAGAGAGGCTAGAATTGGGACAGAATTGGGAATTTTTTTCTCAGACATCATCTTCCTCGGTAACTCATGATGCCACCTCAGGGTGATGCCAGCCCCAAGACGGACCAATTACCAGACCGTTCGAGCTCTGTTCACTCCCAATAACCTCTGTCGGGTCAGATAGTCCCTCCTACAAGGATGTTTGAACTGAAAGAAAACAGTGACAAAAAGGACTGACAGGGTGACGGGGTGACGGGCACAATCCAGACTCGGATTTTATCCGAAAGAAAATTCCTCCTCTTTCACTCCTCCGCTCACTCCCACACAGCTAGAGGCTTTACAAGATGCGCATTGTGCGGCATCTTGGGTGTCGACAGCAGAACCCTGACATGTAAAGAGGAACGGACAGGCAGTGAAGATGGGAAGGGTGAGACGAGATGAGCAGATCTTACTGAGAACTGCTCCTCCATACAGCCGCACTGAAATACTGGTGACCGTCTGCTCCGCATCAAACACAACTTCATACAGCTGGTTAGGAAACACCAGAGCCTGCAGGAGAAAACACACACACACACACACACACACACACACACACACACCTCTTTACATTTACGCTTGTGTACTGCAGTCCATTTCTCTTCTTCATACCTGTTCTGTTAGAGTATAACAGAGTATAAAGTATAAAGTACAGTCATTATATATTTTGTAACACACTTCACACAAAAAGATTAACAAAAGTAAACAGATACAAACATGTCATCTGTTTCTTGGAGAAGAGGAACTGCGCGGCCAGGCTTGTTTGCTGGAGTCAAATTATGTCCTTCCCCCAAAAGATGATATTAATTGAGATTGACTGCTTCCAGAAACCCAGTTTCCTAATTCTGGACTATTTGAAACCCCCTCCTATAAATAGCTCACAGCGTCCATCTCCTCCTTTTCTCCACCGTTTATCTCACCTGGAAAATCACTGCATTCTGTCCACTGGGTGGTACGCATCAAAGTAAAAACCACAGGGCCCAGCAGAACATCGTCCAGTGCATCACACTACCCACACAAATGCTCACCGCCGTCCAGACGTAATTCATCAGACCATCGTGGTTCCATGGTCCAGCACCGTTCTATCATAACCAGCATGTAGTTCAGTTTTTTGATGCCGGATCCTCACATTCAAAATTCAGTCAGATCAGGTCTGATCTCAGCGCTTCTGTCACTGCCTGCCCTTCCCCACCCAGCCCTGTGCTTCAGAATTCAAGAATATTCAGTGTTCCACACACACGGAAATCCAGAAATTTTTCTTTTCGGAATAGTCCATCAAATAATGGCAACTTGTAGGAGGAGCCAGAGGTTAAAAAGAATAAACCATTTACTCAAAATGACCACATTCCACGCTTTATGAAATGATAGTTCCCACCATCTGAGGAGGTACCATAGTTACACGATTATCCATGTTATTCCCTTCACCTGACAGTGGGTTTTAATGTAAAGGCATTTTGATAGACCATGCCATCTGATCGCATATCACCACAGAGATATGTTAGTTACATTATGATTTCCAGGATTTGAGAAACTATGTCATCTCCTTGCTGGGGGTCTGTAGACAGGCCCGACAAGGTCAGCCGGACCCACAGACGTTCTAAGTCTCATCTCTATGTAACCATCTCCACAGGGGAAGCCCCTGTCATCACTCGCCACTCACCATCAGAGCCACCACCGTGAACACCACTGCTGAGAAGAGGATCCATAGCCTGCAGGGGAGAGACAGAGACTTTGGGGTCAGTTGACAAGGTCCTCACAGACCATTTTGCACATAGATCTTGGTAATGCAGCAGTAAAACAAACAGAGACTTATGCTGCCTTCAGGGCGTCTGATAAATGCTGTAAATGTACTCATGTAAAAGGCAGAGTACAGTCTCTACACGAGACATGAGTTTAACGTCTGTTTCTCAACCTGGAGAAACAGTGATAATTACATAACAATGAAGGTTTCAGTGAATACAGACATAGCCATAGGCACTGTGGTCTCTTACCTCAATCCCACTGGCTCCTTCACCGCAAATTTAATCTCATTGCCCAACATCTGACTGATCTGAGGGGAAAAAAAAATCCATTAATCCATTAATTAAAAAAACTTCTCTTTTACTAATGGAACATGGGTATACATGGTGCATTATGTCTGTCTGACAACTAATCATAAAACATACAAATATATATAAAGCAAAACTATGAGATGAGCTTGCCAGGACACCCACCTCACAGATTTGATGGAAGCTTATGCTCATTGTTTCTAACTAAAAAAAAAAAATTTCCGTGACTTAATAGAAGTGTCCTTATGAGTTTATATTTAGTACAAATATCCTACCATATTTGGCCTTTCATGGACTAAATAAACAAATTGCTACATATTGTTTATGAAAATCACATATAGTTCAATAGGTAATTCTGAACAAAAAGTTTGTACTATACCACAGATCTCAATCTGTCATAATACTGAACTGGTTTTCTATCCATAGATAGATTATATAGTTTGATCCTTTGAAGGAATCCTTAAGGAATCTGTGCTGCATAGTTAGATACAATTCTACTTGCTTTACATTTTAACATTTTCATAGAGTAAATACATGACATTATTAACACACATTTGTGAACTAACGTTCACAAAAGTACTATATGCCTCTGTTATTTACATATAGAAGCACACCAGCAGGCTTTTATACACGTCAGGTCTATTGTGGTATAAATCATGCCCTCTGGAGGGGCTTCTGTCCTGTTAATTGTTGCAGTCAAAAGGACAAAAGTGGAAAAAAAAAAAAAAAAAAAAGAATAGAAATGAAAAGTGAAATGATTGTGTGATGTGCCCATCTGCAAATAGAACCGAAGCTCCATTTGTTCAATGCTGCAGCATCAGCAGAGGATGCCCACTTCGTAATAAATGACAGATGAAGTGCCTGAGTTATATTGTATTTTGACTCTGTGTGTGTGTAGCAGGTCTATTCAGCTGCGGTGTCTGACCGAAGAAGGCCTGATAATTCCCTGTTGATCTCAGCTGCTGCGAAGGCCATGGCCTTTATTTGTCTTGCTTTTTCGGTCCCAATGAGTCTGATACCCTCCGAACAGGCAGGAGTAGAGCTGGGCGATATGGCCAAAGACCAAAAATAAATAAATAAATAAATCACAATAATTACAATATACTCTCTCATATCAAACGATTTGATTTTTAAAAACCTTTTTTCCCCTAGACTGAAACATCACTCTCACTTATTCCATCATGTTCGCCCTTCTCTCAAGTACATGATGTACACTCTGCTGTCTCACCCGCATGCTTTTCTTTGCTTGCTCTAGTTTCCTGGATATTTTATTTGGTTTTCTGCAATCAAGAAACTGCTATCAATATGCGGGAGACTCAAGGAACTTCTGGGAGACTTGGGATGTCCAGTCATTTCAAAGTAATGTAAATACAAAAATATTCCAATTTTATTGCGATCATTGCTCAAGATCATATAATCGGCCCGCCCTAGGCAGGAGGTTTGTGGTAGGTGGGTGAGAAAGAGAGAGCAGAGAGAGACAGCAAGAATGTGGGAGAAAGAGAGACAGCGTGTATGTAGATGAGAGGAAATATAAGAAGGTAAGATGAATGGATAGGGGAAAGAGAAGCAGGTGAGAAAGCATACACACTTTTCTGAAACACTGCAGTGTTGAAATGAGTGTGAAAAAAGGGCAGCATGCAGCTCTTGTAGGTGGAAAGCAGCAAGATTTAACACTGAGCAGACAATTGAAAAGTTAAACACACACACACACACACAGGAGGTGTCAAAAGTACAGACATTCTTTATGCAAGTACAATTATTTAAAAAGACTGTTTAAAAAGACTAGCAAAAGTTAGCATTGACATAACCTTTTTACTCATGTAAAAGTAAAAAGTACAGGCTTTAAAACATACTTAAAAGTATAAAGTAACTTTTCAAAAGACAAAACCAAAATCTGCAACCAGAGAAAAATGAAATGAAATGAATTCAAAAAGCTTAGTAAATAAAACTGCTGTAATAAATTGAGGAATTGCAAACTCAATGTCCATGATGTTCAGAAATGTTATTGGTATGCAAATAGATATTAGCCTACACATTAAAATTACATGCATACCTTATGACTGCAAGAGAGCATGTGTAGGACTTTAAGTGCTACGTGAGAACTACCAACATCATTGTGTGTGTGTGTGTGTGTGTGTGTGTGTGTGTGTGTGTGTGTGAGGCGCAAGAAAATGACACAGGCAGTGATGTGATCCTTAACTAAATTATGAGTCCTTTAAAAAAAAAAAACAAAAAAAAAACAGGCAAGTAACTACACAACCGCCAAAACCACATGAATAACTTTACATGACTGTCATGTAAACATGGTGTGAAAATGTTTTAAGTCTCCAGACAACCGCGTTTCCACAGATATCTGTAAACATGAGGAGTAACGCGTAAGTTTTACATGTCATTACCAGGAGCAGAACCTGTTTTAACCATGGAGATGTATATGCGTCGCTACGAGAAGTATACACAACATTAACTACCGCAATAAACGGCAAACATTTGTGGTGTTTTGGTGGACTCAGTTACCAGTAGATTTAGAGCTAATAAGAACAATAAAAACTACACTGCGCAGAGCAAAGAAATTGCAGCTCTACGAGAAATTGCAGCTCTGGAGTTATGAGGTAGAGCTTCAAACGTCCACCAATACCTTGATTTAAATTCAGGCCATGACTGAGCGGCGTGTTGCGTTTTGCAGGGATTATGACTGTCTGGAGCACATTACCAGACACATACAGCATTAACATACAAAATTCAAATCAGGCTCGGAGTTTATCTGCAAGAACATCCTTGTGTCCCAGAGCAAGACACTTCACCCTGCGTGTCTCCAGGAGGACTGTCCCTGTCACTACTGATTTTAAGTCGCGCTGGAAAGGTGCCTCTGGTAAAATGCCATAAATGTAAAACAAGAGACAGTTGTTAATATTTACAGCTGCTGTTTACATGCAGTATAGGTTTTTAGATTTAATATCCTCAGTGAAGTACAGTTAATATGAAAATCATGAGGTGAAAATCAAAAAGGTGATCCTTGTAGAAGCAATGCTCTACAGCGATTAGGCCAGCATACGAGGTGGGTGGGGGGGCTGATTTCGGGTCCAGGTTTGCATGGTGACTCATCCTGGAAGGCGACTGGAGGAGGGCAGGATGCCATCAATTGAGGTTCGGAGGTGTCAGGAAGACGTTACAGCTGAGCGACAGCGGATGACGTGTTGGGTCATGGGGGCCTGGACATGTGGCAATTACAGGAAATGGCTTTTCTTCAGGATATTTCAGATTCTGTCACACTCCAACTATTTCTTTTTCTCCTCCTTGCTGAACTCACTGTGTTAATGGTGAATCTGTCTCAGTCAGTATTAAGGTCAGAAGTGGGAGTTGCTTAAAGTGATTTTCCCAGTACAATACAGCAACAGATACATTCACTCCCTTTTCACATTTGGAGCGTGTGTAACACACTTGCATATGAACCAGAAGACCAGGTTCAAACCAGACTTACCACCTGAGTGTCTGCAGGGTGACTGTCCCTGTCACTACTGATTGTAAATGCTGGAATTGTAAATAAATGTAATTTATTTAAGGCTACAGATTATAAATTATTTAAACACTGCTTATTTAAACACTATTGATTTCATCATTATTATTATTAGCCACTTCACTTTCACTACTTTGATAATGGGGAAATACGATTTATTTACACCTGAATGAATGAGAATGAGTTTGTGCTCAGGTACGCGTGTGAGTGTTTGTGTATCTATAATTAGGGGCATTTACATACACCTGAATGCTTTGTCTGTGGCCGTGGAATAAGAAAATGTGAGAGAGTGTGTGTGTGTGTGTGTGTGTGTGTGTGTGTGTGTGTGTGTGTGTGTGTATTTGCTGGCTCTCGTCAGCTGTATGGACAGGAGATGATGAATCGCACTTCCTCTGCATCACCTGCAGCTGCTGTTTTTCACAGGAACAAACACAACGTGTCCATAACTGCACTCCCAGCTGCACTGTACACACGCACACATACACACCACCCTCAACCACATCAGTACAACCTAATAAGAACAGCCTCCATCTGACTGTCTCCACTGGTCATTAAGAGCTAAATGAGGCTGAACTGTTCCTCAGTCCTCAACTCTTCATGCTGCAAGGCTCAGTACACACACACACACACACACACACACACACACACACACACAGAGGAAGAGGAAATGCGTTCTCTTCCAGCCGGGGAGATCACGGGATACTGCTTCCCTTCATAATGAACAGCAGGAAAACTGAGGGGCAGAGAAATTGCTTCCTGCTTCTGTTTGTCTTTTTCCATTTCTTTTTGGTGTCTGTGGATCACAGAAAATGTGAAAATGTGTAGTTCAATGTCAACATCACTACGTCTACATGGCAAAACCCATTATATGCTGTGTGACCATGCTTTTCCACCAAACTCCAATTTTTCTATCTTGATGGCAGGAGCATTTGTCAAGATCACAATAAATAAACTAAACTAAATATTTTTGGGGGGAAATAACAGATGGAGGATGTCAGGATGAAATTCCATGATCTCTTCCTGTTCCGCTGTGGACCTTTATCCACGGGAGACCCATGGTCTCAAACATTGAAATGAAATGTTCAGAAAGCATTTTGGCAGAGAGAACATGGCCCCGCCGGAAGGAATCAACCTTCTGAGTTCACCGGCTGCACTTTCCATGGGTTTTGATGAATATTTTAGGTGAAAGAACAGCGTGATGCAGATAGGGAGGAGGTATCAGTTGCAGCCTGATAAGAAAGGAGCAGGCTATGTAGAGCCAGCAGCCTTAACTGGTGAAGAGCCCAGATGACTCGGGAGTCTTGAAAGAAAAGGCATGCTAATTGTCGTGATATTATCTGTGGTGATATTGTATCGGTACAGAGGCATCTAATATCAATATTTTTGTATTCAAATGTAATCTAATGAACAAATGTGATCCACACAGATTTATTTTTATATGTGTTAAATATTTATAAATGAATCGCTTTTCTTTTGTTTCATAAACTAGCCAGCAGTGCTTATGCAAAATCAAACTGATTGTCCAGTTATTCTTGCCAGTGAGGACAGAAATGTTTTTTTTTTTTAATGTTCTAGTGTTCTAGCTTTTTAGTGTTCTGATGTATTTGAAGCCTATACAGTATTTTCATTCTCTCATAATGAACTATTGTTGTTGAGGACCAAAGATGTAAAAAAAACAAACAAACAAAAAAAAAACAGTATTTTAGGAATGGATTCAGGATTTTCAAAACCTTAACTGGCAATCAAGATATAAGGCAAATCCTCCAAACAGGAAATGAGAGCCTCCATATCAGCTCATGAATCTTTATATCTTTTGTTTAAAAAGACTGAGGACTGGACTGGATGTTGAGTTCAGAAAGTTATTTGAGATTTGGGCCAGGCAATAGGACCTTAATCACGGAAATTTCATTTTAAAATAAATAAATGAAATACAACAATGGAACTGACAAACCTCACATTTCCGAGATAATACTTAATTACTTTGCTAAAAATTTAATCTGTAAGAAGAAAAAAGAAGTAAGACAGTCCCTGCTAACCTTTGACCTGTGCACCTCTCCATCATCGTCTTCGCCTCCAACTCCAAGGATCTTCCGTGACTTAAGCCTGCTCACTAGGTCTGTCTGACTGTGCTTCTTCATAAGGGGTGGGTGGGGTTTGGCAGCCATGGCAGAAGTCTGGAGGGGGAGGAAAAAGAAGACAAACAGAGTCCCGGTGAGTCAGAAAGCAACTGCAAACAGCTCCTCTGAAGTTGTGTGTGGGTGGGTGTAAGATTTGTGGAGCCCCTCAGGTACTGTCCCATTTCCTACATGTACACAAAGACCGGTCCGCGTCTACATTGTTTATTAATATTTTCTAACAATATCATGCTGCTTTTTAAAATGTGAGCATTTCAGGTTCTCATTTTGTAATCGCATTCACATCACGGCTATAAACTATTCACGATCCTCACTGCCTCCCGTGGCTTGATTATGCACTCACATGGCTTCTCCTACCACTGATATGCTGATAACACTCATAACAGCTCTTCCTGGAGACACTGTCTCCACACTCATCTCCGCTTGTCTATCAGACGGATCTAACTGACCCAGCCTCCCAATATCAGAAGAAAGGTCGCCTCTTCACTCCTCACCCCATCTAAAGTGAGGAGAAATGCAGCTGGTTTCTTGTCACACATCCGGTCACTCCAGTTTCAAGTCTCTCAGAGTCTGTAAATGAGGCTTCACTTGGCTCTTCCATCCCTACACACAGGGCACTAAAAATCCAGATGGTTCTGGTTCCTGTTGCCATCAGAACAGGGGATGTCACCTTCAGTTCCTCTTCACTTCACTAGTGGGAATTTTGATATGGTCTAGTCTCCTGTAAAACGTCATGCTTGTTTTTCTGTGTAATTACCCATTCCCCTGCTTCAGAGTCCATGCACCACCCACCTGTTTGCACCATAAAGCCATTATTTCTGCTGCATTCCTAACAAAACATTTAATCAGTCAGAGCAGAAAAGTTTTCACATAATGATCCTAAATCAGTCTGGCATCGGGTTTCATGTTTAAAACACTGGCTGGGACGCTGTTCTGTACGGCATCAGCCCTTTCATGAATATAAGACCCACCCCTCCCACCCAGCAGCAGGAGCAGACAGCTAAAAATGAAAGCTCAAGCCGATGGCACCAGAGAGCACGGCCACTGGACGCAGGTGTACATCGGATCCTGGAATAATAAGTGGGCCGTTGGCTCTCCACTCACGTTCGCACGTCTGGCTGCGGATGGGGGGAAAGCAGGGCAGCGTGAAACGGGGTTCTGCCACAACTGACAGGAACATCTGTGGCGTTTGGTTGTGGTTCGGAGGAAGACGGGATGAAATTGAAAAGTGAGGATGATTAAGAGCACAGAATGTTTTCACTCTCCCCCTCTACTTCTGAATGCGTCGGCCGTTTATCCTCAGCTGCTGAACCACTGAGATGAGACTAAAGACCACCATGATTCAAAAAGATGTCTATTTTTAACAAGGTGTCAGGAGAAGGGTTAGAAAATCTCTGGCAACAGACATGGGTAAATGGCACAAAGCCAATAAGAATGAAAATCTGGACCTCTGCACACACAGATAACGGTCTTCTTCATAAATGCATCTTAGAGTGCATAGATGCACATTTCTGCGTTACATCTAGTCAAAGCGAAGAACAACATAGAAACATTTGGATTCAAACACTAGACTACATTTTAAAAACCCAAAATGAGTCTTGTAATAATGGAAATCTGGCAACTTTAATACAGTTAAAAAATGGTTCATCCCCTTGTGCACCAGTCCAATTATTACAATTTCTGCAGTTTTTTTTCCAGGATACCACAAGAATTTTTTATCTTAATTTAAAATTTGACTTAAGACCCACATAGAAAATTTCCTGGCATATGAAGAGACCAAGCCCAACAAAGCTGCCAATGTAAATATTGGCAGTTTGTATAGCGCCACCAACTGGTCACAGGAAGTTTGAGCGTTTAGTTTTTTTATATCATGCTTGGTCAAATTTGGGCAGGATGTTGTCAAGAAGTTCCATTTGAAGCACTGATAAGGACTTTATCATATGTTGAACCATGATGTCATGAAATGCCAACATTTCAAACATGATGTAAGCATTTTTTCTTCCTGTGGAAAGACAGTTTAACCTACATGCACCAAACCTGGTACACATGCACGTCGTCTTAAGACAAACACATTTATAATTGACAATTGAAAATTAATTTTATTTAATTTATTAGTCTTTTCTCATGTCCCAAACTTTTATGTTCAGCTCTTTACCACAACATCCCATAAACACCAAAATTGCTCAGCAGAGCTAAAACTTCAGCATTCCATGTGTCAAAAAACGTAATTTTATCTTGAACCGTATGGCTGTGAAGATGATTTTCTCTTCTGAGGGGGTCAGAGATTCATTCTAGCCGTGAGGCCGGTCAAGCAACGCAAATAAACACCTGGATTGGGAAAAATACACTGCTTTAAAAAAAAAAAAAAAGGGAACACAAAAATAAGACATCCTAGATCTGGAAGAATGAAATATTCTTATTAAATATTTTGTTTTTAATATAGTTGAATGCGAGGACAACTTAGAAATGTTATGTAGTCACCCCCTGAAGAACCACGCCTTTATTGGGGACGTCCACATGTTGTCGTTCCCATTTGCACAACAGCTTGTGAAATTGATTGTCAGTGTTGCTTCCTAAGTGGACAGTTTGATTTCACAGAAGTGTGATTGACTTGGAGTTATATTGTGTTATATAAGTGTTCCCTTTATTTTTTTGAGCAGCGTTATCTTTAGCGTTGGTGTCCACACATGGAGATGAAGAGAACGTCCCTTAACTTCCGCTGTACCTCCCCTTTCTCCTTGTTTGGAGTCTAGTTCTCTTCCCGCATTTTACAGAAAAATGTTCTCATGTAGACTGGGCCTAATAAAAAAAAACTAAATAAAAGCACCACTGGAAATCCATGTTTTAATCCAGTGTCCAGTAATCTGATTGTAATGCCTAAAAAAGATGTAATAGATGAAGTAAGTAACAGCACTGAAAGGAAAAGTGAAAGAAATATAGTTTGGGTCTGCTGGAGCTCAGCCTGTGTGGGCACGTCTAGAGATGGTGTGGTATTCACCACATAAAAAAAAAGAAATAAAACACTGATTCGGAGATGAAAAACGAATGGCAGTAAAAACACATTTTCAGCAAGGCAAACATGTCACAACACAAGAGAGGAAAGTTAAATCTTCACTCAATGTGGCAGCACAACAACATAAGCCCTGCGAACAAAATCAATCTGCCAGGCACAGAGTCGACTATCGACAGACTCGCATCTGATCCGTCACCACAGGCGGGTCAAGCAGACAGGCTGCAGCCAGTCAAATGAAACTGCTTTGGGTTGAGGGACCAATAAAGCACAGAGTGAACGAGATGGATTCGGGTCTCTGGAGGACAGTGACCCATCTGGAAACAGCCAGACAGGAAGCTGCAGGTCTGACTGGATCAATACTGGCTGAGTTGGGCTCAGATGAGAAAAGGCAGGTCCTTGCAAACTTTTTGCACAGTACTGTACAGAAGAATTACTAGGGCTGTCAATCAAGTCAAACATTTTAATTTATTGTATGCACAGTTTGTATATTTTTGTAAAATCAAGCACTTCCTCCACCCTGTGACCGGAATGTCAATGCCAACTGCTTTTCCCCACCTTCACAGAATTCCCGGCTCTTACGAAGCCATGTATACAAGTCTCTAATTTCTCTGAAGGCCATATAGACACACTGCTGGATATTCTACACTGCAATAACATGGAGCCAGAGAGCTTTTACTCTCAAATGCTATATTCGGTTGCAGGATTAAAAATATTTTGGGATGACTAGAGCAAGTCACTTCATCAAACCGAGGTAACAGAGTAGGTTTTACCATCTTTTCCCCTGTCGAAAAGCACCAAATTGCCCATGGCTAAACCATTTAAAGGAACATTAGCCCGCAGTGAAGCAGAAGATGAATTCCACAGCGCTGTTGCAGGGGACAGACGTGACTGATGTAGTGGGGCTAATAGCTGGGTAATGACAGAGGTGCTCTAAGATGGGTTCCTTGCTAACCGCACAACTCTGTGAGTTTATCTGGAGTTGAAATACCATATTAAAAGCTGTGACCCAATGTGGGGGCCTTCATTTGGGATGTTTCATTGTTTCAGGTTGTCAACACTATATATGATATAATAATAATATGGTAGCCCAGCAAGATGCTCTCAAAAAGTGACCGTTCAATAAGCCCCTCCCATGAACAGCCACCGTCCAATCCTGAGTTCTATATGACAGGAGGTGTCTGAGGAATACTTCCATCTCAGTTGCAATGATATTAGAGAGAGCTGCAGAATGTTCATAATTTCTGAGGTCTCACACCCCAGGAGTCCCTGGCTTGGAGAGGACAACCAAAAATAAAATAAACTGGAGGAGGTCTGTGTGTGTATATAGAGATCTTCTCCTGTATCACTGTTTCATCTATTTAAAAATTGTATAAGCAATTATTCTGATGGTTCTGATGGTAGTGGCTTTACAAGATAAAGAAAGTGACATTTCATGAAAGATTAATTTAATGAAATACAGCTCCACATTTCATTCTGATGAATAATATAGATAAAAAATGCAGAAACTAGGGTTTCTTAAAGACAACTTAAAGACAAAATGACAAAATTTCGTTTTAATAGAAATGAAGTACCCACTACATTAATTTACCTGATAACCTGATGATGTAATAAATTTATCCAATCAACTAATTACTGATCACTAACTAATAAGTATTTTAATAATCGATTATACTGGTCAGTTGCTGGATGGATGGTGGTAGTGATGAGTCATGATCTCGGTTAACATCACACGCCATGGGCCATCATTTCTTCCAACCCTCAGTATGGTTTCTATAAATTGTGTGTGTGAACGTGAGGAAGCTGTAACAATGAGCATTTCTTTCACCAAACCCCCACACCATGCAATCTGCTTTCCTTCTACTTCAGACGACTGGGAGTGATGCTGATGCAGTTGCCTAGCAACACCCGCTGGCACCTTTATGCAGGCTCTCTCATTATCAGGAGTGCATGCCAATGATGGGAGGGAGGGTGGGTGGTAGGGGGCCTTTCTCCCTTTAGCTGTTTTGTTCAGTGCTACTGTTGCTTCTGGAATTAAACGCTCAGGCTGGTGACACAGTGGCCTGTTTTTATTTTTAAAGTTGGTATTTATGAGCTTTTTCTCTTTGTTGGAAGCAATATAAAGCATGAAATCAAAAGGAGAGTAAAAAAGGCATGCTGGGGTCCTGGTTCTATCTGTGGACTAGTGAAAGTAGAAAAGAAGTCTCCCACTGCTAACAAATTCCACATAATGCAACATGGCCAGTCATGGCCATAGAGGAAGACTGAATGGGCCGATACATAAAGAGTCAGCGTTTGCCCCGTTATCTCACTGCCTAAATCCAGACATGTACAACACTGCCAAGTCTGACCAGCCAATCACATGCCTTCATATTTGGACTAGGTGTGGAACAAAACAGCGATTTAACAATATATAGTGGGATGATAATCAATATACTAGCAGTAAAATTGATATTTTAATGAATTACCAGTGCCTGCCGAGCAAAAATGTTCTGAAGAGGAAGTTGCCAGCAGAATGATGGCAGAGAAAGCTCTGCCGGGAGATGCTACCACAGAAGTGTCACGTACACCTGGTTGGCTGTGGCTCTGAAACCCACAGCTTTCCATGAGCGCGTCTGAAGGGACTGTTTTTGCTGCACTGCCAGGTGTGTTTTGACAGTGAAGGCTGCTTGTTGATGACAGTGTACATGAAATAGAAATAGCACGTGATAACTATAGAGCTACTTTTAATACTGAGGTATAATTGTGAACCACATTATGTGGTGGGATCGGGAGGGTGCTGCACAGTAATTTAATAAGGCAGGAATGCTTGGCCACCGCTGCCATAAAAAAGAACTGGTAAATACATCAGCTATGCACTAAAACATGATGTGTTTTTAATAAAGGAATGTATGCTTTGACACAACATTGTTTACATAGTTCCCTGGCACATTGATGGCATTTTATAAGTTATAAGACAGACTGCACTTACTGTCTCAACTTGTTTGTCTGACGAAGTCAAAATACAGGAATTCTTTATTTTCACAGGTATTTTGTTTATGTGATGTATGATTGTCACAATATATTTATATAGATTACTGCAGAATCCTTGTATGGTGATATAATATTATTATTGTGGGCCATATTGTGATTGTGAGTCCCACCCATAATTTAGACCATGGTCATAGCATATCTTCTATTTGGATGCAGGACAGCTGTTCAATTAAAATTCAGTCGCCACAAATCCATTCCTACATATGTAAATGGAATCATGCATCACTAGCGGGAGGCAGAAGTGAGTTTACTACATTTTGCTGTTATTTGATTGGCCATCGCTGAAGACCTTATTGCATGAAACAAAATTGTCACTGTCTGTTTGGATAAAATGTAATGTTTTGATAAAGTGAAAGATTGAAAAGAAAAGTAATTCTTTAGCTCTGATTTGGTTGATGGGGATGCCAGGGAAGTAATATTTCTGGAAGTGACAGTGATGACACAGTTTTATTTATTAGACGTGGGATCTAGTTAAATCTATTCTGAAAAGAGTGTCCAAAATTACTTTAGTTAGAAAAGAACAGCAGCAGTAATTCATTCAGCATAAACAACACCCTGCAATATGACCAAAAAAGAACAGCTCTGAGCCAAAGTGGCATTATTTAAGCTCATAACAGACAGACACTCAGGAATAAAACAAGAGGCTTTATTGCCCAAAAATGTAAATCATGATGGTTTTCACTAAAGTCAGTCTGGAGAACAAAATGACAGAATGAGGAATTGAGGTTTGAGCGGAGAACCATTTCTCTCCGAGTGGAGAACAATTCTCTGGAAAACCAAACTCCTGTCAGAAACAACGATTTAGCTCAAGGGGTAAACAAAATGTACAAATAGGCTCAATTAAGATGAATAAATGTGAATAATGAATAAATGGCATGAACAAGGAAAAAAAAATGTTATGTCACTGCATCGTGCTGAGACCTATATTAAACTTGCTTGTGTCCATCAGACAATATGAAAGTGAAGTGATTGTCATAGTGAAGCACAGCACATGGTGCACTCAATAAAATGCGTCCTCCGTGCCGTAAAAGGCGCCTGGGGAGCAGTGTGTGAGGATGGTACCTTGGCAGTTTGGGATTCGAGCCAGTAAACCTTCCGATTATGAGTCAACTTCCTTAACCGCTAGGCCAACAATGCCCCCAATATATGTGATGACAGAATTCCACGTACAATCCAGTCTTTATTAATAATATAAATGCACTCATAATATTAAATTATTAATTTATCATCACTCACTGTCCAGAACCACTAAGTGCCACTCAGGGTTGCAGTTGCCCATCCTGAGACACTGGGCACAAGGTGGAGCATCAGCCATACAAATGGTATGCAGACACACACACACACACACACACAGAGTCACCAATTCTCCTAGTGTGCATCTCTTTGGACAGTAGGAAAATCTGAATGAAGGCAGCACAAACACGGGGAGAGCATGCGAATTCTCCACCATGCCATCCTTTAGCCCTTATTATTATTATTATTATTATTATACCAAATACAGATGGTTAGAAGTCCTATGACATTACACTGAAATTATATTTGTAATATTATTTATTAGACAATCACAATTAATACATCACAGTTTAAATTAAATTCTTTATTTGTACACCATTGGTACATCATTAAGTCATTGGCATGGGGAGGTCTCACGATATAATTTTTCATATGTATTTATTGAAATATATAGGATGAAATTCAGTCCTGCAAGTAAAGTGGTTTTAAAGTGATGAAGTAAATGGAGTTCATCATTCTACAGTCTGGACAGTGTCTTCAGTTCTCTGTTTAGGCTAATGGTTACTGGAGTCTCCACTGAAATGATAACGGACCACAGCAGTCGAAGGATATTTCAGCAGCCGCCTCTCTGCCACGCCCTCAAAAGCCCAGGTTAATGACAGGAAGTCCATCTAGACTGCCATGATAGCATTACTTTAAGTGTTTTAAGCCTAATTCAATAGCAGTGATTCCAAAGCTATTATCCAGCAAGTCTCAAGAAGCAAGCATCTGTAAGTCATGCAGCATATACTGATTTATGTCCGACAATTTTCCAACACCCATCAGCAGTGTCTGGCTGTTGTCATGCACTGACGTTTGCAGGCTGGAGACTTTGTGGCACAGCGTAAACGGTGGACTGCTGCCAACCAGTAAACAGTCATCACATGGCGAACGCAGGAGCAATGCAATGATCCTGTGCAGAGCGCCCCGGCAGCCAAAGACTACACTACTGATACTCGCTTGAAATCTTACCTCTGCATGACTGGTGTAGCTAGCAGAATCATCAAATTCATATTCAAATTTTATTTGTCACATACATAGTCATACATGGTATGATATGCAGTGAAATGCTGAAAAGCTACAGACCACAGTATTGCAAATATACAATGGAAACCAATATGCATATATTGCAAACATAACCAAATATCACACTTTTATGTATTTAACAAAAAATATGTGTAACAGGTAGGGTGAAGGTGTGCAAATGAGTGGAAGTCAATGTATAAAGATTAAAAAAGAAAGAAAAAAAAGTAAAAAGAGCAGAGATTTTGTGCAATATGATTTTGTGCAAGTGATTTTGTGCAAAGAGTCCAGAGGGATTGAGAGTGAAAGTGCTGGAGTGTATGCACTTCACTTATTATTAGAGTTCTATGTAGTGTTGTTGTTGAGAGCTTGTATAGCCTGCGGGAAGAAGCTCCTCCTAATTCTCTCTGTGTTGGACTTCAGGGAGTGGAAGTGCTTCCCTGATTGCAGCAGAGAGAAAAGTCCATTGTTGGGGTACCTGAGGTCCTTCCACGATCGGAAGCGGTCCACTCTCTCCACTGGGCTTCTGTTGATGACAGGGGTCTGGTAGGTCCTCTCCTGCTTGGTACTAAAGTCCACTATTAACTCCTTTTTGTCTTGCTGACGTTCAGGTGGAGATTGTTCCTCTGGCACCAGCTCTCCAGATTTCCAACCCCTTCCAGGTAGGCCGTCTCGTCGTAGTCTGAGATCAGGCCCACCACAACAGAGTGGTCAGCAAACTTGATGATGGTGGTGGAGTTGGTAGTGGCTGCACAGTCGTATGTGTACAGGGAGTACAGCAGGGGCCTTATGGCACGGTGATCAATCATGCTGGAAAAGGCATTGTTCTACACCAAACTGTTCTTGGTTGGTTGGGAGAAGTTGCTGTCGGAGGATGTTTTGGTACCATTCGTTATTCATGTGATCTTCGGCAGAATTGTGAGTGATGAGAAGCAGCCCCACACATGAAAGATCTCAGGATGCTTTTCTGTTGGCACGAGACAGGACTGATGGTAGCACTCACATTGTCTTCTCTGGACAATTTTTCCAGATGCCCCAAACAATCGGAAATCAGATAAAATGATTTTACCCCATTCCCCAGCAGTCCAATCCCTGTACGTTAATACCAGAATACCAGTCTGTCCTTGATTTATTTCTTGGAGAGAATTGGCTTCTTTGCTGCCCTTCTTGACACAGGGCCATCCTCCAAAAGTCTTCGCCTCCTGTATATGCACATGCACTCACACCTGCCTGCTGCCATTCCTTAGCATGTTCTGTACTGGTGGCAGTCTTGCAATCTTAGTAGCAGCAATTTCCTTGCCTGTGAAGCCCTTTTTATGCAATGCATGACTATGCAATTTTTTATGCAACGCATGACATGACTGCACATGTTTCCTTGCAGGTAACCATGGTTAACAGAGGAAGAACAATGATTTCAAGCATCACCCTCCTTGTAAAGCATCCAGTCTGCTATTCTAACTCAATCAGCATGAAAGAATGAGCTCCAGCCTTGACAGAAATGATCTCAGCAAGTCCTTTTGTGGCAGGGCTAAAATGCAGTGTAAATGTTGTTTTTGGGAATTACTTTCATAGCAAAGAGGGACTTTGCAATTCATCTGATCACTCTTCATTACATTCAGAACTTTGTGAAAACCAGTATTTGTGTAATACTTTTGGTCACATGACTTTGTGCTGCTTGGGGCTGTACAAACCGCTGTACGCTCCAAACCAGATCCCGGGGATTACATTTCATAGGCAAGGCTGGACAATTGTTTTGAATATATTTGGCCATTAGAAAATCCCGTTTTATAAGTCTTAACCTTAGCTAAGCTAGGCTAATATAGCGAAGCTATGCATTCCTGTGTTCAAGTCAGCCTCCAAACAATGTTTTGGCTAAACGTAGGCATTAACTATTTAGACTGTTCTCAGCTGTTTAGTTAACTTCTCAAAATTTGAAGGTTTCCTAAAGAAATTCACCTCAGTTTACAAATCTTAACCTTAGCTAAGCTAGCAAAGCTATGCATCCCTGTGTCAGCCTCCAAACAACGTTTTGGTTAAACGTAAGAACTATAATACGGGATTTTATAATGGCCAAATATAATCAAAACAGTTGTTTAGCCTTACCAGGGTTTGTCGTTCGACAGTAATGTAAAAGAGTTTTTTGTGATTTATTTAATTTTGTAGAATATTGTATTTTGAAAGCACTGGGCATTTCAGGTTATAAGTAGTTTGTATGTTTATCATATCGCAATCGCATATCGCAATATTGATCTCAATAATCGCAATATGTCTTTTTCCCCAAATCATGCAGCCCTACCATGACTGTATAAATGACTCGTGCCAGATATGAAACATCCGCCGCCACAATAATGTCGGGTTCGGGCTTTTAAAAAGCTGTACTTGTCAGGCTGGGGTGTAACTTTTAAGTCCTGATTAAAGCTCTCATGATATACTTTCCCATTCCAAATGATTACATTTTTCAATTCATTTTTATCATAATTGGATAAAATTAATACAACGATGCAGTGTTGTAACCCTTGTGTTAACCCTTTCAAAGAGAGAGACGAGAATATCTGTGATAAACGTTGACCAAGCTCCACAGTGTTTACAGATTATGGAGCACAACCTTCTCCTGCAGCTGCCACCCGACACCATTTCATGCTCCGTCACAAGGACTTCCTCCACAGCGACAGACCAAAACAGAGCAGGGCACCCAGCTGTGACTCCCCACCACCTCACCTTCTGCACTCAGCACAGATGCATACCTCTCTCTCCCACACACACACACACACACACACACACACTTTTCAGCAATTCAGAATACAACAAGGCCTGATCTTGGCTTCAGGGGTGACTCTTTGCTGGGGGCAGGAAGCACATCTTCCCTAGTGTCTACAATAAACCTCCATCTTTTTTTGAGAGCTCACCTTTGTTTCTTTGTTTCTATTTGCCACATGTCGCAATGTGCAGAGGTCAAAGTTCATAAACATTCAGTTTTGACTGTAGTGTCTACAGAGGCTCGCTGGCCACAGCGAAATATTGCTCTTCAGGCACACGCGCCATGCTTGTCGCATTCATTCTGTAAGTAGCTTGAGACATTTTCCTTCCTTTTAAGCTGTGCAGTAGGGCTGAGTGAAAATTTAATCAAAATTCAGCTCTATCTCAGAGATCGGCTATGGGCATCAAAATGGAAGAAATGTGCGTATTTTATGTGGGTATTTACATTACTTTTAAATGGAGACACATGGCTGCCAGAAATCCCAAGTCTCCCACATATTGATAGTGGCTCATGGATGTGTGTAATACACCACAGCGACAAGAAGACGAATGGCAGCCACAAACCTGACATCACATATTCTAGAAATCCGAGACCATTTCACCATAGATAAAAGGTAAAGAGTACATTTATTTGCAACATTGAAATGGTGACCTGATAAGATCCTTTGTCCATTCCTGCAAAAAAAAAAAAAAAAATAGCAAATCTTCTCTGCAGCAGGGAATATCTGCTCTCAGAAGAAAGCAGGCCTGACTGGAGACCATGCTCAATTGCTGATATAACAGCCTTAAAATATTTGGCCTGGTTATCAGTGCTGGTCCTTGGCAAAGTATATTAAGTATATTTCTTGATTATTATTTGCTACATTATTTAAATAATCTCACGCTAAATGTAAAAGCTGGTAGCTAAATAGGAGCTGTTTTATAATTATGCAATTTATAATCTGATTAGCCTAATCAATTACAGTCTTTGCAAAATTAGAATAGTTGAAATGCCTGGATGCTATTAATGAGATGGTCTGTTCTTGTATTTTATGCTGCCCAGCCCTAATGGACTGATGGACTGCCACTCTGTTCTCTGTGCCTTGGCCTGGTACATTTCCAGTTTCCAGTGGTGTGTTCCTCTTTTCTATCCTGCTAAATGTGTGCACACAACGGAGTGAATAAACAGCAGCCAGCCCAGCATGAGATTAAACAGAAGTGACACTTTCAGACTCCATGTCCCATCCGCTCCTCACCTCATGACACACTCCCTCACACACATAAACACAGTGACACATTCAGCGAGTGTCTCAACCCCAGGAAAACACAGCTGAACAGGAACACGGGCCAATAATACAGCCCATTCCCTTTACATTTCAGTGATGTAATGGAGATTTATAGTAGTGAAGTTTAGTGACACATTCAAGACAAACAAATTGTAGTCAGATTGCTAAACATGAAGAAAGGAGTTATTGAGATCACATTCAAAGACACTGATGTACGTGTGGACAGGCAGGAAAACATGACTGAAAGTGAAAGTGAAGTGATTGTCACTTGTGATGCACAGCAGCACAGCACACGGTGCACACAGTCCTCTGCATTTAACCCATCACCATGAGTGAGCAGTGGGCAGCCATGACAGGCACCCGGGGAGCAGTGTGTGGGGATGGTGCTTTGCTCAGTGGCACCTCGGCAGATCGGGATTCGAACCCTTCCGATTACGGGGCTGCCCCCTTAGCCGCTAGGCCAAGTTGAACAAGGAGTTCTGCACGCTCTTTATTTTGTCATGCTCTCTTGTTCATTCCTGCACAGCAACTGAACTCTCATTAGCAAGACATCATCTGACAAGAATGAGAGGCATGTCATTGAAAAATGTCATAACACACACACACACACAGAAACATAATTAGAACTAACATATAATGTGTGTAATACAAAGGATGAGAAAATATTTATAGTATGACAGTAATAAAATTGATTATTAATAGATACTATTGTTGGTCTATGATAGTATCTGCATTAATTATTACAAATGAACAGTTATTTCTCCATCTCTCCAGTCCCTCACCGACTCAAGACATGACAAACGGCCAATATTAGTGCAATTAGTGCTGCAATCTAATGGCATGATGTGTTCACTAATGCAATTCTTTCACTTTAATAGATTAATTATAAAGCCCCTTTTAATAGTATTCGTACAGCGAAAACACGTTGCACTAATTGTAGAGGAAACTCAAAATGCTAAAATAAATCGCATATGGAAAATAACTAAAAAAAAAATGCTGTCTCTTATTTTATACAGCCTTCTGAGTTTAGGGTTAGCATTTACAGCAGCCTCAAGTTGTGATGTCTGTGTCACACGCTAACATTTGTAGTGAAAGTGGTGAACACGACGTCTACCATAGGCCAGGTCTAATAAATATTTGAAGTGATCTTGTGGGCCAAATATAATTACAAGTGTAATTGTTGGTGTAGATATTTAGATATTATTAGATTAGATCAATAATAAGGCCAGTCAGCTCCACACTCTACCAGTCCACACATTAAACACTGGAAAATTAGGCTGATTTTCTGTTACTTGTGACCAAAATGGGCGCAGTGTCAGCATGGCACTTCTGAAACGCAAGGACAAGGAAGATCAATGGATGCATTGTCCACCACCTCGTCACATTAGCATGAGCAGAGCCTTGACATGCAATCAGTAACCTGCCACCCTCTCAAGGAGGTGAGAGTCTGTACACAAGGCCATCGCAGATTCAGTGAGTACTAAAGTAGCCCTGATTTAGGGCTACTGATTTAGGCCAATTTAGATTGAGGAAATTGGAAGCTCGCCAGTCATCTTCAATTCTAAAACATTAAAAATATGCCAGCAGCAGCAGACCGGCCTGGGGGATCAGCAGGCAGGCAGAATTCGATTTAAAGCTAATTATCTGCAAGGGTGTTTAGCCTCCATTGGTCCTTCATAAAATCTAAATGATCTTCACACATTGTAGCCCATAAAAAGTCATACTTCTTATTTCATTGGAAATAAATTACTTCATTTATGTGGCGCTCTTCTGTCCATATAACACCACACAAAATATGTGGTTTGAAAGCTTTGTTAGTCATATGCAAAATGTTCTAGGTCAAGGGCAGGACCTATTAAAAGTTCCCCCCATTGTCTTTACTTGTTTCCCCCACTATATGAGAGATTTGTCGTTGTAACAATTTAATATAATATAAGAACTCCAAATAATGGCTCGCTTTCAACACAGTCTGTTTTTCTGCTATGGAGAAAATCTAAAACCGCTGTCAGGCCCAATGCACAAAAAATTATGCATGTTTTTCTAAACTCCCAGTAAGACTATAATGTTGTGTTTTAGATCTCTGGACACTCAGGAAAGATCAGCTTTTTCTCCATTCCCGCTGTGTGTGTGCGAGTTTCGAAGTGGCAGACAGAACACTCACTCGCTTGGATTCTATTGGTTGCACAAAAATACGTCACACAGTAGTCAAAGTTAAAAAATTACCACGGTGCTACAATAAGGCCACCGGGTGCAGTGGCACGCAGTGTGAAAGTCCAACCCGGTAAGAGGCTGCTCTGACATAGATCAAGCAACGTCATTATGATGTAATCGATTATGTTCGATGCGATGCGTCGATAATTTGATTAATTTCAACATAGTGTCCATCTATGAAATGAGTCTGACTTCTGATTATTTTTTGCCATTTTAAGTTCAGCTTTAGTCTCACACAATAATTGGATTTTGAAATCAAAATACAAAAAAAAAAAATACAAAAATAAAACAGCAACACTGCCATCTCCTTCTCACTATACATATATCTCCCATCTGCATAACAAAGTATAATAACCGATCATATTTATTTATTTGAATCAAGATTTTGAATAATTTCAGGGAGCTAAAACCCTCCCCAAATGCTGCTGCTGACAGTCTGTGATTACATTCACACATTAATTCACAGGATTTGACTACAATACCCCACAAACAATGCTATCCCTGAGGGCTCTTTAAGATGAAATTAAATCTGACACGTTAGCATGCTCCCTTGATACAGGATGATTTTCTCTACTGGCGCAAACCATGAACCACTGCTGCTCAATCTCATTATAAAAGGAGGAGTGGGAAATGAATCAAAAATGTTTCAAAACTGACAGTCAAAACCTCAAACTAGTCAGTCAATCTTGAGCCTGTTGGTTGTTATTATTATTATCCTTCAGGTGTGTCAAATTGGGGGTTTTAGTGTCGGGAGCAGAGTAATTAGTGTGTCAAAATTATTGGCAGCGCCCCGTATTGACCAATCACCACTTCTGCTTAGCACTCTGTCCTGCTAATGGATGCCAATCAATAAAAAAAAAAAAGGTGACACTAACAACACTTCTGATGACTTTTCAGTATGGCCACGGTCTTATAACCTACATTTATTATGTGATTTAAGGACTTGATTCAAAATTACATGCTGTTTTTTTCCACCACCCATTCCCGCCCCCTGACAAATGCCTTCAACAGAATTAGAAAAGACAGTCTTAATAGTAGGCTGACCACAGTAAAACAACCGGATTGAGTGAATGTGTCTTTGTTTGGCAGACCCCTCGGAAAGAAAGAGCCACTGATTGCTTTAAAGAAATGGTGCACAGTGCTCCAACACCAGAACTGTGGTCACCAGTTGTTAATGAGGCCTTTTATACAGTATCTGTGTGGAAACAGTAGAACACTGGTTTCAAGAAGATACATCTGGAGAAGACACTTTAATAGGTTCCTCACTAGAAATCTTCTCTTGCGTCATATGACCTTTTCTGAATAGTAAAAATTTTAAATGTATTTGTGTGACCGAGGAGTAGAGAGTTTCGTTGTGTATCTTTTTGGATCTCTGTGGGAGGGGCGGGTCTGCATGAGCCTTTTGCCCATTGATTGCTGGGCTAGGTTCTGGCATCACTGTAAGCGGATTAAAATAATGAATGAATGGAGGTCGTATGACCATCTTTTGAAGCTGAATCACCAATTTGATCTAAACACTGGTCCTGTCAGCATTAGTGTTGAGAAAAAAAAACAGTCAGTTTTACCACAACAAAAAATTCCATCACAGTTCTTCAGTTCTCCCTTGAAGAGAAGTGTTTTGAATCAACCGGAGTTAACCTCAACATCTAAAAAGGGTAAAATGAACAAAGTCAAGGTCTACAGGAGCACGAAATTCGAATAACTGCTGAGTTTATTCAATCTAATAATACACAGACAGCATGAACTCTTTTCAAAAGCCTTTGCCGAATCTTATCTACAGGGTCTTCAACAAAGGCAACATCTACAGCACCAGGACTTCCTGCTTGGAGGCATCTGCCGGGCGTTTTCAATATTTTACAATAAGAACACTGACATCAACAAGAACTGCCAATGGCTACTAAACAGTGCTTTAATTGGCTTCATGGAAAAAGCATATGAAAAAAGAAACCGTTTGAAACACTGCTGAAAGGGACACATTGTGCTCTGTTGCTCCAGGATCAAGATGATGGTCTGGCCTCCATATCTGAAGATCGGAATTCCACTAGACAGCAGTATGGATACAAACACACACACACACAATCTAACTCCATCCAATTATTAGGGCAGCCCCTCAGCAGTCCTGCAGTGTTATGTGCCATGCTGCCAACATCTCTTTAATGTAAAATACATAAAAGCAGCTAGGCTTTCAGGTGGTGAGAATGTTCACCTGGATTTGCATGTATTTACGTATATGTGGTTAGAATGTGTCAGAATATGGGTTTGTGGTGGCCTAGTGGGAAAGGAAGTGGACCCATAATGGGAATGTTGCCAGTTGGAATCCCGAGCCGCCAAGGTGTCACAAAGTAGAGGACACATTATGTTGTGCGCTGTGAATCATAATAACCAAATCACGTCACTTTAACTTTTTACTTAAAACTACTCAGACTAAGTCTACAAAATGTACAAAAATATATCACTGCAACAATCAATTCACACAAAGAGCTAAATAACATGTACAGATTGAATTGGTCATCCTTGTTATAAAAAGACTAGGGTTTCAATAATCAACTAATGCAATGCATAAAATGAAACCCTCTTCAGACCATTTGATCTGACCAGTGCACTGCTGGACTGGTCAGGCGTTATTAGTCATGAATAAGCCTCAATGCTCCTCTGATGATGCCACTTTAGCGGCTTGGTCTCAATTGTACCAAAGTACAACCCTGAGCACCCTGACGCCTCAGCATTGAGAAAAATTAATAGCTCAAACGTGTCGTGGTCTAGCTGAATCACTGCCAATCACTGAAAACCACACGTCTCAAGCATGTCAGCTCTTCACAGATGCCTGAAATCTGTAATTCTACCAGATTGTGAATCAAACATAAAACAGGGACTGTTTTTTATTTTTAATTATTTTATTTTATTGTATTTTTAACTATTAATAATTATTTCAACATTGGTTGAAAGTGATTTTTTGTCATATGTGATACACAGCACTCGGCACTCAATGTAATAAATAATCAGTAAATGTAGTGATCAGTGGGCAGCCATGAAAGTCAGCCGAGGAGCAGTGTTTGGTACCTTGATCAAGGGGACCTCCGTGGCACATTTATATTTACCAGATAAATGTGGTAAATGGGCATTTGCCATTTACCAGACACCCTTATACAGAGTGACTTACAATCCGTAGTTACAGGGACAGTCCCCCTGGACTGGGCTCAGGGAAAACAATGGGCGTAAGTACAGTTTGAAACTGTGACTTTGTGGTCTTCTGGTTCATAGGCAAGTGTCTTATCCACTAGGTTAATACCACCCCACTACATACACAGCCTACTACTAGTACCCACATTGGCGACTCAGGACTTGAACCTGCAACTTTCAGATCACAAGTCCACCAGTCCAATGATTTTAACTAACTTGCCTGTAATTGGCCATAATATTTCATGCAACCTGCAACCTGCTTATTCCAGATATGCATGCAAACCATGTAACTAAGAATCAGTTATATCAGATAACATTATGAACATGAGAATTTTAATTCTTCTGAATTCCATGTTTTCTATTATAAATGTATCTATTCACCTCAAACTGTGTGACTGTGGAGTGAATTGGAAAAAAGAACCAATGCAGTGCTGTTTACTTTTGGAAACCATGTAAATAATATGTGCATTTCATGCAAAGAACTATTTCACAATATTACACATCCTTCCATTTGTAAAATAAAAGTAATAGAAATAAACATAAATAAATAAACATTGGGGAGACCTGGAATACAAAAAAAGTTTTGCTCACTTTCATAATGAGCTGGAGCCATGATAGTAAAAACACATTTTGAATCAGCTGATTTATGTGGATGACCAAGAGTTTGCTGTACTGCGCGGAGATTGCTGAGTTTGCACGCAACCAATCAGGCAAGTGGTCCGGATTCGACACTAACAGCTTCTTTGCCATTGCTGACCGGCGTTTACATTGCGTTGGTGTACGTGACCACCCAGCCTCAACAGGAACACGTGTAGAGGGCTACACAAGTGCCAATTATACACAATTCCACACGCAAATGCATGTTTTAAAATGTGTGTGGTAGACAGTTTCTGGCTTGAGTAAAAAAGCATGGTAACTGCAGTTAATTATCTAATCGACTTGCTAGTACAAAACCCAAAATGATGTCCTGACCCACTTTAATAATTCACATTATCAAACATCCTATTACCATTCAGATCTGGCAAGGATGTGGAAGTAAATAAAGACTTTAATTGAGAGAATCATGATTTGTGCCATATTTCAAGACGACTGCCTCCTTGAGCACATCACCTTCTCTCCTGGCCCCACATGTACCCCCAAGGAACAACTCGAGTCCACCGCTACTGGCACCAGGCCACACACAGCTAAGAGAAAGTCAACTGGGATTTGGAGTGGTGATCCTAGCTGCTTAACATAGGGCTCCAGAAAAACCAGCTGCTTAACCCCCAGCACAGTCACATCCCCACATTTCCATTTACCACATACAGAATTAACAAAGCTTCAGTGAGCTTTTGCCATTTGCCAAAAACAGTCTGGCTGCAGACATGCAGACATGACTGCAGGAATCCACAGAAAGTGCTGACCAACAGTTCAGTGTGAATGGAGCATTATTCCCTCTCCGGAAGAAACACTGAATGTGCTGCAGTGTGCAGGACTCCACACTTCACTTACCCCGACGCCATGATGGCAATAGTCACCGGTCCAACCAAAACTCATTCTGTCACATCCCAGGATCACAAACAGACATTATTACAGTACATGGGAGGTTTCTGTGGCAGAACACACCCTGGTTGATTAGTGGATGTACTTATATTCTTTTATTGTGGTTAAAATAACGGTCTCTTTAGGAGGGACATTCTGACTTACCTCAGAGTAAGGGAATGTCTATGCCTGAAGGAAGCAGAGACTAACAGCTGACTTCCTGACCAGCAGCAGCAGGTGCTCCCTCCACAATCCAGACCTTCGCTTTGCCCCCTTCAGAAGTACTGCGTATGTAAAGAATGCAAGTTAGTGTAGAGTTGAAATGAGATTTGTAATATTACACATTACAATAATCACCTTATGTCACCCTTATGTGACTGAAATGTCACAGCCTAACCTCTTAATTGATTTTAGAAAAATATGATTCCATTAGGAATTCTCTATTAGTGAACCTGGTTTGTATTAATCATCTTTTGGTATTAACAATCAGTTGAATGTTTGAATTTGCAGGTCATAGTTATGCATTAATATAAAGATTGTCAGAGAAAACATGGAAAGGTCTCATTTCATGCTTAGGCACCCATAACTCCATGTTGTTGGCAAAGAAAGCACATGAGCTTTCAGGAAGGTAGCATGCTAGTGTTCTTCTACCGATTCTCCACTGAAAGTGTCCAGAAACACTGTGCATGATGCTTGCTGTGCAGCATAAAAACTGATTGGGACATCACATCATGATTGGGACATTTATGGCATAAGACGGCCTTATCCAGAGCGACTTATAACGTGCTTCCACGTTACCATCAATGTTTTCAACCTCTGAAAAGCATTAAGGCCAATCAGATAATGCATCTTATACAGCTTCAACTCCACAGAAATCACATTACTCTGCACTGAAAGCCCATCTTCAATACTAATACAGGGAGTGCAGAATTATTAGGCAAATGAGTATTTTGTCCACATCATCCTCTTCATGCATGTTGTCTTACTCCAAGCTGTATAGGCTCGAAAGCCTACTACCAATTAAGCATATTAGGTGATGTGCATCTCTGTAATGAGAAGGGGTGTGGTCTAATGACATCAACACCCTATATCAGTTGTGCATAATTATTAGGCAACTTCCTTTCCTTTGCCAAAATGGGTCAAAAGAAGGACTTGACAGGCTCAGAAAAGTCAACAATAGTGAGATATCTTGCAGAGGGATGCAGCACTCTTAAAATTGCAAAGCATCGAACAATCAAGCGTTTCATTCAAAATAGTCAACAGGGTCGCAAGAAGCGTGTGGAAACACCAAGGCGCAAAATAACTGCCCATGAACTGAGAAAAGTCAAGCGTGCAGCTGCCAAGATGCCACGTGCCACCAGTTTGGCCATATTTCAGAGCTGCAACATCACGGGAGTGCCCAAAAGCACAAGGTGTGCAATACTCAGAGACATGGCCAAGGTAAGAAAGTCTGAAAGACGACCACCACTGAACACCACTTGATGGGCCAGATGGATGGGCCCGTGGCTGGATTGGTAAAGGGCAGAGAGCTCCAGTCTGACTCAGACGCCAGCAAGGTGGAGGTGGAGTACTGGTTTGGGCTGGTATCATCAAAGATGAGCTTGTGGGGCCTTTTCGGGTTGAGGATGGAGTCAAGCTCAACTCCCAGTCCTACTGCCAGTTTCTGGAAGACACTTTCTTCAAGCAGTGGTACAGGAAGAAGTCTGCATCCTTCAAGAAAAACATGATTTTCATGCAGGACAATGCTCCATCTCACGTGTCCACAGCGTGGCAGGCAAGAAAGAGTATAAAAGAAGGAAAACTAATGACATGGCCTCCTTGTTCACCTGATCTGAACCCCATTGAGAACCTGTGGTCCATCATCAAATGTGAGATTTACAAGGAGGGAAAACAGTACACCTCTCTGAACAGTGTCTGGGAGGCTGTGGTTGCTGCTGCACGCAATGTTGATGGTGAACAGATCATAACACTGACAGAATTCATGGATGGCAGCCTTTTGAATGTCCTTGCAAAGAAAGGTCGCTGATTTGTTTTTGTTTTTGAATGTCAGAAATGTATATTTGAGAATGTGGAGATGTTATATTGGTTTCACTGGTAAAAATAAATTTGAAATGGGTATATATTTGCCTAATAATTATGCACAGTAATAGTCACCTGCACACACAGATATCCCCCTAAAATAGCTAAAAATAAAAACAAACTAAAAACTACTTCCAAAAACATTCAGCTTTGATATTAATGAGTTTTTTTGGGTTCATTGAGAACATGGTTGTTGTTCAATAATAAAATTATTCCTCAAAAATACAACTTGCCTAATAATTCTGCACTCCCTGTATAGGAGGTTTTCTTACAGAAAGTGTCAGCTGACAGAAGTAACCCACAGCTGACCAACAGGACAAAACAGAAGGTAATGAGAAGGTACAGATGCACTTTTCTATGGGGATATGCACAGTAAAGCCTGTAAATTGTCTACAGGGAATCATGACATTCCATGTTGGACAATAACCATGAAGGCTAAAAGTCTACCTTTAATATGTATCTATGATGATTGCAGCCATTTAAATTAAAGTTCCATAACTAAACTTACTGAATTGAGCAACGTCACTGAGGCAACCTCTGGTCACATTAAGCTTCACCTAGTAAAATCATGTTCCAGTGATATTTAAAGGCACAATAAGTCCTCTCAGCCAATCAAAATACCATGACAGAACCAACTGTAATATCTTTGAGAACAAAGCTATAAAACAGGCTATTAACAACTGGCTTCAAACAGGCTATTAATACACTAACTAAGAAAACAGTGGACAAAATAAAGATATATATATATACCTCAAATTAAACTGTGCTTTTTAATTTTTTAAGTACATTTCCCATCCGTAGTTGCATGGCAATGGTAGCATCAAGGCAGTCTGTTACATGTACTTAATCACAGTTAATAATGAAGAAACATGGGTACAAAAAGGCTACAGATACCCTTTTCAAATTGAGAAAATGGAGAATCTCCTGCGGGTGAGCTGAGGAATGAAACCACACACAGTGCAAGTTGAATATATAACGAGGAACATATAAAACATGAATGCAGCTAGTGTTCATATCGCCAAAGACCAACAGAAATGGCCGGACAAACAGAACAACTCTGACATCCATCGGCATGAACATCAATGGAAAGCCGAGCACTAATGGCACCACCACGTGAGCCTTTGTGCTCACTTTGCGACTTCCCTATACAACACGGAAAATGCCACAGGCTTTATCTTCTGGACCTTCTGTTTATCATACAAAATACCCTATCCCATTAGTCTCTACATCTCCAGCGTGCGACTTACATCCCAATCTGTGAATAACATTAGCTCAGAACCAAAACATTTATTTTAGCAAAAGCCTTTTTAGATCTAAGTATTTTGTAAAAAGGATTTTGTTTAAAGATCTTTAGTGACTCAGCTGTTGGAACCTGTTGGAACATCTAGTGGAACCTGATTCCACCACCTCATCTCCATGACAGAGAAGAGTCTAGATGAAGGCTTTTCCAGTACCTTGAGAGATTGTGGTACCAGTGGAGCAGTGCTGGAGGATCGGAGAGATCAAGGTGCAGAGCGAGGAGTGATGAAAGATCTGAGGTAGGAGGATGCTCAAGCATCAGTATTTTAAATCTGATGCGGGGGCAGCTACAGGAAGTCAGTGGAGAGAACGCAGCACTGGAGTGGTGTGGGAGAATTTGGGAAGGTGAAATCAAACTGTGCTGCAGCGTTCTGCAGGTTGAGAAGCGCTAATGTGCAGAACAGCAAATCACTAAAAAGAGTTAAGATAAGGTAATAAAATTGAAATTATTGTTCTACCGGGGGACCACTGAGAGTGTTCTCTGCTGCTACATCACTGTCTGGTACAGGAACTGTCGCTGAGCAGAAGGCCCTGCAGCGGATAGTGAAGACAGCAGAGCACATCATCAGGGTTCCACCTCCACCATCTCCCAGCTTTACGAGAAACACCTCATCCGTCGACCTCGGAACATAGTCCGTCCAGCAGACGGTTCCGCAGCATCAGAACTGAAACTGCCAGACACTGCAAAAACTCTCAATGCACTGCCATCACCAAAAAAATGATAAACTCAACACACTTCCAAGCCTTATGCACCTGATCTTTGCACATCTCTGCTCAATGCGAGCAGCTACCGGGAGCCAGTGGAGGGAGGTAAGAAGAGGTGTAACATGGGTGTATTTTGGCTGATTGAAGATGAGACGGGCTGCCACATTTTGGACCATCTGGAGTGGTTTTATGGTGACTGCAGAGGCTCCAGCCAGGAGAGAGTTACAATAAACGAGTTTCGAGATGACCATTGCCTGGATGAGGAGCTGTGAACCTGCAGGATCCGGAGATCGCAGCAACGTGATGGTTCAGACTCAGTTTGTAGACAAACCAGACTCCAAGGTTTTTTGCAGACGCCGTAGGTGTTAACAGTAGCGAGCCAATTTAAATTGAGAGGTTTTGCTGAGGGGAGTTGTTGCCCGGAAAGATCAGAATCTCTGTTTTGGATAAGTTCAATCATTCTGATGTAGTTAGTTGTTTTGTTTTAAATGAAAATGTGTTATTTATGGACACTTGAGCTGCTGCCTTATAAAAAGTCTCTGAAGTGCTCACTCACTCTGGAGTCTCTGCTCACTGTTGGCTGCTGATTCATTTGAAAGGTCTGTGCGTGGCAGCACTTTTGTTGATGTTGATCAGCGTAATCAAGGTACAATTAGCATGGCGAGACTCCGTAATCAACGGCTGATCGAGAGTTAGTGTGACTAACCCGAAATAACCCAGATACTAATAAAATGTATTTTTGCTAAATAAAAACTATACTAAACTACTATTCTATAGTATGTCTCTTCATTTTCATTGAAAACATTTCCTCTTGTTTAATCTGATTGTTATAATTGATACTAACTAGGGGTGTTGGCAAGGATCTTATACAATACATTTCCCGATACGATTATATCATGATATATTTTGATACTGTACATATTTCGATATTATACACTTCACTGAATATGACAGAATATGATTGTCATTGTGAAACACTGCAGCACAGCACACAGTGGTACAACGAAATGTGTCCTCTGCATTTAACCATCACCCCTAGTCAGTCATTTAACCATCACCTATTTCCTTACCTGCTAGGCCACCACTGGCCCATAATAAGATTGACGAAGCCGGGATTCGAACCACAGTTGCCTACACCAGAGACTGGCAACATTTCTGAGAACTGGAAGAGGCAGAATATGTAAAAACTGAGCTGATACATAAGATATTATGTGTAGATGACAACTGTGTAGATGACGTTACATTAATAATTCAGCCAAAAGAACGTAACTCAGAACTGAATTCTGAATTAAATTTGTATAAGAATTTTAATACTTGATGTCCCTGTATCGATACAATATCACCACATAAAACAGGACAATATATTGCTGGATCAATATTTTCGAACAACCCTACTACTAACCGATCATTTTCTTAAACCTATTGCACTGACCAAACCCTGCTCTTACACTTGACACCTTTTGTTTTAATTTTTCCCATGGTTTCTCCCATTTTTTCTCCATGAGCTTTTTAGTGGAATTTTTCTTTGTGTGCAGAAGGGTCAAGTGTGGGGGGTGTCAACTGCAGGCCCTGTCAAAGCCATTGAGACATACTGTGATTTTGGGCTAAATAAGAAACAATGATAGTTGTTGATTGCTTGAACCTGTATGTGTTACGACTGACAGACAATATTTTTCAGAACTCAGTCAGTCTGAAAATAATGGTATTGATACATGTTCTCACAGCCACTTCACAGAGCATAATCTCAACAGCCACCCATGGGCTTTATCTTTTACTGCTCTCAGAGTGAAGGGCTCAATCACAAGCCACTCACCAGTAACAACCCACTTATTTGTACCTTTACTGACACTGAGCACTCTAAAAATGGCTGTGAATTGCTATTCCTGACCTCACTGTAAACACCCACAACACATGGTCAGCTAAAGCAATTTGTGGTGCAAATGCAAAGCACAAGCTCATTTATTAAAATATAGAGTTAAAACCCTTTACAACACTGTGCGACAGCCATTGGGGCAGTGGTGGTCTAGTGGGTAAGGAAGCAGACCCGTAATTGAAAGGTTGCTGGTTCGAACCTTTTTATATATATATAAAAAAAACACAAATACCAGGTGGTAAAGACTGCATTATTATAATCAGATTAATCAAGAGGACATAATGTCTTATTTTTTCAGACATCATATAGTATATAGTATAGTATAGTATAATTTTATTAGTATCTGGGTTATTTCGGGTTAGTCACACTAACTCTCGATCAGCCGTTGATTACGGAGTCTCGCCATGCTAATTGTACCTTGATTACGCTGATCAACATCAACAAAAGTGCTGCCACGCACAGACCTTTCAAATGAATCAGCAGCCAACAGTGAGCAGAGACTCCAGAGTGAGTGAGCACTTCAGAGACTTTTTATAAGGCAGCAGCTCAAATGTCCATAAATAACACATTTTCATTTAAAACTAACTGCATCAGAATCAACCTTGGAAGATTTTGAACAGCATGTGGTGCTTAGTTTGCCCATTCCTCCACTGCCCCTTTCTGTAACTCGGCAATGTTACTGCCACTATGGCTCTCATGAGAATGGCTTCGAGCTTCAATGGCTCATGAAGTCCAGCAATAGCACATGCCACTCTTTCTGCAGAGACGTTACTGCCTTATACATCCTGGCCCCGCTTCCTCACGCGTACCCGAACACATGTTTTCAACATCCTCACAGGGGGAAATCCTGACAATATATAAAGCGTATAAAACACTGTATCAATCACACACACACACACTGTAAAACATATAAAAACACTGTATACACACTGTACAGCGTATAAAACACTGCATCAACAAACACATACACTGTACAGCGTATAAAACACTGCATCAACAAACACATACACTGTACAGCGTATAAAACAGTACATCAACACACACACACTGTACAGCGTATAAAACAGTACATCAACACACACACACTGTACAGTGTATAAAACACTGTACAGCCTATAAAAACACAGTAGCCTAGTAGGTAGCAGCCTAGTGGGTAACACACTCGCCTATGAACCAGAAGACCCAGGTTCAAATCCCACTTACTACCATTGTGTCCCTGATCAAGACACTTAACCCTAAGTTGCTCCGGGAGGGACTGTCCCCTGTAACTACTGATTGTAAGTCACTCTGGATAAGGGCGTCTGATAAATGCTGTAAATGTAAAATGTCAACACACTTTACAGTGTATAAAAACCCCGTACACTGTATACAGACTGTACAGCATAAAAAAGACACACACTGTACAGCGTGTAAAACACCGTATCAACAGCAACACACACTGCATATACTATATTTACATTGTACAATGCAGTCCACAGGCATGATTAACATATAAGCCACAATAGATATTAATATGGCTGAATTGTTGGAAGACCGCTGGCTTCCTCCTTGCTGCACGCTGTGAAGGAACCTCCAGCCCGCAGGTCACTTGTCCGACTGTGACCTGCGGGCTGGAGGTTCCTTCAGGTTCTCGGTTCTCCGTCGACGGTTCTAAAGCCTTGAGTCGGAAACACGTGAGAACGCGGGCTTTGTATTCTTTAAGAAATGTCAACTTCGTTTTTTTTTTTTTTTCAACTTCGTACTGCTTTCCTTGTGACCGCCTAACGCGTCTGACTATTTTCAATTGTCCACGCGAATTATTAACCCAACTCCGTTCCGACAGAACGGACAGTGAAGGTGAAACAAGGCGGCGTCTACCTTCACACAGAAAGCTCCGGCGTCCCTTTATTCACACGCGGTGGTGAAGCGCACATGGAATTAGACTTGAAATGAAAAGTGTGCAACTCGTGTGCGGCGCCCGTTCAGGGAAACTTGTATTTCGAACAAGTGAACGCGCGTGGACGTCTTCCTTACCGGAGAAGAAGCAGGCGACAGTTCCACGGTGCTCGTTATTCCGCCTCCGGACGGTCTGCAGTCACGAGAATTTTATTGACATCGCGGCGCTCTTTACGGTTCGCAAATATCACAGAATCCGAGCGACAGCGCCGCTCATCTACCGTAATGTCGCACTTTCACGCGCTACCGTAATATCTAGAGAGGGTGCGCACCGGTGCCCTTCAGAGTTCAGGAAATTGAGCACAGACATCCAGTGGCAATGGAATAAGCACTAATCACATCATCATATTCACCACCAGCCATCATCAAAAATATACAATTCTTATCCAACTCTGCAATAGCACCAATTCAGAAATTCATATTCAATAGTCAGGTCATTGTGGACAAAAACCCACTCCTACCTGTTCGTCAATAAAATCAGCCAGGCTGTTACATTTGCAGAATTTAGCTGACACCCCTATCCAGAGCGATTTACAGGGACAGTCCCCCTGGAGACACTCAGGTACAGAAATTATTGCACCTCCACGGTCCCAACTGTTCTATCTGCAAAAATGTCAACAATTCTGTGTTTTTCTGGCAATATGGGTTGCTGTGTGTAAATTAATGAGGAAAAAGATCAACTCAGCAAAAAAAGTATTCTAGCAAATGGCTGTAATATAACAAAGAATGAAAGATTAAAGGGGGCCTGGATACTTTCCAAACCCACTGTATATTTAATCTCAGATATTTATTTAAAACATATCTGAAAATGTGTTAATTTTTTGTACTGATTAAGCCTTGTGTAATTCATAATAGTTTATTTATAAGCAGTATTTAAAGCTGAATTCAAAGAATTGGATTAGAATAACAACAGACTGTAAAGCTCCCTTCATTTCCCATGCAACTGATAATGTGGCAGCACTATTGCATACAATCAAGATCAAAGGGAGATATGGCTTGTGAGTGATGTCAGATGGTCACATTTACCTAAGGAAACCAGTGGCACATGATGTTTTTCTTTTTAAGGGTCATTTGGAGTGTCATAAAATTGTATATGATAATACAATTTTTTTTTTTTCTAATTGATAATAAATATGGTATACATTTAAAAAATAAAATTATTGGTGACAAGTGGTGTACTGAAAACCTGCTTAAGGGCTGGAAAGATGTCCAGAATGAAAATGGCTAAAGTACTAAAAATAGCAACAGCAGATATGGAGGAGGACCGTAGGGGTATTATCTGTAGGCTTTCATCTGCTGCACACTCCTATTGCTTTGTTTGGTTAGCATGTACTCCAAAAGGCATAAAGATGTAGATTCAACGCTGATGCATAAATCTTTTCAGTCCCATTCCACATCTGAATGGGAGGGTTGCTTGTTATCTAAGACGTACACACATACACATAGAGACTAATGTGTTCGATTACATGCAGATTTCTTCCCACCCTTGGCAGCAGAAAACCCTGACTTTCCCCAATGTTTTGCATCCTTTTCAGTCAATGGTAAGATGATATATTGTGGAGAATGCTGAAATGCAAAGATGTACTGCTGCTGTTTTTTTAAATGGAAAGTTTATTGGACCTTCTGGTAGGTCCGATAAACTCTGCACCACAGGATCTTCTTTAGTAACTTGAAAGACTACAGAAAAGGTGTAAAACCCAAGGGTTGAATACATGCTGGCCAGTTCATTTAATTAAAAAGTGAACCTTCTTGTACAGTCAGGGAAATACATTTGATCTGATTTTGTTAGTTTGCCATCTAATGAAGAAATCATAAGTCTATAATTTTCAATGGTAGGTTTTTTTATGTGTCTAATTTTCCTTGGACAGCTCTTTGGTATTGACAATAGTGCAGAGTTTGGAATCTGGATAGATTGACTGCTTCTATGATGTCTTTTGTATTGTTGACGAGTTGAGAAGCTCCCAATGTCACCTACTTCCCTGTATAAAATACAACTGGGAGACAGAAATCTTGTTGACTGATAGGGGATCAAATACTTATTTAATTCATGAAAATGCTCATTTATTTCTAACTTGTTAAAAATGCTTTTAAAAATTTTATTTTATTGTTATGTCTCTCACTGTTAATAAATCTACCTGTTGGTAACATGTTAGGTAACATGGGGTGATGTGGAAAAAACCCAGTTCACGAGAGGTATTTTGTTCTTTTTGTATTTTGTTCTCAAGCTTTTTACCCCGTAATTCCACGCAGCATCATCTACATGCAGCTGCCTGGAGTCATGACTCTCAAACACCTTCTGTCTATATACACAATAGTTCTGACTTGTGTTACTGGCTGTCTAATGTGGAGCACTGACCGTGGGTTTTGTGTTCAGCATGTCTGGTCCAGTTGTCACATCAATAGATTCTGGCACAAGACAACAACAGAAAGTTGAACAAAATTGAACAAAAATGTTCAATTTGCCTTGACTTGCTGTCCCATAGTTACCAGATTACAACAAAATATGATATTCCTTTTAGAAAAAATACACTCCTTCTTCTGTCTCCATGTTAATGCATTTGGCATGCAAACGAAGGGTTAGTTATTGTCTGAGCTCCTTGTGGCCTTGGGCATATGAGGGCATATTTTGCCAGGAAGGATAATTCAATAACCCCTACGAATAAAGCTGACTCCAGCAGCGACAGAAGAGCAGCTGCTGCTCAGCTTGTCTCCCACAGCCTCCTCCATCAGAGTGGAATAAGACATGCACTCACCCACACACTCAGAGCCATACCAAGATTACAAGTGAACATGAACGCCATCACAAAAGCAACATGGTAAATCGGAGCAGGGTGTGCAACACACTACACACCTACACATTGCGTTTCTGCGCTGTGACAGAAAACTCATCAAGATATACATGTTAACAATCTGGATGGTCCTGAAGAAAATGTAAAATATCCACTTTTTTAATGTTTCTTGTAAGGAAGTGACTATTATTTGGCTATCTGTCACGACAGAGGGCAGACGGGGGAAGGAAGGGCCGAGACGGGACATCTGGGCAAAAGGGATCTTTTAAGAACACCAACGAAAATGCCACGAAGGCCAAAACAAAAGGAAACAAACAAGCCCACAGGCGTGAGGCACAAGGCCAGGAACATAAACCAGCACAAAGACGACGTTCACGTGTCCTGCTTCCATTAAGCCAAACTGGTGGCAGCTGGTATAGCATGTTCTCAGCAAATTTGTAAAAGATAAAATGAAAAATATACAGTTAAAGCATTTGCCAGACCCTTTTATCCAGAGTGATTTACATGAGTGTCCATCATAATAATCCCAATACAATCTGTGAATACCATTAGATTAATAACTCAGAAATCAACCATATTATTATTTTAATAAAAATGCATAATAGGCTTTTAAGCATTTCATTTGCGTTTTTGGTCACTCAGCTGTTGGAACATCTAATGGAAGCTCATTCCACCACCTCGTCTCCAAGACAGAGAAGAGTCTAGATGAATGCTTAACTTGTACGTTGAGAGATGGTGGTACCAGCAGTGCTGGAGGATCGGAGAGATCAAGGTGCAGAGCGAGGAGAGATGAGAGATCTGAGTTAGGAGGCTGTGACTCTCTCTTGGCTTTGTAGGCAAGCATCAGGTGTTAAATCTTATGTGAGGGCAGCTACAGGAAGCCTGTAGAATTTGGGAAGGTTAGAAAACAAGTCGTGCTGCAGCATTCTGGACCAGCTGAAGAAGGCGAGTAGCGCTAAGAGGCAGACCAGCCAGGAGTGAGATACAGTTGTCCCGATAAGTATCTGAGTAGACATGAGTTAATAGAAATGGACAAATCCTGCGAACGTTGAGAGAAAGGGCAATGTGGAAATGTGAGACAATTAGGAGAGGGAATTGTCCATGACCACCAAGCAGTGGCAGAGGGAGAGACTGGAGAATTGTCCAGGGAGATTTTAAGATCCTGTTGTGGGGTGGAATCATCGGGGATGAATAGCAGTTCAGTTTTGCTGGGGTTTAGATTCAGATGATATGCTGCCATCCATGATGTGATGTCATATGTGCAGTGTCATAAATTTAAGTGAAGTGATTGTCACACGTGATACACAGCAGCACAGCACACAGTGCACACAGTGAAATTTGTCCTCTGCATTTAACCCATCACCCTGAGTGAGCAGTGGGCAGCCATGACAGGCGCCCGGGGAGCAGTGTGTGGGGACAGTGCTTTGCTCAGTGGCACCTCAGTGGTACCTTGGCATATCGGGATTCGAACCGGCAACCTTCTGATTATGGGGCCGTTTCCTTAACCACTTGGCCACCACTGCCCCTGGTCTCATGATCACAGTGTTTAACTCTGTGGCTTCACCATGACAAGAGGAGGCCCCCAATAAGTTTTATAAAATATGTTCAATTAAAAATAGGACTATTGCTTTTGGGACACATCATATATAAGATGTGTAGTATTGATATTTACATTTGAAAATACATAGCTCTGTCCAGTGATGTTAATGGAAACAGTATACTTATATACAGTCATTTTTACTTGTCCTACTTAATTTTCTACTAAGGTTTTCTATGGTTCTAGATATGCAGTATCTTGATTATCATTTAGTGGAATGAGAAATACTTTGTCCTCAGTGATTGCATTAGTTATGTCACAACCACTTTAGTTATGTCAGATATGGAGTATGTAGGGGAGGCAGATCCTTGAATAAATATGCTGAACCGGTGCAAACAGATTATAAGAGGAACAACATTATCAGCGATGACGAACCCCTTCTCTATCCCATCCATACCTGCTCTCTATATGTACAAAAATGAAGAGCAAAAAGGTGCAGTTAGAAGAGCTCCAGGCTTGAACAAGCCATGGAGACCAGATTGGAAAACCAATAGAAAAGCTGCTGTTGGCCAAAAACAAAAACAGAATCAAGTAGCCCTGCAAATTCTGTAATCCAGAAATACACTATACAGGCCAATTACAGCAGTGTGTGCAAAACAAAGCTGAACTGTCCCAATGGAGGTTTTTCTGCTAATGCATCCAGCCACCCACATAAGCACAGATGAGCTTCTGACATCTTTATCACATCTGGGCACTGCTCAGTTTCCAGAAGACATGGAGGAGAACTACACAGAGATGGAAACAGGGGCGTGCAGTATCACAGTGCATGATCCAATACAATACAGAGCTTCACAATCATCAAAATCAGCCCTCAAAAGTGGTGGCCACTGTAAAAACACTGTATTCAAACCACTCCAACTTGATGTTACCTGGCAGGTTAAAAATGAACAGTTTCTAATTTATTAACACCGGTAAATAATTATTGTAGTTACATGTGAATATTGAATGTAAAAAGGTACCAAGGTTACAGAGAAAATAAAAATGAGAAGAAAGAGTAAAGGGGGAGAGAGAGAGGGAAAGAGGCAGAGCCATGGGAAGAAATAAGATGATAGAGCAGGCTCGAAAACCAGAAGATCCGGTTTCGATGGAAAGACAGCTGGGAAAGAAAAGAAAAGAAAAAGAGTCCCTTCCCCACATGTGAGCAGACCTTTATACCCCTGGCCTACAGGAAGTTGTCACTGGCCTACAGGAAGTTGTCACAGACCAATCAGAACCTTTTGTTTCTGATGTCACGCCCCCCGGTGCCTCCTATCTGGGGAAGACAAAGAGAGTGGGTGGTCCTGACGGCCGACACTTCACACGTTCGACTCGGGGGCCTCCCGTCGGCGCAAGACAAAGAGGGTAGGCGGTCCCGATGGCCGACACAGGCATGTGAAACAGAGGTGTTGAATCTTCATGCACCACAATTGGCACAGGAATGTCACATTTCTCCTTGTAGACGGTCGCTATGCAAAACAAAAGCATGGTCCTGCGATGCCCAATCTTACACCACCATCTTTGCATGGTCTCTCAACAGTAATATGTTTTTCTACAGAGACATAATGGGATGTATAATCGACCTTCACACCCTCTCATGCAGGTTGGTATAAGTTTGGCACAGAAACCACCTGGCTGCTACTGTTGAAGATATAACTAAGCTTTTCACTGGCCAATCAACACAAAGTACCAAGATCCATAGATATTACTTATGGATGTGAGAATTACAAATGTACTTTAAAATATTTAATGCGGAAAGACCATAAACAACTGTCATGATCCGGACCGGCAGGGGCTACTCCAGGTCCGGAGCTCGGACCGAAGTTTCATGTTCGTCCTGTGTAATGTTTCCTGATTGATATCACTTATCACAGATTGTTATCTGTTTGCCGTCGGGTCATTGTCTGGTGATGTTTCCCCTGTCCTGTCTACTATGTATTAAACCCCTGTCTCTTGACGTCGTGAGTATGTGTCCTTCTTCCTCACCATGTCAGCCATCATGACGACAACATATCAATTAAAGGCTGAGGCTGTTTGCATACATGTGTTTTGATATAGATATCCAACCTGACCTGACATATAAGAACAGTTATATATATATACATATAGCAGTTGTTTTTTTAAATGGTGATTCTTTGAAACATTGTGCATTTTACTGTTATAGAGACATGTTAGATATTTAAATTACAAGAAACCATATTTTCTACTTTATTAATGAATTAAGAAATACAGCTCAAGGGCTGAAAACACAGGACCAAAGCCAAGACTGAACACAGCAGAGTAACTCACAGTCATCACTCTGGGTTAACAGATGACAGGAGGGTGATGGGAGACTCCAACGTGCAATGGCACCTGTGGGTCATTAGGACCTGGCTGTAAGTTTTGTGCCACATACAATGAGTAACCAATTCCATAAACAAACTGATCTCCGAGTGACCTCTGGAAATGCCAGCACTTTTCATTTTTCTCTGGTAGTAGCCTAGAGGGCAACATGAACCAGAAGACCCAGGTTCAAATCCCACTTACTACCATTGCGTCCCTGAGCAAGACACTTAACCCTAAGTTGCCCCAGGGTGACTGTCCCTGTCACTACTGATTATGAGGACAATGGACATTGTAAATATTTTTTCATTGTGCCTGACCCACTCTGTCCAATAGGCCTGGGGTGAAGTATAAAGCCAGCCAGTTCTATCTATTCTATTTCTTTTCACTGGACTGACACCTGAAAAAAGCCAATACAGTGTTACTATCTAAATATGACTCAGAAATACAAATGATTGCTAGAATACACTGTTACTTATAATATTTTCTGCCAGTATTGAAAAGTATTTACCTTTAAAATCTGATTGTTTTTAAGCTTCTCATTCTGTTACTGTGGCAAAATTTACATGCATTAATGTGCCAACAACAGCTTTGATGTTGTTAAGTACATCACATGTCTAAATTACTGTTTAAAAAAAAAACAGTTTTAAACTCACAACACTCCAACGCACAAATACTACAGCCATGAAAGTCATTGTGAAACACTGCCTCACAGCGCATGGTGACACAATGAAATGTGCCCTCTGCTTTTAACCCATCACCCTTGGTGAGCAGTGACAGGCGCCCGGGGAGCAGTGTGTGGGGATGGAACTTTGCTCAGTGGCTGTCAGGATTGCCTGCAGCTGGGCTCCACACCTGACTCCAATCCTGACGCCCCATAAATGCTGGAAGTTTCCGCCCCTTCTGGGTCTCTGGCATTTTCGTGAACTTGATATTGTAACTGTGTAGGTGTTCGTAATTTCAGTTCTGGCAATCGCCACACGCCTACGGGTTTGTTTAAGTTCTTCATTTAAGTTAAATCGTTTTCGGCCACTGCGCCAGTCTTTATTTGTGTTTATTGTTTATTTAATAATAAAAACCCCTTCCCAGCATGTCAGACCTCTGCGCTTCCTTCCCCCGTAAGTCCGTAGTCGTGACAGTGGCACCTTGGCGGATCAGGATTCGAACCGGCAACCTTCTGATGGGCCGCCACTGCCCCATGACAAGAGGAAAATTCATTAAAGGCTAATGAAGGCAGTCAGGAATAAGGGCACCTAACATCCCTCACTGTCAATAACCGAAGGACAGGGACAGATACACTGGCAGATCTGACAATTGGAGACTCAATGACGAAACATTGAGTGACACCAGGGTCTGGAGGCCTGCTCGCCGCAGCAGTCCGAGCATGCACAGTTGTTCTTGTAAGTCATCCTGTAGGTCAGCAGGATGACGAAGCTGGAAGAGTTTTTTCTGATTGTAGACATGGATGTCTCCTGATGTCCAAAAAAAAAAGCTGACCGCTATCTTACCACCATCTTAGTCAGTGAGGCATCAAGGGTCACAGGCGTGGCAGTGAAGTGGGAACTCTGACATATGAACTCCTGTCTTCAACTGTTCCTAGTGAAGTGAAGTGATGTGATACACAGCAGTGATGTGATACACAGCAGCACAGCACATGGTGCACACAGTGAAATTTGTACTCTGCATTTAACCCATCACCCTGAGTGAGCCATGACAGGTGCCCGGGGAGCAGTGCGTGGGGATGGTGCCTTGCTCAGTGGCACCTCAGTGGCACTTCAGTGGCACCTTGGCAGATCGGGATTCGAACCGGCAACCTTCTGATTACAGGGCCGCTTCCTTACCGCTAGGCCACCACTGCCTTGTTTTCTGCCTTGCTGTCTTGTTTACCCGTGTTTGCAGGGTATATATGTGTTGTGTACCTACTCTGTCCATCTGCCAGTCTTCTCCTGTGGCTCGTGTGTGTGTGTGTGTGTGTGTGTGCGTGTCTGTGTGTGTGCACATATGTATGTATCCTTTGATTTGGTTCATCACATTTATAAATAAACACTATGATTGTGTAATCACGCCTCCTTCTTCTTAATCACGCCGCACCATAACACCCTTCTATACTCATGTACATGTATAAGTATAATACACTGACCACGTCCCTGCCATACAAGTGCATTCGAGTTATTTTTCTTACACTAAACCTTACATGTAATGTAGTGGTGAATAATGGTGTCTTTGGAGTGCTCCACAGCCAGACTTTCTTCCTTCAGATTCTGTTCTATTGCAGCTGTGGAGTACGATGTTCTGTCTCAGAGAAAGGAAGAAAGAAAAAAAAACGGCTAGACACCTTTCATAATAATTTCCTGGCATCATCACCTCATAATTAGAAATTAGCCTTCACACTGTTTACACCAGTCAGCATTTCATGTGGGATTTTCAGAGGGGATTACACTGAAGACCAATAAGCATTGCAATAAGAAAAGCCTGCTAATGCATGCATTTTCTGGCTTCTCTAATCTTTGATCCATCACTACTGCCCTTGAGAATAAGGTTTTATGGTTGTTTTTCTTTCAGGGTTATTCTTTCAAGGGTTGCCAAAGTAAAAGTTTCTGGTGCATTTTTCAGTGGTTCTCCTGCAAACATACTCACTACAGGTTTTACGTCAAAGTTATTACACCAAGGTAAGATTACTGTTGGTACACAAGGTACACATTACTGTCTGGATGCTCTAGTAGGTGCATGAGTAAACTTCAGCTAGTTCAGAATGCTGCATCCAGAGTTACAACTAGAACCAGAAAATTCTTACATTCTTACAATCACTGCACTGGCTACCCATCAAATTTAGGATTGAATTCAAAATCTTACTTTTGACCTATAAAGCTCTTTATGGCCTCGCTTCACCTTACCTGAGTGAACTTTTAGTTCTTTACAGTTAGCCATGCCCCGCGTTCGAAGGTACCCAAAGTGCACATCTGGGAGCAGATCCTTCTCCTGTAGAGCTCCACAGTTGTGGAACAGCTTGCCGGTCAGTGTTCGGGACTCAGAAACAGTCTCAGTGTTTAAACTGAAAACACATCTGTTTTCTCTGGCCTTCTGTTATAGGCCCTGACACAGTGTCAATTATTAAGTCCACTTTATCACACAGTCCCCCTATTAAGCACAGACAGTGTTAAATTCACCCTAGTTAGACTGTCCTAGTTAGGGTACCAGGCCACTGTAGCACCAATATACCACTATTACCACATATTCCAGTATCAGTCGCACAATGCCACCGTCTGCCGCTGCTTCTGTTTGTTCTCTCCGAGATACTGAATCCAGCACACAGACTACTGGCAGACTCCAGTGAAGAGACCAGCAGATAAATCCTGGTTCCTGGCAACTGCTAAACAACGACTTAGCATGAAATGAACCAGAGGGTCACCACAGCCACAACCACCCTAACTACTACAGCTTCAGGTATCTTCAAATGGACCAGTAGCATCATAATGGACACGTAATGTACACCATGACACTGGACTAAAACCTACTCTGCACAGTCCAGTATACTCTACTGTCTACTGACAGATGCTCTATACTGCGCTTTTCCACCTCTGTGAGGAGGGCGCAGCTCTCCATCCTCCTTGGCTACCGGTGCTTTGCTCAGTGGCACCTTGACGTATCAAGATTCAAACCAGCAACCTTCTGATTACGGGGCCGCTTCCTTAATCGCTAGGCCATCACTGCCCCTGGGAGGATGGGATGAAGAGGTAAATCGTTGGAGGCTCACCCACCCAGCGACTTCTGCTTGCTCATTGTCAATGAAATGATTACAGATCAGGGGTTCGATGTACTGTGCCTGACCGAAACTTGGTTAAAACAAAATGAATTTGTAGCATTGAACGAGTCTAGTCCTCCTGGATACAGCTATGTACACCAACCTCGCTTAACTGGAAGAGGAGGTGGCGTCGCAGTAATTTATAAGGATAACCTCGGTATTACTCAGAAACCCGGACAAGGATTTAACTCTTTTGAGATTCTACATACCAATATAACTCATGTAGTCTCACAAAATAAAAATCCTAAATTCATTCCATTGATTATTATTTATAGACCCCCTGGACCTTATTCTGAGTTTCTTAGTGAATTTACAGATTTTGTCTCCAACTTAGTTGTATCTGTGGATAAAGCCCTAATTGTCGGCGACTTTAACATCCACTGTGATAAATCAGAAGACTCACTAAGAACAGCATTCCTGTCTTTATTAGACTCAGTTGGAGTTATCCAACATGTAACAGGACCTACTCACGAAGGTGGTCACACACTCGATCTTGTGTTGACCTTCGGTTTAAATATAGAAGATATAGTTACTCTTCCGCAATCTGAAATGGTCTCAGATCATTTCCTCATCGCTTTTAAAATATGTCTCAGACACAACAAACTCAATCCCCCTCGTTATAGAGACAAACGGACAATTACATCAAGTACGGCACAGAGGTTTATTAATACCTTACCAGATTTATCAACGCTGATAAACTCACCGTCAGACCCCGCTGAACTTGACCAAGCGACCAAATGTCTAGAATTAACACTGCGTAGTACGTTAGATATAGTCGCTCCCCTCAAAAGGAAGATAGTAAGAGATAAAAACTTAATTCCTTGGTATAATGATCACACGCGCTCGCTTAAGAAGACCGCCCGGAAATTAGAACGCAAATGGCGTCAAAGTAAATTAAATATATTCCGAATAGCGTGGAAGGAGAGCCTACTTAACTATAAGAAGGCTCTTAGCGCGGCTCGATCAACATATCTGTCCTCGTTAATAGACAAAAACAAAAATAATCCCGGCTTCCTGTTTAAAACTATAGCCAAACTAACCAGGAATAAGACAGAAATGGATGCGACCACTCAATATAATCATAGTAGCGATGATTTTATGAATTTCTTTAATACGAAAATTGTCGCAAATAGAGAGAAGATTAAAAGCACAACAAATAGCTCCGCCGATATTTCCATGGAAAATAATCTTCTAATTGACCACCGATTAGAACGATTCAACCCTATTAAAGAGCATGAATTAATCAAATTAATCTCATCATCAAATCAATGTACTTGCGCTTTGGATCCGATTCCAACAAGACTCCTTAAGCAAATAGCACCCAATGTTATAAATTCTATCCTCAAAATTGTTAATTCGTCGCTTAGCACCGGCCACGTACCAAGTTCGTTCAAGGTAGCAGTCATTAGACCCCTGATTAAAAAGCCGGATCTTGATCGCAGTCAGCTTTCAAATTATAGACCGATATCCAACCTTCCGTTCATATCAAAAATCTTAGTAGTAGCCCAGCAGCTGAGCACATACCTAGACTGTAACAATATCCACAAAGTATATCAATCAGGATTTAGACCTCATCATAGCTGTCACGACTACGGACTTACGGGGGAAGGAAGCGCAGAGGTCTGACATACTGGGAAGGGGTTTTTATTAACAAACAAAGAAATACAAATAAAGACTGGCGCGGTGGCCAGTGATTGCCAGAACTCAAAACACATAACACTAAACAAGGTCAAGTTCGTGCATAGAGTTCACGAAAATGCCAGCGACCCCGAATGGGCGGAAACTTCCGGCATTTATGGGGCGTCAGGATTAAAGTCAGGTGTGGAGCCCAGCTGCAGGCAATCCTGACAGAGCCCCCCCTCCAAGGGCTACGTCCTCGGAGCCCCAACAGTACCATCAGTGGAGGCGGCGGGGTGGACGGCGGCAACCACAGGGCTCCTGCCCTGCTGTATCCTCCCCTTGGAGGACCCGGACCCTCGGCCTGGCTCCCCGGCGTGGTCCCGCATGGCGGCCCCGGACTCCCGTACCTGCACACAATAATCAGGGCCGATCCATCTGGGTACATGTGGGCCCTGTCTCCACATGTCCCCTCTGACACATCTTGTGTCACCCCCTGCACCGCGCAGGGAGATTGTCCCAGAGCCACCGGCGACGGTTCCAGGCACCCCAGGCTGGTGCCTTCTGGGACTATGCAGCCCCTCTCGCTGCCCGGCCCTGGTGCCAAGGGGGGGGCATTGCCAGACCATCCGGCTAGCCCCTTCTGCGTCCGTTGGGACAAGCAGGCCCTCTTCCTGCCTGTCCCAGCTGGGTCCTCATGCCTACCCGGGGGCTCTATGGCGCTCCACCCCTCTGGAGGCAGACGCAGGCCCATGCCTGCCCCGCCCTCCTCACTGGCTACCGGAGGACCCAGCTCCATCGCTTCCCCACCTCCCCTCCCCTCAGGAGGAGTCCCCAACCCGAACTGCACCCCCCCAAAAAATTCTTTGGGGGAGCACCCCCCCCGGCTGGACTTAGGGGTACCTTGGGGCTTGTCCACCTCGCCTTGGACCAGCACATTCGGGTCAGGAACCTCCTCCCTGGGGTTCGGCTCCGCGGCTGGGTCGCCATCTGGTGGACACAAAGAGGGGAAGTGGGGGCGACATACGGACACATATGCCACACAGACAGAAACAGACAGAAGTGAGGGTCGTCTGGCTCCCTCTCTGGGCTCTCCGGGACCTCCTCAGGGGGCACAGCCAGGATCTCGGGAGGAGCGACCTTCTCGTCGCCCACCAGTGCTGGGTCTTCTTGCCCCGGATCCTGACTGGCACTGGATGTGGTGGAGGGGCAGAGTTCGATCCCTGGCTCAGGCCGATCAAACTCCGCCCTCAGTCTCTGTTGGAAGTCCCGAAAACTCCTGTCTGTCTCTCCCTGCTGCCAGAGGGTTGTGCTCCAGCCCCATGCTGACCCAAGCAGACACGTGAGGATGGTAGTGATCTCGTCTGTGTCTGCTGCCCCACCGAAGGGTCCCGGGACAATTGGGCGGTCCCACACGGGGCTGGGCACGTCGCTGGAGATGGTGGTAGGTGTGTGGTGTGGAGGGGGGTGGACGTCTTCTCCAGCAGGTGTGGACGCTGGTGCTGCGCTGCCATTTTGCTGGGGAACGTCCGGGCAGAGGGAAGGCGGGTCAGCGACTGGAGCAGGAATGGAGGATTCCCTGTGAGGCAGTCCCGGCAGCGCAGTTGCTGGCTGGCGACCTCCCGTCGCCCTCTTCCACCAGCTTTCCTCACACTGCTGGGAGGGACGTGGGTCTCCACGGACCTCGTGACGCTCCTGGATGGGCGCGATGGGCGGAGCCATCCCGGCACCGACTGCCCAAACGGCGTCATCCTGGTCGTCGTCCGTGTCAACCTCGTACCCCCGGAAGTCACATGGGTCATCACGGACGCCGCGATGATCTCGGACGCGCACGCTGGGCGGAGCCATCCCGGCACCGACCGCCCACCGAAAATCCACGTCATCATCGCTTTCGTCATCCGTGTCCTCCCACCGGTGACTCCAAGGGTCGTCCACCCTGCGGACATCCTGGACCCATGGCGCGATAAGCTCCCATGGGCAGTACTCTGGCCATTCGGGCTGGAGGCTGCCCACCTCCTCGCTGGAGGAACGCCGCCGTTGTTGTTGCCGCTTCTCACCCCCCTGGAAGTGACGTGGGTCCCCACGGACCTTGCGACGATCGCAGACTGGCGCGATGGGCGGAGCCCAACTCTCGTCTCCCGTGCTCTCGTCGTCGTCCGTGTCGTCCCAGTCCACGGGGAGCCTTGCCAGCAGAGCGCAGAGTTCTTGGCTCGACATGGCGAAGATCGTGGGGGTCGCATCTTCTGCGCTCGCTGCCCACGTCACTTCCTCGCTGCTGCCGACGCCAACGTCCTCGCTCCGCCCACTCACCCGCCGACGTTGTCGCTTCCGGGTTTCGCGGAGTTTCCCGGGGGTGACGTCATCACGCGGCGCCGCGTACCACGGCTTCTCGGGGAGAAAACGCTCCACCAGAACGGGCGGCGCGTCTCTCCCCTGGCGTCCGCGTTCGCCGCGCCGGGCTGAGTCTTTCGCGGCGTTTCTTCTCCTCTGCTTTTTACCTCTGCGCTTTTGGGGGGGTCGCTGGCATTCTGTCACGACTACGGACTTACGGGGGAAGGAAGCGCAGAGGTCTGACATACTGGGAAGGGGTTTTTATTAACAAACAAAGAAATACAAATAAAGACTGGCGCGGTGGCCGAAAACGATTTAAACTTAAATAAAGAACATAAACAAACCCGTAGGCGTGTGGCGATTGCCAGAACTCAAAACACATAACACTAAACAAGGTCAAGTTCGTGCATAGAGTTCACGAAAATGCCAGCGACCCCGAATGGGCGGAAACTTCCGGCATTTATGGGGCGTCAGGATTAAAGTCAGGTGTGGAGCCCAGCTGCAGGCAATCCTGACAATAGCACTGAGACAGCGCTGGTTAAAGTGGTTAATGACCTGCTGTTGGCCTCTGATCAGGGACGCATCTCGCTGCTTGTCCTGCTTGATCTGAGTGCAGCGTTTGACACTATTGATCACGCTATTCTCCTTGCCAGGTTAGAGAATGTTATCGGGATTAAGGGAACAGCCCTTGAATGGTTCAGATCATATTTGACCAACCGATATCAGTTTGTGGACATCAATGGTGTTTCGTCTTCACACAGTAAAGTAGAATTTGGTTTTCCACAAGGTTCTGTCCTAGGTCCGTTACTTTTTTCTCTATACATGTTACCTTTAGGCGACGTCATCCGCAAACACGGTATTAGCTTTCATTGCTACGCTGACGACACACAGCTGTATCTGTCAGCAATGCCAGATCAGAGGCAGCAGCTGAACAAAATAGAGAATTGTCTGAAGGACATTAGACAGTGGATGCTCACCAACTTTCTCCTGTTAAACCCTGACAAGACAGAAGCGCTTGTAATCGGGCCTCAAGCAGCCAGGCATAAACTGGCTGACTACACAATAACCCTGGATAGCCTTTCTATCTCACCGAGTATTGAAGTGAAGGATCTAGGTGTCATCATTGATGCAGGTCTCTCATTCAGTTCGCACGTAGATAATGTCACTAGAATAGCATTCTTTCACCTTAGAAATATTGCGAAAATAAGAAATATCATTTCAATGCATGATGCAGAAAAGTTGGTCCATGCATTTATTACATCAAGGTTAGATTACTGCAATGCATTATTGTCTGGATGCTCTAGTAGGTGCATGAGTAAACTCCAGCTAGTACAGAATGCTGCAGCCAGAATTCTAACCAGAACCAGGAAATTTGACCACATCACCCCAGTCTTACAATCACTGCACTGGTTACCCATCAAATTTAGGATTGACTACAAAATCCTACTTTTAACCTATAAAGCTCTAAATGGTCTTGCCCCGCAATACATGAGTGAACTTTTGGTTCCTTACGAACCGCCACGCCCCCTTCGATCAATGGGTGCGGGGTCACTACTGATACCAAAGGTGCAAAAGGTCACAGCTGGGAGCAGATCCTTCTCCTATAGAGCTCCGCAGTTGTGGAACAGCTTGCCTGTCAGTGTCCGGGATTCAGACACAGTCTCAGGGTTTAAATCCAATCTCAAAACCTATCTGTTTTCTCTGGCTTTTTGCTAAAGTCCTAGACCCTCATTTCACTTGATTTTGACACAGTGTCAATTATAAAGTCCAGTTTATCACAGAGTCCCCCTGTTAGACACAGACAAAGTTAAATTCACCAGTTAGGCTGTCCTAGTTAGGGTACCGGGCCACTGTAGCACCAATATACCACATATTTCAGTATCGGTCGTACAGTCCAACCGTCTGCCGCTGCTTCTGTTTGTTTTTCTCCGAGACACGGAATCAGGCGCCCAGACTACTGGCAGACCCCAGTGATCAGACCAGCAAATAAATCCTGGTTCCTGACAACTGCTTTACAAGGACAAAACATGAAACAAACCAGAGGGTCACCACAGCCACCACCACCACTACAACTACAGCTCCAGGGATCTTCAAATGGACCAGTAACATCGTTACAGACACCTTATCTAGACCATGACACTTAATACATCCTGGACTTCTCCAACCCTACAACCGTAGGACTTATTATTATATCATATCCAACCCTGCACTGACACCATTTGCAGGCTCACTCTACTCTGGAAGGGGGTCCCTCTCTGTATCATTCCTTCCCAAGGTTTCTTCCTTTCTTTTTTTCTCTCTCCTAGAGTTTTTTTGTGTGGAGTTTTTCCTTGTGTGCAGAAGGGTCAAGTGTGGGGGGTGTCAACTGTAGGGCCTGTCAAAGCCCATTGAGACATACTGTATGTGATTTTGGGCTATATAAGAAATAAATGTTGTTGTTGTTGTTGTTGTTGAATTTGGTCCTGACTCTCCATGGCCAAAATGCTCCCCAACAGATCTGCCCTCCCCAGGAGCCAATGGACTTTTCGCCGTATGTACGCACCTCGCCGTCTTTTGGCACAACCCTAACCCTGACCATGGCCACTGCCAATTCCCACGTGCCTCAACCTGCCTGCAGCAAAGACCCTGTTCCTCATGAGCGTGCCTGGTAGCCACCAGCCTCCAATTCCTGCGCCTAGGTGCCATCCTCCGGCTTCAATGGAGAAGAGGGAAACAAAACCCGCCTGCGGCCAAAGGGCCCCGACTCCACCTTTCCGGAAGAAGAAGTCCACGTTTTATTGAGAGAGCAGAAAATATTTAGTTTTTTGTTGTCTATTATCCTTGTGGTACCTCTACCACAGAGACTAGCAGAAATGGGTGGACCTAGATTTTTGGAAAATGAAATGAGTGAATAAACACACAACACAATATTATATTATTGTGTAACCTATTACATAACTGTGGGTATTTTAATAAATATCTCAAGGGAATAAAACGTGGACTTCTTCTTCAGGAAAGGTGGAGTCAGGGCCCTTTGGCCGCAGGCGGGTTTTGTTTCCCTCTCAAAATCTCCATTTTCATAAAGTCATGTATGTCTGCGAATTTACACACATGTGTTGGTTTTTCAATTGCTGCAGGTGATAAATTGTCAAAATCCTAAATAGTTTTTTTTCCTATTGTTGTGCTTTTGACTGTATGCAATGTTTCAAAATAAAACCTGAACTCTAACACCAAACCTACCAAACCCTAACCCTGTTATCTACGGCTTTCACAAGTGTGAAAGTGCATGATGTACATGGATTTACACATTTAGTTCGACACCAAGCAGAAGGGTACTATATTTGTGCATATTAACTCATTCACATTTTGAAACATTGCATAGCATCAAATCACAGCGAGCGGCTTAAATTGGATGAGCGACTGAATTATTTCAGTACTTATTACAATTTATTGAAGCAATATGCAAATGTTTGGGCACCCTTGCTTAAAATGTTTGTTACTGTGAATAGTGAATAGCAGAACAATAACTGATCAACAAAAAAGCAGTTGATAAAGATAACTCATTTCTTTAACAGGATACAGTCTATGTTTCTACTAATATTGTCGGGAATGGTTACATGGCAGAGAAAAGGGGCCGAATTCACATGACTTATGAGATGAGGGATTTACTAAACAAACAAGACATGGTACATATAAAATGACCGGGCAGGGACAGGGCAGAAACAGGATACATAAATACTCCAAACACCAGGTGAACACAATCAGGTAACACGGTAGGTACACACACTTGAAAACTGTGGCCCGGAATGTGGAACCGGAGCAACCCGCAGAGTCACAACCATGATAGATATATGTCTTTCTTTGAGTTTATTCCATGATTTTGAGTGATCTCTTTTAGTAGACCTTCTGGGGGTCACATTTTTCTCACATATTCATACATATTGTACACATGCACATGCACAGACTTGAATTGGGGGTGAATTTTGAGCTTCAGCAACTTGTTTTCTGCTAATTCTAGTAATGGATGTGATTTGTACTGGTTTCATTTTGGTTTGACTGAACAATTCTCTTTCATCATCGTGCAACAAACCCAGACAACAACATAGGCCTTAGAGGACCATATGATGTGAGGATGTTCTTTATCTTTGTAATGCTTCAAATATTTACATATTTACATTACCACATGAACCTGTATGTGGTGGCTGCATTTCAGTTGATCATTTCCATGTGCATTGTAGAAGGCATTTAAACAAGCAGACTTGTTTGTTGAAGGTGGAAGCTGTCAGGCGAGGAAGAAGGTCATTAGCAGCTTTTAATGAGATTTCTGTCTCAGCATCAGCATCTGTACTGGGCAGCAGGTAAACAAGCGTTTCCATTTGATGGAAAACTTGGAGGGTGGATAAAGTGCTGCCAGTCACGTTCTCATTTCGAAACGGGGGAGACTTGAACAGACCCGTATATTAGGCAAGCGAAACATGCTGGATGCAGCAGCTGCGTTGGGAGATGGTAACTCCACAGGGATCCAATGCTGATAATTATGAGACTCCTGCCCAACATCATCAGAGGCTCCAGACCATTTTCTCACTGTGCCTGTGTGGTAATAAATCTCTCCTTTTTGCCCCCAATTCTGACACATCTGCATGAGATAAGATCAGCAATTCTGAACCTGAAGTGAGACAGGAAGCTCTCTGCCTGGCCTGTTTGTGACCGGGATGTTCGGAGTGGTCATATTTTAGACGTAAACTGCTTAAATGAGACTCTGCTCCACAGTCTCCTGCTCTTTGATAACTGCACTCAGGCAGTCCAGAACTCCTCAGACTGTACAGCTAATCTTGTTAAATAGATAGCTCAGTCAGTTTCTTCTCTGCACTGATTTGCATTGTGTTCACTTCTTTTCTCCCTGACCAGTTGACAACCCCACATTGTTCATTGGTAACACTGGTACCTTCTGGGCCTGTCTGAACATACTGAGAATTATAAAAATGAAGAGAATCTAGCTCTCGGATTGGTGTTTCTGGCCTAGATTGGTCAGCTATCATCAGGTTTAGGACACCTTCCTCGTTTGTTTTCCTCCTCAGGCCCACCACTTTACTTCCTCAGACGTCTGAAGAAAGCTAGGATGGGTTCCTCATGCCTCTCAAGCTTCTACAGGTCTACTGTGGAACCCACATTAACAGGGAGAGAGTGGTAGATACGGAGTAGAGGACTATCGGGACACCACTCTCTGCAATAAAGGACATTTACACCACGCGCTGTCTCAGAAAGACAAAGCGCATCATGGAGGACTGCAGCCACCCTGCACTGCCCTTTGTCACCTTTCTGCCATCTGGCAGAAGACTCACTCACAGCACATTTTAGGAACAGCTTTTACGCCAGCACTGTAACACTATTCAACACACAGTAACAGGACAGGCTTTTCTAGGCAATAAATATACTTTCCCCTCATCACCGGCAATGCTGTAGCACACATCACTTTACATGGATGGCAGTGATACTTTAAGTTATGTAACTTACAAACTTCTACTTACTTATTTAGACATTTATTTATATTCATACTGGTATATTTATAGCACATTGCATTAGCAGGACAATGTACGTGTGCATGGATGCTCCATTTAACAATTCTGACTTTCTGAATCACAAAGAGGAGACTCAACAACCCAGATAACTGCAGATTTTAAAAGTGCTCGTGTCTTATTGTCCTGTGATTGAGTGATGGATTTGATTGATGGTGAACAAGGTAATGAAGGTGGAGGTGTGACAGTTTTGTTCTGGGCCACTTTTATGTACCTTTTACTGCCAATCATGTAGTCTAGTCAGCAAGTAATTAGGTTCATTCTAAACGGCAGTGACTGCTGATTTCTCTCTGTTGAATTTTACTTCAGTCCCAACTCCAGGGCTTGCTATGTAAGGGATATATGAATATGGTAGTTGGTTTGACACCAACGATTAATGGGAGGAGGTTTGAAATCTGGAGAATTGGTGCCAGAGGAACAATCTCCACCTGAACGTCAGCAAGACAAAGGAGTTAATAGTGGACTTTAGTGCCAAGCAGGAGAGGACCTACCAGACCCCTGTCATCAACAAAAGCCCAGTGGAGAGAGTGGACAGCTTCGGTTACCTCGGTACCTTCTGTTACCAAGGTGCTCAGGAACTTCTACTCCTGCACCGTGGAGAGCATCCTGACAGGAAACATCTCAACAGGCCCTACAGAGGGTGGTTCAATCAGCTGAACGCATCATCTGTACCAAGATCCCTGACCTTCAATCAATTTACAGCAAGATGTGCTGGACCAGGGCCAGGAAGATAGTGAAGGACCCCAGCCACACCGACAATGGATGGTTCTCTCTGCTGCGATCAGGAAAGCGCTTCTGCTCCCTGAAGTCCAACACAGAGAGAATGAGGAGGAGCTTCTTCCCGCAGGCTATACGAGCTCTCAACAACAACACTACATAGGACAGAACTCTAATACACTCCAGCACTTTCACTTTCAATCACTTCTAGACTGTCCACCCAGAATCTTACACAATTTTTTTTTACTTTCACGTATCTCATTTGCACACCTTCACCCTACCTGTTACACATATTTTATGTTAAAAACATAAGTGTAATATTTGGTGATGTTTGCAATATTTGCATATTGGTTCATTGTATACTTGCAATATTTGCAATACTGTGGTCTGTAGCAATCGCTTTTCAGCATTTCACTGCATATCATACCATGTATGACTGTGTATGTGACAAATAAATTTGAAATGTTATGCACAGCATCCAAAACGACAAAGAACATACTCTGATGGCGGCCTTAATATTTTCCCAGTTAAAATATAAAAAAAAAAAAACGAATGGTACAGAGTCAATCTCAGGGGTCACCTTTCAGTAATTGCCTGTTGGGACGGTCCTAAGCCATTTCTTCTTGTATAGTGAAAGTGTTTCAGAATATTCTTAGATTTATATAGTTCCATAATCCAGTCAATATAGATAATATGAGACCCCATTTTCCTCAGAATAGGCTTCATTTCATAATTATTTTGAGCCTTTAGTGTTTCATCCACATTATTCATGATCTATATGAAATAAAATTATTAATGCTAAAAACATCAATACTTTTTCAGACTTTTGCAGAGTTGTTACACAGTTACAACACTTATGTTTGCAATGAAACACTGCATAAACGTTTACCACTGTAGACCTACGGCGCTCATCACCAAGCCATGGCAGGCAAAAAATAAAAATAAATTCTCATAAAAGAAAATATCATTTTATTCAATAAATATGCACTGTATATATATTTTTTGGCAATGTGACCTGGTGGTGTCAAACTACCTCTCATGTAGAAATAATGTTCCTTACATGCTACAGGGCTCTGGTGTTAAACAAACTCAATTTTATTTTAACTAAACCTCAACTAAATCCATGCATATTACTTGCTGATTTCCATCACATGCAGCTACTGCATCCCACGTAAGAGGCCAGAGCTTCAATATCCTGCATAAAATTGCATGGCTGTTAATTCACTTCCAATTGGCCATGCACGAAGTACCATCTGATACCCCTTTGCCCCATCATCCAGGAAGGAAAGCCCCTGGGGGCAAATCAGTTGGAACCATGAACAGTTTCAGTTCCATAAGCTCATCGCTGTTGCCGTCAGCCAGCCAGAAAGAGACGGTGTGAGCTCGCTGTTCACACGCTGAAAACTGATTCGATATTTACACTCATGAATCCAGAGCCGGCCACTCCCACATCTTCAGTTTCAAAATCAACTGATCAACTGAAAAAGCTGAAACCCCAAAAACACAAACTCAAAATGTAGAGCGCTTCATGTGTAACTTCTTACCACATCCACATGAAGCATGAAGAGGAAAACAGGTTTCAAAAACTGGTTTCAGTCCCCTGTAGACAAAGACTGCCCTCTAGAGGTAAAAATGCAATGTGACTGATGATTTCCTACAAAATTATTTCAGCTCAAATACTGAAAATTCTGTACTAGAGCTAAAATTAGAACTAGTCCTCCTTTCATGCACATTCAACAAATTAGTAAAAGCTTGAAAATGTAGAGGCAGCAGCAGTGTTCATTAGACCAATCCAAATGCTCACTGTGAAAAACCACGTATGACTAGAAATATCATAACTACAAACAGTTTATTTCATTATAAAAACAATGATTGACAAATCATTTTGTATTTAGTTCAATATAAATCTGAAACATAGAACAGAAAATGGAAAAGATTATTAAAGTAAAAGCGTTTATAAAATGTGAAGTGATAGTGAAGTGATTGTGTGTGTGGGGACTGCTGGTGCTTTGGTCAGTGGCACCTTGGAAGATCAGGATTCGAACCGGCAACCTTTAGTCCCGAAACCTAGCTCTTTAGTCCCCTACTCACTGCTGTCTCTTTCAAAAATGTCGCAGATGGTGAGCTGGGTCTTGGACGCGGCCAGCGCTGGGTACAGGGGCTGGTGGAATGTGTGCTGGTAGCTGTAGAGCAGTGTGAGAGCGCCCCCTTCAGCCACACTGAAGAAGGACAGGCAGCCTTCCTCGAAATCCAGCAGGAGCCCCACCCTCCGCAGTGCACTGCTGTCGACGCACACGGCCGCGCTCTCTTTGTCGTACAGCGCCTCGATTTTGCCCTTGCCCTCACTCAGCAGACACCAGGAGAAGGGGTTGAAGCCCAACCGGCAGGTGTCCTTCTGCCCCCTGCGACCGATCTGGCCGCTGCAGACGCCCACTTTCCATCGGCCCTCGTCCGCAGGCACCTCCACCTCCCAGTACCAGCACCCGCCCTGCAGGGGGCTGGAGGCCAGGACCTGGGGGAAGGAGGTAAACCGCGACTCAAGCTCAGGATACGGCTGCGGGGTCTCACTGAAGGTCACCTGACGGTTCTCTCTGGAGAGCACCAGTTTGGTGTGAGCTGTGTCGGGGTCCATGGAGGGTGTTATGCCATCTGTAGAGGAGAAAAATCTCTTCTTAGCGCTGTGGTGACCACTGTGTTGCCGAAAGAATAAAGGGCTGAGCATGTACAATAGAATAATAGTAGGAAATACTGAAAACTAGAGGAATATCAGGAAATGTCTGAAGAGCTGTAAAATAAGATGGAAACTCACAGAGCAGTCGAAATGGGTCTCTGTGGGGCAACGATATGATAACAGAGTCCAGCCTTGTCACGGTCCAGTCACGAAGGCAAGCCAGACGGGCATGATCCACTTCCTGCGGCGGGTCCAGATCTTCCACTGGGTTGGACATAGTGCTAACGCTACAATTTAGGAAAAACACATATTTATTTGGACATCTATTGGCACTTCAACCATTTATTACTGCAGAGGTACAATTTTATGCATATATTCAAATAATACTCACTTCTGGACTATATTTCTGTACTCCTAAGAAAATAAACAGGAATCAGTTAAAATTGTGCATTTCTTGTGTCATAATAGTTCAAAAGCAGTAAAAATTTACCATGATGAAGGCCTGGTCCTGGGCCCGCAGTGCCCCAGTGCCATCAGCCAGGCCAGTGAACTTGTCCATGGAGCCCTGGACTGAAGTGAGGGAGCTCTCCAACTGTCCAATCTGCTCTTCCACCCCCATCAGGGTCCTGGCCTCCTCTTGGTCCACACAGCGCAGTGCCTGCTGCTCTTCCTGCTCCAAGGCCTCCCGAATACGCTGGTACTGCATCCGAATATTGGACCTGGCCTCCTCAAGAACCTCCTGAGGATGAATGTAAGATTCACAACAGCAGCTACACAATCTCTTATTCTATGTAGGTAGGTTTATTAACCACACTGGGCCCTTTTGATATAATTTATCATCATAATAAACCATCAGTTTTGAAAGGATGATAAGTCTTTAAAGTAAAAGTCCTGTTTAATATATTGTACTACGTTGTAAAAAAAAAAAATCTATATTCAGCAGAAAGAGATACTTTGCCAGCAAAAGAGCAAGTAACACTGGTTTAACTACAATGCCCGTCCAAAAAAAAATATTATTTGCTTTTGGGTTAGGGTATTCCCAGTATAGGGTCAATTACGACATTCATTCCCTGTGGCATTGTTACGGTAAACAAATCTGCAACGTTACATTTATTTCTGTCCAGAGTTGCATTCCTTTTCCCCTAAGATCTTGTAGAGAGGATGGGACAGTTGAACTGAAACAGATTAACACCTTTTTACGTGTCCACAGATCGCATCTTCCGAGAAGCTACTTACTGCATCAATTTGGATTAAATTAGAATAATATGATCATCCACACAGTAATTATGCAATGGAAGGCTTTTATCTATTTGCTTTGTTAAATCGTGGTGGTGATATGTGTTTTTTGGACAGGCAGTGTATAAAACACTGTTTTTGTGCTTGTGATAATGACTCCATATTGTTGAAACACACAATTAAATGATCATGATGATTGAACAGATTTTAGATCTCATGGCAAAAAAATAAAAATATTAAGTAGTGCATTACAACTGCAATGGAAGAATTCTGCAAGAAAACAAGCTGGTGCCACAAAACAATACAAGAAGATCCACATGTGAGCTTATGCACTTACCAGGTAACTCAGCCTCTTCTCCTGCAGCTCAGATGTTCGGGTCTTCACTGCTTTTTCATAGTTCTGCAGTTTCTTCATTTCTTCTTTCATTTTTTCCTGGTGAAAAATATGTAATTGCATTAGAGAATAATGCTGTACAAAAAAAATGTATTGTATGGTGAAATTTTAGGGTTAAATGGGAGAGTAAAACTGGCCATTGCGTTGTATTTATACTCCTCTGCTCAATTTAATTTATATTGTTAATTTGTAAGTGAATCTGCCCAAATTCCCTAGACATACAGGCACAATTTCAAGAGGTTCTCAGGATTTACATAAATAAATTTTTTAATGATGCTTGCGCATGTGATGAATTGACAGGTATGGGTTTAAAATGATCCAGAATGAGGAAGTAGCATGCATGAGAGCCAATCATAATCATTACAAACTCGGTTTATAAAAAGATTGGGCGCAGAAATGATTACATGCCAACAAAAAGATAAGAATTATGTAAAAAAAAAAAAAAAAAAAGAAGTTGATGATGGAATCAATATTGATGAACAATACTCGCTAGGATCACTAAGTGATCTGTGTAAATCCTGAGGAGACCTTTGACCTTACACTAGGTGCATAGTCAGTGCCCATAATGCCATTTGTTCTGGTGCTTTTGTGCTCTTCTCACTCTCAACTCCTTCTCTGCATCCTTGATGCTGATGCAGGTGTGGTCACGATGGCAGCCAATCACAGTGCAGACGGTGCACACGCACACTTGACACTGCCGGCAGTAGATGCGGTTCATCTCCTGGTGCTCCTGGCACCGCCAGGGTGACATGTCCTCAACAGCAGGCACGAGTGGGTGGCTCTGGAACACTGGTGACTCCAGGTGAACCTGAAGGTGCTCTGGACACATGGAGGCTCCACACACAAGGCAGGTCTTTACTGCTGAAACGTTCCTCTGGCTGGGACAGTAGTGACAACGTATGGTACAGAGACTGGAGACGGCATGAGAGGATAGATCTGGGACAGATTCCTCATTCAAATGTGGAGTAGGAACCTTCGTGGCTGGTGGACGTTCAGGTGTAGGTCTGTCAGGCGACTTTTGGTGCACTTTATAGGGAGATGTTCTCTCTGGGGACATCTCCCTGATTCCCTCCTCACTGGTGGTCATTTTTTCTGGAGGGTTCTGCTGTTCATTAACTGAGGTTCCTGGTTGGTCTCTTGCTGGGTCAGTGCACCTCATGGATGTCCCCTCCAGCGGTGATGCACTCAAGTTTCCGCTGGAGGCCGCTGTTGTGAATGGAGCCTTTTTCCTGGGTGGGTTCTCACTATCGGAGGAACTGTCCTCTACATTAAAGGTGCCATTTCTAGATGGGGACGAACTCAGTCTGTGTCCTCCTGGATGTGGGCCAGATGAACTGGCAGCTCTCTTTCCGAGCAAACTGCTTGGTGAACCATAGGACGATAGTTTCTTCTTCCAACCTGCAGTACAACAACCATGCAAAATGTTGTGTTAGCCCAATGAATTGAATACCTAAATACTTTTACACATCACAAAAACAATGCGTTAAATCAACCTGCGACCATTCCTGCAAATTGCACCCACATACTGACATGGAGCATGTAAGCATGTGCGTCAGACACCACCGTGAAACCGATCCTGTAAAACTTGGCTTTATATGGCTGGATATTTGGATGGGTTCAGGTAAGGAGACATAGTAGTAAAACGGATTTACAGTGTTGTATTGTTTAAGCGGAATTAAAACCCTGGCTGGTGCACAGTAGTAAAACTGCCTGAAATCCATATGGAAACAGACAGTAGTATTCTGTAATATACTTCTATATACAGTACAGGCCAAAAGTTTGGACACACCTTCTCATTCAATGTGGTTTCTTTATTTTCATGACCATTTATGTTGGTAGATTCTCACTGAAGGCATCAAAACTATGAATGAACACATGTGGAGTTATGGACTTAACAAAAAAAGGTGAAATAAGTGAAAACATGTTTTATATTCTAGTTTCTTTCCTCTGATTACTGCTTTGCACACTCTTGGCATTCTCTCGATGAGCTTCAAGAGGTCGTCACCTGAGATGGTTCTCCAACAGTCTTGAAGGAGTTCCCAGAGGTGTTTAGCACTTGTTGGCTCCTTTGCCTTCACTCTGCGGTCCAGATCACCCCAAACCATCTGGATTGTGTCCGCTGACTGTGGAGGTCAGGTCTCCACTTTTTATTAAGTACATAACTCCCCATGTGAATGTAAATGGTCATGAAAATAAAGAAAACACATTGAATAAGAAGGTGTGTCCAAACGTTTGGCCTGTACTGTACATCGTTGCCCATGTCGTGTAGAAATCCAGATATGAAACTGTTGTCTAGCAGTGGAAAATAAAGTAAATCCACTCCTGTTAAAACAAGTAGAACGAGATTACAGTCGCGTTTTCTGACCACAAATGTACCATAACACTGAACCAACTACTCTGCCGCTGGGAAGCGCCACCCAGGCGTCTTCATACCTGTCGCCGCTGGTGGCGCAGACGTCCACTCCGCGTCGGACAGCGTCCTGTACTCCTGCCTGCACTCGGGACAGTAGAAGGGACCTGACGGAGAGCAGCTCCACACCTCGCCGATGCACGCCTTGCAGAAGCGGTGCCTGCAGCGCAGCGTCGCCGGGTCCCTACAGTCGCCGTGGCACAGCGGGCACTGGGACTTCACGCTGGCTGGAACGTCCATCGAGGCGCCCATTTTCAAGCGAGATGGGAGAGAAAATTTAGCAGGAAAAACGAAAGCGCCAGGGGCGAAACGTCAACGGAGGAGGAGGAGGAGGAGGAGGAAGGGGGGCAGGAGGAGCCAGTTTGAATTTCGCCACAGTCCCGTCCGTCCTGGTTCCTTCTTAAAGCAGCAGGCGCGTCCCAATTTCACGGGAAATACAGCGGGTGGATGAAGTCGCTCCCTGTTAAGTGGGCTGCGTGCGATTTTCAGCCATGACTCTCCAGCGTACAACTACAACAAAGCAGCTTTAAACGCGCAGAATTACCGCAGCAGGTTAACGGGCTCGCGTGGGTTAGCCGTGTCTCAACGAACCCCCGCCGTGTGGGGACAGGTTCCCGAAAGAAGGTTCCGTCATGTAGTGAAAGAATAAACAGGAATCATTTTTACAAAATAATTTCCATGCCTTTCTGAAATTTCTGTGCAGAATTTAAATAAAATCACAAAACGTCTAATTTATCAAAATATTGTAATGGTAAAATTATGACAAGCCAGAAAAGTTTAACTTAAACGACCATGTTTATTCCTTACGGGAAACAATGTACTCCATTCTACATCTATGTATCAATCAGATTTCTATGTATCAATCAGTTTATTTCTTATTCCAAAACGTTTCTAAGCCTCTCTTTTCAAATTCCATGACTTTTCCAGGTTTATAATGATCGTAGGAACCCTGGTAAAATGGCTGTGCAAATCATGCCTCAGCATTTCCATTAGTTTCTAAATTTAATCAGAATTATATCACAAACATGAATTCAATGCCTAAGAAACCAATCAAAGTATGAAGAACATGGCTAATAACAAGATAATGACATAATAAAGGTCAGGCCTATTTGTGATTTAAAGTATTTTACTGCTGCAGTGAATAAAGTACAACATGATATTATATATATATATATATATATATATATATATATATATATATACACACACACACACACACACACACACACACACACTCACACACACACACACACACACACACAAGCACACACACACTTCTTATTTAAGCCAGAGAACCAGGGAACAGCAGCAATTTTATTACAAACCATCTCCCTGGTGCTGTTTAATTTGGAGATGGTGCTAGTTTGACTAATTTTTTTAGGTGAGTGGCTTTGTTTAGCTACTTTGCATTAGAAAAATATTCCATAGGGTCTTCAGCCATGTTAAGTGAGAATCCAAACCCACAATTACAGTACAAAATGTGTTTATGTTACCAGGGAGCCAAATGAATAAAGGTAGCTTGTAGAAGAATGTTCTGTAATCTTCTCTCCCTGAACAATGGCTGAATACTATCTGAAGTCCACACTGCTACATCTTTTTTGTAAGGTGACCGTCCATGTGTTGTTAAATGAGACATCTCGTCAATGTCCTTTTAATTCTACTGAAGCAAATTACAAACAGTACTACATGCTACAATCAGAGCGCAGTGCACACACCGGTATTTACTATTCAAAATCTGACTGCTTTGGGAGTAAATCTGAGCACCCGACACGTAACATTCACACCATGCACGTTGTTTTAGGATAGTAGAATATATTATATATAAATCTGAAACACTGCTGGACCATTGTTGTTGAGCAAGTAGACATTAACCTGACATACCTGGAGTAGCAAATGATGATGGTGGGGATGCTGATGCACCATCTGAAAATGTACTGTATGAGCTGTACTCCTGCCCACATTCCGGGCAGTAATACGGACCAGTTGAAAAGCCACTCCACAGCTCCTTGATGCACTCCTGACAGAAGCCATGTTTGCACTGGAGAGTGACTGGGTCATTACAGTCTTGGTGGCACAGCGGGCACTGGGACTCCACAGAGCCTGGAGTGTCCACTGAAGTAGGAAACAGAAGAAGCATCTGAATTCAGTAATGAGGGATGTTCTGAACTTTATTCAGGATCAAGGTTCACCTGGTGTGGGGGATGCCAAATAAATAAATAAAACACATTCTTTATTTTTCCTCTCCATGCAGTCCATATGGTGTTTGCAGGTGAATTAAAGCAGATGAAAAATAAATAAGAAAATGCGTGGAACATAGGTGAAACTCCACACGCTTCAGACTAGTGTGGCATTTTATTTTGAAACCATGCATATGGACGACGTGGAATAGGAACATACAGACTTTTATTTTGAAAAGCGAAGAGGACGAATGGGGAAGGAAGATTTTATAAAAAGATTTTATTAAAGATAAATATTTTATCACTTTATATACCTGTTATTATTTGTTTAGTTATATTTAAGAATTGAACTGCTTCACTGCTATTGCTCTGTTTAAAAAGTACGCAATATCCTGCACACCTGCTGTGACGGATGAAGGCGGCGAGGATGGCGGCGGTTGCTGCGGGGACGCTGGTGGGGAAGACGTCCACTCCGCGTCGGACAGCGTCCTGTACTCCCGCTCGCACTCGGGGCAGTAATACGGACCCGACGGTGAGCAGCTCCACACCTCGCCTATGCACTCCTGACAGAATCGGTGCCTGCAGCGGAGAACCGCCGCCTCCTCCGGCGGGCAGTCGCGGTGGCACAGCGGGCACAGCGGGCACAGAGGCTCCATGCGGGCCGGAGCGTCCATCGAGGCGGCAGAACATGAGAAAACGAAAGCAAAACCGGCGGAGGGAGGAGCCGACGCCGATTCGGACACGCCCAGAAACAGAAAGTTCTGCGGCGTCGGGTGTCAGAATGTGTGCAGCTTTATTTAATCTGTTGATCCACTTAACAAGCGCAAGACCTTCCAGACACGCATTTCCCCCGGCCCCATTAAAGCAACATGTCTTCCTCAGGACGGTGGGTAACTCTCCAACTGGCGTCCCTAACTAAAGCCGGGCACGTAATGCATTCTGGGAACCATACATAATTCCTCGACGTTACAGTACGGACGTTTAATAGAAAAAAAAAAAATCAAGCTAAATCAGACATATGTGGGACACCAATTCTCAAGCGTGTCTTATATTCTGTGGCAAAATTAATTTTATAATGACAATTACCTTACAGCTTGTTCCATTCTCACGTTATGCCATCACTTTGATTTTTGACAGTGAAGTCGGCTGATATTTGTGGCAGTAGAAACTGACTTTGAATTGCACAATCCGAAATTACATTGTTCAAGATTCAAGAGTCAAGATTAGTGTATTGTCAGTTCAACAGTATACACAGTATAACGTGTATTGAAATAATGTTTCACACAGACCCCCGTAGTGCAATCATAAAAGAAAATATATATGTATTTACACACTAAACTAAACTATACTGACTAAAACTAAAACTTAAATACCATACAGGTTATAACTTCTGTACAATGTACAGGTCTGACAGAACATAACTGGTCAACATCATGCTTGTAGGATGCTTGTAAGAGGATATGTTTGATATTTCAAACAGGACACACAAGACAAGACAAACATGTGCAAAATGTGTAGAAATGTGAATCACAAATATGTTATAAAAAACCCACTATGGTCAGGACTTGTTGTGGCCACTGCTACCTAGCACACCACCACCTTGGTTCCTTGAATCTGGATTCCAATTAAATTGAAAGTGATTTTTTTTACATCCCTAGAAATGTAACACAAACTTGCTTCTCCAAATTCAATTTCAGTGTATTGTGAAGCACAATCCGGGTCCTTGAGAAAAACCAACGGAGCACAGGTTTAATTTCGTTGGAATTCAGATTCATATTCATATCAATTCAAAGATGTAAAAAAATCACTTTCAATTTATCCACCAACGCCACGTTGCACTGCAGATGGCCCCGAGTTGGCGGATGCTATAGTCCAGGTCTGAGAGGAGATTCCCCAGGAGACCATCCACCACCTCATCAGAAGCATGCCAGTCGTGGTAGGGAGGTAGGGAGGTCCAAAGTTTGGACACACCTTCTCATTCAACAGTCTTTCCAACAGTCTTGAATGAGTTCCCAGAGGTGTTTAGCACTTGTTGGCCCCTATGCCTTCACACTGCGGTCCAGCTCACCCCAATCCGTCTGGATTGGGTTCAGGTTCGGTGACTGTGGAGACCAGGTCTCCACTTTTTGTTAAGTACGTAACTCCACATGTGTTCATTCATAGTTTTTTTTTCTATGCCTTCCCATCAAAACTCCACAAGTTTGCCTTCTCAATGAGAAGTTGTATCCAATTATTTGGCCTGTACTGTACATTACCGAACCTCATCTTGACTAGTTTTAAGGATATTACATCAAAGTTGGATCAGCCTGTATTGTGTTTTTTCACTCCAAATGTTACTCCAAATCCAAACCTCCATCAATAAATTGGATTTCCATTGATAATTTATGTGTGATTTTGTCATCAGCACATTGACTATATAAAGAAAAAAGTATTTAATAAGAATATTTAATTCATTCAGATTTAGGGTGTCTTATTTTTGTCTTCCCTTTATTTATTTGAGCAGTGTATGTATATCTCTGTACCTTGTCCTGTATGACATGCTGTGTTATGAGTAAATCCCCTGTCCTGTGGATGTTGTGTGTATGCATCCTTTTCTCTTGCCCTGTCCCTGTCGCCTTGACACCTATAATGTCATTGACATTCCATGTCCCTCTTATTAGCTTCCCCTTCCATGGCCTGTTGCTGGACGAGGTCCCAGTGGTAGAACTGATCTACGTCTGGGTCTAGATTTTGAGCAAACCCCTGCCTACAGTGTCTGGTGCCTGCTTGATTCCCACTGCTGTTAGGGACATTTTACAGTGCTGGGGAGTATCTGGTCGACTGGGATTGATTCGGCAGCAAGTTGCGCTGCTGGGTCCCGGGACCAAGGATTATACACAAACATACAGAGGTTATGTTGTGTTGCTATGTATCAGGCTTTAGGATAACAGATGTACTATTCCTGTTAGTTCCCTATCAGTATAATGATTACTTAATCACTTTTGACATTGGGATTGCCTGATAACTTTTAAAATAAAAGTGTAGATAAGGGTTTCTTTTTCCGGTTTAAGTAGACATTGGAAAACCCCTTCTGTCTTTGCTGATACTCATGTCCCCCAAATTAGAAATATTATTTCCATATAAAAAGATAATGCATTCCACCTTGAGGATAGACACGCAAGGTTATAGGAGGAGAATGCATCTGCCCAGTCTTTGTCAGTATTGCATTGTTATGCTGTTGAGGTTCCAATGAACTTTTACTCCTAAACAATATTGTGGTCAGAAGCTTACATAAACTCATTATGACACAAATGCATTGTAATTTGGGGCTTTTAATGATTTCTTTGTGCCATTTAGGGTGGAATGATTAAGCTTTTAAAAGATAAGAATGCAGCACTCAAGTCTGCCCAAATCACATCTAAATGGTTTTGGAATGGACAAAGCAGGCTGGATCCATAACAGAGAACCAACAAATTTAAGCTTTAAGTGAATTGTTCCACTGTTCTTGGCAGAATTGCTAGAGTTGCAAACATGGACAGATGCTCTATAAAACACTTTGGACATTGAGTTACACAACCCTTCAAAGCTATTAACACCCGCAGCAATACACAAACAATTGAAATGACTGTACAGTCACTTTCCTTTCTGTTTTTATAACTCTTAAAACAGCTTCCTTTATGCGGTCATAACTTTTCCTCGCAGAGGCTGCTCCAATTCCTGTTTCTTTTGCTGCATCTCAAACAACTTTTTGCAGCATAACGGATAGACTTCACCTACTGCCAGCTATGACAGATATAGAGCCCGGGCCAGTAGTCTGTGTTATGTACTGGTGTACTGCATGGTTATGGTTATGGTTAAGCATTACGCCACAGAGGTTCTCAACATCAGTTACATTTGGCCCTTGTTCCTTGTGTGAGTTTAAAATATGTCATGAACTTGTACCTTGTGCCCTCCTAGCGTGGCACTGCACTGTCCTCGCATGTGCTTTTTAAATAAATAAATATGGCCTTTGCTCACAGACAATATTTCTCTATTAAATTATGATTCTCTGTTCACATCCCTGTATTGATGTGTGAACATGCCCAAAATGAAAACTTGAGCTGATGCCTGTTCGATACAGTTTAAGTAGACATTTATCATTTTTCTTTATTGGGTCCACTCAGTTTGATTATAAAGTACAGTGCTTGTAGTATATTGGTAAAATTGTAAATAATTACAACATGTAAATATTGATATGCAAAAATCCTTTAAAATATATAGTCATGTATTGCCTAAAACATCAATCTTGAGCAAATGAATTGTTCGTTTATAATCCTATAGTCCCGTTGTTAATAATTGCACTCTGTTTACAGACAAATTCATGGAACGGAAACCTGGTGTATGCCAGTCCTGATAAAACGCTGATGCCCTGCACTCTGCTGATAATCGGGGTTTATATAAGAAGCCGAGTCAGAAGCTCAGGAGAAATCCACGATGCTTGCGTGGTGCAGTGCACTTGCGCTTGCTTTTTGCGTAGCCGCCACAGCGGCACAGAACGGGGCTGAGGCTGACCTCGTCACCTCCCTCCCTGGGCTGTCTGAGACACCAACCTTTCAGCACTACTCGGGCTACCTGCAGGCAGGCAGTGGCAAATATTTCCACTACTGGTGAGCTCAACGGCTGCCTGTCTTTTTTTTTTTTAGATCATTGGTACTTTGTCCTCAGCTTTTCATGTATTTGGACTTGCACAGGTTTGTGGAATCGCAGAACAATCCTTCCACCGACCCATTCATCTTGTGGTTGAATGGAGGCCCAGGGTGCAGCTCTCTGGAGGGGATGCTGTCAGAGAACGGGCCGTTCCACGTGAGTCTGTCCACGCCTCTGGACTCTTTCTCAGGCGTCCACCAGCTGTTTTACTCCTGTTCTGTTCTGCCCTCCCTGTCTTCAGCTGCATGATGATGCGACCGTCTACCTAAACCCATACAGCTGGAATCTGGTGGCCAATGTGCTGTACCTGGAATCCCCAGCTGGAGTTGGATTCTCCTACTCCACCACTGGGAATTACAGCACTAGTGACCCTCAGGTCTTTACACACATCAACTGGATGTATTTGTATTGTCTAAACTGTCAGATCAAAAGGCTATACAGGCTCTCAACAGCTATAAGAGCTCTCAACAACCACAACACTTCATAGGACAGAACACTAATACACTCCAGCACTTTAACTTTCAATCAATTCTGGACTCAATCCCCCAGGATCTTGAACAATTTTTTTACTTTTTACTCATTTGAACACCTACCTGTTAAAAACATGTTAAAAACATAAAAGTGTAATATTTGGTTTTGTTCGCAATATTTGCATATCGGTTTACTGTATACTTGCAATATTTACAATACTGTGGTCTATAGCAGTCGCTAAAGCATTTCACTGCATATCATACAGTCTATAACTGTGTATGTGACAAATAAAATTTGAATCTAAAATTTGAAAGCCTGTACAATCCCTGATTTGTCCGTTTCTTTCCAGGTTGCAGAGGACAACTACAACGCATTGCTGGACTTCTTTAACAAGTTCCCCTCTTTTGCCTCAAATAACTTTTACATATTTGCGGAGAGTTATGGTGGCGTTTATGGCCCAAGTCTGGCCCAGTACATCATCAGTAATTCTGCAAACATCAACCTAAAGGTGAGCAACTGTCAGTAATCTGTAATCTGAAAAGTCCCTCATACTGTCCCTGAATGGAGAAGGAGGGTAAAATGTCATTCGCAGGGAGTTGGAGTTGGAAATGGAATGACAAACTACGCCCTGAACGACCAGTCACTTATTTATTTTGGATACTACCATGGTCTCTTTAGTGAGAGGTGAGTGGTTTTGAAGGAACCTCTCTCTCTGGCTGGGACTTTTCTTGACTTGCTGGCCTACTTCTTATTCATATAAATCTCTTTTATTCACTTACATATTTTCTTTTTCTCTTATTTCCTTTGAGAACCGATTTGATTCTCTGTGAGTTCTTCTGAGTTGTTTTTTTTTTTTGTCGGCAGCTTGTGGAACCAGATGAACCAAGCGTGCTGTTCAGGGGGGTCCTGTAACTTCTACAGCAACAGTGATAGCAACTGCATGAACGCTGTGAGTTTATTTCCATTCACATCTCAAAATTTACCTTCTTGAGCATGACGAGCTGTTGATTACTGATCATGCATTTATCTATTTTTGACCCATTTTGATGACAATTGGAATGTTGATTCAGTAATGATCAGTAATGTATTGACTTCACCAAGACAGTTTTAACATCATGATCTACAGATTAGATGAAAATCTGAACCAAATGTCTAAATAAGGAAGGAACCCATCACCCTTGGTGAGCAGTGGGCAGCCATGACAGGCGCCCGGGGAGCAGTGTGTGGGGGTGGTGCTTTGCTCAGTGGCACCTCAGTGGCACCTTGGCAGATCGGGATTCGAACCGGCATCCTTCTGATTACTCGGCCGCTTCCTTAACCGCTAGGCCACCACTGCCCCATCATCAACGCCATTAGGCGCAGACAGGAAGTCATGCAAATTAGGAGACAAATTCCAGATCCGACCGTATGAGCTGCCGGTGAAGCAGAATGGTCACTCTATAAACAAATCGCCATTTCTAGCCAACTCGTATTAATGTTAAATAATCTCTCAAAGTGAAATTTTCATTATTATTATAAAATAATGTGAATGAATAAAGTTGCATTCTCTCGGTGAGCCACAACCACAATAATAAAAAGGTAAATTTTTTCAGGCATTAATGTGAATTTGAATGTGATTGTATTTTTCCACTGACATTGATGGTGGAAGCAGTGCTGCTCTGCTCACTCCCGATTCTCCCTCTACCAGGTGTACCAGGCCCTTTACGTGATTCAGGACATTGGGCTCAACATCTATAACCTGTACGGCCAATGTTACGGTGGAGCCCCGATGAATGGACGCTACGCTGCTGATGTCGCCAACCTCTTCCGAGACTCTGGCTTCACCTTCCAGCCCCAGGTGAGTTATTCAACCTGGCCTGAGCACAGGGAAAATATTCTTCAACTTATACCCATTGAATAACAAAGGGAAAACATGCACGTCTACTGATGACTGCAAGCCAAAGGAGCATCAAAGGCTCAGAAATTAAATTTAAAACTTGTTTAAATTTCTGGACCCAGCACTGCTTTACTGCTATAGAACCAATTCATGCATGATATAATACTCTGTGATGTGTGAAAATTGTATCAGTCCCATTCATCCATTTCTCCATTTGCTTGGTTCTCTTATAGATTGAGGCAGCAATCCCTGGGGTGCCCATGTGTATTAATGGCACGGCCATGTATGAATGGCTGAACAACCCAGAAGTGCGTAGTGCTCTGCACATCCCCACCTCTGTGCAGTCCTGGGAGCTCTGCAGGTCAACACCAGAACATACATGCAAATCTCAAATTTACATATTACAATACTAATATACATTAGTATATTAGTATTCATAGCTTGCCTGCAATTTTTTGATCATTTGATTCCATCAATGCACTAGATAGTGTGAACACGCAACACAACCCATCGTATTTTCAGTCTTCAAGTAGTCGTATTTCAAATATAATCCAAAATTATATGCTAATATTTTTAGCCATACGGTTGGAACATTGTACCAGAGGACCTACACAGACATGACCTCCTTCTACCAGAGCCTGCTGCAGAAGAACCTCCAGCTGCTGGTTTACAATGGAGACGTGGACATGGCCTGCAACTTCCTTGGTGCCAAGTGGTTTGTGGACTCTCTGAATCTGCAGGTGACATTGCCCACCTACCAAGCACCAGCATTTTGTTCATTATATTTCTAAATGAATATTTTGTAATTAAGGAGTGTGTAAACTTTAAGGGATGTTGAGTTGTAAAGGCTGCACTATTATTTGAATTTGCAAATAATGTGTGTTCATGAGACTTGAGTTGGGTCTGTCCTGATGCCATTATGGGACTTATTTACATTTACCGAATTTAGCCGACGCCCTTATCCAATCAGTAGTTACAGGGACAGTCTCCCTGGAGACACTAAAGGTTAAGTGTCTTGCTCAGGGAGTAAGTAGATTCTCAGACATGTCAGAAACAGGTTGCAGTAGTGCTCAGTGGTTTGCAGTAGTGGTTTGTGGTTGGCATGGGTAATGAAGCTTGTGACCTGGTTGTGTTTGTCACAGGCTTTGACTCAGTATGGGCCGTGGTACTTTGAAGACCAGATTGCCGGCTACGTGCAGCAGTATAAAAATCTCACCCTCCTCACTGTTAAGGTAAGAAACACTGGAGGTGTGAAGCCTGCTCAGTTTATAGTTTCTGTAGTATTGCGTGACACATCTGAGTGAATCCTCTTCCAGGGTGCTGGTCACATGGTACCAGAATACAAGCCTGGACCTGCTCTTCAGCTGCTCAAGAACTACTTGGCTAATTCTTATTGATATACGACTTATTCTGGATCAAAGCATCCTATGCGCCATATATACATGAATAAAGATTTAGTGAAATTGTATCTTATTTGTTGCCCAGATGTTTGATTCCACCAGATGGCGGCAAAAGGCCTCATTCTGCATTGACGTCAGCTTGTTCAAGTTTAAAGACTTTTTTTTTTTTAAAACACGAAATGTAATAACCACAGGACCCGAGGGAGGTTGTCTACAGAATGAAACCTTTATTGTCTTCAGTCAGCTTCACTCTTCACTGTTTTACTAAGTACAAGTTTGCTAGATTTACGGTTGTATTTACAGCAGTATACACACACAGTCGTAACATACTGTAACTTTGGACAAGGGAATATGAAACTTGTGCAGCCTAGAGACACAACGTCCTGTTATCATGTTATTACCCTGTTTGAACCCTTACTGAAAGATGCATCACATGGAGAGGGTACTTACACCAAGAGCAGGGGGGTTTCATGTACGTACATATATTTACAAGAGACTAGAGAATCAGGTTGGTTTTATCATGACACGGGAGTGGCTGGCTGTGTATGTCTGGGATTATAACAGCACACAGGTAAACGCTAACTGTCTACACAATGTAGCTAAAGTGAAAAAGTCATACAGGACGGACTTATTCCAGCTATTAATAATGAAGATAACAGCATTCATGTGCAATAAAAATGAAAATCTTGTTGAATTACACACATTCCTAAACTCATTTAATCTGCTCTTGTCTGTGGAACTCAGACAGTTGGTCATCAATTGCATAAAATTTCATGATTCTGATCCTAAAAATGCTTGCAATTAGTCACTTCCATTCAAATCTGCTGTTCAGTTAAGAAAAATATGTGAATAAGTGAAGATGGAGGAACAGAGCCTTCTAAACTCTTGACAGTGAAGAATGGCCTGAGATGTATTTTTACCCAAGAAACACCTAATTATAATGGTCCAGGGGATAATCTTGTTCATTATCAAACTCTTAGGTTTCCCATAAATATTCCCTTCTACCAGAATGAATTGACTCCCAGCCCACTGCAGGGCACACACACCATCATCCACTCACATACTCACACCCACAGACAATTTACACTTGTCAGTCCGATGGTGGTGCTGGTGGTGGGAGGAGACCAGAGAACCCAGAGAACTCCCCACACATCAAGCTGGAGCCAGGATGCCACCGTGCCCTGATGTCACATTATGAGATCAGGCCATTTTAGATTGTTTTCTTGTCATTATGATTCACAGCATGTTTAATCCTGCAGCACCCTTAGTGAGCAGTCGGCAGCCATGATAGGTGCCTGGGGAGCAGTGTGTGGAGACGATACATTGACCGTTTAGGATTTGAACCCGCAGCCTTCTCGTTCTCTTCCTTACCTGCTAAGCGACCATATCACCGATGCTAAATCAAGTGATATATTAAACACAGTAACATTTTCATTATTTTCACTGCGGAATCATTTTTCAGTTCTCCTCTCTGGGTAAAAGTCCACCAATGCTCTCCTTGCAGTTAGTCTTGATTATTGTTCATGATATTAGGATGAATCTTCATGTTTGTTTGTGCTCCTCTGCCAATAGTTTTTGAATCTGCACACCAGCAGGGTTTGCTGAGATGTTCCTCAAGGAAAGATGGGCCCATTGTGTTTTCCATACTAAAACAAATCTAATTTTGCTCATGAGTGATACCTAATGTGTTAGATTGATCAAATGTCGTGAAAGTGAGTAGACATAGCTTTTACATATTCATATGCATGTTTATGGGTCTCTGAAAACTAGAAAAAAGTGAGTATGTTTAACTATCTGACATGAAACAAGTCATGACCAATGCATGAACACACACTCACACCAGCCTATTTCCTATTTATCACAGTGAACTGGGAAGTACTCTTTGTGCAAAAATATGACCATGATTGCATTTGAAAGCTGATGGCACTTACTCATACTGAAAGTCTATTAAGGTTTGTACACAGAATATTCCTAGACCTACATGAACAAATCAACAGATAAATACAATAGCCAGAACTAAAACACAATTTAAAATAAAATACTGATTTTAGGAAAGTTGTGTTGATATGTTTAGCCATACTTACAAAAAGCTAAACTTCAGTTGTCCAGCCCAAGCAGACGAGCAGCATCTACTGTACACACCTCCAACCATGTTGGATGTGAATTTTCATCCAATTGTGAGCCTCAAAATAATTGACCATTCTTTGTTTACTGAGTATCCCAACTGCTCCTCAAACCCAACACATCAAATGCTGCAATACTGAGAAATATGATTCCACTTCACACACACTCTCTCAAGTTATATTTATAAGAAGCATGACGAAAGTGTGTTCTCAAAGTTCACATCAGACGTGAAGCTGGTGCCTGATTCAATGGGACAGCAGATGTGGTCCGTGTTGGCTGGATGTCTGTGGGGGAGACCTTTGGGTGCTGACGAGCTGGAGAACAGGAGGATGTAAAGTCCTTTGGGGAGAGGTTAGATAAGGGGATCATCGCTTGATTATTTGTAGATGTGATGGGTCAGTTGATGGGACACCCCAGAGCTGTTGAAGGAGAGAGTTCAAAAAGACGAAGGTCATAATCCATATGGCTAATAATGCAGTTAATCTCATCATTTAAAAATAATTTGCTAACGTTGGTTCAGGATTTATTTATGACTCACCTTCTGATGTTTAGGCATTGCCACCTTCTGCAAAGACAGAAAAATAGAGATAGAGTCAATATCAAAAACCACAGGCTTCCAGGAGGGAAGCATCACAGCAGACATAACCCACACTTAAAATTCCAAAGGGAGACCTGTTTATCTCTATTAATGGGCTGACTGATGATGACAGTCTTACACAGTCAGGTATACTGTATGTGCAACATTCCTCAGATGCAGAATGCTATAACATGAAAAATGCTGCATTAAGGCTGGTCAGAATCTATGTCATACCCCAATCTGCCGCTTTTTGAAGTCTGCTCAGGAAAGCATGGTGCTGCTCTAATTAAACTAATCGCCTTGGCTGCAAAAATCGTGTGAAGATTTCCCTTTGACTTTGGAATGGGCAATTACCGTGTTTTCTAAGTCTTTGTACTTTAGCTCTGTCATTCTGGTTCAGTACATTATTTATTTTACCTCATTGGTAAAGCTCAGTACTGGAAACAAAAGTGGGGGAAAAGTATTCAATAACTTGACTTGCACTTCCAAGTATCTCATGTGAGCAAATGCTGTGTTCAATATCAACTCAGAATGTGCAATATTTGAACCTCTGAAATGGAAATAACAGAAGTCAAATTTTCTATTTACTAACACTGACAAAGTACATCTGTTTTGACTTACTGTGCATATAAATGCAGTATAACAACCTGTGAGCGTAATGAAGACATTACACTTTTATGTTTTATATACAGTACAGGCCAAAAGTTTGGACACACCTTCTCATTCAACACGTTTTCTTTATTTTCGTGACCATTTACATTGGTAGATTCTCACTGAAGGCATCAAAACTATGAATGAACACATGTGGAGTTATGTACTTAACAAAAAAAGGTGAAATAAGTGAAAATATGTTTTATATTCTAGTTTCTTTGCTCTGATTACTGCTTTGCACACTCTTTGCATTCTCTTGATGGGCTTCAAGAGGTCGTCACCTGAAATGATTTTCCAAAAGTCTTGAAGGAGTTCCCAGAGGTGTTTAGCACTTGTTGGCCCCTTTGCCTTCACTCTGCGGTCCACCTCACCCCAAAACATCTTGATTGGGTTCAGGTCCGGTGACTGTGGAGGCCAGGTCTCCACTGTTTGTTAAGTACATAACTCCACATCTACCAATGTAAATGGTCATGAAAATAAAGAAACTACATTGAAATGAGAAGGTGTGTCCAAACTTTTGTCCTGTACTGTATATATAAAACATTAGAAACAATTCATAGTACATCATGACCCAAAAAAAAACATACAAATATTACTATTTAAACTAAACAGAAAGTATAGAAACATTTAGGTGGACTTTCAAAACTATCAATTTTCCCCCATATTTTTATCCATATCTCTGTAGTTATTCACTCCATCTAATGCAGCTGTTTTAAACAGCTGTTTAGCTGTTTTATTGCAATTATCAAATATTAATCATTGTTACTATAATGAAATGTTATTATAGTGATACAATACTTTAATAATGACTAATATAATAATCATATTGTAATTTAATTATATAACTAATAGTTCCAATCTACTCTTGAACAACCTCTCTCTCAATGTCAGCAAAACTGAGGAACTGGAGGACTTCAGAAAGCAGCATGCAGCTCATCCCCCATCTACACTGGAGGAGATGCTGTGGAGGTATTTCAGGTTCCTTAGGGTCACTCTCAGTGCCAGCCTCAAGTTCACAGAGCATGCTGCAGCTGTCACCAAAAAGGTCCACCAATGACTTTACTTCTTCAGACTTCTTCACACTCTCTGCAATAAAGGACATTTACACCATGCGCCATCTCAGTAAGACAAAGCACACAATGGAGGACTGTAGCCACCCTGCACTGCCCTTTTCACCTTTCTGCCATCTGGCAGGAGAGTCAGGACAACACACCCATACACAGCACATTTTAGGAACCGCTTTTACGCCAGCACTGTAACACAATTCAACACAGTAACAGGACCGGCTTTTATTTCTCTTTTCTAGGCAATAATAGGCAATGCTGTAGCACTTTACATGGCATTGTGTCAGGATTGACTGCAGCTGGGCTTATCACCTGTGCCCAATCTGGACAGTGCATAAAAGCCAGAGATTTCAGCCCCTTCGGGAGCGACAGCATTTTAGTGAACTTGACCTTGCAACTATATAAGTATTTTGAGTTCTGGCAATTGCTACACACCTGCGGGTTTGTTTTAGTTGACCCCACTTTATTTCCCTTTTCGGCCACCGCGCCATTGTTTATTTGTATTTATTGTTTGTTAATAGTAAAACCCCCTTCCCAGCATGTCCCGCCTCTGCGCTTCCTTCCCCCGTCAGCCCGCCATCGTGACAGAATGTCGTCGCTCCCACTGTGTCCACCAGATGGCAAACCAGCAGCAGAGCTGAACCCCAGGAAGGGAGTTCCTAACCTGACTGCACTCGTCCATGATGAGGTGGACGAGCCCCAAGGTACCCAAGTCCAGCCGGGTGGTTCTCCCCCAAATAATTTTTTGGGGGGGTGCAGTTTGGGTTGGGGGCTCCTTCTGAGGGGAGGGTAGGTGGGGAAGAGACAGAGCTGGATCCTCCGGTAGCCAGTACAGAGGGCGGGCCAGGCATGGGCCTGCGTCCGCCTCCAGAGGGGTGGAGCGCCATAGAACCCCCTGGTAGGCATGAGGACCCAGCTGGGACAGCCAGGAAGAGGGCCTGCTTGTCCCAATGGACGCAAAAGGGGCTAGCCGGATATTCTGGCAATGCCCCCACCTTGGCACCAGTCACATGCAGTGAGAGGGGCTGCATGGTCTCAGAAGGCATTAGCCTGGAGTGCTGAGAACGGTCACCGGAGGCTCCGGGACCGCCCGAGGCAGGGAGGGAAGATGGCCGCTCTGCGAGTGGGGACGTGCAGCGAAGGGGGCTGCATGGTCCCAGAAGGCACCAGCCTGGGGTGCCTGGAACGGTCACCGGAGGCTCCGGGACCACCTCCCTGCGCGGTGCAGGGAAGGACGCAAGACGCGTCAGAGGGGATGGATCGGTCCTGATTTTTGTGTGCACGACGGAGAGCCAGCCCGAGGGTTCGGGGCCGCCACGCCTGACCATGCCGGGGAGCCAGCCTGAGGGACCGGGGCCGCCACGCCGGGGATTCAGCCCAAGGGACCGGGTCCTCCAAGGGGAGGATACAGCAGGGCAGGAGCCCTGTGGTTGCCGCCGTCTGCCCCGCCACCTCCACAGATAGTACTGCTGGGGCTCCGAGGACGTTGCCCTTGGAGGGGGGGCTCTGTCAGGATTGACTGCAGCTTGTGCCCAATCCGGACAGTGCATAAAAGCCGGAGGAGCGACGGCATTTTAGTGAACTTGACCTTGCAACTATATATGTATTTTGAGTTCTGGCAATCGCCACACGCCTGCGGGTTTGTTATAGTTGATCCCACTTTATTTCCCTTTTTGGCCACCGCGCCATTGTTTATTTGTATTTATTGTTTATTAATAATAAAACCCCTTCCCAGCATGTCCTGCCTCTGTGCTTCCTTCACCCGTCAGCCCGCCATCGTGACACATTGACACTTATGTAACTTAATATCTTACTCAACCTTTAGTTACCTACTTTTATTTCTACCCCCCCCCCCACACTCTCTCTCTCTCTCTCTCTCTCTCTCTCTCTATATATATATATATATATATATTTTAGGGCTGCACGATTTGGGGAAAAAGACATATTGCAATTATTGAAATCAATATTGCGATATGCGATTGCGATATGATAAAGGACACTTGCTTGTATATCAATGAAAAGTCGCATACTAATAGTGAAATGTTTAATTTCAAAGTGAAACATACAAACTACTTATAACAACCTGAAATTCCCAGTGCTTTCAAAATACAATATTCTACTAAATTAAATAATCACAAAAAACTCTTTTACATTACTGTCGAACGACAAACCCTGGTAAGGCTAAACAACTGTTTTGACTTGAACACAGGGATGCATAGCTTTGCTAGCTTAGCCTAGCTTAGCTAAGGTTAAGACTTATAAAACGGGATTTTATAATGGCCAAATATATTCAAAACAATTGTCCAGCCTTACCTATGAAATGTAATCCCCCAGGATCTGGTTTGGAGCATACAGCGGTTTGTACAGCCCCAAGCAGGACAAGAGTGAGGCATTTTTATGCACTTCTCTCCATAGACATGTATATGCTTCACGCCACAGCAGAGCCTATCGCAATATGGCGGTGACGTTGACGTACGATGCAGCGCATCATGCAGCGTCTAACCATATGTCTCCGAATCAAAAGTCATGTGACCAAACACGTCACATCCGACTGAAGTGAGACTTCAGTCAGCTCGCAAACTTTGAGAGAATGGATCGGATATGTTGCCGATCCAATCCATGTACTAATCATTTAAATCACAGCTTTTTGCATTCATGTAATCGCACAGACTGACATTGCGATTACGATTAGATTAATCGTGCAGCACTAATATATATATATATATATATATATATATATGGTACTGTTGCAGTAGTATGCCTTGTGTGTCCTGTTAGATGTCCTATATGTCACAAGTAAAAATTCTATTGTGCTTGGTACATTGTACTCTGTACATATGACTATAAACTACTTCAATTTGAACAATAAAATTATAAGAAGTTCAAAATGAATAGAAAGGCCACCCTCTGCTGTGCACTCAGCTTCTCATGTTCATTTGTTTTAATATCCGAATTCTTTATTGCTATGGATTATGAAGTTATGTTTTTTTTTGCTGCTGATTCACTCAGTTTTAATCAGAGAGTGGTAATAAAAATGGTATTGTTGAAATCTGCAGAATCTGAGTTTCAATCTGGTATGCTGCATTGCATTATTTATTTATTTATTTATTTAACATACATCTACAACGTTTTTGCTATTTGCTAGTTTATGTGCTTGGTGTTAGAATTGTCCAGAATATCCAGAAGAATACGGAGTCTGGGACAACTCGGTGCAGGCATTAGGAATGGCTACTCTGAAGCTGTTCCTGAGGTGGACCAATTTCCGACAGTGCTCCCACTGGGCCACATTCTGTCTCTCCTCCTGCCCTTTATCTTTGCCACAACAATGATTATCATATATATGAATATACATTACCTTTCAAAGGTTTATTGTCATGTGAAATGTTTTTGTATGAATACAAAATACAAAATGTGAAAGAACCAGTCATTGACAAGGTTGAACCCACTTTTGCTGATGCACCATATTCTCAACTAGTCTGATGAACCAGTGCAATTGTTCGCAAATGTACTAATGTTATTGCAAAAGGGTTTTATATTAAATCAGTGAAGCTTCAGGCTTACATTAGTGACCACAGCATTCTATTGGAACTAATTGTTGCTGAAAATGGGTCACTCCACTTTTATACAGATATTCCATTCATTACATTTCTAGCATAGGTCATTTACAACATGAACAATATCTGGACAGGATTATGACCTTTAACTTTTGAATGGAAGAGTATTTATTTGTATATGTTAAATTGAAACAGATGAATGCACACAGATATATTGACTTCAGATGGGATGTGCAATATATATACCGACATACAGATACAGCAGGTCTAGATCTAGCACTGTGTGCTCAGAATCAACAGCCATCATTGAAAAGGGTACTCTATTAGATAGCCACGGGTTGCAATTACAATTTGGTCACAATCATTTTCCTAATTTCCACTGCCATTCTCTCACTCCATCTCTTGCGCTCTCTCTCTCTCATTCCCACACTTGGAGTGCAATTGGCTTTTCTGTGCCTGCCGGATTCCATTTGACACTGCAGGCTTCAGACACACTAATCTGATTCTCCAGTAGCGCTTGTGAGTGTGTGTATGAGAGTAAGAGTGAAAAAGAGAGTGTGCACGTTTTTGCCGTCTACTCAATGCTAAACTTCAGATAAACCCTCAGTAATCCTGAGTGAGTGCACTGTTGGACTAAGTACAACAGTCTGAGCCAGATCAGATCTGCTGTGCATTTGGGGATCGGTACTTCTGTCACTTTACAACAGAGAAACACATAGGGCCCAATTTTTGCTTTGCAAAAGATACAAGAACTCAGTGACTATAGTGCTGTGCCAGGAAGAACAACATTGTTCTTTTCATCTTTGAATGAGGTGAATCTCGGCCACATCCTCCCTCACTGTTCACGTTAATGCTGCTCTGATCCTCTCTGGATATTGTGTGCCCTAAGTCTACTTGTCACTAAAACAAAAATCTGTGTGCAGTTTGTGGCACCCAGAAGCCCAAGGAATTACCTTAAACTGATGTTTTGTCTGTCATGTTCTGTAACAGGAGAACTGTGAACAATAAAAGGCAGATTTATGTACAATACTGAATGCTTTTATTGATGAATTTACAGCCATCACATAGTGACATCCTTGTGAGAGAAGCTGTCAGCGTGACTTTGTAGTCAGTGTTTTGTTTTAATCTGAATCGCCGTGACTCATCCTTGTCGGTGTGATTTATAGTCAGTGTTCCATTTTAATCTGAGTCTTGTGACTCATCGTAGTCGGTGTGATTTTGTAGTCAGTGTTCCGTTTGAATCTGAGTCTTGTGACTCATCCTAGTTGGTGTGATTTATAGTCAGTGTTCCATTTTAATCTGAGTCTTGTGACTCATCCTAGTTGGTGTGATTTTGTAGTCAGTGTTCCGTTTTAATCTGAGTCTTGTGACTCATCCTAGTCGGTGTGATTTTGTAGTCAGTTTTAATCTGAGTCTTGTGACTCATCCTAGTTGGTGTGATTTTGTAGTCAGTGTTCTGTTTTAATCTGAGTCTTGTGACTCATCCTAGTCGGTGTGATTTTGTAGTCAGTGTTCTGATTTAATCTGAGTCTTGTGACTCATCCTAGTCGGTGTGATTTTGTAGTCAGTGTTTCGTTTTAATCTGAGTCTTGTGACTCATCCTAGTTGGTGTGATTTTGTAGTCAGTGTTTCGTTTTAATCTGAGTCTTGTGACTCATCCTAGTTGGTGTGATTTTGTAGTCAGTGTTCCGTTTTAATCTGAGTCTTGTGACTCATCCTATTCGGTGTGAATTTGTAGTCGGTGTTCCGTTTTAATCTGAGTCTTGTGACTCATCCTAGTCGGTGTGATTTTGTAGTCAGTGTTTCGTTTTAATCTGAGTCTTGTGACTCATCCTAGTCGGTGTGATTTTGTAGTCAGTGTTTCGTTTTAATCTGAGTCTTGTGACTCATCCTAGTTGGTGTGATTTTGTAGTCAGTGTTCCGTTTTAATCTGAGTCTTGTGACTCATCCTAGTCGGTGTGAATTCGTAGTCGGTGTTCCGTTTTAATCTGAGTCTTGTGACTCATCCTAGTCGGTGTGAATTCGTAGTCGGTGTTCCGTTTTAATCTGAGTCTTGTGACTCATCCTAGTTGGTGTGATTTTGTAGTCAGTGTTCCGTTTTAATCTGAGTCTTGTGACTCATCCTAGTCGGTGTGATTTATAGTCAGGGTTCCATTTTAATCTGAGTCTTGTGACTCATCCTAGTCGGTGTGAATTCGTAGTCGGTGTTCTGTTTTAATCTGAGTCTTGTGACTCATCCTAGTCGGTGTGCATTCGTAGTCAGTGTTCCGTTTTATTCTGAGTCTTGTGACTCATCTTAGTTGGTGTGATTTTGTAGTCAGTGTTCCGTTTTAATCTGAGTCTTGTGACTCATCCTAGTCGGTGTGATTTATAGTCAGGGTTCCATTTTAATCTGAGTCTTGTGACTCATCCTAGTCGGTGTGAATTTGTAGTCAGTGTTCCGTTTTAATCTGAGTCTTGTGACCCATCCTAGTCAGTGTGATTTTGTAGTCAGAGTTCCGTTTTAATCTGAGTCTGTGTGACTCTTGTACTGACATTGAGGGATGACATTCCAACAATGTGATGAACATATAAATAGTCTACGATCATAGGTGACTTGGTAAATATAACTGCCATGGCAGGTATAACCGCCTTGAGCTGTAGTCATGGATTAAACAAAAAAAAATTAATCTGACTGAAAAAAAGTGGGCTAAAAGGTAGGCATGCGCACCACCCTCATGATTTCACCAATGTATTTTATAACGATACCTCAATTATTTCATTTAACAAGCTGAAACGTAGGTCTATAGGTATCACATGCTATTTGTACACAAAAAATATTCACAGTCAAAACCCATCTTGCCGACCTTTTCAGCTTTATGAAGTGGAAAAAATGACACTTGCTTCCAACAAAGCACTTACATTCCAAGGCAGCGTATTGTCTTTAACAGTAAAGAAATAAATAAATCCTTGCGGCGCGCAATTCACACATTTCTTATAATAAAGGCTACAAGCATGGTGGAAAATCAAGACTTAGAGGAGAGGCTACCATTTCAAAGGCATGAATGAAAACAAACCTCAAAGTAATGCAAAGTTCTGTTGTAGCTTTGCTTTCCTTCCCTGCCAGCTACAGCTAACTAGCAAAAAGTCTTTTCTTGTATTTCATTCTTTCATCTCTTGTATCCTTTTATTTAAACCCAGTGGACGTATATATATTTTGTGATGTTCTCAATGCTTAGTGCTGTTGAAATGAAATGCAGCTCAACAATTCAAGTTGCACTCATTGTAGCAGCATTAAACTGGTGCAATCTTTTGGCATGTTATTTCCGTATAATAATATATATTGTGATACATCATTGTTATGTGAATTTTCCATTTAATCAAATTGTTGGGGACCTGTATTTCATTTCAATTTTCCGAATTTAATACCATCACAAAACACGGAGAAGAAGCAGAGCACCTCACCCTTGCTCTCAGCCAGCAGTTCCTCGGCCATCAGGCTGTCCTGTCGGTTGCCCAGCACAAAGGCCAGGAAGGAGAGGATGAGGGCATCCAGGATTCCCATGATGGCCAGGATATAAGCCCAGCGCACCGAGCAGGCGCCGATGCTGTATTTATCCGTCTGCTCGCCACACAAACGCCTCACCTCATCTGAGTCCCAGCCGTCGGGGTAAATCATGCAGCCGAGCACTAGACACACACCTGAATGCAGTGATGAGGGGGGTACACCAAGCAAGAGAATAAGGGGAGTGTGACAGAGGATGAGACAATAAGAGATTTGTGAAATGATGAATGGAGACAGGGATGACAAGACAGATAGAAGGGAGAAAGAAAAAAAAAGCAAAGAAAGTCAAGACACATATTGCATCTAGTGCTTAAAAAGTCACCTCCTCCTCCACCTCCTCCCATCTGAGCGGTACTGCTGCTCCTCATTCAAAGGCAGATTGATTTTCTCTTCAACCCTTTGTCCTCGCTGAAACCACAGGAGTCACAGACAACAATGACAACAACAGCAACAACAACAAGAGTGACAGGAGGTTACCCTGGGACATCAGCTACTGGGACTTCTGACAGGGGAAAGAAAATGAAATAAATCACCCCTATTAAAGCGGTAATAACTATGGAAACAGTGTGGCAGTGGCCTGAACTATTGAAATAGGCCATTTTACTACATTCAAACTGAGGTCCATAGTGGCTTATACCCATGTTGATTCATTCATGTTGTCTATAACAGTTAATTTCAATGAATGGTGCAACCACAGGGCGCCGATGGGGAAGCACAGTTCTGATAGAATTGTCAAACAAATGACCATCATCAAGGAGACCTGTCCTGGACTGTGACCCAGGTCCTGGATGAATTGACAATAGAAGTCTGGAACACTGCTTGATCATGGTCATTAACGATTTCATTGTATCAGTGTATAGATTATTGGTTGGTATGTATGTTATTTTAGCAATATGCTTTTGAACACAGGTGGCATTTAAGTTAAATGTGTAATATGTGTGCTCTATAATATGTTTTTAGTCATTTTACAGATTAATTATGCTGTTACGTCCTGGTTAATTATGTTGGTTACGTCACGTAGACAGCTACTGCAAACAAGGTGTCTATCTCGCGTAGTTCCCCCTTCTCAGCAGACCCACACCATCTTTCTGACTCGAGCTCGAATCTGCATCAGGCATGGGATGAGATCTGTAATTATAGGCTCCTCCTACAAAAAGGAAAACTCAAACAATACTCAAATTTCTGTCTATAAAATGTTAACATTCTTCTTTTGGCAGAAGATTTTTCAGATGCATGAAAACACCTTTATACCAAGTCTTATATTTTGTGTGAATAACATAAGAACCATGAAAAGTTTCTGAAATATGCCGTGGCCAATATAATACAGGTCAGTTTATGGATACTTATTTCTCTGTCATTTGCAGTTTTATGATTTTGCAGTGGCTCTCTGATATGAAATAAACCTGCATTATGTCTGATTTCAGAGATTTTACTAACGGCAACATAAGCCTTCAAAATCAGAGATGCCTGAGCTTTTAGTCTATAGCACTGCCTCTTTAATATTTAGTGAGTGTCCCTCATTCACACTTTCAGCCTTAGAAGGAGGTGAAAAAATGTGCTGGTCTCAGATTTGGGATAAGGTTCTTCTCCAGAGAGCCAAAGAGAAGCATGAGAGCTGAAAAGGAGCTGACTACACATTACCCAGAGTGCACTTCATATGAATAATAAAATATCCTCACCTCTCACTTCACCTCTTCTGCAATATTTCTAAAAATCTCTTCTCTGTTTGGTATAGCGTGTCTGTGTGTTAGGTATGTTTGAACTTGTCACAATGTTTATATTCATTTTTTTATGGATTACACATTATAGACAAGTCTTAGTGCTGCACAAAATTTTTTGTTACTTTTGGGTTTGTGTAGCAAAACGATGCTTGTCTATGAGGGTTTTTTCACAGTTTCCTGGAGTGATTTTATCATACCTGGAGTGTTTAAATCAATGGCTGTAGACAGTTGGCCTGGACAACTCTGGTCAAACATTCGACTCTGACTCTACTGACTGCATTACCAATCTACTCCTTTATATTCTTCAGGGGGACAGCGAGGGAGAAGCTGAAGAGAACACATCTGCTATAAATAGGCAAACTGTACACCTTTCATGAGCTTCCCTGCAAATCCTCCTGGCTGGGCCTGCCAAAGAACATTCAATCAAGCCTGCAGTTCAAAGAAAAGTCAAAGCAAGATAAAACACCTCCAGAAAATAGTCTGGTTTTCTGAATCTTGTGGAGGAGTTGCCATCACTGACCCCTAGAGGGAAGTATATTTTATTCTGCATTCCGTGTACTTTGTCTTTTTTCTAAGAACAACATTCCTGTCTATACTAGATTCAGTTGGAGTTAAACAAAATATAATAGGACCTACTCATGAAGGTGGTCACATCTTGTACTCGATCTTGTACTGACCTTCGGTTTAAATATAGAAGATAGTCACTCTTCCACAATCTGAAATAATGCTGCTCCCCTCAAAAGGAAGATAGTAAGATATAAAATTAAAACACCGATAAGAACCTGCGTAAAGAGCATAAATTAATTAAACTAATCTCATTGTCAAATCAATGTACTTGCACATTGGATCCGCTTCCTACAAGTTTCCTTAAACAAGTAGCACCCAATGTTATAAATCCTATGCTTAAAATTATTAACTCGTCGCTTAGCACAGGTCACGGACCAAGTTCGTTCAAGCTAGCAGTCATTAGACCCCTGATTAAAAAGTCCAATCTTGATCGCAGTCAGATTTCGAATTACAGACTGATATCCAACCTTCCGTTTATACATTAAATTTTTTTAGAAAAAGTTGTAGCCCAGCAGCTGAGTGTGTACCTAGACAGCAACATTCATGAAGTAAATCAATCGGTATATCAATCAGTATATCACTATTGATCACGGTATTCTCCTTGACAGGTTTAAGAATGTTGTCCTTGAATATTGTGGACATCAATGGTAATTTGTCTTCACGTAGTAAAGTAGAGTTTGGTGTTCCACAAGGTTCTGTCCTAGGTCCTAGGTTATGCATGTTACCTTTAGGTGACGTCATTCACAAACATGGTATTAGCTTTCATTGATACGCTGACGACACACAGTTATATCTATCAGCAATGCCAGACGAGAGGCAGCAGCTGAACAGAATAGAGAATTGTCTGAAAGACATTAGACAATGGATGCTCACCAACGTTCTTCTGTTAAACCCTGATAAACCCCGGGGCAGTGGTGGCCTAGTTGAGGGCAGTGGTTAAGGAAGCGGCCCCGTAATCAGAAGGTTGCTGGTTCGAATCCCGATCTGCCAAGTTACCACTGAGGTGCCACTGAGCTGCTCCCCGGGCGCCTGTCATGGCTGCCCACTGCTCACTCAGGGTGATGGGTTAAATGCAGAGGACAAATTTCACTGTGTGCCCTGTGTGCTGTGCTGCTGTGTATCATATGTGACAATCACTTCACTTTCATAAAACAGAAGCTCTTGTACTTGGGTCTCAAGTAGTCAGACATAAGATGACCAACATTACTCTGGATAGCCTTTCTATCTCACCAAGTACTGAAGTAAAGGTTCTAGGTGTCCTCATTGATGCAGGTCTCTCATTCAATTGACATGTAGATAATGTTACTAGGATAACATTCTTTCACCTTAAAAATATTGCAAAAATAAGAAACATCATATCAATACGATGCAGAAAAGTTGATCCATGCATTTATTACATCAAGGTTAGATTACTGCAATGCATTACTGTCTTGGTGCTCTATTATATACTTCTCATATAGAGCTCCGCAGTTGTGGAACAGTTTGCCGGTCCGTGTCAGACACAGTCTCAAGTGTTTAAATCTAAACTGAAAACACATCTGTTTTCTCTGGCCTTCTGTTAAAGGCCCAGACACAGTGTCAATTATTAAGTCCACTTTATCACACAGTCCCCCTGTTAAGCACAGTGATAAATTCACCTTAGTTAGGCTGTCCTAGTTAGGGTACCAGGCCACTGTTGCACAAATATACCACTATTACCACATATTTCAGTATCAGTCGTACAACGCCACCGTCTGACGTTGCTCCGAGATACTGAATCAAGCATGCAGACTACTGGCAGACTCCAGTGAAGGGACCAGCAGATAAATCCTGGTTCCTGCCAAATACTAAACGAGTACTTAGCATAAAACGAACCAGAGGGTCACCACAGCCACCACCACCATAACAACTACAGCTTCAGGGATTTTCAAATGGACCAGTAGCATCATAATGGACACGTAATGTACACAAAGACACTGGACTACACTTTGGACTTCTCCACCTCTACAACTGTAGGACTTTTTCTCTTATTGGACAAATCATCACAAATCCTGCACTGACAATTTGCATGCTCACTCTACCCTGGAAGGGGGACCTTCTCTGTATCTGCAGGGTCTGTCAAAGCCCATTGAGACATACTGTATGTTATTTGGGGCTGTATAAGAAATAAATGTTGTTGACATTTAAAACCAGAACATTACCACTTCCGATTTTGGCTTCATTTCTACAGTGCAGAAGACAATGTAATAGCTGCATGCATAGTTTCTATTTACCAACATAAGCACAATGCACACAAAAAGAAAAGCATTGTGGCCAACGTCACAATCTCAATCAAATACTGCAGCAGAAATGTTTTTTCTTCCGGGGACCCGGAAATTGTCCCCACAAGGTAGGTGCTGTCAGTCACTGCATATTTCACAGGGAATCTTAACGCTAGACCACCAGGGACCTTTTTTCATTTTAAAAAATCCCATATGCATTAGTAAAATTCTTGCCACCTCATTCATAGTGTTTTATATGTAAGTTGCTCAGCAATTTAAAAAAACATTCAGCAATATGAGATGTTAAAATGAGTGAGCATTGTTTATGAGTGTGAGCTACTCGGGGCCATGCTTGCTCAGACACCAAATACGCAAATCTAGAAAACCCAGAACAGTGATACTTCTAAGAACCATGGACAACAAAAGAGTGCTTTGGCCATTCTGCTTCACCGTTCAGAGAGCTGCAGCCCAGGCGGTCAGATCTGGAATTTGTCCCCTTACGACATCATAAGGGGAAAGGTTAGCTCCCGTTTCTCATGCTTCGTCCACCAAATGTCATGGCTTCCAAACGTGCAAAGCATTGTAGTTGCTTGGTGAATGGATGTAAAAATGAGCACAAATGTATTTTTTTTTTCAGTATTTGGGGACAATGTATTTTTCAGTATTAGGGGACCACTAAGACCTAAATAAAAAGCAAAACAAAATCATGTCAGGGGACCCTTGATGGAAAAAAGGAAATCTCAAAAGAGGCTGTAACAGGGAAAGGAAGAGCAGCAGTGGGTGCAAGTCCATAATAAAATTTCTCCATAATCAATATACTTTTCTTGTGTGAGAAAAACCTGACTTTGCTGCAATTACCAGCAATTCATAAATTGGCCCCTAACCATGTGAATGATGAATAAATCAAGTAATCAGGGGCTGGCATGAGACCTGAATCATGCCAATAATACTTTACCCATGGCTAAAAGTTGGCCAGAGCAAGAACTTTTGGCCCTAAGCAGTCAGTCAAGAGTCACAAGGATGATCTCAAATCAGCCTAAAACCTTCATCTGCAGCCACAGCTGGACACAGAAGATGACCTGGTACCAGCATCTTTGTGCCTCACAGGTGCTGCTGGCCAGGAAAGGGTATAAAAATAGGCAGCCATAAATTATGAAAGTCACTATTCACACCAAATCTGCCAGTGAGCTATTTTAATGCTGCTCCTGAAATGTGCGCTGCATAGCTAGTTAGAGAAAAGTATGGAGGCATAATGATGACAACCAACTGTGATTGTTCTGGGCAGGCATTGGCTGTCTATATCCGTATTGGCCAGCATCTTCCTGCATCCAGAGGTCCGTGGATGAGGACAGTCACAGCGGGTCTCCAAGGCCTCACACAGCGAGGCTGTCAATTACATGAATGGCAGAGGATAATGTCGGCATCTCGCCTGCAGGCAGTGAAATGCTCGACATGATCTTGTCCCTCATAGTGGGAGAAAAGGTAAGACTGAGATACGAAGAGAAAGAGAGAGAGAAAAGCCATATGAAGAGGATAGCCACCCTCAGCCCTCAGGAGTCTGCTGAGATTTGACTCGCGTCATGCGAGCTCACTGCCATATGCCAGAGCCCTCAGGACAAGCCAGCTCTGACTTCACACAGAGCTATTCTGGGCCGCAGACGCCAGGAGTCTGGATCAGGCTGCCATGAACAGGAGTCTCTTCATACCGTCTCAAATTAGTTGGCAGCAAATTAGTAATTGGCCACCATGACCAACGACTTTATTAAGTAGAGTGATTGTTATGTTACAGACTGATGAATGTAGGTAATATTCATGTACAGACCTATAAACTGAAAAACAATTTTTTGATGAGCAAGCATGATTATTAAATGTTAATGTCTTAGCAATGGCTGATGTATAATGTTACTAAAGGACCAAAATATATTTGTCCCCTTACACGCTCATAAAATAAAGTAGTTTGTTGTACTTTTAGGGGTGACTGGGGCAGAAACCCTTAACGTCACCAATTTTCAAAGTAAATATATTTCTAAAGGTGCTAAAAACCAATCTGGTCAACACATGCTAAGAAATCAAACCATAAATGTCAATAAATTAAGTTATGTGTAATAGAACGGAATGACACAGGGAAAAATTACTAATCCGGATGTAATCCTACCACTACCACAGTCCCGGCTGATGGCCTATGAAAAGGTGTCTCATAAGAAACATTTCATGATGGGTCTGTCTCACGAGTCTTTCCACCTTATTGTGGTTGGCTTAGCAGGAAAGCAATCAGACCCGTAATTGATTCCCAAATAGCCAAGGTGCCACAGAGGTGCCACTGAGCAAAGTACCGCCCCCCACACACTGCTCCGCGGGCGCATGTCATGGCTGCCGACTGCCCACTAGGGGTGATGGGTTAAAAGCAGAGGACACATTTCACTGTGTGCACCGTGTGCTGTGCTGAGTTCAATACTTATTTCCCCTGCTATATGAACCTTTTATAACCTTAGGGGATATATTAGAGGTTTGTTTTTGGGGGTTACAGAAATGAACACCTTTCTGAGACTGTACATAAATTATTAGCATATTGATCAGCACATAGCTTCATAATGGATTCATAGCACAGTGGACACAGCACTGGTCTTCTTAACAACCCTCACTCAGATGTTTGGGACAGTGGTGGCCTAGCGATTAAGGAAATCCCAAACCTCCAAGGTGCCACTGAGGATCCCTTGATCAAGGTACCGTCCCCACACACTGCTCCCCGGGCGCCTTTCATTGCTGCCCACTGCTCACCAAGGGTGATGGTTAAATGCAGAGGACACATTTCATTCTGTTTCACCCTGTGCTGAGCTATGCTGTGTACCACAATGACAAAAACAATACATTTCACAACCCTTTATGAACGTATTTCACACTGACTTCTCACTCACCCCATCTCTCGCACATCTGCAGCACATTTAAGCAGCCATGAAATTGGCTTAGCATTTTTTTCCTACCTCGCAGACTCCTCTCCTGAATCCTATTTTCTGCTCTTCTCTTTTTAAAACAGCAGTGGCACAGCAGAATTATATATAAATGCACACTCATGCATGTCTGCATACAAACCCGCACGCATGGTCTCCTTATCTCCCAACCCACACAAGGACACAGTTTTACAACCAGCACATTCAGAGCATGAGATTCTCTGTTCCTAACAAACTAGGCGATGGCTAATGTGTTTAATGTCATTTGTCACATTGCATAAACACATTTGTTCCGATGCATTTTGGCAAAGGCTAACTGAGGTATGTTCTTTGAAAAATGAACATATTTCTTTGTCTTGCATGAATTCTTGAACAGCGACTGGAATGCAGTGTCTTGGGGACAACTACTTAATCGTTTTTGTAGCCAGTGCGGTCTGAGTAAACCACTTTGTAAGAAAGTGTCAGTGGAAGTGGCTCAGGTGGAGTTGTGTTACAGTCTTCCTGATGCCACAGCCACAACCTGCTTTCGCGTGGTTGCTTATCCATCTCTCCTGACTTTTAACCCAGTGCTGAATCAATTTTAAGACAGCAACCTGAATCGACAGAGGACCTACATGCAATATTTAATAGGCTTGAAATCACTTCTAGAGAAAGCTCAAGTCAGAGACATTCATAATTTCTAGGAACTTGTTCTTCATTTTCAGGCAACAAAAAACTGAACCCTCATCATGTGAATGTATTCTGACGTTTGGACTTCAGAGGTCAGGGTTTATTTTACACATCCTGAAAGCACATATACTTCCAAGAACCCTTTGGCATGTTGTTTTTATGATTCGATACATTTTTTATGAATCCTGGATTGCGCTGGTATAAAAAGGTCAGTCAAGGCAGTCCCTACCCTCCACCATCAGCAAAATCCAGGAATTTTTCAGGCACAGGCAGCATGGACCCTGGTGAATCTCACAATGTTACGCATCTCTGAATGACACATCCAGATGATAATGTCCTGGTCCTGAAATACTAACTTGTCCACACTGAGCCCAGCATATCTGGTCAGTGCTGAGGCCAGTGTGTACGCAATCGAGAGAAGACGTGGAGTTTTTGTGGTTTTGGAGTACATTGCTGCAACTGGCTGTTGATTGAGGTCAGTCCGCATTCTGGCAATTGTGACATATTACAAAAAGTTGTAAATAATATTTTCACCATACCGCCCAAAGTCATTGAAAAGCATGTTTGGAAGAAGCATGTAAGCTGATGTAATCAGTGCAGTTTGTGACAGGCTGTGTTTATCTGTGCACACACATGGGGCAGTGGTGGCCTAGCGGTTAAGGAAACGGCCCCATAATCAGAAGGTTGCAGTTTCGAATCCCGATCTGCCAAGGTGCCACTGAGCCACTGAGCAAAGCACCGTCCCCACACACTGCTCCCCGGGCACCTGTCATGGCCGTCCACTGCTCACTCAGGGTGATGGGTTAAATGCAGAGGACAAATTTCACTGTGTGCACCGTGTGCTGTGCTGCTGTGTATCACATGTGACAATCACTTCACTTTTTTTTTTTTTTTTATCTCTGGGGCATCAAAGGAATTTCATGCATTTGCTTCTAAAGGCTTGCTTTGTCACCAGGAGGACATTTTTTTCAGGTGGTTTATCTGCCTCCAAATAGCATCTGGACTTCCCCATTTCTTTTCTAATTATTTATAACTCTAATGCCATATTTCTCTCCAGTGAGTAAAGGCTGTTTTTTTTTTTATTTATCTCAAGTCTTCTGGCTTTACCTCATATGGTCCGACTTGCATGCATTAAATACACACTGCTGTTCAAATTTTTTACAGCATTTTTACAGCATTTATCAATGCAATAATGCAATACAATTTTCTAGAAGGACAGATAAAATGTTAGCTAATAACCAGGAAACAGTTATAGTACTAATCAGTGCAGACACAAAAACAGACCTATGATTCACCACGGTAGTGCAGTAGCCAGTATACAGTTATATCCCTAATGAGCAGACATGATGAAATGACAAGACACCAGAATGTGGGAATATTATTATTATATACAGTGGGGCAAAAAAGTATTTGGCAGCCACCACTTGTAAAAGTTGTCCCAGTTAAAAAGATGAGATAGGTCAAACAGACCACAGGAACAAAGGTTACACACTACTCCATCATGGATTATAATCCGGCAGTGATCGAAAGGTCCCCCTGCTTAAAACAGCACATGTCCAGGCCTGTCTAAAGTCAGATATACAGATTTTTAATACACATAATATAGTGAATAATCACAAATTAAATTGCAATCGCGATATTTTCTCAAATAAATCACAATTCAATTTTTTCTTAATGACAATGATTCCAAACACATACTTTTTTTTGCTGAATATGAACCACTGATATACTGCCAAATTTAAATAAATGTTGCTAAACTACAAAAAGCTTTTTTCAGCATCTTTGTATTCGTATGTGTGTTAGTGCTCAAGGGAAGGACAGGTTAATGTTGTCTCATATAGCCTGATCACACTGCGGCTCCAGGGCATTTGGCCACTACATCCACCCAGTATTTCCCTTGTTGTTCACTGTCCAGAGGCTGCAAGGTAGCTCAGAAACTGCTAATGACCCCACAGTGATGACTGTTGTTCTGCACCATGCCTTTCAACCTGCCATTGCCATTTTTCAAAAGTCTCTATTGCCTCCTTCAACCTGTGATGACTTGGAGTCCTCAGAGGCACACTGACAGATGACAGATCCTGGCGATTTTCATGTCACTTATTAATACACGCCTCGTTGATTGAATTTAGCCGGTCATCTCCCATTTCGTTACGCCTCTTTTCCAGGCTTCTAACGCCTGCTAATCACTGACAAATCATATCAGTCACGGCTTTCTGCTGTCCGAGCACTTTCATTTCCTTATGTCTCGTGCAGTGATTACTTGGAAGAGTTAAGTCTAAGCAATGATCTTCTGGGGGTAACAGTGAACAGTAACATATAGTGAGAGTCAAATGATGTGAGTAAAGATGGAGCCAAGAGGAACATTAAATCCATGTGATTCAAAGATATGAGAGTGATTTTTTACAAAAGTGGCTACTGAAAAAAAAAGTCATAATGCTTATTTATTCTTATTGACTCATTATAGACACTCATTATGCATCATGACAATTTATGCATTCTACATTTTTGCACCATGCCAAAAATACAATTGCTAAAAGATGCACAATGGTGCTAATTAAAACCAGCTTTGGTTTCATATTGAAAATTCATAATTTGCATGATCCTATGTTAAACACATTCCCCAAAAGGAAAAGAAGCAACCTTCAAACAGTTTAATTAGGAGGTGTGTTCTTGTGTGTTCTTGGATGCAACACACATTAAAAAAATCCTCTGGAAGCTTGGCCCTTGGCATACACTCATTATTCAGAATAAAATACTATATAAGCAGTTCTTAATTAAATATATAAATTTGCCAACCATGAGTGGGTTATAAACAGAACACCCCAAGAAGTTTCAATTCAACAAACTGTCCAACTCTGAGAGCCCACACTGCACCTGTGCATCTAGAAAATGTGCCCCAGAAACGATCATTTGAGAATCAGAACTGGGGATCTATTTTTGCCTTGCATTGTTTGGAACAACTTCCACTTGCTTGAGGTAAAAACCTGAGTGAGAGGGAGAAGGAGAGGAAAAAATAGGCCTTGAAGGCATGCTCTGAAGCCCTCCCTGTCAACATAATCAGCTATTTTTTGCACAGCAAGCACATAATGCTTGCAGTACAGAGCACCCCATCAATTCAGGGATTAGATACGGCAAAAAACAGCTTTTCCCATCAACTTTTCGGAGATGGGCCCTTTGAGTAAGAATGAAGTTGTTTGGAAACTTCCAGAAAAATGCAGAGGGGTGTGTTCATAGCCTGGATTATGGCCCAGTTTGGGTTTCTCAAGTTCTGGGCCTGAATTGCAAAGGTTTACAGGATGTAATGCCCCCTCTCACTTGTAGTCAGGGTCACGGCTGCCGGAGCTCATACCAGGACACCAGGTGCAGTACAGGGACTCTGACTCTCACCTACAGACAATAAATCCACAGGAGGAAACCTGCCACAGTTCCACATAAACAGGATTCGAGCAGAGTTCTCAGGATTTAGATAGATGTTTGAATGCATGATGTTTTGACTGCCACTATTTAATACGGAAGAATAAGGAAGTAGTGTGCCTGAGAACTGTCAATCATCAGGCCCCTCCCACTTTAAACATTAAACATAATTAATGATTTTATGCTAGATGACAGAAATAATTACATGGCATAAAAAGTTAGTTATTTCATCTTCTTCAAGCTCCAGCTGACAACCAAATGATTATTTCTACATTTATATATTTATGCAAAATCTGACGCCGCCTTCAGTTTTTCATAAATTATGCAGAACAGATGCTCTAGTACCAGGCCTATTATTAAGCAATTGTGCCACTTGTCCAAACACTCCAACAATGTGCTTTTTTTTTCAGACAATCAATCTGGGCCTCAGAAAAAAAGCTCTTTAAAACCACAACGACTCATTAAATTAGCATCCTGACAGCCGTGACGCTGATTCGGGCTCGTTTATACCCGAGGTGCGGCTCTCTGACTACTAATGATCCATAAAGAGTCTCGACCACATGGGACGCCTGCCAGGGCTCCTCGTTGATTTATGGAAGTAAGCGGAGGCAGGACAGGCGAAGGCGGAGCCCAGGTGAGCAGCGGGGTGCTCGGCTGCTTTCCTTACGATGCGTGCCGTCACCGGGCCTTTGTTGTCTGTACGGATGGCCGACTGTGTGAGAAAGGTGGGGGGTTTGCAGGCAAGCGAGCCGTAGAGGCTTACGTAACGCTGGCAGATGCGGCTCTGCCCTCTACCAGAGCTGAGCGGAGGGGGCATGGCTGGTGAGGATCAGTGGGAAACAGGCCTTTTTTCAGCAGGGTTGCTCAGTCGGAGCCCACGGACAGTTTTTAGACCAACTTGCTTTCAGTGCAGCCGTTTCTGTGTGATGTGAAGGGAGGGAGAGGTCAAAATACAGAGTGTCCCAGCCAATACACTGCAGTAATATGCCGTGTGATACAATGGATGGGAAAGGTCATTTGAAGGTCAGGACGCATGTTATGACCACCGTGTCCATGTGAATGCAGGATTACGATGCATGCCAGCTAGGCAGGATGCCCAGCGCAAAGAAAAATGAAATGATTTATTTCAATGTTTCTGTATGGCTCGATTGTGATTCAGCGTGTCTCCACTCCTCCATCCCAGAAGTCCCAGCTTGAATGTTGTCCTCAACATTACCAGGATAACGTTGCAGTTCAGAGTTCAGCTCTATTTGTTATGTGTGTGTTTCAGGCCACACTGTTCCCTTCCTCTGGCTCGTCAGCCTCAGCAGGATGGTGTGTTGCATGGCGGATGCCTTCCCCTACGCCTCCCGGCTCTAATTAAATTGCACTCAACTGACTGTGTTTCTTAATTAAAACGGCGAGGCAGAGAGCAGTGGTTTAACGCCAGATTCCGGCTTAAAAGTGCATCAGCTGTTCGGAGCGGGCGGGGTGCGAGAGACGCACCGCGAGGGGCTGCCGCAGCTCATCAGAATTAGTATGCAGGGGGACGCGCCGCACATCATCTGATTTGAGTGAAAGGGGTGGGTGAGGCCTCTGCAGGCCGACTTGGCTTTATTCTGAGGAGCACGTCAACCAAACGGGGTGTGAGATTGCTTTTGCAATTATCCCCACCTGCTCCCCTCCCGTCCTTCACGTTTACCCCCCTCGGCGCCATTACCCAACGTCCACTTCTTATTCAGGTCAACAGCTGTGGTTACAGCACTGGAATCAAAGGCTCCACTAACCTTTGTATTTCCTAACATGGCTCCGCAAAGCAGTTTTCAGATCATCTTCTATACAATATTTACAATCGGCTCACCAGTCAAGCCTTGCATCCCTCCATCTGACTCTGTACGTGCCTGGTTTTCCATTCTTCCATCAAATGACATTGACACAAATGATGGGGATAGTTGAGTGTTGGTAAATACCACTGGTACCACAGGAGACACAGCTTGTGCTGCAGCAACGACAAGAAATCCTCTCTATGGTGCACATTTCTAGACATGGCTGGACTGCCAAACTAAATTGCATCTGCTAAAGCAACTGGTAGCAGCGGCAACACTGTGCATGTGTGAAAGGTTAATGGACATTCAATGAGTTCACATCTACAGCAGAAATAACTTAGTTCTTCAGTGTTGACACTTGCTCCCATGCACAGGAGTCTGGGAAATCCATGTGTGGGTGCTTTGAGACTCTTCAAGAAGAAAAGAGAACGAAATGTAAATTATATGCGTTTAAACAAATGACTCAAAAAAGAAAATGAGAAAACAACAGTTGCGCATCATTCACAAGAATGGGGAAACAATTTTGTGCATGGGTTTTATTGTAAAAAGCACAGTGTTCTCAGATGACCTTGGCTGTATGGGAGCATCTGGCCACACACAGCCTCCCCACCTCCCACCTTACTCATTTACATTTATGGCATTTGTCTGATGCCCTTATTCAGAGCGACTTAGTAGTGACAGGGACAGTCACCCTGGAGACACTCAGGATTAAGTGTCTTGCTCAGGGACACAATGGTAGTAAGTGGGGTTTGAACCTGGGTCTGGTTCATAGGCTACTGTCACCCTACGAGACGAGGGTCACCAAACCTTCAACTACTTCTCCTCCAACTCAACCCTAAATCAACTTCACACCACACTCCAACTCAGATTACCTAAAAAAAAAAAAAGGGGGGGGGGGTCAAATTCGTCCAGAATGTGACTAAAGAAATCTATTGGTTCCAAGTGCATTAGTATTTTACACACTCATTTTTATAATTATAAAAGGACTACAGGAATGAAACCTAAACCAGAATCAAATAGAATCAAAAAAATGTAGTCCTGGTTGTGTTTTAATGCACTTTTCTGAACAGAATGCACCAACATGGATAATTAAGTATAATTTAATGGTGTAAATTTATAAGCACTGCATCAAAATATTAGATTTTTTTAATTTAACAATTAAAATAGTTTTAAAATTATTTTATTGAAATTTTACAATATTACTTATTCTTTCCTTAAAAGCAACTCCACAGGTTGCTGTGTCATAGACAGACACAGAGGAACACAGTTACAGACAGATTTGAGATCGGTCATTATTGTTAAGACATCAGATGACCGCTAATTCAAATAAAGTTACATTTTAAAATCTAGCCCAGTGTCAGAGGTCACAGTTTTACATATTACAAAATATTCAGCCTCTTTTTCGGTTTCACTAATATGCACCCTTTTTTAGTCTGGTATTGAATTCATATATTATATATTGTGAAACACCATCATTATTTATTGAACAAAAAAACAAAAAAATGCTTGTGCATGCACATTCACACCTCCTGTTACTGAGCCCACGGAGCTCCTGAGATAGAAGGAACCTGAAAGGAGTGTGAAATTCATGAGAGAGTGACAGACAGAGACACACACACACACACGTTACAAAAGCCAAAAGACTCCAGGACAAGCCATGCACAGCGGTGAAAGCGCTCCACAGCTCAGTGCTAATGGTGCTCCAGCAACACTCAACCATTTCCGAACAAACTCCCGGGCACCACAACAACCTATTGTGCCTATTTACAGAGTATCTCCACCTCCTCAAAAGCAACAAAGCATCATACAAGCAGCATTTTTTCTCCTGGGGTAGGATTCACAGGCCATTTTGTCTCGCTTTTCCTCATGAATCATCCTCATATGAAACCGCCAGCTTCTTATTGCCTCCTGCTATTGTGACGACTTCTAGATGCTGATAGGCAAACTGCAGAGAGATGCAGAGGAGAAATGGGTGCAACAGCTCACCACGCAGAAAGGCAAGAAGGGCAAATGTGCTGAAATCATTATCATTGACCTCATGGCCTGGTTGCCAGCTTGGTTCAGCATTTAGGAGTTAATTGGTACACACTATGCAAGACAGCAGAAATCCTCTGTTGGAGCCCTGCAGAATGGGAGAACGCTTGAAGGCAATAAAAGGAAAAAAAATAAGATGTACATAGAGACACATGATTTGACACAATGACTGTCAAATTGGGGTCATAGGTAAGGTGGGATCATGTAAAGGACATACCAGCACAAATGCATGTGTGGGTGTGTGGAACAAAATTCATAGTTTGTAATCAGGATGTGAAAAAAGTGGATTATCAGCAAATAGACAAAAACAGAAAACCCAAATGAAATAAAATGCAAAAAATAATGAAAACAAAATAAGCAATCATATAAATAATGATAATATATAAATAGAGAGATTTTTATACATTTAAATAATAATAACAGAAGTGTGTGAAAAACACTCCATCAGGGTTAGATCATAGATATTAATATTAATTGTATTTAATCTTATGTAATATATTATTGTTTGATATATTAATTTTCCTTATATATATATTATTATTATAATATATATTATTAAGATATATTATTTTTTACCCTTTGTCAATGTTACCAGACTAATGTTACCTGTACTGCAGCAAGCCACGAGGTGGCGACTGTAATACTTTCGCTTTCCTATTTCAGGGCTGCACGATTTGAGAAAAAAAACATCTTGCGATTAGTGAGTTCAATATTGCGAAATGCGACTACAATACCATCTTCCGCTTTGAATCAAAATATTCAGCCACACACGCTGCATCAGGAAAGCCACCATCATTGTGTTTATAAGCAGCAAATCATGCAGACAGGATAGTTACTATAGACCAGAAGTTCATGTTTGCTGACTGCTCATTTACTGCGCAATCTCGACTCAAGTGAGTCTTTGAGAGAATGACACAATATATTGTGGCTTCAGTCCAAGTACACATATAAATCATATCATTTTGCGTTCATGTATTCGCACAATCTGATATTGTGATTGCGCAGTGCTACCCTTCGTGAACCCAGGAGTGCACAGGGTGCCGTGACCAGCGGATTACTGACAGAATGAATTTCACTGGGCTGTTCCTGATTCAGTAATATCAGAGAAATTTTTAATCTAAAGAGAACTCCCAGGACAACACGTCTGCAGGCGAGTGCAGAATTTAGCGGTCTAGCTCCAAGGCCCTCCCCTTCTCTATTTCTGATTGGCTTATTGGGCCTATTGTTGGTGTGGTTAAGAGTGAAAGCTGCGCCTCTCAGATCTAGTGGTGTGTCTCTTTATTTATTTTGCTGAATGCGGTCAGCCCTGCCTCCATCCTTATTTTCATGCTTTCAATCATCCACGCATGCAGTCTTTGCAGTAATTCAGCGTTACTGTATTATTATTGCTGTTTACTGTGTTACTGCAGTATTATTGCACTTTACTGCAATAAACTGGATTTACCTTACTGAAACCCATATCCAGAAGCTGACAGATGTGTAACGTGGATTAACACGATCCAGATTATATAAAACCACTTCTTTCTCATCCCCGGATCATTTTCCTGGTTCCTCAAACCAGTCTTGTACAATTTTTGCAGTTTGGCCAGTTACATTATCCTGTTGAAACTGGGCACTGCCATCAGAGAACCCCATTTCCATAAAGAGTGTATGGTCAGCAACAATTTTGAGGTAGGTGGAATGTCAATTTCAATGTTTAGGTACGTGTCAATGTTAACATTAACATAAATGCATAACTTTATCCAAACTTTATCGGTCAACTTGTCTTCTTCCTGTAGTGCATTCTGGTGCCATGCCTTCCAGCTCTGATGCTTAGGTGCATGTTGCTAAAAAGATGAGATGCTGGTAGGTCCAGGTGCCATTGCAATGATATTAAATGATATTCGATTCACCTGCCAAAATGTAATGTCTTACTGGCGTGTATTTTATCCAGCGATAAATGAAAATCCAATTATCAGTGCATGCCTACTGCACACTGAATTGCATTTCCATCACTCATGCCTTCTTACCATCGACTTAAAATAACATCCAGTTAATTACATTCTTGTAACTACACGACCACTAGTTTGCCTTTTAGGAATGGGTTTCTCAACAATTACCTCCATTAATCCTTTAAACATGAAATATTTTGATAGCTATTTTCAACCTCTGAAATTCTACAACTGTCATATCATTTGAGGAAAGGTGCCACACAAACACTTCCTCCTTAAGCCTTACAACCCGGGATGGCTACCAATGCAGCTTCTACCAGCATGATCGTCACTGAGACAAGGCCCCTGCAACTGATTTAAGCAAACAGTGTGTGACCTCTGGCCCCTGAACACAGATGTCCGGGCTAATCCTAGAGCCCTCTCTCTCTATTTCTAATGCACCCATAACTCAGTCACAGTACGTTTTTTTTCTGGATGTGAAAATCACATCCAGAAAAGCAGACAGGATCATTAAGAGAGGAGACTCTTAGTTTTATTTAAATAAGGAGACAAAGACAGAACATGAGCACAGGATAAAGAGTGGAGAATTAGAGCCTGTTACATCTCCGGACCTGCGGGGGAGTGATGTGAATGCTGAGCCTGTACCATGGGTGAGGTGTAATGATGTCCTCAGATCAAAATGACAGGTGAGAGCCACAGATGGGACAACAGTCAACTCCTTATACCCTTATCTGTGTGAGACACTGGAACAAAGAAAGTATGCTTGAGTCAAAATATTCAGCAAGATGGGGCTTTCGGTACTTAGCAGCTTGAATTTCACCCCAGATGTGACCTTGTATGTTCTTTGTACAAGATAAGATGTTCTCTTGGACCAACCCTCAAAATCAGGTTACTCTGTTCACTGGCACAGGGCCTGAGTCTGTCAAAGAAGCATTAAGATGTTCAAAATGCCTCTATTCCTGATGACCCTCAAAGGTTTGATCTTAGTTGGTAGAGATAACCTTCAAAACACAATATCTGGAAAAAAACAATATTGAGACAATATTGAGAATTTCCAATCAAACTGGTGTCACTTTGCAGTAAGCCTCACACAGACTGCCTATGTGTTTCAACCACTCTTCTGGATTGTCCCCGTCTCTTGTGCGTTGTCGTCACAATGGCAAGGAAGGAGGTTGCATATGCACAAGGTTGCGAGACGAGGAAAACATCACCAAATAACGCCGAACAGAAACGAACAGTCCAGACACATGAAAACTATCAGGAAACATAACAACACAGGACTAACATAAAGCTCTAGAGCCGGAGTAGCCCCTTCTGGACCGGATCCTGACAGCGGTGCTGGTATGCAGTGGATAGTTCCTACCAGGCGTGGTCCACTAAAGACACTTTTCTTTAGATCATGTGAACAGAATGTGTCTATGTTTACAATAGTAAGACGTGTCAGTTTGTTCACAATCTGAGCACCACCACCTCAACTTTTTAAAGGATCTGCTGCTGGTGACAGATTCAGAAGTCTCGTGGAGTCCATGCTTTGACAGGTCAGAGCTAATTTGGTGTCTTGAACAGGACATACAGATTTAGGCAGGTGTTTTTTTTTTAAATCAGTCTTATCAGTAAGTGAAGTGATTGTCACATGTGATACAGCACAGCACACGGTGTACACAGTGAAATTTGTCCTCTGCATTTAACCCATCACCCATGGTGAGCAGTGGGCAGCCATGACCGGCGCCCGGGGAGCAGTGTGTGGGGACGGTGCTTTGCTCAGTGGCACCTCAGTGGCACCTTTGGTGGATTGGGATTCGAACCGGCAACCTTCTGATTACAGGGGCCGCTTCCTTAACCGCTAGGCCACCACTGGACATTTTATCATTGCTGTGAAACCCACGTCAGTACCTTAGACAGCTCCTGCTTATTTAAATCATGATCTGAGCACATGATTTAGGGGTTTTAAGAGGTTTGAAAGGCTACCTGTATAGGCTCTCTGTGACGTTCAAAGCCAGGACAACAACAAAATGTTGTCTTGTAAGTCACCCTTGAACAGAACCAGGCTTTTAACACTAGTCTAACGATTTGATCAATTACGATTGCCGATGCATCACGATGCACCCCAACTTGTCTACATTACGTTTTCATATACATCGGTGAGATATGGCCTCGTGCGCACGGACGTCTGAACCAGGCGGTTTTTCGGCCGTTCATGGCATCAGGTGAACGCGGACTGAACACCGACCGTTTTTCATGGGAGTAAATCAACGTTCAGCCCAGCGTTTGGTCGGCTGCACGTTCGGTTGGTGTCAAATTAACGATGCATGCAATGATTTCTAGATGCCAATTTCTGTCAAACGCCAATTGAGCGCAGTTACAAAGTGCAGCAAAAACGCGAATGATGTTCATTTAATACTCCTATCTGAAAACGCCGCTGTACTCAAATCAGGTAGCCAGCACTGACTAGTGCCACTACGTTTTTTACTAGAATCAATTGCAAGTATAATTTCAGGCACACCAACTGGACTACTGCAACAGCCGGTTCCTGCCTTGTCTGTAAATTAAATGTATACATGACATATCACAGTTTCACTTACAATATAATCCTCTAAAGTGGCTTAGGACATATTGGTGTATTAACGAGGAGTATTTGGCAGACTGTTATGGGTGTTTCATCTGCTAGTCCCAGAGCACCTAACATGGATGGAGTGTAACTTAGACCAAGGTTATTGTGTTCATTTAGCGCTTCCTACTCATCCCGATTTGTGGTTTTTCGGAGAACACAACTCCCACTGCCCCCTACACAGGCTGCTTGCAGCAGCCGCAAAAACAGGCCAAGGCCCGGTAGTTTCAGGGAGCGAGAGGCAAGGACCCTTGTGTCTAATGCATGAGCAAGGTTTTGACTTGATTGGAGAGGAGGGCATCAATGAGTGCCCGGTGGTGGTGTTCATGTGGGAGCACTGCACAGCATTACAAAGACTAAAAGGGACACTCGCTCTAAACCTACAGGCATGTCAAGATTCCCCCAGCATGTTCTTACAAACAATGCATGGATTTGCGCATCAGCATTAACCTGCTCTCCGAGCACAGAATTCTCAACAAGGGCCAGCAAAGGGCACCCAAATGTTATCCAGTGTTGTGAACAAAAGAAAAGGCTGAAAACCAAGCTGATGAGCAACATATGCAATCGAAACAAGCAACCCAGAGATGAAAATACTTTTAACCTGAACCTCACTTAAGTGAAAAGATTTTTTTTTCATTTAACCTGCATCACCTTAGTGAGCAGTGGGCAGCCATGAATGGCACCCGGGGAGCAGCGTGTGGGGGCAGTGCCTTGATCGATGGCACCTTCATGGTTTGGGATCTGAACCTGGAACTCATTGGTTACGAGTATGCATCCCGCCAGGCCGCCACTACCCCTGTCACCACTTGTAACATGCATACAAAACAAACTCTGTCAGAGTGAAAGAGTAGAGCTGTCAAAAGCTGTCAGCATGGATATGAAAAACTGAAAACTCGTGTCATAGTGGAAAAAAAAGGGCTGTCAAAATAGCTAATTGCATATTTGAGTGCACACAGTACCGTGTGAAACCACGTTTTGGGGTGCATCATCCGAATTAGACCTTAGACAGACATTTTTAAATATCTGAACAGTTCAGATTTCAGCATTAGACTTTATTTCCACTTTATTTACTTTCAGAGTATGCATGGGGCTTTATTGGTCCTAGATCACTATATGCATCAGAGCAAGCTTTAGTCCTAAGAACGAATTGTGATTATTTACATATTTATTAAATGTTTAACAAAGCAAACATTTTAATGGAATGATATAGTTACAAATAAAGTCAATTAAAAAAGTTTATTCTTCCAGGACTTTTCTGCAGACATGACATTTTCAGGGAAAAGTATTATGTTTATTAAGTCCTTGAAGATTCCGCTGCAGCTTCAAGTTTAAATTATTTATATTTGCTGCTGTCTCAGTCCGAGTTTTTTTCCAACTCTGTCACAGAAGCTACTTAATATTGTCAGCAGGTCTTTTTGTGGTTTTTAGGCCAGTCTGTTCTGGACAGATTCACACTTTTGTTAAATGTGGCCTTCAGTGTGCTTTCACTCTTGAAATTCAAAGAAATAACACAAATTTCTGATTGCATATTTTGCATACTTTTTATGACATACTGCCAAGCCGCACTTTGGCCTTGTAATCGCTGGCATGTTTGAGAACTGAAGGTTTCTGGGATTCTCAGAGAGGAGGAGACTTGCTAGTCTCATCCATACATGAAGATCGCAACTAACTAACGTTGCAAAAACGCCAAATGAATAGGCAGCAACAACAACGCACTGCATTTGTGTTCTAAAAGTCCCATTTTGCCAACGGGTACGTTGATGGGTAAAGGTGAAAGGTCACGCACGCACCTGACGCCAGCTGCATCCAGCCGCAGATCTTGTACACCGTGTGCGTGCTGCAGAAGAAGAAGAGCGCGAAGCAGCCGATGCAGGTGAGCACCAGCGTCATGGCGGTGCCCACGAAGAACGACGCGGCCTTGAAGGCGCCGGACGGGATGGCGCCGAACTCGGCGAAGCTGCCCTGGCAGGTGAGCTCCACGGACAGGCCGTTGCCGATGCAGTAGTAGAAGAGGCCGAAGTAGCCGGCCTGCGGGGTGTCCACGCCGTCGCCGATCCAGTAGGGCTGGCTGAAGCACACCACGCTGACGATGGCGAACAGCACGGTGAAGATGGCCCACAGCAGCCCGATGGCGCGGGAGTTCCGGATGTAGTTGGTCTGGTAGATTTTGGCCGCTTCTGAGGAAGGCAACATCGCTGCGGTGGACCCGGGTATCATATTATATAGTTTCAGAAAAACTCTCTCAGGGGAATTTCCGTTCCCCAAAAGTTCAGCGCTTCTTCCGAGTGTCGATAATATCGACAGGTATCGATATTAAAACTTAAACCACACCGAATACCGTACACGGTCTGAAGGAAAATCGCACTTTGTTTAGCATTTTACATACATTTTTTTTTTTTAGTTTAAGCGCCGGGAAAAATGGTGGCGATGTTAGCATTAGGCTAGAAAACAGTGAAGCGCTGGTTATATATAGCAGCTGTGTCTGATACGTATCTACATCAAATAAAATAATAATTCTGATATTTGGAAAGAAAAGCAACTCCCCGGTTTTATCCGCGGACTCGCCGCCGTCCCTACGCCTCCCGAATCCAGAGAAGACGCGAGCCGAACCGCCGAGCGCCGCGCCGGCTCTCCTCCCCGTGGAACACCGCGACAGGCGAGCCTCCGGCGGCCGAACGTGGCAGCATGCCCTTCAGGTTTCTCCCCAGTCACGGAGCATCGTCGTCGGTAGCGCGGAGGAGGAGGAGGAGGAGGAGGAGGACGGCGGTCGGGGCTGTGGGTGTGTCGGCGCCGCTGACGACGTTGTCTCCACCTGTTCCCGTGACGGTCCTGCTGGCTGCTGCTGCTGATGCCGCCGCCGACGACCCCGTTCCGGGATGTACGGGTACCCGTTTGGCCGCCAGACACGGAAAGATAACAAAACGAGAATTCTTGTGAATCGAGGCACTAAATGTGTTTTAGGCTACACGTCACCGTGGTCCTTTTCAGGACTGGCGGAATCATGACAGCGACACCGAACAACCAGCATTTCTCCAGCCGCGTGATGAGTCGTCCCCTGCGTCACTTTTTATTCTGAGAACCATCTTGATAAACGTAGCGCAGTGTCGAGGTGACAGTAATTACAGCTGAATCAAAATGACTCCTACATCATGCACAGAAATGGTGCACGGCTTCATTTTAAACCGAAATGTCGTTATTTTCCTAAAAATACCCATTCCGTGGATTTTTCCCGTTTCACACTGATACTGGGTGTCAGTAATGTGACTAAAACTGTTACCATACACATCCTAATATTTTCAGTCCGCAGTGGTGTATTGTGAATTTATTAAATCAATACTTGTAGCTCTTTTGCTATATGATAGATATTCAAACACTATCACTTTGCAAAAGAACCTTAAACAAAGGACTTTCTTTTCGAAAAGTGAAGCTGGTTCCCATCTCTGATGTTGAAGTTGTACTGATGTCAGATTCTATAATACTACAGTGGATACAGTGTGTACAATGATATACATAAAAGTGTACACTAAGGTAGTTTAAGGACTTATGCAGCAATCTTATGTGCTTTTGTGTATTCGTTGTATTTTCTTCAGACTTTTCAATTCAATTGTACAGTTTGTAAGTCAAAAGTTTTGAAATTACATTTTTTGTAACATGTCACAAAAACATGCACACTTTTTGTATCTACTGTACACATGGACAACATTTCCCAAAAGCGCCTTAAAGCGCCTTAATCCTGACTAGTTCATAAAGTTCCTCTTATAAATCATCTTAGATTTACTTCTAAAAGCATGGGACCTTAAGAGTTAAAAAAAATGCTCATAGATTTATGGGTGTTCAAGAATAACTGGATAAAACTGGAGCATAAATGTAGGAAAGTAATCACACACCACAAACATATAGAAAATGTATCCATTAATAGCAAATAATAAGTTGGTATATCAGTATGTTGAGAAACTTTATTGAAACAATGAAATTATGTCATACATCAGACTTCCAATGCCTTGGTTTCTCTCCCACTGCATACTGCAAAGAACATTTGATATGGATTGAGCAAGCAACACACATGTATATGTATAAATAAATATGACTGTACTCATCAGTATATACAGTCCCAAAAGATGAAGGTACAGATATAAATACATATATCTACTTGAATGCAGAGAGATGAGGCTTTTTGGTCTTTTAGAGGGGAGAGACAGCTGTTGGAAAAAGCTGTTTTTGACCCTTCTGGTCCTGGACTGCAAGACATGAAGCGCCTCCTAGTGGGCAGGAGGACAAACATTTTATGGTCTTTAGCAATGCAGACATTGCCTTCTGCAAGTGAAAACAGATAGGGTTTTGAGATAATACACACACAGAAAAAATAACAAACTCTAAAATCTTCCCAATTAAAATTGAGGTAACAATTTGCACATTTAATTAATCTTCAATATATTTTTTTAGTAAATAATATCTTGCCTTTATAGTTAATAAATGTTTAAAATAGGGTAAAATGTTATCTAACACTTATCTGCATATTATTAGAAAATATTACTTTATTTAAAAAGTTAAGAAGAAAAAAAAAAAAAGGGGGGGGGGGGTAGTAGCCAATGGATGCTCCACAGGATGCTCCGTTTCTGTGTGTGTAGTTTTTTTATGGGAGGGGTAGGAAATTCTCTGGGCAGTCAAAGTGACTGCCAAGTGACTTTCCCCTTATGACATTATAAGGGAACAAATTCCATATCCGGTCGTGTGAGCTGTCACTCTCTGAGCAGTGATGCAGAATGGCCAAAGCACACTTCATACATATTGCCATTTCTAGCCACTGCAGGACCATAGACAGGGACCATAGACAGATTAATATTAAACATTCTCACAAAGTGAAAATTTCATAATAGGGGACCATTAAACTTACTTAAAGTAACATTTAATTAAAACAAATCAGTTTTAAAAGAGAGCTGTTCCCAGGTGTCAGCCACACTCACTCCTCCACCACAGCCTGCAGCGGAGAAGCAAACAGTCCCCAATCCCCACTCCAGGGGGGCTCAGCAGCGAAGAGTCCTCAAGTAGGCAAGAGTGATCAGCTGGGAGGGGCAGGAAGAGGACCTGCTTGACCCAACGGACGCAAGATACTGACAATAGGGGTGTGCAGCGTCAGGGGCTGACGGAACAGCCCTGCAGGTGGGTCAACGGGAGATGGGTAGTGACGCTGGAAGCATCAAAGGGGATCTGCATGTGCCCAGAAGGATCAGCCTTGTTTTAGGACCAGCAGCGCAAGCAGTGTCGGAGGCTGCTACCGCACATCAGATTGGCGACCTTGAGGGAGGTACTGTGATGGCCGGGGCCATGGGGCTGTCACAGCAGGTGCCCATACACCTGATTATGGAGTCCTGATGGAGTCCACCCAAGCTGATACCAATTAGGCTTAATGGATCAGGACTCCATCAAACCCGAGAAGCAGCACCCAGACGTTGCTGCCACATTGACATGGACCCTGAACCTTGTTTCAGTTGTTCTTTTTCTGTTTTTTGGTGCCAGTTTTATGTTCAATAAATCGCTTTTTAATTCTTAATATTCCTCGCTTCTGTGCATTTTCCCCTCAGCCCTCAGGGGTGGCAATAACAATCTAACTGTATAAACAGTATGTTGAACTCATCATAATGAGATCATGCTGGTTACAATTTTAATCTGTGGGGCACTATATTAACTTTTATTAACTTATTGTTTCTAGAACAGTAGAAAATCTGCCCAGTTACATTGTACCATCATTGGATGAATGTTTGTCCACCCTGGAAAAGAAGGATTCATTTGTGGGCTGCATTTGAAGGAGCTTTGAATTTGGACAACTTTGACAAATAGGTTGTAACAAAATCTACCTTCATGTCTGCCCATGTCTGTTTCAACAAAGCATTACTTTAAGGGTGTGAACTTATGCAGCCATCTTATGTGCTTTTGTGTATTCATTGTATTTTCATCTGATTTTTCAATTAAATTGTACAGTTTGTAAATCTCAAGTTTTGATATTACATGGCTCCTTCAAATGCATCCCACAAATAAATCCTTCTTTTCCCAGGTGGACAAACATTCCTCTAATGATGGTACAACCCATAGTTCATTAGGCAAATTTTCTTCTGAATATGGCTCTTACCACATAGGGAGACAGACAGAGAGAGTCAAGCACCAGTCTTAAGTCCCAAGATGGACTTCACCCACTGCAAGGGAGGTTACAGAGCAAAAGAGCAAGATAAGGGTTTGACACTATGTTCAGAGCATAAAGCACTAAGAACTTTCCATTTGCTCCCCAGGCGCCTGTCATGGCTGCCCACTGCTCACTCAGGGTGATGGGTTAAATGCAGAGGACAAATTCTCTCCAGTGTGCACAGTGTGCTGTGCTACTGTGTATCACAAGTGACAATCACTTAGCTTTAAAGAGTAAGAGAAGAATGCAGCATGACATGCGTGTGAGCCAGGGAATTGGAGATCCTGCCAAAGAATGTGGACAGAAGTGTACCACGAACGAAGACATTGTCTTATGACATAGCAGGTGCTGGTGCATCCAAGTGCAAACGTGAAAGCATTGCTTTCAGTGTGGTCTCTACAGACCCCACCACTAAGCCTGACTGAGCCTAAAGCACATTACTACCCAATTCCTGAACCACAGCATCAGGTGGAGCTTCGCTCTGCACAGGCGCAAGAGATGGTTCACGAGCAAGGAAGCTGTCATAGGCAACCACTGAAAACACCTCTGACTCCTGAGAATGTTGTCTGGGTGAAAATTTGTGGTTTGAGGTTTGTGAAAGTTGTGGGTCCACAGAATTTTGTTTGGGCCTCCACGATGGGGTTAGATTTAAGAGGGAGGGGTAAAAGATGTTCCACAGTAGGAGGAAGGTGCTCCAATTTTTGTTCAAAGTCTAATGGTTTAGATTTTTTATCTTTCTTCACTTGAGTTGGTGACAGCTTACATTTGCACTGCAAATGTCTGGAGAGCATGAAAAACCAACTGGCACGCACTCCTGGTCGGCCAGTCGTGCCTACAGGACAGAAAGCGGCATGATCGTGCACCTCTCGCAGATGTTTTACACCAAGGCAATCTGTGCAGGTTGCAGGACCATCTATAGTCTCCATCAGATTAGGGCATGTAGAGCACCGAGCTAAATTTGCTTTTGTTTAGTTTTTTTTAATATTTTTTTTCAGACATGGTAATAAACTCTCTGGCAACCAGACAGTTTGTGACCAAGATGTAAACCAGCTAATCCGACTGAGAAAATACAGTCGAAGATCCATGGTACTCGCAGAGCTCAGCAAAATTGGTGGTTAGTAGCGAACAGGGTAACAAACTCACTTATGAACCAGAAGACACAGGTTCAAATCCCACTTACTACCATTATGTCCCTGAACAAGAAACGTCCAGGGGGACTGTCCCTGTAACTACTGATTAAGTCGCTCTGGATAAGGGACGTCTGATAATTGTAATTTACATTGTAAATGTAACTGAAAATAATCCAGAGGAAGCGAGAATGAAGAAGAGACCAGAATGACATACGCCTGGTGCTAATGTACCTTGGCACATATCATAGTCACCTGGAGACAATATTTAAATTAAATTCTTGAAGAAGTGCATATGCAAGCATATTTCCACTAGTGCTTTCAGCACCGCCTTGGCAGTCTGGAGGGAAGGAAATAGAACTGGTAATCACATGGGGTGTATTGCTGGAATCCAGACAAGAAGACAAGGGGATTTGCTCCGAACAAAGGCACAAAACTTTACAGAAGACAGTGGAATACATGGTCAAGCTTTCAATGACCCGACCAGGACTAAACACAAGGCAGCAATATAAATACACATATCAACAGGCTCAAACGTTCAGGTAATTAGGGTGAACACATGGACTTCGGCATTTCTGTGAATTGTCCTTTTTCGATCACAGGTGTGTTGGTCTTTAGTACAGGGACTTTACAACATTCAGAGCTTTTTTAACCAGAATGTCCCAGTTGGCTGTAAGATTGAACAAATCATTTTTTTCTGGTCTGGATAGATGTATTGTGTGTTTAATCCATTCATAGGTTACTGTGATGTTAAAGCCACAATTAAAATAACAATTATAATAATACATTTATTTCTAAGGCACATTTTCAAAAACAGAAAGCTGTCCAAAGTGCTGTACATCTAGAAATAATACACTAAATAAAAACAAAAGGATAAAATTAACATTGAGAATGAAACAAGAAATAAAGATAGATAGATAGACAGACAGATAAATAAATAAATAAATAAATAAATAAAGAGCTGGGCGTGGAGTTCCGAGGTGTCCCGCAGAGCAACAAGGACCAAACACGGGCGGGCCAAACAGACGTTTGGATACTGAGTCTTCTGAACAGATGTACTAATCTATATTTTTGCTGTATTATGTTGTTTTTTGGTACCTGCATCACTGTCTAGTGGAGGGCACATCACTGGAATGGAGAAGGCACCCAACGAAAAGTGGTCCATATGGGTGCCAATGGAGCAGTCTGTTTATTTGTACTGGCTTGTCTTGTCAGATGTGTCCTTTTGATTAAATCATCAATTTCTGGGGGGAGGACTGTTCCTTGAGCTGAACACTCTTATGTAACAAGTTTAGGTAGACCTCAAATTCATCTACTTATGTATGTTAAATACAATTTATGGATTTTTTATTCCTATTTGCCCTCCTTGCTTATGGTTTTGTCTCCCAGTTACAAACAACAACAGATGTCCTATGTCAAATCCTCATACTCTGTAAATCCACAATAAACCATAGCTCTGCCCCAGGTCACTGAAGCCACCCTACTCATTCTTCATTTCTGCTGCTTGATAGGACCACTGGTTATCCAGCACTTCTTTAAAAAGGTCAGTGTCAGCACAAACGTCAGCCATGATGCCTTCATTTGCAGTATCTGTATAAATAAATGGCTGATGCATTGGCTTGCTTTACTCTCCCCTTCCGCGGCAATTCCTTAACTGTACACCAGATGACAGTACAGGCTCATGTGACAGGATGCCGTCTGATTCCAGAGACATGGCAGAATTCTTGTTCAAGGACACAAAGCCTCTTGACGTCATGTGAAGCTGAAGCAGATTAGCCAAGAGATTTTGGATTATCATCATCTGATTGAAAGTCACCATATTTTAAAAAACATACCCAATCTTGAGTCACACCTGCAGCCTGCCATGCTACTTATGAACACTGCCACTGCACCTCATTCAGCACATAAGGTACCACTACAGAACGAAAGTATCGAAAATTATACACAATTGTTTGACAACCATAATGGGTCTTTACATATATACTCAATTAACCTTTGTGCTTTTGTAGTTTTGCCAATTTTTCACTTGTGAGACTAATAAAGAATTATCTTATCTTATCCTAGTATTACCAGTGTTCTGTTCAGAGAAGAGTTGCAGCTGGGCAATAATAGCAGCCATATGTCATCATTATTCGTCACATCATATTTCAGCCTTAACTGCCAGACTGTACTCACATTTGTTGCACATGATATAAAAACTGCTTGATAAAAAGTGACGATGCCATCATGAGCAGAATGCTGGCATTGAAATTCAGAAAACAAATCTGAGAAAAAAATGCAGAGACAATCTGCTGTCTTTTTCGGCTGTTTCGCCAGCGCCTGCAAATAATAAGGATCATTTTTATGTTAAAATAAATGTATTTGCATTTGTTTTTACTTTACCTTCACTTGGGCTTCATGATTGGAGAAGGGTCATAATGCGATACTGATGTAGATATCAAAACACAAGTACATCAAAAAGCCAACAGTAGGTGGGCCATCCAGTCTCGGATATTAACTGATTTTAAGAATAAATCATAATTGTCCGCGCTATATATATATATATATATATAGCGGACAATTATGATTTATTCTTAAAATATATATAAAACCAGTGTGTGTGTGTGTGTGTGTGTATATATATATATATATATATAAATCTAGAATCTAGAATGCCCACCTCTAGCGATATGTGTGTGTATGTATGTGTGTGTGTATCTAATATATATATATATATATATATATATATATATATATATATATATATATATATATATATATATATATTAGAGGTGGGCATTCTAGATTAATCTACATTAGTCTACATTAATCTAGATTAATCTAGATTAAAATGGCTCGTTTGAATTCTGCCGAAGGCATTCAGAATATGTGTGCTACCCAAATAATGACTAAAAGTAAGTCTTTAAGAACGGGTTTCTCAAGTCAGGTGGTGCATTAGACCAGGGGCTCATCTCCTGTTTCCAAAATGCATCACAAACTGCTTGAGAAAGCTGTTCTACTATGATAATTGGTGATAAAAATAAATTATGTTCAATAAGATGTACTTGTGTTTACCAACTGTTTATTCAGTTAAATAGCTGCATCCATGTTACCACGTCACGTTTGATGTGGTAATTTAACAGTTCGAAGACTCGTTCTCGCCCCCTACAGTGCAATTTGGCTAGGTATACATCCGCGCTAAAATATCAAGGTGAAAGTCATCATAGTGTAGCGGTTCTTCTTCTGCGTTGTGTAACTTTTTGATTTCGTTTCTTGAACCACAAATGATGAGCTGACACCCAAGAGATTTTCTGTGCAAAGTGTATTCTGTACAAAAAGCAAGAGCGCTTCAGAACATCGCGTCACACATCGCGTCTATATATATATATATATATATATACACACACACACACACACACAGCGCTCTACCAGATATTTTGATTTGAGGTATGGTACATCTTATTCTTTTGCACAAAATACATTTTGTGCCACCAGATGGATTATATAATTGTCTAAGTCATCTATATGTTGGCAACAGAATGAAAATTTTGTTTACGTAATTGTCACTGGCCGAGTTCGGGGACGCATTCGCAGGCATGCTTGGAGCGGGTGGAGTAGTCGTCGTACTGGGAGAGGAGGACCGGAGGCGCTTGGCCGGTGATAGTGCGGCCGGAGGTGAGCTGGAACGGGAGCAGGGCCGTGGACGCACCGCAGCACGGAGGGAACTCTGTCTCCGTGGGGGGTAACGGGGAAGGAGGCGAAGGACGGAGGCTGGACGGGAGGGCGTCTGGGATGGCAGGAAGGTGGGATAACAGGGGAGATCGTCTTAGCAAAAGGGGGCAGGCAAACTCAAGGTCAATGGCGGGCGAAGGTCGTGGTCACAATGGGGAATCCGTTTAGCGATCGTCGTCACAAGAGGGGCAGGCAAAGTTCTAGGTTGGGGACAGGCAAAGGTCGTGGTCATGGATCTCTCGAGCGTGGGGAAATAGGGCTGGAGCCTCTGGAAATAAATTCATCAAAGAGCTGGCAGTGTCTCCTCAGTGTCATCTAGCTTTTATACTTGGCGCTGCCCGCTCTCACTTCCGTTTCCGGGTTGCCGTCTCCCCGGCTGGTCTGGCGCTCTCTGGTGGGCTGGAGGTGTATTGGCCGTGACAGTAATGCATTCTGTGACCATGCTGGCTCAGATACAATCGTGTCAGACGACATACGTCCCTATGCTGACCCATGTCCATCACCAAAAAGCCCCTACTAGCATGACTTTACTGTGACTTCTGACTACTGGAAAAACAAGTGTACGATATTTTCACACATGGAGTCAGTTGAATGTAATCCTTGGTGTGCTGCATGGCTATTCACTTGTTAAAAGCGAGCATTAGGCAGATCCTAATGTTTATGCAGTGTTTATGAGAGAGCTGTGCAAACGTTAATCACATATAACTTGACTATGCACACCAAGTAAATCTTCACTCCACAAATGCCCCCCAACAACACCAGCAAACACACAAGCTCAATTGTACTGCATGAGAAGTTATTAATAGTGTGTGCATTGATACTGATTTATCCCATATGAATCATAATTAAAATCAAGTGAATGTAAAACTTTTGACACTTAAGTACGATTGTTGTCGAATAGTTTTGTACATTTACTCAAGTGGAAGTATGAAATGAGGAATATGTTTAAATATTTTTATTGACTCTGCGTAACTGCATGTTTTGAGTACTTTTCCTGTAAAATAAAACATATACAAAATAAATATGTCCATATACAATGTAATGCCTCATGTTGTAGCTGAGAATCTAGGCCAGAAATACATTTACATTTACATTTACGGCATTTATCAGACGCTCTTATCCAGAGCGACTTACAATCATTAGTTACAGGGACAGTCCCCCTGGAGCAACTTAGGGTTAAGTGTCTTGCTCAGGGAGACAATGGTATTAAGTGGGGTTTGAACCTGTGACACTGTAGTTTTCTGGTTCATAGGCAAGTGTGTTACCCACTAGGCTACTACCACCCCTGGAAATAGAGGGAGAGATGCAGACAAAAATCTGTTGGAGGATGAGAAAGATGTTCTTGCTGTTTTCGGGTGCTGCTTGTGTGTAGTTGTGTTGACAGAAGCCTGCCTGAGATGAAAAATACCCACCCAGCCAATTAACATCCAGACCCAGCTCTTGGCCGGGAAAGCAGTCCTGTTTCGAGTTTGATGTCTGTGTTTTGTGTGTGTGTGTGTGTGTGTGTGTTTCAGGGAAAGGCAAAGCCAGAAAGAGAATGCCTGGGTTTAGAGAGATAAGGGGAGGCCATGTGGAGGTTGTTGTGTGTTCTTTGCCCCAAAGAGGAAGTGGCTGTGTTGTTACTGTGTGATTTGGTGCTGCACAGTCCTTTTTTTGAATGTCAGCTCTCAGTGGTGCCACTCTCTATCCTCTGTTTCCTCTGCACCCCCTGGCCGTCCCCATAGCATTATGCTATAATTCCAAGAGAGATTTGTTTGCCAACTGACTGCTATCACGAAATGCGAGAACTTGTGCTTAAATTAATTTACAGAGAAAAGGATCATTAAACATGTACAGATTTGCTACAGATTGGTAGTGCATATATATGCAGACCAGGCACGGTTCATAGATTGGGCCCACTGTCGGCATCCCACACTGGTCCATATCTAACCACAACCTGCAAATCTGACCAGACATGTCAAATACCTGGTAAGTTTTTACATAAAAACTAAGCAGTGTGTGGGGATGGTACACTGCTCAGTGGCACGTTGTTGGCTAGGGATTCGAACCGGCAACCTTCTGATTACGGGTCAGGCCTCCTTGTCATTTTTTTCAGCTGTGCAATACATGATAAAAAGACTTCCTGTTTGGCCATTAATTGTCTGGTCGTGACCCCGTTCTGTCTCTGCTGCGTTTTTTGCTAGAAATCTACTTCTCCGTCCAAGTGTGTGTATGTTAGGTCTGCTACATTCCCCTCCCTGTTCAGTGAGTGTGTATTCAGTGTTTGTTTACCACCTCATTTCTCTGGGCATCATTTGATTGTTCCCCCATTTGTGTTCAAGTGAATGCAAGTCCATCTTTCCCAGTTCCCATCTCCAATTCTCCTAAAGTGCTCCCCCTTACTCGTTGTAAGTCCTTTGCTTTACTCGTCCCCAGTGAGTGTAGTGTTGTATTTTGTGTTCTATGTTTTGCTTTCTGTATTATTGTGAGCTTATGTGTAATGTATACATTCTTCTTTGAGAAGTGGCTTGATCCAGGAGGAGGGCCTACAGATGGAGGTAGACTGTAGGATCATGGAAGGATCATGGAGAGGAGTGAAAGATGCTGCCAGCACATCAACAACAGTCAAAGCTCAGTAGGGGTACAGGACTAGGTTGCGTGTAGCCTGCCCTGGAGTAGATATGTTTTGGTCGGTTTTTGCATTTTGTCATGTTTGTGTTATTTTTGACATACCTTTTTGGTCCCTCATACGACTCCAGCCTTGGGCCTCTTCCTGACTCTTTTTGAGCATTCCATTGGTCTGTGTGGATGAATGCTGGCTTGTTCAATGTATCAGACTGTGGAATCGCAAGACAGTCACGAAATACGAGGTGACGAAACACAGAAAGCAGTGGCACGCGTCCCTTTTTTGACCAACAGAAGCCTTGCCGAATGGTCAGAAAGAGAGGGAAGACATTTATGGTGGGACGGAACCTTATGGTCCATGTAAATCGTGGTTTTTAGAGGTGTGACGACCCCCTATGCCCCTTCAGATCCTGGACTGTTAGTGCATTCATTCTCTAGGGGGGGGTAAGACACTCTTGTCTTGGTTGGTGCAGACACCTTGAGCAGGCACTCCCCTCTTTTCCCACTCATTCATTTCTTTTGTCTTGTTGTCTTGCGTAGCTAACACTATTATAATTAGTTTTTGCTTATATTTTCTCTAGACTTTCTATGTTTTTTCTTCCCTTGTTTTGAAGTTTTCAATAAAATATTGTTTGCTATTTGTCTGTTGCTATTCTCCTTTTACATGTTACCTTTAGGTCACGTCATTCGCAAACACAGTGTTGGCTTTCATTGCTACGCTATCAGCAATGCTGGACGAGAGGCAGCAGTTGAACAGAATTGTCACAACCATGGTGGCATGACGAGGCAGGTGAACGGAGACGATGACAAAACTGGACAAGGAAAAAGGACGCAATCGCACAACGTCATGAAACCAGGGTTTAATGGGTGAAGAACTGTACAGGGGAGACATCTGAGACATTGGTGAACATGTAACATATCAAAGACCTGATGGCAAACAGAAACGAACAGGGCAGCTTTATAACATTCGACACAGGTGAAAAACGATTAGGGAACATTACACATGACTAACGTGAAACCCCTTTTGTACTGGATCATGACAGTACCCCCCCTCTTAGGCACGACCCCTGGCGGGCCAGGCAAAGCAGTCCACGAAGTAGGGAAGTCCATACACTGAGTCTTAATGATTCAAGTAGACGATTAGATGAGATCCCGGACCGTAGTAACCACTTTCGGACTGGATCATGACAAGAATAGAGAATTGGCCATTAGACATTATACTGTGGATGCTCACCAACTTTCTTCTGTTAAACCCTGATAAGACAGAAGCTCTTGTACTTGGGTCTCAAACAAATAAGCTGGCTGACTACATCATAACTCTGGAAAGCCTTTCTATCTCACCAAGTACAGAAGTATAGCATCTAGGTGTCCTCATTGATGCAGGTCTCACATTCAATTTGCATGTAGATAATATCACTAGGATTCTTTCACCTTAGAAATATTGCAAAAATAAAAAACATCATCTCAATGCAGAAAAGTTGGTCCATACATTTATTATATCAAGGTTAGATTACTGCAACACATTACTGTCTGGATGCTCAAGTAGGTGCATGAGTAAACTCCAGCTAGTATTGAATGCTGCAGTCAGAGTTCTAACTAGAACTAGGAAATTTGACCACATCACCCCAGTCTGACAATCACTGCACTGGCTACCATCAAAATTAGAATTGACTACAAAATTCTACCTTTGACCTATAAAGCTCTAAAAAATCTTGCGCCACCATACCTGAGTGAACTCTGAGTTATGACCTGCCACGCCCCCTACGATCAACGGGTCACTACTGGTCCCCAAAGTACAGAAGGTCACATCTGGGAGCAGATCATTCTCATATAGAGCTCCGCAGTTGTGGAACAACTTGCCGGTCGTCTGTTCGGGACTTAGATACAGTCTCAGTGTTTAAATCTAAACTGAAAACACATCTGTTTTCTCTGGCCTTCTGTTAAAGGCCCAGACACAGTGTCAATTATTAAGTCCACTCTATCACACAGTCACCCTGTTAAGCACAGACAGTGTTAAATTCACCCTAGTTAGGCTGTCCTAGTTAGGGTACCGGGCCACTGTAGCACCAATATACCACTATTACCACATATTTCACTATCGGTCGTACAGTCTGCCCCTGCTTCTGTTTGTTCTCTCTGAGATACTGAATCAAGCACACAGCCTACTGGCAGACCCCAGTGAAGAGACCAGCAGATAAATCCTGGTTCCTGGCAACTGCTAAACAACGACTTAGAATGAAATGAACCAGGTCACCACACCCACCACCACCCTAACTACTAAAGCTTCAGGGATTTTCAAATGGACAGTAGCATCATAATGGACACGTAATGTACACCATAACACTGGACTACACTTTGGACTTCTCCACCTCTACAACTATAGGTCTTTTTCTCTTATTGGACAAATCATCACCAGCCCTGCACTGACACCACTTGCAGGCTCACTCTACCCTGGAAGGGGGGCCCTCTCTGTATCACTCCTTCCCAACGTTCCTTCTGTTCTTTTTTCTCTCTCCTAGAGTTTTTTGTGTGGAGCTTTTCTTTGTGCACAGAACATTCAAGTGTGGGGTTGTCAACTGTGGGGCCTGTCAAAGCCCACTGAGACATACTGTATGTGATTTTGGGCTGTATAAAAAATAAATGTTGTTGTTGTTGTCTTATATGCAATTATATTGTAATTAGGGCATTATGGCAAAAATACCGATCACTATATAGTTTAGATGTTTTGATTGATTTTTCTTAAATTTTCTTCTGATATTGCCAAACTGAAACCAAAGACACCAGAGATAATAAAGTTTATTTACATATGAAATCAGGGTTTTTACTCCCCTCCTTGACTTCATTTTCAGCCATTTTGCCCTTTGCCTGCTTTACATTAGTGGTTCCCAAACTTTTTCTGCAGGGCCCCCCTTTTTGATAGATTGTGCTCCCCAACCCCCAATTTCCATCAAATTTTGAAATTTTATCATCCTTTGCATTTCAAACACTCTTACAATACCGAAAGAAAATCAATGTATTAAGATATGAAAAGTGAATGTGAATTTTCAATGTGAAAAGCTTCTCTTGGTTCAGGAAAGACACCATGTTGGGCTGCTGGCTTCCATTGCCACTGTTTATTTTAATAAATGCAATAAAACACTTTCAAGCCCCCAGGTTTACTTTAGTTATTGTATTATTTTGCTCTAAGAAAGCATTCTGGGTGACCTTTTTGTTTTTATTGAATTTCATTCTTACCCGAATTTTATTTTGTCATTTTGAATTTAAGAGCAATGAACATGTATTGGAATGTTAATGTTTTTTTATTTAGATATGTAAATTAGAATGTACAAATGGCTATATTAGTCAATTATTTTGGAAAAACAAATGGTTAGATTAAACAATGCATCCCAAAAATAATCGCTAGATTAATCGTTTGAAAAAATATATGATTTTGCCCAGCCCTGGTTGTAATGCAAATGTCTTCAATTACTCTGACTAGTCTGTAAGGCAGGATCTTCTGAGCCTGTGCTTAATCATGTGTTAACTTTAACTCCAAATTCTGTCCTCCCCGTGACTATCAAGGACAGTCACCAGGAGGCCGAAAGGTCAACAGAGAGTCTTGGGGGGGATGGAAGATGGCTGCGTTCCTGCATACCTGTAATCAGGAGTTCTCTCTGTGCAAAGCAGAAACATCAAAAAACAATCTGAATGGTCTGTGGCAACCTTTTGGGGAGTCCAGTGTCCATTTACATTTATACAGGGAGTGCAGAATTATTAGGCAAGTTGTATTTTTGAGGAATAATTTTATTATTGAACAACAACCATGTTCTCAATGAACCCAAAAACTCATTTATGTCAAAGCTGAATGTTTTTGGAAATAGTTTTTAGTTTGTTTTTATTTTTAGCTATTTTAGGGGGATATCTGTGTGTGCATTTGACTAGTACTGTGCATAATTATTAGGCAACTTAACGAAAAACAAATATATACCCATTTCAATTATTTATTTTTACCAGTGAAACCAATATAACATCTCCACATTCACAAATATACATTTCTGACATTCAAAAACAAAACAAAGACAAATCAGCGACCAATATAGCCACCTTTCTTTGCAAGTACACTCAAAAGCCTGCCATCCATGGATTCTGTCAGTGTTTTGATCTGTTGACCATCAACATTGTGTACAGCAGCAACCACAGCCTCCCAGACACTGTTCAGAGAGATGTACTGTTTTCCCTCCTTGTAAATCTCACATTTGATGATGGACCACAGGTTCTCAATTGGGTTCAGATCAGGTGAACAAGGAGGCCATGTCATTAGTTTTTCTTCTTTTATACCCTTTCTTGCCAGCCACGCTGTGGAGTACTTGGACGCGTGTGATGGAGCATTGTCCTGCATGAAAATCATGTTTTTCTTGAAGGATGCAGACTTCTTCCTGTACCACTGCTTGAAGAAGGTGTCTTCCAGAAACTGGCAGTAGGACTGGGAGTTGAGCTTGAATCCATCCTCAACCCGAAAAGGCCCCACAAGCTCATCTTTCATGATACCAGCCCAAACCAGTGCTCCACCTGGAGCTCTCTGCTCTTTACCAATCCAGCCACGGGCCCATCCATCTGGCCCATCAAGACTCACTCTCATTTCATCAGTCCATAAAACCTTTCTTGGCCCAGTCTTGATGTTTCAGCTTGTGTGTCTTGTTCAGTGGTGGTCGTCTTTCAGCCTTTCTTACCTTGGCCATGTCTCTGAGTATTGCACACCTTGTGCTTTTGGGCACTCCAGTGATGTTGCAGCTCTGAAATATGGCCAAACTGGTGGCAAGTGACATCTTGGCAGCTGCACGCTTGACTTTTCTCAGTTCATGGGCAGTTATTTTGCGCCTTGGTGTTTCCACACGCTTCTTGCGACCCTGTTAACTATTTTGAATGAAACGCTTGATTGTTCAATGATCACGCTTCAGAAGCTTTGCAATTTTAAGAGTGCTGCATCCCTCTGCAAGATATCTCACTATTGTTGACTTTTCTGAGCCTGTCAAGTCCTTCTTTTGACCCATTTTGGCAAAGGAAAGGAAGTTGCCTAATAATTATGCACACCTGATATAGGGTGTTAATGTCATTAGACCACACTCCTTCTCATTACAGAGATGCACATCACCTAATATGCTTAATTGGTAGTAGGCTTTCAAGCCTATACAGCTTGGAGTAAGACAACATGCATGAAGAGGATGATGTGGACAAAATACTCATTTGCCTAATAATTCTGCACTCCCTGTATTTATATTTATGCCATCATTTTATGCACTCTGCTGTAGTTTTTCTAACATAAATCCGATTAGTTAGTCTAAGTATTGTCTAAAGAAGATCATTCCACCACCTAGGGGCCAAGCCAGAGAAGGGTCTAGTGGGCGGCAGTGGAAGGAGCATAGCAGTGGGGCACAGTAGGGCAGGTAGACCTGCTAGAAGGGAGTTACAGTAACATAGTCGTGTGAGTACTAGGCACTGAACGAGTATCTGGGTGGCCTGATAGCAAGATCCTGAGGTGGTGAAGAATCTGTTGGAACGAATATTAATTAGTGGGATTGGTGGGATTGAGTCCAGTATAAATAAGGTGCTAACCCTCTTTTGATGGGATATTCCCCCATTGACTTTTGGGCTTTTCACTTCTTCTTTCCCATGAGGGAACAGTGGGCAGCCATGAAAAGCGCCTGGGGAGCAGTGTGTGGGGACGATACCGTGATCAAGGGCACTTCATCAGGCGTTTAACGAATATAATAGACTACAAAATACATTTAATGGCTCTCTTTCTGTAATCTGTAGGAAACGTATCCATTCCAACACTGTTTATTACCAGAAGTGAGAGATTTATTCGGGGGTCTTCAGCTTTCTGGTGAAACAGCGACCTTCATTTTAATGAACAAAATTACCAGCTGTCCAACACCAAACTTGTTATCTATTTCTTTCTATTAACGTGATATATTTTCCAAATGAATCATGAGGACAAGCAAAACATCTGGGAGAACACACTCAAACTTGGCCTGCATTTTTTTTGGAGCAGAGATGCATAAAGGCTGTTTAGAAGTCATCCGGTTCTCTCTCATGCTGGGTCTCTCTCAGACAATACACACACAAACACTGTGCTGTACCACATTGTTCACCATTTCAAAACTGATCCTGGCATCATCCGCCTCTCCTTTCATGGTTCATATTTGCAATTAGCCATGCCTATTATTTGCACACACCTCCCCTTCTGAGTCTTTCATCCATGGCTGCAGATCAAACCCGTCCGCTGCCTGTCGTGCTTTTTATGTTTTATGATGCGGTGCAGTGTGATCCCATGGATAAACAAAAGATAAAACACTGAACGACGAATGGTGGGTAGGCAAAGTCCACACAGTGAAAGTGGCTGCTGGTGGACTCTGGCTGAGTGTGTCTGTGTGTGTGCTGACAATCATGTGTGAGAATAAATGTTTTTCTTTGGTTGAGGGCAATAACTGTGCACTCTTTTGTCAGCTTTAATGCAGCTTTTTGATTTAATGGCCGGTTTCAGCGTGAGGGTCCAAAAATCCACACAATCATGTCTCATCAGCTCAAATTAAGAACCACTCATAATTCATGTTCACAGGATTCTGGTTCCGGCTCCCTGTGTGTGTCACAATGTGTGTGTGTGTGAGAGCTTGACCTGCGAGTCTGAGCGTCACGCACTCTTCACCCTGTTTACTTAATCCTCATTAAGCAACAACATTTTCTGTCTGTTGTACAAGTTTAGAGCATGTTAAAGATTTATTAAAAAGAGGTAAAAGGATTCTGTGTACATGCATGTACTGTCGTGGCCAATGAGAATTGAGAATGAGACAAATAGTGGTTTTAACAAACCTTCCTGCTTCAGTGATTTTAGATCTTCTGAAACTTATCATTTTAGTTTCAAAGGTTCTTACTGACAATTACATCAAATTTATCAAAGAAAGATCTCTGCAATTCACCCTGACATGCCATCAATCAACCTCTGGACCAAATCCTGACTGATGGCGACCCATTCCTTCATAATCAGTGCTTGGAGTTTATCAGAATTTTGGGGTTTTTGTTTGTCCTCCCGCCTCTTGAGGATTAACCACAAGTTCTCAACTGGATTAATTCCAGGGAGTTTCCTGGCCATGGACCCAACATTTCACTGTTTTGTTCCTTGAGCAACTTAGTTATTACTTTAGTCTTATGGCACAATGCTCTATCATGCTGGAAAAGGCATTGTTCTTCACCAAACTGTTCTTGGAAGGTTGGGAGAAATTGCTGTCGGAGGGTGTTTTGGTACCATTCTTCTTTACTCCAGTCCCCAGCAGTCCAATCCCTGTACTTTTGCAGAATATCAGTCTGTCCTTGATGTTTTTTTTTGGAGAGAAGTGGCTTCTTTGCTGCTCTTCTTGACACCAGGCCATCCTCCGAAAGTCTTTGCCTCACTGTGCATGCAGATGGACTCACACCAGCCTGCTGCCATTCCTAAGCAAGCTCTGCACTTGTGGCACTTCGATCTCGCCGCAGAATCCTTAGGAGACGGATCCTAGAATCTCTCTCCTTGAAGTTTTTGATGATCTGATAAATGATCTTATTTACTTAGGTGCAACCTTAGTAGCAGCAACATCCTGTGGAAATTGAAATATAATTTTTTGGGGATTCATTTTCATGGCAAAGACGGACTTTGAAATTCATCTGATCTGACTCTTTGTAGCATTCTGCATTATTTACAAATTGCCACAAAGTGACAGTCTTTTCACCTAAAATTGGTTGACAAAGCAAGAGCTCTCTTTACAAAATGAACAATAGAACATTAGAACGATAATAAATCAGGGAGGACTTTTACTTATACTGGAGTAAAATGTGACCTTGTGTAGCTCTATTTTACCTCAAGTGCACGACTTGTGTACGTTGTTCACCACTGGGGCTGAATCTGCATGGAAGTCCAGACTCTTCTTTCCTCTATCCTCTAGATGGCAGTGTGGTCGCTGTCTTCCTGAGTATAAAGGGTAGCTTGCATGTTCTTTGTTATCTGGGCCTTTTTTTGGAGCTGCGTGGGTCCAGGCTTTTTATCTTCTATTTATAACAGCAGGTATCTCTCTCTGAGTGATTCTGCTGTGTGTCACTGCTCTCGCTCTCACAGGAAAGGGGTCCTGAGGTGATGCAGTTACAGCGATAACGCAGCTGGACCCGGACGTGTGAACGTGCTCAGAGAAGTTTGTTCTCACAGAGTCACAGTGGGCTTCTCTGTATACATGTTCTTTTTTTGGAGACGTGTTTCCATCCTCTTCAGATGCCGTGGCCAGGTTTCTTACAGACGCCATTGTAAAGTATGAGTTCATGACAGAGTAGTGCTGTTAAATTCGATTGAACTTGCTTGTATAAATGGAATCCTCATTCTCAAATATGTGACAAGAGTAAAGCATGTCCGCCCGTTGTGTGTCAAATGACGACAGGCCTGAGAAGGCTGAAAGACACAGAGAAAGTGGGAGGGCAGGGCAGTGGCCGGTGCGTACAGGAGGGTGGCGAGCATTAAAAAAAAGTCCCTCCTGACCGTAGCGGGTGCAAGAAAAAATCGATTCACCAAAATATTGCGATATTTTACGAGGTGACATTGTATCGATACAGGGACATCAAATCTAGATATTATTGTATACATATTTAATCCACCGGGTGGTGCTGTTGAACGCTTTCTTTACTGAGGTCAGTAGAGACGAGAATCAGCGTGCGACTACAACTCCACTCCTGTAGACGGCGCTATACAGCTGGGCACTTTCAATTGCCACCTTGCATTTCAGGCAGAGTGAAATTACATTTTCAGTAATATGTACATTATCACAATATATTGTGATATCATCGTATCGTAAACCATGCATTGTGATATGTATCATGTCGTGACCTGGGTGATGGTGGAGTAGCCAGGCCGGAACAAAGCCCACAGGGATGAAATTTTTCGGCCTCATTTTTTCTCCATTCACCCATCAGGATGGTTGTTCAGTGTCTGTTCAGTGTTCTCCACCTCTCTGCAGAGTACATTTGGTTTCCCTCGCTTATTCCCTCTCAGCTCAGTCACAAGGGCACTGACTACCTTTTCTTAGCAAACCTCCCCCTCATCCATTATTGAGACTTGTTTTTTTTTCTTTTTTTTCGCCCGAGTCTCAGAATAAAGAAAGCGGAACGGATCTTGTGAATTTTTAATATGGTGCATGAAATATGGATCATCAGTCATTCCCCACTGTAGCAGCCAGTAAACTTTTAGCTGGACACAACGCACAGTGTCACGAGAGGGCGAGCCAGAGAACGTGCAGCCAATGAATGGACGCAGAATATGCAATGACCTTTGACACCAACAAAAAGAAAGGTGGAGTGAAGGAAAAAGCGATGAAGGGAATGTGTGTGTTTGTCCTCTGCATTTAACCCATCTCCCTGAGTGAGCAGTGGGCAGCCATGACAGGCGCCCGGGGAGCAGTGTGTGGGGACGGTGCTTTGCTCAGTGGCACCTCAGTGGCACCTTGGCGGATCGGGATTCGAACCAGCAACCTTCTGATTATGGGGCCACTTCCTTAACTGCTAGGCCACCACTGAGAGGACAGAGAGGACTGAAGGCTAATCACTGATACTACAGAGAGAGTGAGTGAAATGTTGAAACACTAGTTGTAGTTTTAAACTAGAGGTGTAACAATCAATCAATGTGAATCAATACATCATTCATATAAGCAGCATATGTACATTTGACCCTCGTGCCAGAGGAAAATGCCTTCGCTTTTGAAGAAATAAAGGTCCCATTTTACACATCATAACAACGTGTCCCCACTAATTCCAGCACAATCTTTAAGGTGAACTGTGATTTGTCAATTAGAACATCAAGGAGATGCACGTCATTTTTATAGTTTTATATTACTGTGTATGATGCTTACAACAGGTCACTGATTTCAGTTGCTTATACATGCAGAAATCATACTGTGGAAGAAAAACGCCTCCTCCATCATCAAATACCAAACCGTGTGTAGAATCCTTACTAATTCTCACTGTTTCATTCTATATGGAAGAACAGATGTCATTTATTTTTCTCTATTCTAAAAACATATTATACTCCAGATGAAGTGCCACAACTGCACTTTTCTCCGTCAACAGCATATACTGAAGCCCAGGCTCATTTGAAAAACTTCAGGCGGAGGTAAAAAGTGTTCGTACATTCGGCGCGAAGCATCATCTCTGCACCTGTCGACATTAAGCGTAAGAAAAATTCACATTCTCCAGGCAGCAGAGCTGATTTGAATTCCGACGCATTGTGGGTAGAGTGCTGTTTCCTTGCCCGGATGGTAGTTTGTTATGCAGCAGAGGGTGCGGAGAGAGCATTTCGCTCTACTTGTCAGAACTTCAAACACCTGTCAGGTGAAGGGCAGCCCACCCCCGTGGGAGAGGGGAGAGAGCTGCGAGCGGATCCCCACTTACTCTGACTTCGGCTGGGGATGAAGCGCTGCAAGCCACCTGGGTAATAAGGGATCCAACCACACTCGCACTGAAAAATGAGTGCCATGACTGGTGTAAGAGTGTGTGTCTGCGTGTGTGCATATATTTGTCAGGGCTGTCAAACAATTTTTTTTATTGATACACATGAGGATCATAATACTGATACTGATTTTCTAAAACACATTTTTTTTTCATTACAAGTTAATGACAGTAATGTATAACGATATAAGGGCTCCCCCTAATTCGAAATGCTGTTTAAAATGTTATTTTCTTCCAAATTTGTGTTAATAGGGCCTGAACCCCAATGCTGTCAAGGCAGCTAATGGTGCAGAGCCAAGTAACCTTTTATGAGACCACTAGGATGGCGGGAACATTACCAAAAATCAATGTCTGCAGTAATAAACTAATTCAGCCAGACAGTAGCTGATGATAGCTTCAGTTTCATCCAACATATTTATATAGGCTCAGGAATTTGCTTTTATTTTCTTTATCCATGTTGCAAATCCTATGGGCACGTAAGCAGTTTCTTTACACTTGGGTAAAAGGTTTATGGCCAGTGGACAAAAATTGACATTGAAAATATGTTGCATGAGTTGCATCTTAGTGTGAATAATATGTCCTAAGGAAGACTGGAAAGGTGAGGGCATTTAGAAGAAGCCTGTTGACATGTGTGAGGTGGTAACCTGTATTTTTTGCATGTATGATGAGGCTTGTGGATGCATATGACCTGCCATGCAAAGGACTGATGGACAGTACCTCTGATTTTGAAACAGACGATTGTTTCTGTGCAGTCTGACAGTGATATACTGAGCAGCTATAGATAGGACCTGCTGAGTTTCCAAGATTCCAGCTGTGGATCTGGTGTGTGATCTTTGTAATTTTTCCGATACTTACTGACCCCCGAAAATGAAAGCCAGGATCAACCAGCAGCCAGCTGTGTGTGTGTCCTCGGGGGGTGGGGATGGGCTATAGCAGCCTGTAGGCAATCATAGATCCCAGTTCCAGCACTCGTAGTGTGTCATCTTTATTTATGTACTCATTTACCCATTTGTCACTGAAGATTGCTGCCCACCAATGGAAGTGCATAAATATTTTGCACAAATTGATTTCATGAGAGGCCTTCGGCCGCTCCACCCCTCACACCCATCTGCTAGCTGTGCATGAGTTATAATGCATAGGCCTGCTCTATGAGGAAATGCTATTTGCAGAAATTGCTTTAGGGTTGTTCCTTTTTTGCTCATTGTTTTCTGTTAGTGATGTCATGGTAGAGATGCACAGACCCAATGTGAACCTAAATGTCTTTCAATTCATGCTACATTGCACTAAATGGTAAAAATGGTCATCTCCAGTGTGAAAGGAATAAAATCCAGGGACAAAAATGTGCCTCAGTCTTGAGTAATAAATGACAGGATGTTCTATGTTAGCTGGGCCGGGGCCAGAGCTCTGGACCTGTTTTATAGCACTCCGTCTCAGCCTTGGCCTACTCGTCACCATCAGCCATCAGTCAGCGAGATGATGGGCTGAGTCGAAGTGTGGGAGGGGAGAGGGGAGGACAGGGACTTTAATTCCTGGGAATGGGGATGAGATGGCGTGAAAAAAAAGAAAAGAAAGTGGATCGAGGTGCCGTATTTCTTCATAAACCAAAAATGGGATCAGAGATTTAGCCAAGGCCCTCCTGTCACACTCCAGGGCTCCCATAATGCTGGTGGTTACAGCGACCCCTGTGACCCCTCATCATCTCTGCTTGCCCCCTTTCTGTCATCTCACACTGTGACTGGGGTGCAGGTATCTGGTCCATGTTTTTTTTGACACATGACTGATGATTCAAACCTCGAAAGCCCACAGCAGAAGCAGGGTGTTAATGACCAGATGAGGAACTGTGCATAATAATCCCAAGAAAGCAGGTGTGTTAGGAGTTTACTATACTGCAGTTCGTTTGGACCTTGCATTTTGACTGGCTGAGATACACTTTGGTCAAACGGTATTAGGACAATGGCAATGCATCACGAACTAGGATAAAGTGCTGGTACTGAGATGTGATTTTCTTCACATTCTGAGATTTATTGACATGTACAGCTGGAAATTTTACCCTTTTGCTTTACAAATATAATGCAACATTTAACATGACAGTGACAAAATAAGCAGCAGTAATGCTACTCTAATGAATTATCAACGAACAATTTAACTGGCAGCGTGATGAGCGTTTGAGAGGTCACTGCAAAGGATAATTGCAAGTTCCATATTAATAATTGCAGATTTGCATGTTGGCACGAGCTGAGTCTCATGGCAGGGCGGAAGCTATTACTGAATTTAGATGTGGTGACTGTGTAAGATGGGAACACTGTGGTCATAACAGGATGGACATGGTAAGCATCAGCACTCAGAGTGGCTGTGCCATTTAAACTATAAGTGGTACCAATGGGCCCAAGATGTCCAGTGTCTCAATGGGCCCAAAGTATCCAGTCTTCCACTAGACCGTTTTGGTGGACTTGTGCATATTATAGTCTCAGTTTCCAGTTCTTAGATGATAGGAGTGGCTTCCGTGGACCATGTGCTTCATGGTTTGTGCTGACGATACAAAGGTTGTAGTGATTGGTTATTTGAGCTGATGTTGCTTTTATATCATCTTGTACCAGTCTGCCCCATTTCCTCTGAGAAATCAACAATTTAAAAAATATACTTTATTTTTATTTCTCCTACTTAATTTTATTATTATTTACTTAATCATACTTATATAATCATTTATTATTCAGAATAATATCTATATTGATTGCAAGGCATATATATATTGTTAAATGTATTATTAATGTTACATACTTATATATATTTGTATTTTTATGTGAATTACTGCTGTAACACTACAATTTCCCTCTTGGGATTAATAAAGTCCTCCATCCATCAGTCTGTCCGCCCGTCCAAAAAACTCAAAAGCAAGAGATGCAGTTATGAAGGGGGGAATGTAAGAAGGCCGCTGCTGTTCTCACAGTGAGCAGGGGTTTTGTATGTGAGCTGCAGTATACAGAATGTGTAGCCTGCAGCAGTGACAGAAATGGGATTCTGAGTTGAAAGGGGCAGTGGGTTCAGAGGAAGAGCAAGGAAAGGAGAGCGAGGAAAGGCCCACACAGCCTAACAACAACATTCGTAACCATTTTGGACAAAGGTTACTGCTCTTTGTCTTCATTGCCATAATATTAAGAAGGCCTGTTGGACAGCAATGAAGTTTTAATAGGGAATTGATTTTTTCCCTGATTCTCTTCCATTTTTCCCAGTGGAGGGCCGTTAAGCAGGATGATCTTTTGACCCCTGGAGCTCATTGTGTTGATGGTGTTCGAGATGGTGCTTGCCCAGCCTCCCATCTTAGAAATCGATCGAACCAGAAAGTATGCCCTGGTTTGCGTCCAAACTGATTTGGCCTTCTGAAGGGGGCTGGGGCTGCGGGAAGACCCAGGAGGCACATGAATGTGTCAGTGACCCCCACCCTAGCTCTGGAGATGCACCCCCATCCCCCAGTACGACTGGGAATAAAGACAAGGATAAAGACATTTCCCCACTTCTGTGAAATGGTGTGGAAAACAGGAGAAAGGAGGCTAGAACAAAACGTCCATCACGGGCATAAAACTGACAGTTTCCATCCACCCTGCTACACATATAAACATGCTCTAAACACAAACTAACTCACAAATACACACACACATACACAGATTCATATGTCCTATGTTCTGTGGCTTCACCTGACTTCACCTGCCATGTGAGGGATGAAGCTGGGTGAAAAGAGGAGTCTCTCCTCCTTTGTGATGTATTCTATTCATCTTTATGAATTGTGACTGTAGGGGGGTTTTGCTTTGGAATATACTCATCATACCTGTTCTTGGTGGATATATGTAGAATAATCTTCCTTGACCCGGTTTTAGGAACATTATCAACTTATTTTCAGCAGCACTGACAGCTCCAGCACTCATTATCCAGTAACTACATGTTATTTACTTGGAATAAACACACTGGGTAAGAATTTAACAAAACATTTACAAAACTGACTATAAGTCTCGCTGTAATAGATTTATTTTAAGATTGTATTGTCAAATAGAGTAAGTGTGGGCCCAGTTTTGTCACTATTGTTGTTTTGTATCACCCAGAAGGTGAAATGCCATTTAATTAAAAAGGGAAAAGTCAGTAAGACAGGCTGACCGTTCTCACACACATCTCCCCATCCCTGCCTTCTAAATGTTTTTCTTAGTTTGTAATACACCTTGAACATAGCAGACATCACAAACATGACATTTCGAGACCAGGCCCACTTCAAAACAAAACATGCGTACAGCTCACCAGTGCTTGAATGGACAAATTATGAACTATTTTAGTCTACAATATACAATATACGATATTCCAGAATATGTTTTGTATATCATATAATTGTAGGTAAGGATTTTCATTGACGTCCCACTAAAATGCTGATCTGTGTTTGTGTTAGCTTTGCCCCTACTACGTCACATCATGAACCCTCAGAAGTCACTGCTGGGAGACGATGATTGCATTCTAACCACCCGTGATTAGAAGGGTGTAATTGAATGGAAACTTTCCACACTGCATAAAACAAACATACTCACTCTCTATATTCCCCCTACCAAGCCCATGGTGGTTAGTGCAGCTTGTATAACAGGTTAATTAATGGTGAACTCAGTCCTCATGACTAATTACACTCACAGATATTTGGCAGGTCACAAAGCTGGAAGTGATGAGCGGGGCAATCTGCACCCAAATGGGCAAAATAAACCACAGACCCTCCATTCCTTCTCACTTTTCATTCATGCCAGGCTGCCCGGGTCTCTTCAGGCGTTTCACAGGCTGCCTCTCCATTCTAACAGGATGAGAGCTCCTGCTTTGTTACATTTCTGCTGATTTGCACACTGCTGCAGACACCATTATATACTGTAGCCCCAGGCATCATTCATGCAACAGCTCCAAAGAACACACACACACACACACACACACACACACACAGACACACACACACACACACACATTCACATCTACAGAAATTCTATATATAATAATCTATATAATAATCTAGCTCTCCATAATAACACTTTTCTAAACCTAATCTCAACCCTGACAGTAAACATAACCAACAACAAATATGTTTTATTTCTCCTGTCATTATAAAACAATCTGAACAGTTTCCTGTGGACACACACATTCTCTCTTTCTCACACTCACACACCCATCTCCTTCGCTTCGGTGTGCTGTGCAGCCTGTTTGGGAATGGCAGTCATTAGCAGACAGTCGTTAGCAACTTGCCTAATTAAACACGTTTACAGACTGCACTAATCTGTGTGAGGTGACCTTGATTCCTCGTCTGGGTGCGGTTTACGCCTGCGCATCTGACTGCATCTGTCTGAGTGTGGTGTTAATAGACCCACACAACAAACACCCCTCAGTGAACACCGCTGGACCATTTGTCATAATTACCATACCCCATAGCACATATTCATGGAAGACAGCAGAGAGGACTTCTTCTGATCATATGTGCCTCTGTGTGAGGGAGCCATGATGGTGCATCAGTAGCCGGATTCCACACTAATGTGTCAGTCCTGACGAAATCATTTTTTCTTGAATGGATGGAATATGGAAAATGGTATTTATTTAGACCTTAATCTCCACCCACCTGTGCATTTCATAGCTTCCAGTGTTCAGTTTAAAGTAGGAAGTTGATTTGATAAATGCTATAATGTCTGATAAATGCCATAAAAGTACACACACTCATGCGTCCTCTCTGACTTTTCACACTAAATTCTTAAGTATGCTATTTCATAGGGGTGTTAGAAAATATCAATACAGTAATATATCACAGCATTTTATGTGGTGATATTGTATCGATACAGGGACATCAAATATCAATATTTTTGTGTACACATTTAGTCCACCGGGTGGTACTGTAGAGCATTTTCTTTAGTAAGGTCATCAGAAATAACTACAACCTCCACTACTGTAGATGGCACTGTCTTTTGGGTACATTCTTCTGGCATTTCATACAGCGTGAAATCGCAAAACATGACAGACTGATCACGGTATCTTGTACTTCAGCTCTGTTTCTATGGTTTCAGTGATCTTTAGAAAATTGCAACATTTACAGTATCACAATATATCGTGATATAATCGTATCGTAACCATGCCAATACTGTACCTATACTATTTCATATTTAGTCATGTTAGTGTGGATGTTTGTTAGTTTGTTTAACCAGTTGGGTGGTTGTGCGAATCTTCTAGAGGTGTGTCTAGGGTTGGAGGTTGGAGTTGTAACAGTATCCCCTTCTAGGGCTCCAGATGGCCCTACCAGGACAGGCTGGGAGTTGAAGTCTTGGATGAGGTCTGGGTCATAGATATCACAGTGAATAAGATTCACTGAAGCAGACATTCAAGAGGCGCCTAACTCTGTAGGTGGGCACACTGTTGATAACACAAGAAGGTAGTGGGGCTACCAGGACATGGGCTAGTGGGAAAGAATGGGCATTGCAAAGTAATTAAACATGGAAGACCACAATAACCCTTCTGGTGCAGGGAATGGAGAATTGATAGGCCACCGGGTTCTGGGAGTATGAGCGCACCGGTACCCCCTTGCTGGTCAACCAGAAGACCATCTTATGGCTCAATGTATGGTGGAGACCAGTGGAGACCAATGTATGGTGCAGACCACGGCTGACTGGGGTTATGCTTAGGGAGCCAGGGAACCAAGTGAGTTGATGTGTGGAGGGCTTTGAAGTGTCTGGTGGAGGTGGACGTGAGCTTGATGTGTGCCAACCTGGCCCAGATGAGATGAGCAGCACAGACACTTATTCAGCTCTTGATTGCTCAACCTGTCTATTGGACTGGTGCTGAAAGCTTGAGGTGCGGCTGGAAAAAAAATCTATTGTGACATAGGAGTAAGAGCGACATAACCCCAAAGGTTGTCATCCTTATGAGTTGTGTTTAGTTCAATAACCCAATGCAATCCTTGCTGACCCATTGTACCAGAGTCTGGGTTCCGGTCAAAAGATTCCAGGTCCAGTGGTGTGGGCAGTGGTGGCCTTGCGAGTAAAGAAGCGGACGTGTTTCACAATGAAAATCAGTTCACTACACCAAGAGAGAAGCAAAGAGAGTAAACCATGTTGTACCATAAACCAAAGATCATCAATAACAGAGGTTAATCCAAAAGCCACTGTCCAGAGTCAGACTTTATGTATATAAATGCATAGGGTGGCATAGGGTGGTAGTAACCTAGTGGGTAACACAATTGCCTGTGAACAAGAAGACCCAGGTTCAAATCCCACTTACTACCATCATGTCCCTGAGCAAGACACTTAACCTCAAGAGTTGTGAATGTGTAAATAAAATAAGGTTCAAAGAGAGGGGTTAAAGTACCTTCTGCTTTTTGCTTTTAGGGGGTTAGAGCCCGCCCTATAAACAGAGAAATAGCCTGTAAAACTTGTTGCGAAATGAGAAATAAGCCAGGAACACAGGATCCTCCTGATACACTAATATGTCAGGATATAAAAATAAATATGGTGAAGATGCCATTAAATTAGTTAATATTTGGTCTGATAAATGAAGGGGGTAGTTTGAGTTTGAGTCAAAATTCTCAGAGCTGATGGATAAGGAATGGGAAAGATTGATGAGTTATAAGACGATGAAGCCAAGGTCGGTTGATGCATGGAAACAACAGAAGAAATGTTGTCATTGTGAAAAGCAAGAAGTAATGAAAGAAAGATGTGTTTTAAAGAAATGGTCGGTCGTAGGGACTGCTCTGGACATGTGGGATACCGATCCCAGTTGCTTCAGTCTCCCCCACTTCCTCCTGCCACCACAGGTGTCCAAGCGTCCACAATGCCTCCAGATGAACCCTGTTTGCCCCCTCCCACAACAACGACTCCAATCTCTGTGATTCTAATTATAAGTGAAGTGACTGTCATTGTGATAAACAGCAGCACAGCACACGGTGCACACAGTGAAATTTGTCCTCATTTAACCTTTCACCCTGAGTGAGCAGTGGGCAGCCATGACAGGCGCCCGGGGAGCAGTGTGATTATGGAGCCACTTCCTTAACCGCTAGGCCACCACTGCCCCTGGACCGTGGGAACGTCTCGTCTACACAATCGTCATTGAAGGACTGAAACCAGAACAGGCAGCCCAAGTCTGTCAGCTGATGGGCAGGCTACATGGGACCATCTGGAAAAACTCATTCCCCATGCAACGCATGCGCAGGACATCCTCCAGGAGAAGAAAAGTAAGGCTGCAGTGAAGAAAGACTTTGAGCTCCAACAAGCTACGCTGACCCCCCTGTCAATGGCAGCCCAGGGTCATGTGACCTCTCGCGGAAGGGAGCACGGATGTGGCCAAGGAAGAGAAGGAGGACGTGGATTCAGAGGTGTTGGAGGGTCCAATGCCTGCCATGTGTGGACAATCAGGGCACTGGAGGAGAGAATTGTCTGTTCTCCCCAATGACAACAGTGGACACTATGGGACACCTATTAAACTTGGGACACTATGGGACATCAATCAAGCAGACTGAGGTGTGGAGGCGTGGGAGATGACTACAGACACTGCGATTAGCACAGCCACCCAACCAAATTCTACAATGCCAGAACAGGGCAGTGACACCTCGCCATCTACATGTTTACACTCTCTTATCCCATAGAACACCCTGTACCACATACACAATTATACTGGCACTCTCCAGAATCTGCACACACACACAGCCACCGAGCTCCAACATGATGCACAGCCACGGCACATGCCTCTGAACACTCTTAACACACACACTCCATTCCTTTCCCCACATTTAAACTGATTTCATTGAACTGTCTCTGTCTGAAATGAAATGATGCTGTTTAGTCAATTTACACATGTTTTCCAAGTGGGTTGAAGTGTTCCCATCTAAGCACGTTGATAGCAATACAACTAAACTCAACTAAAGCTGCAGGGATTTTCAAATGGACCAGTAGCATCATAATGGACACATAATGTACACCATGACACTGGACTACACTTTGGACTTCTCCACCTCTACAACTTTTTCTCTTCTTAGACAAATCATCACAAACCCTGCACTGACACCGTTTGCAGTCTCACTCTACCCTGGAAGGACGCTTCTATCTGTTTCATGCCTTCCCAAGGTTTCTCCCTCCCAGAGTTTTTCGTGTGGAGTTTTTCCTTGTGTGCAGAAAGGTCAAGTGTGGGGGGTTTCAACTGTAGGGCCTGTCAAAGCCTAATGACACATACTGCATGTGATTTTGGGATATAAGAAATAAATGTTGTTGTTGTTGTCTGAATCTCTCCAGAACTCTTGCACAGGTAGTGAGCACTGCCCTACCCCGGCCTGCATACAGTTCCCTCCATCCCATCAAACCAAGTGACTGGGTGCTGGTGAAGGAGCTTCAATGAAAGCATTGGTGCTACAAATGGTAGTGGGGTCCTTATCAATTCGTAGTGGTCACCCACATAGCAGCTCCACACCAACCAAAACATTCTACGGAAACCCTCCTGTCAGACCAGATGCAGATACTGGTCTCCCAGCCACAGGGCAGAATAATCCATCAGACCAGTACCAGTGAAGTTTGTCCATGGCAACGTTCACACCACAGCCATGTGTCAGTGAATCAGTCTGTCCGAGGGGGCATGTAGCAGACTCAACCAATTTCAGTAAATAGTTCTGTCCACCTTATGGTTCTTTGCTGCAGGCAAGAGCATCTGGCTGCAGCCATTGTGAGGTGTGGAACTCCAAAGTAAGGGGATACATGCTAGTGGTAAACAATCCTGCTCACCATGCTCACCTTCCCACTCTCAGAGGACATCTAATCGAACCAATGCATGCCGACCCGAACACGGATGCGGATGGGATCAAGGCTCGGGCACAATCAACAATCGTGGATTCATCCTGGTGCTGGTAGCCGCTGGGAGCCGGTTCCAAGCTCACTGTTACCCAGTTAGCTTGGAACCTGCATCAATGAGGACACCTATATCCTTTACTTCAGTACTTGGTGAGATAGAAAGGCTATCCAGAGTTATGATGCAGTTAGCCATCTTATGTCTGGCTTCATGAGATGAGAGGGTGTCATGATCCAGGTTATTCCGGGTCTGGAATTCGGACCAGAGTTTCATGTTCGTCATGTGCAATGTTCTCTGATCGTGTTCACCTGTTGTATAATTATATGATTTGTATAAAGGTGCCCTGTTCGTGTCTGTTTGCCGTCAGGTCATTGTTTGGTGATGTTTCCCCTGTTGTGTGTCAGATATGTATTAAACCCCTGTCTCATGACATCATTCGTATGCATCCTTCGTCCTCGCCATGTCCAGCCATCGTGACAGAAATACCCAACCAAATTTTGATGCAGCCGCCGTCTCGTCCAGTTTTCAGCAATGCACCTCCGGTACTCGCCAGTTCCCCGCCAAGATCCATGCCACGTTTTGATCATTTCCCCAAGCATGACAGACTCTCGGCGACCTACAAAAGCCACCGTGGGATCGAGAAGACCTGTCACACTGTTCATGTTTCCCCTGATGATTCCCCTGATGATTCCTCAATGGCCACCTGCGGACGGCAGACAGGATACCGGTCCCCCATGGATGAGCTGTGCTTTGGCCCGGGTCTGAAGCAGTCAGTGCAGGACAGTCGGCACTCGGATTAAACCCCTATGTATTAAACCCCTGTCTCGTGACGTTGTGTGTATGCGTACTTCTTCCTCGTCATGTCCAGCCATCGTGAAACAGGGTTTAACAGAAGAAAGTTGGTGAGCATCCACTGTCTAATGTCCTTCAAACAATTCTCTATTCTGTTCAGCGGCTGCCTCTCATCTGGCATTGCTGATAGATACAACTGTGTGTCGTCAGTGTAGCAATGAAAGCTAATACCGTGTTTGCGAATGATGTCACCTAAAGGTAACATGTATAAGGAAAATAGTAACGGACCTAGAACAGAACCTTCTATTTTACTATGTGAAGAAGAATGACCACTGATGTCCACAAACTGATACCAATCGGTCAGATAGGATCTGAAACATACAAGGGCTGTTCCCTTAATCCCAACAACATTCTCCAACCTGTCAAAGAGAATAACATGATCAATAGTGTCAAATGCTGCACTCAGGTCAAGCAGGACAAGCAGCGAGATGTGTCCCTGATCAGAGGCCAACAGCAGGTCATTAACTACTTTAACCAGCACTGTCTCAGTGCTATGATGATGTCAGGATTGCCTGCAGCTGGGCTCCACACCGGAACCCAATCCTGACGCCCCATAAATGCCGGAAGTTTCCGCCCGTTCGGGGTCGCTGGCATTTTCGTGAACTCGCTGCACGAACTTGACCTAGTTTTGTTTCATGTGTTTTGAGTTCTGGCAATCGCCACACGCCTACGGGTTAGTTTGTGTTATTTCCCTTTTATTTCCCGTTTTTGGCCACCGCGCCATTGTTTATTTGTGTATTGTTTATTTAATAATAAAACCCCTTCCCAGTATGTCAGACCTCTGCGCTTCCTTCCCTCGTAAGTCCGTAGACGTGACAGAATGCCAGCGACCCCCCCAAAAGCGCAGAGGTAAAAAACAGAGGAGAAGAAACGCCGCGAAGGACGCAGCCCGGCGCGGCGAACGCGGACGCCAGGGGAGAGACGCGCCGCCCGTTCTGGTGGAACGTTTTCTCCCCGAGAAGCCGTGGTACGCGGCGCCGCGTGATGACGTCACCCCCGGGAAACTCCGCGAAACCCGGAAGCGACAACGTCGGCGGGTGAGGAGGCGGAGCGAGGACGTTGGCGTCGGCAGCAGCGAGGAAGTGACGTGGGCAGCGAGCGCAGAAGATGCGACCCCCACGATCTTCGGCATGTCGAGCCAAGAACTCTGCGCTCTGCTGGCAAGGCTCCCCGTGGACTGGGACGACACGGATGACGACGAGAGCACGGGAGACGAGAGTTGGGCTCCGCCCATCGCGCCAGTCTGCGATCGTCGCAAGGTCCGTGGGGACCCACGTCACTTCCAGGGGGGTGAGAAGCGGCAACAACAACGACGGCGTTCCTCCAGCGAGGAGGTGGGCAGCCTCCAGCCCGAATGGCCAGAGTACTGCCCATGGGAGCTTATCGCGCCATGGGTCCAGGATGTCCGCAGGGTGGACGACCCTCGGAGTCACCGGTGGGAGGACACGGATGACGAAAGCGATGATGACGTGGATTTTCGGTGGGCGGTCGGTGCCGGGATGGCTCCGCCCAGCGTGCTCGTCCGAGATCATCGCGGCGTCCGTGATGACCCATGTGACTTCCGGGGGTACGAGGTTGACACGGACGACGACCAGGATCGTCACGAGGTCCGTGGAGACCCACGTCCCTCCCAGCAGTGTGAGGAAAGCTGGTGGAAGAGGGCGATGGGATGTCGCCAGCCAGCAACTGCGCTGCCGGGACTGCCTCGCAGGGAATCCTCCATTCCTGCTCCAGTCGCCGACCCGCCTTCCCTCTGCCCGGACGTTCCCCAGCGAAAAGGCAGCGCAGCACCAGCGTCCACACCTGCTGGAGAAGACGTCCACCCCCCTCCACACCACACACCTACCACCATCTCCAGCAACGTGCCCAGCCCCATGTGGGACAGCCCAATTGTCCCGGGACCCTTCAGTGGGGCAGCAGACACTGATAAGACCACCACCATCCTCTCGTGTCTGCTTGGGTCAGCATGGGGCTGGAGCGCAGCCCTCTGGCAACAGGGAGAGACAGACAGCAGTTTTCGGGACTTCCAGCAGAGACTGAGGGCGGAGTTTGATCGGCCAGAGCCTGAGCCAGGGATCGAACTCTGCCCCTCCACCACGTCCAGCGCCAGTCAGGATCCGGGGCAAGAAGACCAAGCACTGGCGGGCGACGAGAAGGTCGCACCTCCCGAGATCCTGGCTGTGCCCCCTGAGGAGGTCCTGGAGAGCCCAGAGAGGGAGCCAGACGACCCTCTCTTCTGTCTGTCTCTGTCTGTGTGTGTCTGTGTGACATATGTGTCCGTATGTCGCCCCCACTTCCCCTCTTTGTGTCCACCAGATGGCGACCCAGCCGCGGAGCCGAACCCCAGGGAGGAGGTTCCTGACCCGAATGTGCTGGTCCAAGGCGAGGTGGACAAGCCCCAAGGTACCCCTAAGTCCAGCCGGGGGGGGTGCTCCCCCAAAGAATTTTTTGGGGGGGTGCAGTTCGGGTTGGGGACTCCTCCTGAGGGGAGGGGAGGTGGGGAAGCGATGGAGCTGGGTCCTCCGGTAGCCAGTGAGGAGGGCGGGCCAGGCATGGGCCTGCGTCTGCCTCCAGAGGGGTGGAGCGCCATAGAGCCCCGGGTAGGCATGAGGACCCAGCTGGGACAGGCAGGAAGAGGGCCTGCTTGTCCCAACGGACGCAAGAAGGGGCTAGCCGATGTCTGGCAATGCCCCCCCTTGGCACCAGGGCCGTGCAGCGAGAGGGGCTGCATAGTCCCAGAAGGCACCAGCCTGGGGTGCCTGGAACAGTCGCCGGAGGCTCTGGGACAATCTCCCTGCGCGGTGCAGGGGGTGACACAAGAAGTGTCAGAGGGGACGTGTGGAGACAGGGCCCACACGTACCCAGATGGATCGGCCCTGATTATTGTGTGCAGGTACCGGGAGTCCGGGGCGGCCATGCGGGACCACGCCGGGGAGCCAGGCCGAGGGCCGGGGTCAGCCATGCGGGTGGGGTGGGGAGCCAGGCCGAGTTTCCGGGGCCGCCTGGGCGGGACCACACGCCGGGGACGCCAGGCCGAGGTTCCGGGGCCGCCATGCGGGACCCACGCCGGGGAGCCAGGCCGAGGGTCCGGGGCCCGCCAAGCGGGACCACGCCGGGGAGCCAGGCCGAGGGTCCGGGGCCGCCAAGCGGGACCACGCCGGGGAGCCAGGCCGAGGGTCCGGGGGCCGCCAAGCGGGACACGCCGGGGAGCCAGGCCGAGGGTCCGGGCCGCCAAGGGGACCACGCCGGGGAGCCAGGCCGAGGGGTCCGGGGCCGCCAAGCGGGACCACGCCGGGGAGCCAGGCCGAGGGTCCGGGGCCGCCACGCTGAACCCGCCGGGGAGCCAGCTCGAGGCACCGGGGCGCCACGCCTGACCCCGCCGGGGAGCCAGCCCGAGGGACCGGGGCCGCCACGCCTGACCCGCCGGGGAGCCAGCCCGAGGGACCGGGGCCGCCACGCCTGACCCCGCCGGGGAGCCAGCCCGAGGGACCGGGGGCCGCCACGCCTGACCCCGCCGGGGAGCCAGCCCGAGGACCGGGGCCGCCACGCCTGACCCCGCCGGGGAGCCAGCCCGAGGGACCGGGGCCGCCACGCCTGACCCCGCCGGGGAGCCAGCCCGAGGGGACCGGGGCCGCCACGCCTGACCCCGCCGGGGAGCCAGCCCGAGGGACCGGGTCCTCCAAGGGGAGGATACAGCAGGGCAGGAGCCCTGTGGTTGCCGCCGTCCGCCCCGCCGCCTCCACTGATGGTACTGTTGGGGCTCCGAGGACGTAGCCCTTGGAGGGGGGGCTCTGTCAGGATTGCCTGCAGCTGGGCTCCACACCGGAACCCAATCCTGACGCCCCATAAATGCCGGAAGTTTCCGCCCGTTCGGGGTCGCTGGCATTTTCGTGAACTCGCTGCACGAACTTGACCTAGTTTTGTTTCATGTGTTTTGAGTTCTGGCAATCGCCACACGCCTACGGGTTAGTTTGTGTTATTTCCCTTTTATTTCCCGTTTTTGGCCACCGCGCCATTGTTTATTTGTGTATTGTTTATTTAATAATAAAACCCCTTCCCAGTATGTCAGACCTCTGCGCTTCCTTCCCTCGTAAGTCCGTAGACGTGACAGATGAGGTCTAAATCCTGATTGATATACTTCATGAATGTTGTTGCTGTCTAGGTATGCGCTCAGCTGCTGGGCTACGACTTTTTCAAAAATTTTTGTTAGCAACGGAAGATATTGGTCTCTAATTAGAAAGTTGACTGCAATTAAGATCAGGTTTTTTAATCAGGGGTCTAATGACTGCTACCTTGAATGAACTTGGTACGTGGCTTGTGCTAAGCGACAAGTTAATAATTTTAAGGATAGGATTTATAACATCTGGTGCTACTTGTTTAAGGAAACTTGTAGGAAGCGGATCCAATGCGCAAGTTTTGACGGTGAGATTAGTTTAATTGATTCATGTTCTTTAAGAAGGTTGAAGTGTTCTAATCGGTGGTCAGCTATTTGAAGATTATTTTCCATAGTAATATCAATGGAGCTGTTATGCTTTTAATCTTATCTCTATTGCTAACAATTTTAGTATTAAAGAAAGTCATAAAATTGTCGCTACTGTAATTATATTGAGTGGTAGTATCTGTTTCTGTCTTACTCCTGGTTAGCTTGGCTATAGTGTTAAACAGGAATCTGGGATTATTTTTGTTCTTGTCTATTAAAGAGGAGAGATACGTTGATCGAGCTGCGCTAAGAGCCTTCTTATAGTTAAGGAGGCTCTCTTTCCTTGCTATTCGGAATACGTTCAATTTACTTCAACGCTATTTACGTTCCAATTTCCAGGCAGTCTTCTTTAGGTGATCATTATACAATCTTCCCTTTGACATCAGAAACAACAGGTTCTGATTGGTCAGTGACAACTTCCTGTAGGCCAATGACAACTTCCTGTAGGCCAGTGACAACTTCCTGTAGGCCAGGGGTATAAAGGTCTGCTCACATGTGGAAAGGGGTGTCTGAGCTCTCTTGCTCAGAGGTTTTTCCATCGGAAGCCGGAAGGCTTCTGAGTCTTTCTCTTCTCCCATTTTTTCTCATGGCTTTTCCTTTCTCTTCTCCCTCTTTACTCTTTCTTCTTATTTTTATTTCCTCTGTAACCTTGGTACCTTTTTACATTCAATATTCACATGTAACTACAATAATTATTTACCGGTGTTAATAAATTAGAAACTGTTCATTTTTAACCTCTATTGTGCCATGCCTCTTTCTGCCAGGTAACATCAAATTGGAGTGGTTGAATACAGTGCTTTGTGTGGAGGGAGAAAGAGTTTTTCTACACACTCTATTCTCTTCTCCAACACCACATGGTCTTTTTTACATAATCGATGGAATGAACCCACTACATGGGTTATGTTGGTATAGAGAATCTCAAAAGAGTTAAATCCATGTCGGGGTTTATGAGTAATACCGAGATTATCATTATTAATTACTGCAACGCTACCTCCTCTTCCAGTTAAGCGAGGTTGGTGTACATAGCTGTATCCAGGAGGACTAGACTTGTTCAATGCTACAAATTCGTTTTGTTTTAACCATGTTTCGGTCAGGCACAGTACATCAAACCCCTGATCTGTAATAATTCCTTAACAATGAGTGTTTTAGGTGTGAGAGATCTAACATTTAATAATCCTATTCTTATATCGGAGGTAGGTGGTACGTCCAGCCCGGGGAACAGACACATTTTCAGCATATTTATGAGTTTTATTATTAATCTTAATGTTTCTTGTAAGATCTCTTGTTTTAATAGAGCGAGATAAAGACACAGTGTCAATATCGTACACGCTGGATTGCGGCTCTACCCAAATGGCAGATGCTCATTTCAGCCAGTCTGTCTGCCGCCTGGTCTCGGCTCTGGCGAGCCAGGTTAGTTTTTTGGTTCTAAGATTTTTTGATAACTAAGTGGCGGCCACCCAGTTGGGGTGGATGCCATCTCGCCCAAAAAGACCAGGCTTCCCCCGAAATATTGGCCAATTATTAAAAAAGCCCACAAAGCGATTTATATCGAGGCGCCTGCTACAGGTCTCGTCCCTACGCCGAAACTGCGGTAATGGGCCAGAGCAGGTTACTTTATCCGACATTGTTTTTGCCAGTTCAAGCATCTCTATAAAATTATTTTTAGTTATTTCCAATAGTTATAGTTATAGCCGAATGTTGTTAGCGCCGATGTGAATCGCTATACTAAATTAACTACAGTTTTTTTTTGCCAGCACTTTTAAATTTGCGCGGATGTCTGCCGCTCTGGCTCCAGGAAAACACAGGATTTTATTCGCTGGTGCCGCTATCCTCACGTTTCTAACTGTGGAGTCGCCAATGACTAGAGCCGGTGGGTTGTAGTACTCAGCGGATGCCTCGCAGAAGAGGGGAAAAGCAGCTCTGAACGTGAACCTGTGAGTGGCGGCCAGGTGGTGGGGGAGCTTGGCGGGTCGCCCCGGTAGCCGAGCCATCACCCAACTGCCCTGCTGTCCGGAGGGCGTCACTGGTACCGGCGCCGGGGTAGACACACTCACCGGCTGACTGGGCTGGGGCACGTCTGGGACTAAAAATGAGTCTTTTCGACTACACTTTCCACAGGGGAAATCCTCACTACTGACAGAGTTCAACAAACTGTCCATTTCACAAACTGCACAGGGGGTTAGTGAGGGAGCCATAACTTTTTTTTTTTTTTTGGGTTTAGGTAATTCTTAATTCAGAGGTAATTCAGGAAGTCCTTGGAAGTAACACCAGCTCACGTCAATTAATGAGATATGAAATGACATCATGGAATTTTTTGTCATTCAGTGGGTGCATTGAATTAGATGGTGGCTGTCGCTGTTAAATTAATGAATGTAAAGGTATGAGGTGAGACTGCAGAGATGAATTCTCAGCCTTGAAGCAGTATGGAGCATATTTCATTCTAACTCCCTTGTCACAGAGGATTGTAAATATGGGGGCGTCATAACAGCACAAGTAGCGCCAAGGGTGTGGGTGTCCCAGAGTAGTAAAGAAGTAAAACAGATGCTGTCTCAAAAAAAGAAAAAAGACACAGATGGAGCAGTCAGATAATCCCTCTCACAGAGAGAGTAACGCCATACAACAGAAAGAGGGAAAAAGAAAAACTAAAGACAAAGTGTCAGTGTAGCCAATTCAGGTAGCCAGGAAGCTTGTGCAGATGAGCATGACAAAGACAGAGCAAGCTGTCCAGACAGTCACTGGCAATTCAGAGTTCAGGCCGAAGGCAGCTGACAGAGGGCCAGTCCAGGGGATGAATGGAGAGAGAGGAAAGGTCATTCCCAGCCCACATTGTTGAACGGGATCGTCCATGACCCTGTGACCTTTTGTTTGGGTGTGCTGGTGGTGTGTGTGTGCTGACTGCCTGTTGTGTGTGTTCAGTGAAGCAGTGTTGTGTAATTACTGCTCTTTCGAAACACTAAAGATGATTAGGGTGCCACAACACTCAGTGTGTGATGTACGCGTGTGATTGCTTACATCTCTTTTGTCTCTCGTTGTCTGATGCAGGCAGTGGTGGCCTAGTGGGTGGTGGACCCGTAATCAGAAGGTTGTTGGTTCAAGTCATGAACCGCCGAGGTGCCACTGAGCAAAGCACCGTCCTTACACACTGCTCCCCAAGCGCCTGTCATGGCTGCCCGCTGATCACTAAGGGTGATGGTTAAAAGCAGAGGACACATTTTGTTGCGTCCCTTCACTTTCAATTTTCTGATCATTGCAAGCTCTGCTTTTTAGGTGCATGATTTGCTACCTGCAGATTTAAACTGTAGTAAGGGGACAGTATATCCCCAGTATATCACCATCTTGATCATAACAAAGAAGGAAATGTTCAGCTTTTCCCTTGTTTGCAGTCTCTCACCACAGATAAACATATCTTCTTCTTTGTAATCATCCAGTAAAACTAATTAAATAGAAATAAAACAGTACCACAAAATTACATTCCTTTTAATAACCATGGACAGTACCTGCAACATGCCTGCCGCGATACAATATCGGGGCTGCATTACTGCACTAAGCGCTAAGCGTGGGGTGCATGGTCATACCTCCTCAGGATTTACATAAATAGATAAAGCAACAACAAAAAAAAGGTATGGTTGTCATCTGTATCTTGATGAGAAATGAACCTCCCTTTCTGTTTGTGTGTTATTATTTCTATTGCCTAGAAAATGATCTTTCATGATATTTAAAATTGGAGGAGCCCAATGAGCCCAGCTTTCACATACACCTTTCATTTGAGTGTCCTTAAAAATCTTTAAACCTGACGGTAGCAAAAGAAAAAAACCCATACTGAGCTCATAATGCTGTACTTACTGCCAGTAACATTATAGTAAAAATCTGACAGGTTGCACTTTTAAAAAACTGCTGTCCACACATGGTAGATTTCCAAGTAGAAATATAAGAAAACATATATGTGTGTGGTATATTTGCATTGATAATGTGTGTTGGACAGACAGGGGGTAGAATTGGTCCCAGAGGGTCATGGTAATAACTGAGGGCCTCCTACAGATTGACTCCAGTTAAAATGTGACAGTACTTGGGTGGGACCCCCATCTTCTGACTGCACAATTCCCCTGAGATGTAGAGGTTAGAGGTCACATTTCATCTCCTATCTGCCCTTCTTTTTTGCATTCAGCAGACAAAGCATTCTATTTTCTCTCTCCGTCTTTCGTCTTTCATTCAATTGTAGCAATTTGGATGATTGTCATGATGAGCTCCAGTCCATGTATTTAGACCTTCAACTCCACCCATCTGTGCACACACACACACACACACACACAATTCTTTTATTCAGTCTAAATCACTCTCTATCCTGGTTTTTATTTTCCTGGCCTTGATGGAGGAAGGGTTATACAGGGAATAAAAAGGCTGACCTCACGTGCTAATGGCCTCCTGTAATTGGTATCAGTGTAACACACAGTATGTTCTCATGTAAGGACTCAAGAATGTCAAGCACAAATATCTGCAGCATCCAAGTGTGTCCAGAACAGACTGCTGTGAGTTGCTGGTGTCAGGGCTACCTATGTCTTTGTGTGTCTATGTAACTGTGTGCAAAGGGGTGCTAGATATTAATGGGAATGTTGATTCCTCCGGAGAGTTCATAGAGAAAAAGGCTGAAAGAGAGAATCCATGAGGCAGTGGGGGCTGGAAAAAGGAAAAACCTTGATTACCACATCAGGGACACACAGTTGAGGTAGAGGAGGAGGAGGGATGCATTAGGAAGAGATTTCACTCTCTCACTTACTCATACTCATATATTTATGTTTTATTTATATATTTATATATTTATTTATTTATTAGCTTGCTTATTTATTGATTTTTTTTAGACTCCTCTACGCACTCTTCTCCTCCTCATTTACCACCTTTGTTTCATGTATGGGGTATGAATATGTGTGTTGGTGTGTGTCTGTGTGTGTGCATTTCCACTAGTATTTGGTGTGAATCCAGTACAATACTGGTCGAACAATTGCTACATTAAAAGCAGTGTCATGGAGTAGCGCTCAGAGTATGCAAGTGGCCTTCTGCCGGCAGGATCACACCTTGGCTGCTTGGCTACTTTTTGGGGTTCATGTCCAGGTGTTTTGTTTTGGAGATGATTGGGTATACGGGGGATAGCATCACAGGGGGGGGGGGGCGGTTTGAAGGTTTTGGTGTAGGTATTTTTGTTACATTTTCTCTTTGGTGTTTCTATTTTTTTGTGTTTTTAATATGAGTGTTGGTATAATGAGGAGTGTTGATTTAGTCCAGGAGGACGGGCTACAAGTGGGGTAACCCTATACTAAGCCCAAGGAATCATTGAGCCAGGGCATGACTGGAGTGAGACTGGAGGGAGACAGTGCTGGTGGAGAGAGAAATAAACTTTTGACACTTAGTATTGGTGCAGGGCCATTTGGTTTAGCCTGCCCTATCATGTCTTTTGTTTTCTGTGATCTTCGTGCAAAATATATTTTGGGCCTCTCTTTTTGACTCCACCACTGGACATCCTGCCACAAGCAGATTATAGTTTGCATGCTTTAAAAAAGTTATTTATGTTCTTGATACTGTAATTACATAACCATATAACTATAACTCTAAGTGGATATGCAAATTATTTCTCATTCTAGTAAACATTTCAGTAAAAGAAAATTAGCCTGATCACTCTCTTCTTACAAATCCTTCATAGAAATATTTGTAACCTTTATCGAGTTTCTTCTTTTTGGAGTTTTTGCTCCATGAGTCTTGCAATGCCGACAAATGTAATATTTGGGTAATCCATGAGTGAAGTTGTGTAGACTCTCCTTTTTCAAGTGCCTGGGTTTTCTGATGTGTTGATGCTTGACAGGAACTTGCACAATGATTACATATTTCTGGTAAAGGTCAATTGATTCAATTCGGTCCAAGAATTCCTGGTTGACTAAGTTACCTACGGCTCCAGAATCAATGAAGACATTGCCCAGATGGGAAGTGGTTGGCATTCGGGTTTGAATAAGGTGGCCAGACAAGTGTTCCCCATCACTTACCTTGCAATCATTGGGGGCTGATCGCAGTTTCTCTTGCCCTATTTGCAAGTGTCTTTCATTTGGGACACATCTGCTTGGTGAGAAGAACTGTTTAACACAAATAAACATCACCCCCCGCCCACAGGGGATGGTGCATGTGCTCTTGAGCCTGGAGGGCTACTGCGAAGAACCGAGAAAAGAACTTTGTTTTACTGCCTGAATTATTTTTTGTTGCTCTGCATGCCCTCATGACTCTGGCTGCAACCCAGACTCGTTCCCCTGGTTGGTCGATCAGGGCAGGCCGGTGTTGCCGTTCCTCTCCCAGTGGACCAAGGTGTGCCACAAATTTCTGATTTACTGGTTGACCATGGGAATGGGCCCTTGTGTTGACGGACGATTTCATGGGAAAATTCAGCAATGAGTGACCTTGGTCAAAATCCAGGAACACGACCATGGGTGGTGTGGACAAGTCAGTGAAAAGAGGGGCCCCTGGGGTTGCTGAGTGTCTTTGCTGAGCTTTGTGAGCAGGGCTTGTGGGATGGGCGGAATCAAATTCAGTGACGTTCCTTGAGACGTTAGACCACCAGAACCCACATTGGATTAATTTACATTTACAGCATTTATCATTTACAGCATTTATCAGACGCCCTTATCCAGAGCGACTTACAATCAGTAGTTACAGGGACAGTCCCCCTGGAGCAACTCAGGGTTAAGTGTCTTGCTCAGGGACACAATGGTAGTAGGTGGGATTCGAACCCGGGTCTTCTGGTTCATAGGCGAGTGTGTTACCCACTAGGCTACTACCACCCTATTATAATTATTGGGTGCCCTGGGTGTCCTGCCAAGGTATCGTGGTTGCCCCAGTGCAGCATTTTGGGTTGGAGTGTGGTGGGGACGTAGGTTCATTTGGTAGGGGTCTTGCGATGTGGGGCTCAGAGAAGTGACCTGTGCAACATCCACTGGACTGATACCAGGATGTAGGCAGGTGGAATGATGGAATCTGGAGTGGTGTCATTGTTATTTCTCTTATGCAGCTGGGAGAGAGTGTTACACTTTCTGGGGCAAGAGTGAGAACATAGTCAAAAAAGGCAAAAAACAAGGCCCATCAGGAAATTTAGCAGGTCAAGATTCCTTGCAGCAGGGTGCAATCTGTTTGAGGATGAGTAAACAGGACATGAGAACAGGCATGGCATGGTCATGGCCTGTTTCTGTTGACATGGTTTGGTTGTGGGGTCATGGCTTTGTTCTGGGGTCATGGGCGTGGCTTGGATTGACATGGAAGGGGCTTGGCATGGGCGTGGTATGGCTTGGCATGGGAAAGGCTTGGCATGATGTGTGTCTTGAGACATGAAACATGGTATGGGTATGGGGGTGTGGCCAAACCTGACAATGGCGATCCCCTGTGTGCTGAGATCGAACAATGTTCTTGGGTCGGTGGCTCTTGTAATGTCTCCCCACTGTGGAGCCAGTGGCCCAATGGATGCTGCATTCGCAAAAAGCCAGCCAGGGGCAGCAGACAACAAAGGGGTTGTGTGGGGTGACCGTCAGGATGGAACAGTTGTTTCGTCACAATGAATGGTAGGCAGTTTGAGACGGGTGGCATCAATAAGATTCCACAACCTATCATGTACGTGGACGTTGGGGGCACTTGCAATTTCTATTCCCATGGTCAGGGATAGCACAGGGCGTGGGACAAGTAGAAGCAGTACCAACCTCAGTGTACTGGTAGATGAAAGCAGTAGGCTGTAATCGGCCGTATGCTGTCGTGGGTCAACAGGAGTGGATGCGGTGTTATAGGCTGAGACGGAGGAATCGGAGTTGGGCAGGCGGTTGGCAACATGAGTGGGAACAAAAGACCAATTCCAGAAGAGTAGTTGAGAGACAAGGCATCAATCATAAAAGTCTTACAGCAGACATAACGTGGTGATGGACGAATGAGTTTGGAAGGAATTTTACTGCGCATCTCTATTTATGCTGGGTTGTAGGTTCCAGGGTCTGCCGCGTTCCCCTGAAACTGTTACGGACACACTTTTGTTCACAAAGGACACACAATAAGGTTTATGTCTCAATAAGAATCAAGTTGTTTCCCATGTTTTCCCCATTTGCCCTCCTTTTGCACTAAATCACGGGGCACTCAGTTACACCCTTGTCTACACACCGTCTGTGCCACATATTGTAGTAGGATTTCTTCCAGACTCCTTACCCTCTGTATTGTCTGCCATGAGCCACATTGAGGCTTGATAGGGCGAGAGCCGACCCTCCCAGTCCCAGAGCAGTCTGTCCTTGGCTCTGAGGAAGTGGTATTTGTGTACCCCGAAGTGAAGCACAACATCCCTCACCACACCCAGACCCAATAAAGCTCCTTTTAAAATATGCATCACTTTTAAATGATTATTACTTGCCACTTCCTTCTATTTGTTTTTGTCTTTTTCTTTTTCAATCTCTTTCGTTTGTGCCTAGTGCATAAAGGCTTGTGAGGCCCTGAGGAGCCGATCCACGATTTCTCATAAAGTTCGAGCAGTCTCACTGGACAGCATTTGCATACTTCTCCAAATGTATGAGTGTGGTCAGTCTTCAAAGTGGAGGAAGAATATGAAACTGGAAGGCAATAATGGAAAATTTCAAATATAATTTTTTTAAAGGACAAATTAGGTAACCATAAAGCGTGAAGGGTTTTTCTGCATCAGGACATACCTTCTGGCTTCTGCAGCTTTGTCCTTTTATCTGTTTCTATTTGTGCTTCAGTGGAGACTCTCGCTTGGTGAGGGTCCATGAAGAATCTGGCAAAAATTCTCACCAGCTTTTGTCCTCTTTCTTATCTCTTTTATGACCTTTTCCTTCTGACTTTCGTCTTCAGTAAGAAGTTGATTCATTCACTGACTAATTTAAACAGGACGAATAGGTTTTGCTAGTGATTTTCTGCTCCATGGTGGTGACGGTCCAATATCATACCTGAGCAAAGCATAGTTATGGGTTGTGAATCTGACTATAAAAATAAAGTTGTATTATTTATATTATTTAAATTATTTATATTTTGGAGGTGTTAATTACAGTTGTAACAAATTAATAAAGTTCCTGTCTGTGTCGACTCTACTTTACTCTGCCCTATTCTATTTTGATAGACCAGGCCAAGAACTTAAGAGCCCTCTCTTGTATCTAAGCCTATCAATGTATTTGGTCATGGAGGACAGACAAGATCCATTTTCTGATAGATACCTTCCCTCACTTTAAAATGGCCTGTTCTTAAGGCACTTTGTGCCATTGCTTTAGTCACTGGGGTATGAGTGATTATATTGACCTCGTGTTATCTTTTGTTCTCCTGACAACTGGGGATTGAACTGTAACTGATAGGTGATGAAAAACAAACAGGCAGTGACAGCAAATTTGGCTAATGTGTTGGATATGAGCTGTAATGCTGCCCCTCTTTTCTATTCTGAGTTCCCCAACCTGGACTGGGTCCTTGGGGACCACTGATATTGAATGGTTCCCCACAATCCATGAATGTGTCTAAAACAGACATCATGTAATCTAAGTTTTAAACTTTACAGAAACATATTATAGCTGATTTGCACTGAAATAGAATCAGAATCTAATGTTTACTTTTGAGGGATAAAGGCTTACATGGCATTTCAATTTCTTCCACCAGAATTACTGAAATGTGCTCTAAAATGTTTAAAACAGGTCAATGTACTTGTTAAACTCACACAAAATTTGTATTTTAGTGAGGAATGTAGAGAACGAGGTTCCTGTAGGATCATTTTTTTTTGTTTACACAGTTGGGAGAGACCAAGAGCCAGTTCTAGTAGTACATCTCTACATATAAATATTAACATTATTAACAATTTCACTTTTTAATCATTATTTACCATTGTACCCTAACATTCCTGAACTACTTTGGGATAAAAAAAAAAATTAATTACTTTAACTACTGCCTAAAACCTTTGCACAATACTACTTAGACTTAAAGGCTTTTGGTTTTGCTTGTTGTCCTGTAAATTTACCAATGAGAAAGATTGAGTTAAGAGCTTTCGGTTAATGAGAAGAACGTTAAGGCCATACAGTAATATATCAGTAGTTAAGCATTTACAATTCCTTCATTGCATATTTATTACCCTAGGCCTTCAGGATGATGTAAAAATGTGTATGCGTGAGTGCCTGTCCAAAAGGATCACTGTAAATGTGTCCTGGTGGGCCCACCCGTGTTGGGTTAGGGTGTGTGTGACACTCACTGTTAACTGAGTTTAAATGCCCCCCCCCCTCCTCGCTCTCTGTCTATGTCTCCCAGGAGGGTGATTGGGTAGGGGCTTTTCAAGTTGCTAATTGGAGTGTACGAGCCATCACTGTTGAAGTGCATCCCTGAGGCATCACCCCAGCACCGCCTAACCACCCCCCTCCCAATTCTATTTTTTATTTTTTTGCAATATCAAGTAAACAATCTGCGTGGCAAATGAAAGACCACGAGTGATGGACAGACAGCCGTAACCTCCACTCTTTCTCTGGCTGTCTCTCCATCCCTCCGAGCTCTGTTCTCTTTTGTGTGCCCCTGTCTGTGTTTTTGCCTGGTCTGGTGGACAGCCTTGTGAGGACCAGGCTGGTGCTGGTGAATCAGAGAGAGGGGAGGGGCTCAAATGAAGACCAGGCAGACAAAGGCTGTGTCAGAACCTTGAGGTGGAAATTAATAATGATAAAAATAATTACTCCCCCCCTCACGACCCAGTTTCCTTAATGGAGAGGGATAGCCCCAAGTCTCATGGTGGGGTGTGTGTGTGTTCCTGTATGTGTGCCACTATGTGCCTGTGTTTGAGTGTATGATGGGATCGGTTTTTAATGTGTGCTTTTTTCTGTACTCAAGTAAGATGTATTGTAAATAGTGTCCAGTGTGTGTGTGTGTGTGTGTGTGTGTGTGTGTGTGTGTTTGGGGGGGGGGGTTGCACTGGCCTGGTTCTCTGCTGCAATGGGAATAGGTGAAGGACACATATGTACTTGTACTTCACCAACCACACAGCTCTTTATAATTCTGTATCATTCAATTATCTTTCTGTAACACATTACACAAATATTTTTAACGTTTTGTGGAGACACATGGTCCTAACTGTTTGTAATATAAAATGTGCATATTTTTAAATCAGTATTTGCCTTCATGGGAGTGACAAATTTACGATAAATGGTTTCATAAGCACATGCACACACTCTTTTCTGCATTCTTTTCAGGTCCACCTGATGCAGCAAGGCCACTGAGTACCAGCTGGTGTCTCTTGTGTACATTATTACTGTCACATTGAGTTACACACACCACAACACAGTCCAGAGCATGTGGTCTTTTTACTGTAGCCATGCGTAACACCAGTGTGTGGAGACAGTAAAGCTACACAGCTATCTGACCATCATCCACCTGTAGACACAAAAATAAAACTGTGAAAAGCAGATACAGCACGCCTTTGTTTGTGGAAATGTGCATGTGGGGTGTTGGTTTATGTGTAGACCCCTGGTCTGAAGTGAGAGCAGGTGTGTGCAGTAGGGAGTGTGTGGAACAGACGGTAGCCACTGTGCTCTGACCACTCCCTGCCAGCCATTCAGATCGGACCAGCAGCAGGGCACAAGAGTCACACATCATGTCTCACAAATATACACACAAACACACAACCCAACATGCACCACCACTTTCATGCTGACACTGGCAGCGACCTTCATTCAAGGAAACCTGTAACAAGTCAGAATTGAGAATCTTTAAAAACAAGGGAGCAAGTGAGTGACATTATCTTAAAGGGTAGAGTACCAGGCCATTACAGTCACCAATCCCACTAATAAGGTATGAGGAAACTGGAGGTTGATAGTGGTAGTATAAGTGAAGTGATTGTCACATGTGATACACAGCAGCACAGCACACGGTGCACACAGTGAAATTTGTCCTCTGCATTTAACCCATCGCCCTGAGTGATTAGTGGGCAGCCGTGACAGGCACCTGGGGAACAGTGTGTGGGGACGGTGCAAAAACTATGACTTGTGTCTTGACCTCAACAATTGAGACTTGACTCGTACTTGGATATTGTGACTTGCTAGTCATAACCTATAAACAATGTTCATTTCATGGAACTGAGTGGAAGGCATGTACCAAAAGATAAGAATATTCAGACCACCAACCACAACTCTCGCGAGAACACATTGCAGGCTACGAGCATTGAGGCTACGAGGCATTGCAAGCCCAGAGCAGATAAAAATACATTCCAAAAGCTCCTATTGTCCATAATTAAAATTACACAACACACTTGCATTTATTTAATTCATTTCAGTTTTTCCAGCATGTTGTGGCGGACTAATTTTCCCTCCCTGAAATAAACTCTACACCACACACGCGTGCAGCCACACATCTCAAAAATACAAATATTCACTAACATGACCTCTCCCAGGCTCCATACAAAATAGCATAGTCTACTGCAAACATGCAATACGGTTGTCATGACTTACGGCTGACGAGGGAAGGAAGCCCAGGACAGTAAGTAGGATGGCACGAGGGCCAAAAGATAAGGGGTAAAAAGGGATAAACAAAGACTATGTTTTTCCACTTTAATGTCACAGCACCTGCTGGGTGCTGCCGACCTGCTCTTAAGGAGTCCTGAATTGGCTTCTGCTGACACTGGAGGCATCAAAATGTTCCAAAAAAATATTGCAGCAATGCAATTAACATAAAATAACAGCATTTTTTTTCCAAAATGTTATATTAATTACAATGTTATTAGCTTTATCATGAAAGCAAGTAAATTAATGCTCATAGCCCTCGGAAATACATATTCTGATACATTTTAATACTGTGTATAGTAATAGATGATATAGTACAGTACATGTTCATATACAAATGCTGTATTATGTGCAAAACATTCATTTCAGACATTTGAGACTTGACTTGGACTTGACACTAAAGACAAGAGGATTGACTTGGAAGTGAAAGTGAAGTGATTGCAGTGATACACTGCAGCACAGCACACAGTGCACACAACAAAATGTGTCCTCTGGTTTTAATTGCCCTTGGTTAGCAGCCACGAAAAGCGCTCCGGGAGCAGTGTGTGTTTTTTTTTTTTATAATCTCCATCTGAACCTCTGTCCCATCTGAGCACCCATAACTCAGCACTCCTACTGATTCTTTACTTTACTTTACTTTACTTTGCAGACGCTTTTATCAAAGCGACTTACAAGAGGAAGACACCAGCAATTCTCGTTCTATAGAATATTGAGTTTACAAAACTAAGAGCCCTGATAAGGCCTAACTTGTCAGGAAAGAACATGCTCGGAAATTGTTAACTGCTAGATGAGGAAATGTATTTTTTTTTTTTATTTTGTGCAGTGTGTGTGCATGTGCATGTGTAAGTGTTAGATTTGTCTGAGATACTTTTTGAATAAGTGGGTTTTCAGCTGCTTCTTAAAGGTGGTGGTAGTCTCGGCTAGTCGAATGGAGCAGGGCAAGTTGTACCACCAACCAGGGACAACAAAGGAGAACAGAGTCGATTGGAATCGGAGACCCCGTGAAGAGGGAATTTTTAGTCTCATCTTGTTTGCAGATCTGAGAGGGCGTGCAGGAGTGTAGCTAGTATTGTATTGATATAAGAGGTTGCAGTTCCATTTACAGCCATGTAGGCAGCATCAAGGATTTGAACTCAATACGAGTAGCTCCCGGGAGCCAGTAGAGAGAGGTGAGAAGAGGCGTGACATGGGAGTATTTTGGCTGATTGAAGATGAGACGGGCTGCCACATTTTGGACCATCTGGAGTGAGTTTATTGTGACCGTAGAGATGACCGTTGCCTGGATGAGGAGCTGCATAGCCTGTAGTGAAAGAAAAGGCAGAATCTTGCGGATGTTGTAGAGAGTGAACCTGCAGGATCTGGAGATCAGCAACGTGTTGGTTCAGACTCAGTTTGTCGTCAATCCAAACTCCAAGGCTTTTTGCAGACGCTGTGGGTGTTAACAGTAGTGAGCCAATTTGAATGGATTCTGACATATATGACACAGATTACAGTTAAGTGTCATGCCCTATATCACTAGTCAGAATGCTTGAATTAAATATCTGATAATCTAACTTCATCTATAATTTGAGTATGTATCCAACCTTTCATAATATTTTCAAATTATCTTATTTTTTGTAGATGTGTTCATCTGACTTTGTAGATGTATTTATACAGTATATTTCATACACAAAACCATTAACCTACTGGCATAAATGCTGAGTGCTCTCCTCTTTCTTCCTCTCCTCTGACTCACACACACACACACACAAACTTCCTCTCTATTTAACACCCAAGCCCTCCTCGGTGAGGAGCTGCTTACAGTTAATAAACAGCCTCATTTTTCCTCCCCGTTATTCCACCCCCGCTACATGTGAGAGTGCATCTCATTCAGCTGCCTGTCTGCCGCCGCCTTCTGCCAAGAGCACCGATATCATTACTGCCTCGGGGGCCGTTCCCACAATGCAAAGCACAACATTTCGTAATTGTAAATAAAGTCAGAATTGTGCCCTAATCAAATGCCTCCACATGGTGGGTGCACACTGTAAATCATGGAAACTTTTCAACAGAATTTCACACATCACATGGCCCTTCGAGGTATCAGCGGCACTAATGGTCACGCTTTATTCAGTCCAGGCACATTGAGTTACAGCACTTCAGAACTGTAGTCCAAAAAAGACAGACAACAAAAAGCCACTTCAGTGCTGTGATTAATTAAATGGGTTTAATTAAGCCGCGAGACGATGCTGTGGCTCTCTGGAGTGCCTGAGAGCAGCGCTGGAAAAGCCTAACAACCTGCTGCCTGCTCCTTTACTCTCATTCACACATAAATACCATGAATGGCACCACATACGCACACATTTGTATTAATATGTGTACGTACAGTTGATACGGAAAGTTTTCAGACCCCTTAAATTGTTCACTCTTTGTGAAATTGCTAAAATCATTTTAATAATTTTTTCTCATTAATGTACAGACATCACCTCATATTGAAAACACAGAATTGTTGACATTTTGCAGATTTATTAACAAATAAGAAAAAATGAAATGTCACATGGTCTTAAGTAATCAGACCCTTTGCTGTGACACTCATTTATTTAACTCAGGTTCTGTCCATTTCTTCTGATCATCCTTGAGATGGTTCTCCACCTTCAGCTCTGTTTGATTCTACTGATTGGACTTGATTATGAAAGCCACACCCCTGTCTTTATAAGACCTTACAGCTCACAATGCATGTCAGAAAAATAAGACTCGTGAGGTCAAAGGAACTGGCTGAAGAGCCCAGAGACAGAATTATGGCAAGGCGCAGACCTGGACAAGGCTGCACTATGTAAGTCTATGTATGTGTGGTCAGCTGTTGTAGAGTCTGACAGCAGTCTTCTGAATCTCTGCTTGCTCAGTGCTGTCAGATTCACCTGCAAGGAGGGGTTGTCCAACAGGGATGACAGCGTAGCCATCATTCTCCTGTCACTCACCACCACACCAGTAAAGATGACTGAGGCCACCACTGATTCATATAAAGTCTTGAAGTGTGAGTCCTTTACTCTGCAGCAGGTACAGCCTACTCTGGCCTTTTCTGTAGTTGTGAGTCCAGTCCAATTTATTGTTCAGATGAACACTAAGGTACCTGTAGCTCTCCACAGCCTCAATGTCCAAACCCTTCATGTTCAGTGGTTGCAGTGGAGGATGTTTGTACCTGCAAAAGTCTAACACCAGCATTCTTGGACTTTCCAGTGTTGATCTGGAGGTTGTTCTGCTGGCACCACTCCACAATGTCCCGGGTCAGTTCTATGTACTCCTTGTCATCCCCATTTGTGATGAGGCCATCTATTGCAGAGTCATCAGAGAATTATTGTAGGAAGCAGAAGCAGTTGGTGGAGCTGTGCGTGAAGTCTGCAGATCACCCTGTCTGACACACAGCCCTGAGTTCACACATGCTGTGGTCGGTTGGCAAGGTGGTCCAGTGTCCTTGTTGTGAGGTGATGATTCATTCCTTTGTGCTCCTATTTGTCTCTCAGGATTTTGGTGTTGAAGGCACTGGAGAAATAAGAAAAATTCTCACAGTGCTCCCAGCGGTCTCCAGGTGAGAGGGAGAACGTTGTAGGAACATCATCCACTTCAGTGCCAGGATGGTAGGCGAACTGAAGCAGGTCCAGTGATGAGCTCGCCAGGGGCCGAAGCTGAGCCAGGACCAGCCTCTCCAGGGTCTTCATCAGGTGGGATGTCAGAGCCCCCGGCCTGTAGCTGTTGAGGTCCTTGGGACGTGGAGTCTTTGGCTACCACACAGGAGGTTTCTCCCCAGGTTCAGGCTCAGGTTGAAGCCTGTGTCCCTGTACGTCTGTGTGCCACAAACACTCTCACATTCTCATACACACACAGGTGCTTTTACACTCAAACTGAGCAGAAGAAGAGATGAAGAAAAGTTGAAAAGTCTTAGCGTGTAATTCCCTAGGTGTGGCATTCTTACACAACAAATGCCGTAGTGAATCTGCATGCAGAAGTGAACAGCAGGCAGATGTTACATAAATCTGCCCAAGCTTTATTCATTTATACTTTCTAAACACTGTGTCCATGAATTCAGCAGCACTTTCAGACGGTCACTGCTGTTCATACATCTGCCTCTGTTTCTCTCACACACACAAATACACACAGACACAAATGAACACATAGTCTTACTCATAAGTGATTACATAACAGACAACCCAGATTGGTGTTTTTGTTGTGCCCATGAGGTTACTTCCGTTTTTGGTTTGCTGCTGAGTCAGGATCGGCTTGCGTCAGTTAGATAAAAAAAAAGCCCACCATTTGACATCAGCAGACATCATTACAACAAATGTAATCAATATAAGAATACATTCCTGGATGGAGTCTTCCTTTAGTTGCAAAGTTTTCTGCTGGAAGTGTTTATGCATAAATGGGTGTAAATGCATTCATGCATGCATGCATATCTGCTGTGTGTGCACATATGGACAATGTTTGAGATGCAGGGTATGTGTGATGTGTGCATGCAGGGTATATAGCGTTGATATAGTTGTGTGTGTGTGTGAGAATTCCTCCCTGTATATATGTTTGTGTGAGTCTGTGTGTGTGTATTTGAATAATGAGTGCTCCTCCATGTAGCCAAATGCCTGTCAGTGTGAAGTGTGAACACTGGAGTCTGGTTATCCTCCTCCCTCGACCAGACCTCAGCCTGCCTGCTGAAGTGTGTTTACATGTGTCTCCCTCCCTGACCAGCCCCAGGTCCCCGGCTGACCCCCCCCACCTTAGCTATTATTTTATTATTCCTTTTTAAAACCCATACGACTGTGCTCTGGGTCAGTGACCTCTCCACGGTCCGTATAAACACACGTGTCCTTCTCTTTCAGAGTTACAAGATTCCATGTAGAAACAGAATGGCGGTAACGAGTCCCAGTTGACAGTAGTTAAAAATAACAGGCTTTTAAACTTCACTCAGATCTTCATTTTTCTTTTGTAATCACCTCGAGCTAAGAGCCCGCGGAGGTCTTGAAAGTGAAAGTTAATTTTGCACCAGAATACCCCTGTAAAATTTGTTGTAGGACAGGGCCGAGCCAATGACCCCCTGACTCTTTGTGGCACTTTTTATAAGACAACTCTGCGCTTAACATGTTGAGGTCTTCTGACGGTGACAGAATGGACGTTTTGGTCACCCTCAGAGGGAAGAGAGAAGGAAAGGGAGGAGGGAGAGACAGATGGAGGTAGCATGGAGTAGAGGCTGGGGGGGGGGCAGCCATCACATGCTGTTTCTGTTTACTCCAGAGAGAAAGAGAATACTGATGGAGTATATTAAGGAAAAAAGAAGCTGTAAAGGGCGGGGGAGAAGAAACAACATCATGGTCTCTTGTTTCAAGCGCAGTGACCGGCAGACCCAGACCTGAGAATGTACGTGTTACGGAGACCGACATGGAGAGGGAGGGGGTAGTTGGAGAACGGGATGGAAAAGCGGGAGCTTCTGTTGGAAAATCCCGTAAAGAAACAGACCAAAGAGAGGAGAGGAGAACAGAAGAGATGAGATGAATAGTAATTTAAAAAACACTGAAAACTAAAAAATTCTGAAAAATTTGGCCACAAAGACACAGGAGGACAATGTGGTGAAAGAGGAAGATAGAAACTGAGAGAGAATAAAATTGAGAGGAAGAAAGGGGAGGGAGGTGTGAGAGGAGAAGTCGGCTTGGGGGGACTGAGGAGTGGAAAAGGGTGAAAAAAAGACAAAAGCATGAGAAACCGAGAGGGAAAGAGGGATAAGTGTGAGATCTTTTTATTAGAGAATAAATAACATGTAACGAGAGGGGCTGAGGGGGAGAAAGAGAAGTGTGAGGAGAAGGAGATGGAGGGAGGGGGACACGGAGGGCTTGTGAGATTTAAGACATGGGATCGAGAGAAAGGAAAGGACGGATGGAAGAGTGATAGACTGACAGAAAAGAGGGTGGAGAGAGGGGATGAGAGAGTGAGAGGAGGCAGCCGCTCTCTCTCGCTCTCTCTCTCTCTGTAGAGCACGTGCAGGGAGGGTGGGAGGGTGGAGAGAGAACGAGAACCGAGGGAGGGGTAAGGTATTTAAGAGCTGGAGTAGGACAGCGTAGACAGCCTCTCAACTCCCAGAGTGAGACAGGAGAGAAGAGGAGCATGCACACACACACACACACACACTCACATACACACCTGCAGGAACTCTCTCCAAGCTTCCAGGAGCTCCACCTGACCTGTGACTTCTTCTCGTGGCCCAGTCTCCTCGGCACTCACATCAGCTCCACGTCTCGCTTCATTTTGTTTGCCGTTTTTTGCGGAAAGAGGGGATGGCGTGGGCCACCTCCTCTCTGGCCCTGTTGCTGCTGGCCCTGGCATCTGGGGACAGCGTGGATTTGGGGAGCCCTCCTCCGGCCGGCTTCTACCCCCGCTTCAACCCCTTCTTCTTCCTGTGCACCCACCACGGCGAGCTGGAGGGGGGCGGAGTGGCCGAGGGGGCAGGAGAAGTGCTGCTCACCCTACAGATCGCCGGCAACCCCACCGCCTACACCCCGGGACAGGAGTACCAGGGTGAGATTGCTGTTACCAGAGTAGATGTGTGTCCATCAAAAAATCTTTATTCTTCATTTAATATTACAAATAAGACAAACTTAAATTTGAAAAAAGACATGGCTTTACGGATGTGACGGAGATCATTGCATGTAGTCTCTGGCAGGTGGGTTGTGAAAGCATTGAAAAGTGGAATCCGAAAAAAAAGAACTGAGTTGATGAATTTAGTAGAATTCAGTGATGCATCGCATAGTTATGCGTCTGAGAGCAACTGTACTCCAGTTGCACTGTAAATAAAATAGCAGACCACCCTCATAACTTCTAAACAAGGAACAGGTTTATTCTCAGTCAGTCTGAGACGTTCGACATGCTGTTTTCGGAGTGTTTATGTACCCGTGAGAAGTATTGATGAAGAGCGGTGATTCCACTGCCCTGTGTGTAGGAGGTTTGTCCTCGGGACAACCGAGATCACAGACTCAGAGCGAGCAAGGAGAGGATGCTGGGGGGAATTTTGACTGTGTGTGTGTGTGTGTGTGTGTGATGGAACTTTCCCCACGCCTGGTGTTCAGGTACGTTGACACCTGGTTCGGTAAGAGAAACCCCACTGAACCCGCAAGAAAGCAAAAAAAGCAGGAAGACGAATGGGGTTTCAGGATTCCCATCACTTCTTCTAAATAAGTTTCCTACATGCCAGATACCCTCAGTCGTCTCCACTATTTCAACTCACTTGTCTGGCCAAAAAGGCTTTTAAAGTACTATTTAATAGAGAAACAAAGGACAGTAAAGAGCAGCGACGGGGTGGTGCGCAGTTGTGGAGCAGAGAAGCTCCTTAGCAGGCAGCGATCCAGGCTGTGATGGGGGAGGCAGGTTTTGCCAGGCAGAGCCAGGTTTAAATCATTAGCATTTGAGATGTATGGGTGTGTGGACTGCTTAGCGACTGAGGAGGAGGGGGTGGAGATTTATTCAAATATGAGCTAACGGGAGTTGTGGGAGGGAGATTTAATATGACTAACGAGGGGATTGGAGAGACGAGGATGGGAGTAGATTTCGTCTGCTGGATTAGAAAACGAGACACTTTACACTTGGATAGATGGCAGGGTTTCAGCAGGATAAAATGCAAAACACACTCCATTTCTTGCCTGAATTACATGACACACCCCCTTTCTTTTGGATGGGTCATTCATTCATATATTACAATGATACCCCATGAAACACCATGAATCAGCAGTGTGTAGACCTCCTCTTTGTCCAGCTAATTTATTAAACTGGCTCTACAGGCAGCAACAGTCTGGTCCACCGGTGTAAGGTGAAAGACATCCCCAGGATTTACATGAATATTTAGATAATTCAAGAACCAACGTGTGTTTAAACCTCTGAGAATGAGGAAGTAGCGTCCATGAAGGCTTTGCCCTTTTAAAAAAACAATAACGTTAAAGATCATGTTCTGGGTGACAAAAATAATTGCACACAAATAAAGAGCAAGATGCACATTACCACTAAGTAGCATTATTCACTTCTGTAAACCCTGAGGACTATAGCGGAAAATAGCATGATGCACTGGGCGTCCAAGACCAGTTATTTACTTCCCCTTCTGATATTGCACCAAACAGTTCGGGTCAGATTTAGTCGTGAAGGATGAATCGGGAATGAAAACTCGCAGGTGCAGTGCGCTGTTTAACATTTCCTCATGGATGTGGTATGCTGGTTTATTAGCAGCGTTCATTTTGTTGTAAAGTGTGTAAAAGTGTCACCTTATCTCTGGTTTAGGATCAAACGTTTGTATTGCAATCCAGCGAACTGTAACCCGTGTAGCCAGTGTGGTGGGTCTCTGGCGGCTCTTTTGGCTACAGTAGGCCAAGGTCGGTGGTGGCAAAAGGCAAAATGGTTGTTGCACTGTTCCTTGCCAGCTGGCAGCGAGAGAGGAAGCTGTTTGTCCTGCTCATGCTGAGTTCTCACTTGGCCTCCATGAAATACCTTTTCCCTCCATGTTTTCTTTGTCCTCTGAAGGGAATGTTATTAGATGGCTTTTTCATTTCCTGGCCTGCTTAGGTGTCAGAAGAGGCTTTTTCTCAGTTCTAAACCTCAGAGCCGTCCAAGCGGAGGTGTCCGTGTGGCTGGACAGAATGAAGTGATGATCCCCTGACCTCTTTCTTTACTTGCTGGTGATAAGCTGGTGTTGGAGTTTGGAGTTTGCACAGGGCCGTGGATAGGAGAAGTCAGGCACTATTTCTGTATAGGCCTTCAAATAAAAGAGAGGAAGACATGGAAAGAGAGCAAGAGGCTTTTTCTCTAAACCAGAGTTGCAGAAGATGTTGCACCATAAGGGAAAGTTCAGATCAACTCAAGTTGTCACATGTATCACAATACAAAAAGGAAATAGAGGAGAAGTGAATTGGAGGCATAATGGAAAGCGGATGCTGTCCCATCCTTGGCAGCTTCACCTGCTCTAGTAAAAGAAAGAAAGAAAGATAGAGAATGATAAAAAACCCTCTTCATTCAGAATGTAAGTCTTTTTTTCAGATTCATTTTACATGACAGCTTTAATGCCTTTTCACTTTCAGAAATGTCAATGTGTAGATTTTGATGTGAATTATTACATGCTTTTGTGAGTGGATGTATGTGTGTGTTGGGTGTGTTTATCTGTGATGCTCTGTAGTGTAGTGCATGTGTGTGTTGTGTGTTATGTCAATTCTTTTCTGCATGTAGTAATGTGCCTGATGTTTGCCTGTGCTGCATTTGTAATCATAAAATTGTGTGTGTGTACATGCAATCATGTGTGTGTTTCTGTCTATGGTTATTACATGTGAGCATATAATGGATATTTGGCCAAAGTGTTCATGTAAGTGTGTGTGTCTGGATGTGTGTGTGTGTGAGTGAGAGTGAGAGAGTTGCTGGAGTGCTTTTCAGGCAGAGCAACCTCATCTCACCCTAGATCCTTTGTTCCAGCACACCTTTCACGTCCAAATTCCACTGGCGGCCTGAATAGGAATCTGTTACAAACGAAAAGGTTTGGAGTGTTTTGTGTCAAAGAGGAAGACAATGTTGGAATGGAATAGAAATCATTTTTATTACATCATTATCATCACTGGTTTTGTTGAATTAGCTGTAATAGTCATTCCTGTCGTACTTCACGTCAAAGAAATACATTTGAGGCCAGGCGACAGAGACAGAAAAGAGACAGAACCACCTAATGTCAGCCGCGCCATGTCCAGTTCTAATCTGTTAGAGCGGTGATAAGCACCGTGCTCAGACGACAAAGCACTGTTGGTGCGGGTGGTGGATACATACTTATTTACGGATGTACTCTGGATTATGCATTCCAGCATTTGTAAATGGCTTTATTGTTGGCATATATCAAGAAACCTGCATTTGATTTAGATCATTTCTAAAAATGAAACTTCCAGGATTGGTCACCAGAAAACAGGCACCAGCTTTGTGGATTTTGAAGGATTGCAGGAGTGCTTCTTTGTTTGAACAGAATGACTACCCATTCAGGCACTGGATTGTGGCTGAGCCATTTGCTTGGTTTGGTGTAGGGGGTTGTGTCTCTTACGACCTATGACCTCTACACATTTCGCGGGGCATCTAGGCCCATTGCATCCTGAAAGAATTGCAAATTGGCTGGATGTGTGCTTAATAATAAACAATAAGCATGCCATTCTGAGTCAATAGCTTCTTTCCACTGGCCATCAGACAGCTGAAGACTCAGGGACGTTCCACTCTGAACTGACAAACACACACACTCTACCTCTTATGTTCAGACCATATCTCTATTACATTCCGTTAACAGCAGCACATTGTTACTCTGCACCGTCATGACTTGTTTCACTGCTTTTTAGAGCTGTCAGTATTGTTATTCTGTTATTCTTGAACTGCTTGTCTTGCACTGCCCATGTCCTATGGTTGCACTTTATGTCAGTATGGAACTTTAAATGCTACATGTAGCACCAGGTGTTTTGTTTCACTCTGTACGGTCTAACATGTATGTAGCTGAAATGAACTTGAACATGCCACTGTCACATTGCCTGTCAAAGCGGAGAGAGACCTGTTCAGATGTGCTTTTATTCACAGCTTTTCCAGCTCCCATTGTCATTTCCAGCACCTAGAGTTAGAGTTAGTGTCTGGGCAGGATTTTAGATCAGTTCTATGTTGTTTTGGCGGACAAAACTATTATTTTCTATAAAAAACAGTATACATTTAAATGACATCTCCTTTCATAGATGGAACGAGGAGGGTAAGCAGGTTTCTGATGGTTTGAGGCTTCTTTCCTGCATGTCCCTCTAATAGCTTCACCATCACCATCAACTCTTTTTCTTTCTTTTTTTAAGCCGCTCAGCTTCCAGCTGCTCTGTCAGGTCTGAGTAGGTCAGTCAACGGTGGGAAAAGTATGCATGTCTACTGTGTGTTCACTGACATGTGGGTTCAGGCAAATCTGTCTTTAGAGTGTTCCCTATTTCTGTCCTTTCCTCTCGTAGCCCATCTAAATGGGTTAAAACTCCCGTTGTGGTCCACAGACTGCACAGATTATCAATCATGCTAGTCAAAGAGCTCACCAGACCGGCCAAATGGTTCACCCACCAAACACTCATCTCCTGATAAACAGACTATTAATTACCTGCCCTTTGGGGGTTTGGTCCAATCGCAGATGCCTTCTGTTCCCCAGCCAACAAGCCAACACAATGTCAGCAAGAATTTAAGGACGCAATTAAAATGAGATTCATCTCGGATTTTGCGGTGTGTTGATGTGCGGCACTTTTTGAAAGGGAAGTTTGGACTTCTCCCTGCCCAGTGTGATAGCTCTAGAACAAAATCGTTACGGGGTTGGTCCCTGTGTCTTGCACAGGAGCCCAACGCCAAATGGATCCGTCACATCTGGCCATGGGCTTCGCTTCTGATACCAGTGGCAGCACCGCTCAATGCCAGAGTGGTGCCAAAACGCACCAGATGTAGACAGTAAGTGCAGAGCGAAGCCAACCACAGCGCCTGGCACGAGAGCAGCATGCCAGGCTTCAGCATCTGTATGTGCCAGACTAAACTGGGCAGCCCGTGTCAAGTACAAACTCTTTTTTGATTTTCAATTTTGTCTTTCGCCCTGCATTTTGGGATATTTGGGACGTATTTAAAAAGAAAATGAGACCTCAGTTTTTCAGTGTCACGCAGTGTTTTTTCAGCTGGTTCTGCACCAAATATGCAAGCATGGAACTATACTCATAATGCTACAACCAGAGGCATAGCTACTACAATTTGTGAATAATATATTCTTCACTGAGGACCTGGACTCCAGTTTCAACACAAGAAAAAATACTAATGAATAATATTTAAATAATTCAACCAAACGTATTTGTCATCACTGATGAACAAATAGTGAAACAAAGTGGAGGAAATTGTTGATATATTCTTATTTTATTAATTGTTACTGAAGAAGGTAATTTTAGACATTCGTAAATGTGGGTTTTATTCATGTTGTCTTGCAAAGCTTTCAATAAAGCTAAATTGATAATCAGAATATAAATGGGCATTTTGATAGCCAGCTAACTAGCACAACAATTTTGTTGAAATGAATGCAAATATTTACCTTAATGTTCGGAACATTATGCATCTGATAATGTAATTGAGTATAATAATGAATGCACAAAACAGTGGGCTGGCGCTAAGTAATGCATGCATTTTATTTTTTGTGGAGTAGCATGTCTAATTAAGCCTTTTCTGGGAGTTGATGGAGTCTTTTAGCTCCATTGACCAAATACGCACCCACCCCCCTTCTCTTTTTATTTCTTTCCTGAATGGAAAATGTCAGTCTTAACCCTCAGTCAATTGCTTGGTTTAGAGCAGAGCTTCAACCAGACCAGTCTTTTCCTCCACCTCCTCCTCCAGCTTTAGAAGCTGCTCTGGATGCCCCTCCTGGTGTCTCTATTCAAGCCCATGTAATCCCTGCCCTGGGGCAGCGTGTCGTCTGTGCTGATAGTATTCAGTCCCATTCAGAGCTCCCTGCGTACCCCAACCACAGACCAGGCAGCTTGGAGGGAGCCTACGTTGTGGTTGGATTAGCCATATTCCCTGATTCGGCTTCAGACAGGCTGTCTTGGTAACCGCAGCAAGAAACTGACGCCTGGTGAGGGGAGATTGTGCATGTCTGCAGGAATAAAATGGCCATTCAGACTTGAAGCAGGAATCCTTGCTATCCAATCAATGTTTGCCACTTGATGGCCCCCCCAACCCCCAGAACCAGGCAACTGTAAAGCAATGTTTTCAAGGGGAAGAAAGGAAACGAAGGCCAGATGAGTCATTTGACTGATGAAAATGTGTACGATATAACCGACAGATCAAATCCACCAAAGCTGGATGGGTTTATTTCTCTGGAATTTAAAGAATGTTTTCCTGTAAACTGTCTATAGTCACCGATATCCGTGAAGCCGTTATCCTGCTTCTCTGTTAACTCTAATGTGCGGCTTTCCCTTGACATTGACAGACTTCAGATATCAATTCAGATATCATTAACCAATTCAGTACATCAGAGGACAAAAATGTGGCTTGGAATTGTCTCAATATTTAAGAGGCACAATCATTAAGAGGCAGCTCAGAGGGATCAGAACCTAATGAAGCATTGGTGTGAAGATCTTTAAAATAGGTGTCCTCCTGGACGAATGGTTGAATTGCACCTTGCTAACGGGCAATACAAAACCGCACATGCACAAATAAAAAAATGCATCTGACTGGTTGCATTTGAATTGAATAAATAATGATACTAGTCTGTGAGGATTATCCCATCAAGACCACTATGTCCGAGACCAAGACAAGACTCTGACCAAGTAGCGTCAAGACCAAGATGAGACTGAGACCACAATAAAAAAATGGTCTTGAGAACTACATCATTACTGAACGTGGCAGTTTTTCTGCTAAATGTAGCAAATCAAAGCATCCACACAGGTGAATGAGACTTTAACTCATATTTACTTTACTTTAATTTATTTTGCAGACGCTTTTGTCCAAAGCGACTTACAGGAGGAAGACACCAGCAATTCTCGTTCGATTTCTATAGATTTTGATAAGGCCTAACTTGTCAGCAAAGAACATGCTCGGAGATTGTTAAGTGATAGACGAAGAAAAAAAAAAAAAAAAAAAAAAAATATATATATATATACACACACATACATACTTACATACATATACACACACACACACACACACACACACACACACACATATATATATATATATATAATTTTGTGCAGTGTGTGCGCATGTGCGTGTGTAAGTGTTAGATTTGTCTGAAATACTTTTTGAACTGCTTGAAAGGTGGTGGTAGTCTCGGCTAGTCGAATGGAGTTTTAAATCATCATGCGAAGTAAAGTAGAAAATTTATGGGATGCATTGCAATGCATGGATAATCGGAATCAGATTTAATCGTGAGACCAATTGAAAGTTCACAACTCTAGTGGGGCAGTGGTGGCTTAGCGAATTAGGAAACAGACCCGTAATCGGTATTGTGGCTTCGAGTCCCAAACTGACAGGGGCTACTGAGGTCCCCTTGATCAAGGTACCATCCCCACACACTGCTCCCCAGGTGCCTTTCATGTCTGCTCACTAAGGGAGATGGCCAGAGGACACATTTCATTGTGTGTCACTGTGACCTGTGCTACTGTGTTTCACAATGACAATCACTTCACTTTCTTCTTCACTTCTTTCGCTTTCTTAGATTTTACACAGACACAAGCCTCTAATCTTAATGTAACTGTGTGTCCCCTCCTCAGTTCTATCCTGTAGCCTTACATTACCGTTAAGGGAAGAGTGAGAAAGTGGACATTGCATTATTTAACATCAGTTATGGAGCCAGTGCCCATTGCTAAGCTGTCAATCAATACCCTAAACACTTTAATTAAAGAAATCAATTCCCAATTCTCAGGGCTGTCTTTCATGCTGTCACATGATTCTGTATTATAACTATAGTTTAGACATTTCCTTCAACAAGAGAAATTAAAATATAACCAGTACAAACATAGAACCGGAGTCCTTGTTTTATCAGTGAATATTTTATGACATGCTTTCTGGTTATTGTTTTGATAAAAATTAACAACTTATAGCAGAAAAATTAGGATCATTTTTATTCACACAGCTGCGGTATCGGCCAGCTGCGGTCTCGTCCGACATCTGCGGTCTCGTCTGCGGTCACTGAGACATTTGAACAAAGCCTTTTTGGTCACATCTTGGTCTCCAGAATTTTTATTATTATATCAGTTTCCATTTAACAGAACAGTTGAACAGTTTATTAATTGTTTACTAAAAGTTTTTGCCAATTCATTTGCCTTTGTGCCAATTGGAAGAACCAATTCTCATCAATGTGTTTTGTACATGTTTGCACACCCTTAACAAAGTTTTGTAATTGACCCCTTCCAAAATGTTCTTTCAGGTCTCAGGAGGAACTGGGCAGGTGCATTAAATAACAAATATCAAATATCTTTTCATGCTTTTCTGAAGAGTGGGGGTGTAAAACATGGTTATGGCTTCATTTACGAGACATTTTTGTTAATATTTTCTCTCATGCTTGTGTTAATATAGTCATACCACACACTGGCCTTCTGAAGGCTTCTAAATACCATATTGACATCAATAAACCATACATTTTATATTAGTAACAATGTGTTACTAATGTGCATGTGTCAAAAGGGGGCTAATGATGTTTGTAGTTTGCTGATGGCATTTGTGTGAAGAATCTAACCCCTGCCATCCCAGCCTGGACTCCACTTCATCATGAGCGAACCATAAATTAATAATATTAGTAAATTAATAATTTAACCAAATCAATTTTGTCATCAGTGACAGTGTTTTGTTTTGTGAAACATCGCTTCAAGATACCAATATAGGTGGTGGCGCTAATGAGGACCAAAAGTGGCCTAATCCAGTCTGAACACTGTTTGATTCCTGAACATTGAAATGTCTGTGGATGTGTGCTTCTCTGTGTCTGATTGTGGTGGGAGGACAAGGATTCAATAGGCAGCTGAGACCTTGGTGATCAGTGTTTGAATGAGCTGATGGGGTGGGGTGGAGGAAATGGCTCCAGCTGCATGGGTGTGGAAAGGTTATGGGGACGAGAGGGGTGCTGTCCGCCTGATTGGGGACATCCCGTCCCAGGACGGGGCCTGTCACGATGGGGACATAAGGAACGTATGAATCGCTTCCTGTTTCCTGTGAGAGACAACCCCTCTGAGTGCAGGTGTGGACTGGGAGAGACAAAGTGCAAAAGAGAGTAGGCTGTTTGTGTATGTTTATTAATGCACTGCACTATTGATTTGATCAAAAACATAAAATGTAGTATATCAATCATAGCATGATTTGAAATACATGATGTGGCTTTTCACATTTGATGTTTGCTCTGACTTCTCTCAGTCCTATGTTGTTGCATTCCATAGATTCATTTCCTGCTCAGCTCCTTGTCCTCACTGAGTGTTCACCAGTAGGAGAAAGACCTGCCAGACCACTAATAATCCCATGCTGGACACAGTCTTGATCAGTGCAGCCTCTCATTGGAGCCCGGTGGCTGCCTTGCCCTCTTTCTTACCCCTCTGGCAGCCGGCATGGAGCTGGCAGATGGACTCACCCAGAATTCACTCATCTCCTTTTCATTTTCTTCTTCTCTTCACTCTTTGTATTGTGTTGTTCATTTGTAGAGACACACAGCAGAGACACGCAGAAGCCAGCAAGGGGCATTTTTTTGGTGGCAAATTTGGTCCTGTAAACACTGGCTGGTGGTGACATTAGTGTAGCTTATTTCATGGCAAGGACCTGGCCCAAATAACACCAATGATTAATGGTTATTGTACAATGAGTAAATCTACTCAAGCGGGGGAATTTACTGTAATGCAAGGAGGCGGGCACCAAATTTGTTAGGGTTGACACTGAATAATATAGAAATAAGTACTTGTGCTATATTGACTGGGTTAAATAGAGACAAAAAAGAGATTAAAATGCAATTTAAATGATTTCACTAAAATGAGTGACGTGACTAAGACTAATATTATTTAAAAAGACTAGACTAAAGCTAAAATCTAAACTGGCCCCAAAAACAACTTGCAGTCATATGTAGATAAATATAGACCTTCATGCCTTACATTCTACATCAGCCCTGTTATTTATGGACCAACTGTGAAGGGAGGTTTGAAAAGGCCAGGCTGTACGCTTGGAGGTTTGAAACAGCGTTAATCTGGAGTCAGCACGCGTTGCAAGTAAGCAGCCAGGTTCGATGAAAGCCTTTATAACTCTGATCTGATGAATAATGATAAAAGCCTGTAAGGTCTTTTAGTATCAAAGGTGCTCTGCTCACACATAAAGAGACCAGGCTTTGATTTTGTCAGGAGTTGACAGTTAGCGGTTTGAATCGTGCGCGGCTGTCTTTGAAAGGGGAGGCATTTGGTGGAGGATGACTTTGTATTTGGTATGAGGATGCTTACTCCTTCAGAAACTTTTATTATGGACATTTTTTGCCTTTTGGCCTGAAGGCACATTCAATCTTTTCTTCTCATTAGATGGTAAACCAGAAATAACTATGCATGGGTGTTTACAGCTGTACAGCCTGTGGTTGGCTGGCTGTAGGATTTGTCTGAGTGCAGAGGACACTGAACACACACAGACACCCATCCGTTATACAAGAGCTGCTAGCTGAAGTGAGATTATGTTGCACACTATGTGTGAGGAACAGGATGGCTGTGAGATTTCTTTTTTTCTCCTCCACCACCATCAAAAGTGATAGATGGAAAGAGAGTGATGAAGCCCGCCAGGTCTGAAGGGCCCAAAAAATGTTCAAAGCTGGCTGGACTCCTGAGATCAGGCAGTGTGTGTTTTCTCAGGTTACCGTAGCTACAGGCGTCTACACTGGAACAGGTAAACCAGCCCAGAACCTCACAAAACAATAATGACTGTGTCTGGAAAGATGTCTCCCAGAACAGTAGAGAGGTACTTTTAAGTGCAACAGAAGATTTAATGGTCTTGTGCTATTATCAGACTTTAATGTTAGCAAGAAACTGGATACTCTTGCTCTAGCAGCATTAAACAAATGTAATAATCGTGGCCCAGTGGTACTAGACAACAGGCCATGCAGTTGAAATAGAATAGATGTAGAGGTGTTATAAGGGAAGAGACAAGCCATTAAAACACCAAGGATGAATGATTGAAGCATTTGTTTTGCCCCCATTCCCAAAAAGCCAGATATCTACAGAAAATCAGAGATTTAAAGTCTGTTCTTATTTTGACTTTGGTTCTTCAGATTTTTCCGAGATGACGAGTGTGCATTATTAGATCCTCCAACCCCAGAGCAGCTGATGTAGGAGCATCAATGTTCTTTTCACAGCTAATAATAAGTAGGAATGGAGGTGTGTGAATGTGTGTGGGTTTGGATGTGGTGGTGGTTGAGGGGGTGACAGCAACAGGCTCTCCAAGCAGCAGATGGTCCAGCCAGCAGGGCAGGAAGATGCCAGAAGGTTATGCAATGGAATGGATGGTGCTGGAGCTGAGAGCAGGCCAGAGTGGAGAAATGTGACATGCTCACACATTCCATCTTTCTGCAACCTGAGCACCACCCCCATATTCATCTCACATTAGGAAGCTGCTCAACATTGAGCTCTTTCACCGAACGCCTGCTGTCAGGTTTCTCTGTATAGAGACTGGTAACTGGGTGAATGAGTGACACCCAGACATGGACCCTGACCGCGGAAACAGATGGGCACATATAGGCTGCCCCCATGGTATCAGCCTCCATATCCGGCCTCTTGTGCCACTTCCAATCTGACAGCAGGGGATCCTGGGAAATGGGTCAGATGGTCTCTGTCCTGTGGTCAACCTGTCCCAACCAGTCACAGCAAAATTTGCTTAACCAATATGTACCAATATGGATTAAATCATTTTTTCCAAAAAATGCTTAATGCAATAACTCATTAGCTAAAAACATAGATTTCACTCAGGAACATCCTCTTCGCACTAATCATCCTTCAGCTATTTTGTCCACCACTGGTAAATTCAGTGTACTGGACATATTTCAGAAGGCACTCACTTTTCCATATAAGGACTGATATTGTACAGTATTGTTTCAAGGCACAGTTTGGGGAAGGGTGATGAATTGCTATAATGTCCCAATGAGCACAGTGGCCTCCATCATCCATAAAGATAGATGACCAAGGGCCTGATGGTCACTCTGCTCTGTTGTGAGAGGAGAACCTTCTGGATGGACAAGCATTTCTGAAACACTGCACCTACAAGGCAAGTATGGTAGAGTATGCAGATGGAAGACACCCCTCAGTAAATGCAGGGTTAGTTGTACCTGATGCACCCTCAGACCATAAAAACTTAATTCTCTGGTCTGATGAAGCAAAAATTTTACTCTTTTGCCTGAATGCCAAAAGTAATGTATGGAGAAAACCAAGCAATGTTCATCACTTCTCCAGAATCATGCCAACACTGAGGCCTGTTTTTACAGTGGTCAGATGAAGGATATCCTTCAGTAAACGGCACCTGATAGACTAAGTTCTCTGGTCTGATTAAAAAATATTGAACTGAATGAATGACCAAAATCATGTCTGAGGGAAACCAAGCACTGCTAATCACCTCTCCAGAACCATGCCAACACTGAATCATGGTAATGGCATGTATGGTAGATTGGCCTGTTTTTACAGTGGTCAGATGAAGGATATCCTTTGGTAAAAGGCACCTGATGGACTTATAGACCATGAGAAACTAAGTTCTCTGGTCTGATTAAAAAATATTGAACTGAATGAATGACCAAAATCATGTCTGAGGGAAACCAAGCACTGCTAATCACCTCTCCAGAACCATGCCAACACTGAATCTTGGTAATGGCATGTATGGTAGATTGGCCTGTTTTTACAGTGGTCAGATGAAGGATATCCTTTGGTAAAAGGCACCTGATGGACTTATAGACCATGAGAAACTAAGTTCTCTGGTCTGATTAAAAAATATTGAACTGAATGAATGACCAAAGTCATGTCTGGGGGAAACCAAGCACTGCTAATCACCTCTCCAGAACCATGCCAACACTGAATCATGGTAATGGCATGTATGGTAGATTGGCCTGTTTTTACAGTGGTCAGATGAAGGATATCCTTTGGTAAAAGGCACCTGATGGACTTATAGACCATGAGAAACTAAGTTCTCTGGTCTGATTAAAAAATATTTAAAATATAATGAATGACCAAAGTCATGTCTGGGGGAAACCAAGCACTGCTAATCACCTCTCCAGAACCATGCCTAGCGTGAATCACGGTGGGGGCAACATCATGCTGTGGCAATGTTTTTTGGCAGCAGGAACTAGTAATCCAGTCAGTGTCAGCGGAAAGATGACAGGAGCAATGTACAGAGACTTCATTGATAAGATTTTTTTTCCAGAGCACTCTAGACATTTATGGCATTTATCAGACGCCCTTATCCAAAGTGACTTACAATCAGTAGTTACAGAGACAGTACCCCCTGGAGATACACAGGGTTAAGTGTCTTGCTCAGGGACACAATGGTAGTAAGTGGGATTTGAACCTGGGTCTTCTGGTTCATAGGCAAATGTGTTACCCACTAGGCTACTACCACCCATTGGACTGGGGTGAAGGTTTTTCTTCCAACTGAACAACAACCCTATGTAATTACCCAACTTCAGGACAGCTCTGTTTGCTTTGGCTAGTCCACTCAAGGACCTTCAGACTTGACCCAATTCAAATTCAAATTTTATTTGTCACATACACAGTCATACACGGTATGACTGTGTATGATTTTGTGCAAAGTGATTTGTGCAGAGTGATTGAAGGTGAAAGTGCTGGAGTTCTATGACTGTTGTTGTTGAGAGCTCGGGCAGCCTGCGGGAAGAAGCTCCTCCTCATTCTCTCTGTGTTGGACTGAGGTGGACACAAATGCACGTGCCCGCCAGGAGGCCAATTGAACATAGCTGTGCAGTGACACTCCCCATCCAACTTGGTAAAGCTTGAGATTTTCTCCAAAGAAGAATGAGTGAAACTGCCCCCCAAAAAAGGGTGTGCCATTCTGTAATTGCTGAACGAGGTGCAGTTCATGGCCTAGCAGGTAAGAAAACAGACCCATGATAATAATGTTGTGTGTTCGAATCCCAAACCGATAATTATAATTTTTTTTTTTTTATTTGCAAACCTTTCAAACAAGTCTTTGTGAACTGTGAATACGTTCTGGATTCACTGAATGTCTTCAGAATTTACAAGATAATGCTTACTTGCTAGTAATTTGTGTCTTGGAGTGGAGGAAACCATTTCTAACACCCATAAAATAAACATTCATGATGATTTTATACAGTGGGGAAGATCTCAGTCCCCCTACATGAAACAACGGCAGATCTGGTGCCACGGTGAACACAGGTGCTTTGATGAAGGCCTGCAAATGAAACTCCCACAGAGATGTGTAATGATGGAGTCTAATGCCAGAACTGCCACAGGCAGATACAGGATGGGGTTAAGAGGTTACATGTGCTTTCACATCTGTTGCACATGCTAGCTTCTCTCTGCAAAAAATGTTCCTTGGAGATAAAAGGCTGGAAGTAACGCCGATGTGAATTTGTCTTTTTTTTTACTATTTTCTCAAACAACAAATCAAGCAGAAATTCTCTTAATCCACCAGGTGATTTCACTCTCTTTCATAATGGTCTCTTTAGGTGTACGTGCCATGGAGTCATTTTCCACTTTCATAAATCCATACACCCATAAATCTGCCTGTAGTGTGTGTTTTTTCTGTTGAGTTCTGAAAGACCCCCACCGAGTGTGTGTGTTTATATGGGTCCGTGTGTTTAAGCTACAAAGAGAACTCTGTTGAGGACAAGGAAGGTTAGAGCCATCACACACAAACACTACAGTTTCACCCAAATATGACATCGTCTTCCAGCCCGCCTCTCCCTAAACCTGATCCACGCTCTTACCTAAGAGTGAGGTAATGTTCCCTGACCCCCCCACCCCTGCAAAACTAAGAGACCCCAGAGTCCTCTTAGTAGGTGGCTTCCTGTGGGGTCTCACATCCTGCCCGTAACTGCCATATAGTGAGAATATTCATGTCTGCCATGAGAGTTCTGAAGGTGGATTTGTCTGTCTTTCTTATCTTCTCCATATCTTCATAGTGATATCAGCTCTACCTCAGAGCCTAATGAATGGAGGAAAAGATTCATCCAGTTGTTCACCTCCCCTCCAAGCTTCACTACATCCTTTTTGTGCTTTTTTCATCCATACATTGCTGACTGTCAGGTCATTGTAGCTGTCAGGAATCTTCTGGCTAAAGGCGTGGGTTTGTGAAATTGAAGTGATTGTTGTTGTGAAACTCTGCAGCACAGCACACGGTGACACAACGAAATGTGTCCTCTGCTTTTAACCATCACCCTTGTTGAGCAGTGTGTGGGGACAAGTGGTGGTGGACAAGTTGTTGAGCAAGTGGTGGATCGGGATTCAAACCGGCAACCTTCTGATTACGAGGCCGCTTCCTTAACCGCTAGGCCACCACTGTTAGGATCACTCTTGACTTGGAAGTGCATGTTTAAATCCAGATTCAATCACTCAGATTTAAAGGCTCACAGATATGACAGCTCTGACACAGTTAGTCTTAATGGGAACAAGCTTTACTGAGTCAAAATGAAGTTTTAGATGCTTTTTTTGTGGGCCTAGAAGAAAGTTCATTTTAAATAAATGCAGTCCTCTGGATGTCACACTCCTTTTTATGTGAGTTCCAGAGAAATGATTTTGCCTCAGGAGGCTGGACCAGACAGGTCTGAATTGTTTTATGAAATGCATGGTTTTAAGTTTCAATTGTCTGACTTGCTATTAGATTGTCAGACATCTCTGTAATTGTGCTGAAATTTGTAGAAATTTGATGTGAGTGGCTGTAGCGTTATGTATTATTACAGCTCAAAAAGAAAAGCAAATCTTCCGTCAGATTTCTTATTAAATCCTGTTTCTCATGTGGATAAGCTAGCTAGATCAGTGATGAGAACAAAATGTTGTGAACAATGTGTGTTCATTTCCAAACATTCCAAAATACTCTCATATGTATAATTACTGTTAATAGTGTTATTCAACAGGAGAATGTTCTGATGTGGGACAGTGTTTTTGTAATGCCACAACACGAGGTACAGAACCTCCACATTGTGAAACAAATGGATATCAATAACTGAAAATGGAACAACAAATGAACATGGCTCGATGGCCAGAAAAGAACATAATCACTCCCGGTTAAGTGGCACACATAGGAGTAAATGCAATGCAGGGAGACAATGCAGAACGATAATGCAGCACAACGCAGGACAATGCGGCACCTGTGGGTTAAATAGGGCCCAGCACACAATGAGAAAATGGTGCCAGCTGGTGAGCCCAGTGGCACCTGAGCATCAGGGTTTTAATCATTTATAATAATATTGGAACGTTACATACATCTAATATTATATAAACAATATATATTTTTTACATTTTGTTTAATTATGTTGTATGTGCAAAATCGGCTCCAGAGTGCTTGGATATTTTCCCAGTTGTTTTTTAATTCTCATTGCTAATTTGGTCTGCTTTGTATGGCCAATCATATTGAATACCCTTTATACATGCATTCGCTGCTGACATAAGCATGCAACTGGATTGTTGCAGTTTCGGATCAAATCAACCAACAAAGAGAGCCTCCGCCTCCCCTGCAGTTTAAATATTTCATCAGGTGGGACATGCAGAGCTTTAACCAGGCCGTCGCTTCAACCCAGCCTGGGCCTGTGGTTTCCGCAGCATGGGAATACATATGGAAAGAAAGGAATAAGAGATCCATGTTTCTGCTCACCACTGGGACACATACACACTGCAAAGGCCATGTTTACAACTGTATTTATTAAAGTTTTAACCCCAATTCCCTGTTGTTCCACGTTACTTCTTTATATTCATGTCACTGCCTTTTAAAATACTTAACCTAAGAGAAATATATAAAAACTTGACTACATTATCTGAATTCAATGAGTTTCTAAACTTGCACTAGTGACTGTGACATGTCAGCAGGAATAACTAAAGTCTCATACTTTGAATTATTTATGATTGTAAAAAACACAGATTTCATTTATTTAGTCTTCATGGTGCAATTTATTTGTTCTCTCTGTGTTATCGGCTCTACTCGATGTGAGTCAGTACCTATTTTGGTGGTGCACTCATCCTGTTCTCCTGTGTTCATCTTCTTTCCTCCTCATCATCTTATTCCAAGTAGGGTGGAGGGTGTCCAAAGATGGCAGAAATCAGTCTGTTTTATTGTGGGAATAATTTAGATAATTAATAGCCATATCTATCTTACTATAGAACTAACCCTGCATTAAAATAATATGCTCCCACCAACACTGCACACACACACACACACACTTCATATGCATCAAGTGTGTAGTGAATGTTAAGAATCTCCTTCAAAGCTGCCTGTAGTGCTGAGGTTCAGCTGTATGTGTACATCCCCTGCAGGTGAATAGATCACACACAAACATACACACGTGCACACTCACACCATGAAACACACGTCTCTTCTTCCACCCCCACAGATATATCCAGCTCTAAATAATTTAGACCTTGCATTTTTATTGATCAGCTCTTGGCATTCCATTCCTCTTTCTTTTTCTTTTTATGATCAGGTTGAAATGAGATGATGGAGGGCAAGAGTGAGTATTTTATTCTGTAATTTTCTGTAGTACTTTTACTACTGGGGCAAATCTATATTGCCATACAACTGTGATTAGCATTCCCTCAAATATACACAAAAAGCAAACAGAAAACACACACACACACACACACACCATGTCATCCTCACCACAACCTGCAACAGATCCTTCTTAGTACCAGAAAGACCATTCCAGTCACCTTCTGATGTTCAGCTGAACACCCTCGACTGGTGCAACTCGGGCAGAACCAGCCAAAGATGTAATACTGACTGCCTTAAGTCATGTGATTGTCAGCAGTTATGTGTTATATGTTTTTCAAGGTGGTCACTGTAAATCCACCCCTCCATTCTTCAGCACTAGCTGACTAAATTGTTTTTAGTTTGTGTGAATGGACCAGGCCAAGTGACGGGCCATGCAGCAGTGCAGTGTGTGTGTGTGTGTGTGTGTGTGTGTGTGTGTGTGTACAGGCCAGGAGACTGGCTTGTTTTGGGTGAAAAACAGCCAAGTCGAGTCTGAGAGGCATGGATTCTACGGTGGGAGTGGTGGGATAAATTATTGAGGCTGCAGTCTTCCCAGAAAAAATGAATGTGCAAGGCTGCCAGACACACATACACACACACACACACACACACACACACACACACACACACAGAGAAAACAAAGTAAAGAAAGAAAATGAAACAGAACATGACAGGAAAGATACAGGAGCCACTCATCAGATGCCCAGACAGCCACCCTTGACTCAGAGACGGGCGTACACGCCCGTCCCATAACACACTGTTGCACCGTAACCCACTACAGAGCCACAATTAGGCAGTTACATGCCCTCACACACATAAAGACAAACATAGAAACACCACATACCACTGCTACATTACAACCACGCAGACACACATATATAAACATGGTGTCTGTTCTATGGTTTATTTGGCACACAGAAAAGCAGAGATCACCCTTGTTCTCCCAGTTTTAAGACCATATTCTCTTTGAACTTATCCCTTGTTCAGCCAGGCTCTGTCACTGGGCGACCACAGCCAGCCTGACGCTTGTGGTGTTGCTCAAGAGTTTACAAGAAAATCAATGTCTTAAACGACAGACTTGTCAAAACTTTACTTTCCTGCTTCCCTGCCTCCCTAAGTTGAAATACATCTGAGGAGGTCTGTCCCATTCATCCTCAGAAAGCAAATGTGTAGGTTGCAGTAGCAAAATGGTCCCATCTGTGTCCAGACATAGGCACATTGTGGACATACCACATGATCCCATGTTTTAATGCGGTCAGACACACAGGAAGTAAACAAAACGCAGCTGCTTTAATTGTGCTAAGTGAATCATAGCTATTATCATGTTTATTTTAACATATTGATTAACATGTTCCTTTACGTGTGTGTGTGTGTGTGTGTGTGTGTATATATATAAATATATATATAAAGGAACATGTTAATCAATGATAAAAAGATCTTTTTTTTACTCATGTTTCCAGTACTTTTAATAACTTGATGGGAACTCACACACAACAGCAACAGATTCTCGCGCTCGACTCCCTCGCGCACCTCTTCTCCTATACCCCCTTTACCCGACTCTGTCACATTGATTCCGCTCCACAACCATTACTCCCAATTGGAGCATATGCCATTTATACAGTTACAATTTAATTTAGCAGCCTACTTACATGAATGCAGCCCATTTCCTTTCGCTGTATTACCCATGGTTCTCAGTGGCAGCATCAGGTGTAGTCTGTAGCTTAGTGGCAGCACACACCTCTGTGTGACAGATGCCATCTGTGGGCCAGGATGTCTAGGAGGGAGCCATACCTGCCCCAGGCCCTGCTGGCACATCTGTGCCCACCTCCCCCAGGGCTCCACTCTGACTAATGTCCCTTAATTGGTCCCAGTTGGTTAACACCTGTCCTGTGAGCGTGTCACCACACCACTAGCTATAGCAATAGCTTTATCGTGTCCTCTCAGTGGGTCAGAGTAGATGTAGGTCACACTGTCTAAACCCACTGAGCATGCCGGCACTAGAACATTCTGCAAAGTAACACCACCACCCGTCCCCCCCTCCAAACACCACCACCTCCAATCAATGATTCATAACATGGCCAAGAGCTGAAACGAACAACCTCTGTCTCCGCCTGCCAGCCAGTGATGGATGTGCTAATAGGATTTTAATACAAAGTAAAGGCCATTTTGTCAAAGCAGTTTTTTGCATTTGATTAAGGGTTATTGCAGCAAAGGGTACAGTTATGCATGTCTGAGCGTGTATTAGTATACAAACCATAACCTATCCTTTTATGCACTGGTAAATCTGTACATTTTATCCTCTCATTTCATAAATAATTTTATTATAGTTAAAATCCTATTTTACCTCTCCGAGAAGCTTGTTTTTCACATTCCTCTTGTAATATGAAACACTTTTGCTTTTCTTTTTCTTTATTCCTGTTTAGTGACCATCTCCACTAGTACATATTTTGATGGCCTGCTGGTGACCGGCCTCTACACTTCCACCACAGTGCAGTCGGCTCCCATCCCCGCTCCGGCCGCCTTCGGGTTTGGTAAGTCCTTCATGATTTCACACTGGGTGCGGCCTGACGTCAGCCTCAACACACCCACAAAGGCTCAGTCCTGCCTCTGAAAAGTGCAACTTGTCTTGGCTGAAGGAGCTTTGCAGGCTTAAATATTTTTTTTAGTACAGGAAATTTGAAAATCCCATCAGTTTGTACCAGAACAACACTCAGTAACCATAGTAGTGCTAAATATCAATAGTCTCATCATAATTTCCTGCCAAATCCTAAACTTAACAGTTCTGATCCATCCAGTCAGACTGAATTCTCTTAAAGCAAAAATCCGCTATGTTCTTCACTGTGAAGTGTGGTGTGACTTCACTGGCCACCAGTAGCTATGGGAGAAACCCAGTCTTTCACAAAAAAGGGTGAGGGCCAGCCTTTTCCCATAGCTTTGGTGGTCTTTTGAAGAAGTGGAGTTGCAGTAAGTGTGAGTGTGTGTGTGTGTGTGTGTGTGTGTTCCACAAGACCTCGAGGTCCTACCACATAGAAATACCAGGCTGGTCAAAAAAGCTTCTACAATCAAAGCAAACAAGGGCCCATTGACAGTCCATGATGGATGACAGTGGTTCTATGGCTTAGACTCTGACTTCACTGCCCACTGGAGGGAATGGAGAAAAAAGAGGTGCAGCTCCCCAAGCTGCAGTTACCATTGGGACCACTGGGGAAGTCCCTAGCAGTAAGAATCGCAATAGGAACCACAACAAGGAGGATGAATGTACTTCTGGCTTAGTAGTAGATTGTGGCTTGGTTATGGGCCAACAAACCTTTAACACTGTGAACATGTCCAGATTGTGTACATGTTAGTCATTGTATAGCAGAAGGTATGTGTGCATACTTTTTGAACCAATCAATTGTATTGTCCTGTTTGGTTAACAATAGCAGAAATGGACAGTATGACATTATGAAATCATATAAAGTAAAACAGAAATCAAATACTATTTACATTGTAGTTATTAATGTTGTTTGTGTAAAAATACACTGCTCTGGACAGAAGCCCAAGAGACAGAACTATTGGCTTCATGTCTGTGTTAAATATAACATATTTATAAAATATAACATATACAAAAAATGTTAGAATAAATGTTAAACCAAACTATTTTATCAGGTTTACACCCTCTATTTAATAAAAAAAATAATTTAACTTAGAAAGGGTTCAACAGTGAAAACAGGGTCAAACTATACACTTAAATTTACAGCATTTATCAGACGCTTTTATCCAGAGCAACTTACAATCAGTAGTTACAGGGACAGTCCCCCCCTCAAACAACTTAAGGTTAAGTGTCTTGCTCAGGGACCCAATGGTAGTAAGTGGGATTCTGGTTCATCTGGTTCATTTGCGAGTGCACAAAAACGAAAAACAGGCATGGGAGCCTAAAAGTAAATGTATGTCAATTTCTGAACTGAAAGGGAAGAACAGCAGACACTGAGTGACAATAGGAGAGAGCAAATGGAATGGCAACTTTTTTTTTACCTGATCAGCAAATCTGCTCCAGTTTCACCATTAAAAAATTATATGTCAATGTAACATTTTTGTCATTATATTCCTATTATATCACTATGATTACAATATAAATAATATAATATATTCAATATATAAAGAAACTCCTTTTTATTATGCAGTTATATTATAGTTTGATTCTTGCAAACCCGCTGACCTCAGTGTCAAACCCTGCATTACATGCAGCAGACACTGCTCGATGCAGACTTGTGCAGGAGATGACATATAGGAGTGAAGATAACAGTTACTCTCGTGGGTGGAACTCCCAGCAACTCACCCCAGCAAACTCCGCATCCCAGTTCCCCCTCTTCCTCCATCTTCCAAATGTATCCCCATGGGCTGCCCTTGAGTCCGTGTCCATGTCGTCATTAGAGTCGGCCAGTTCCAGGGTGGTGTAGTGAACTCCAGTCTGACGATAAAGCTGCTGTGGAGTGTTGCTGGGACAGTGGAGAGGCCGTACCAGTCAACCTGAACTCCCAGTCGTGGAGTTTTTGTACCACCTTTTGAACCTTTTTGCAGGAAAAAAGCACAGGTACACAATGTAGTGACATTTATTTAGCAATACACAAAACAGATAAAAAACAGGCATAAAACATGAGCCTGGAAAATGTGAACTAATGAATCCTGCCAGGCGAGGTCTAAACTGTACCAAAAGTTATGACGTACGTTTGGGAATGCACACAACTGCCAAGCGATAAGGCCAGTGAGGAAGCCTGGGAGCTTAAATAAGGAAAGAAATTAAAATTATAGTTAAGAACACATGGGGATGATTAGGGCAGGCAAGACATATACTGCCACCTGTTGGGCCAGGGGTACAATGTGGCTTTGATGTTCTTTAACTTTAACCAAAAATTCAGCTTTAAACAAGGTGGATTTGTCGTTGCCATGTGTCATGGTGTGACTTCATCAACTGGAGCCTTCTCCCCTCCAGCATTATCATGGTAGCCTTTAATACACTGGTTACCCTTTTACAGGTCTCAGCAGCCAGCTCTTTTCTGATTGCTGATCTTTGTACCTCCTCTGGGAGCGAACACTGCCAGACTGAATTCACCACAGTTTCAGCTCTTTGTCACCTCTGGATCAAATTTGTTCTTCTGACTTTCCATGTGTCCTTTTTTTCACACTTAATCCACGTTCTTGTTTTATTGGCACCTCGCTGCCCCCTCCCTCCATCCAGACAGGGGTGGCCCATACAGACTGAATCTCTCCATGATCCCATGGAAAGTCATGGGAGAGACAGGGCTTAATTCAAAGAACCCACATGCAGGGCACTGAGAGGAAAGTTATGCAACAGGGACATGTGACCTCCACTGCTGTCCCACTGAATACATGGTCTTTTTGTCTTGCAGAGAAATCTGTCAGTCCACAAGTTAGACTTAAGCAGTGTGTATTTAAACATTTTATGAATTTTAAGAAATGGACACTTGAACATTTTTCCATTGAGGCAGAATGGATTCCTCACATTCTCTAGTTTCCACAGTGAAGGCAATTAGTTCATTTTTAAAACTTAGTTAAGGCATTTATTGAGAGCTATGAACATGAACATGATGAAATGAATGTGGCTCTATGGTACAGTGGAATGTCTCTTCTTGAGAGAAGTCATCTGCGTCCATGTGGCACACAGATGTGCAGCCGCCTGGCGACAGTGGCAGCGTGGATGAGGCCGTCCCTGTTTATCTCTCTGTCAGAGTGATATACTGAGCGCCAGGGACTCGGTGCAGGGCTAGTCCTAACTAACTGAATGCAAACTGTGTGTGTACAGAGCGGCATGACAGTGAAAGGCAAAAATGCAGAGCTTGGAATGGAAACACCCCTGGACTCTGTACAACTGGAAACATATCCTCGCTCTGCTGCTGTCTGCCTGCAGAAGTTTCGTCAACGTGAGATGGAGAGAGAAAGAGAGGGGGGATGTTTGGCAGAGCTGGCTGGTCTGGTGGTTGATGTGGTCTGGTGGGGCTGTGGTTAGCCGCAGACAGGCCGACTGCACACGGCCCTATGGGGGAACACGCCCCTCGGCCTCCCAGCAGGAGGGCTCGATATTGCACTCACCACGGAAAAGTTCTTACGGAGAAAGAGAGGGACAGAGGGGATCTGAGAGGAACGTTCAGACTCCAAGTCTGAACAGACACACGCACTCGTACAAAAGGAAAAATTCAAGTTGATACCACTTTTAGTAAAAACAAAATACAATAGTAAAAAGACTTCTGTAATAACCTGACATAACTGGGTGCTCCAGTTCAGCATTCCTGAGTTCACTGTTGTGTGCCCCGATTACCTGATTGTGTGCATTTGTTATCATGCTTATATATGTATCCTTGCATGTGTCTTATGCTAGATTTGTTGGTCCGTATCTCTCTAACACACACACACAGACACACACACAGACTGACATTAATATTAATGTATGCGTGTGACGTGTGGTTTGCTGGTTGTGAATGAGGTTTATTTGGTTTTGGCTTGTGTTTTATGATGGTTTGTGTGTTTTTTCCAGGTCATGCCCTGTTTATAATGTATTAAATATCCTTGTTTGTGTAAAAATCCTTTCGGAAATTTTCATGTTTCCATTAGCCATTTTCTCTTCTCAGTTTTGGTATGCGCAATTCAAATGTTAACAGAAATCTGTTAATTTAGCCCCCCAAAAAAATCCATATGCTTCATTTAAACTGATGTCTATGTAAATACAATATCTAATATTTCAGATGCAAAAATGCAGCATTGTGGAGGGGGAGAGTCTTGTGGCTGGTGTGTTGTCCCAAGGGTGGCTAACCTCAGACGTTTATGGCACTGTAATTACATGCAGTCGGCAGCAGTGCGTCGTAGCCATTTGCTGCCAGACACACTCCACTCACAGAGTGGAGAGGTGCAAATTGGGCTCTTTAAAAGACTGGCTCAGCTCATTCATGTCCCCTAGCTGGCAACCAAACCTGTCAGTCACGACTACACAAGCATGTCCACTGTGGCCGAGTCTACCAGACTAGATTTCCGGCATATGAACCTTGTGCTTGTGTCTTCATGTATGTGTGGGTGTATGTGTGCATGCAACATGAGAGCAGCTTGACTCATTGAGGAATTTAAATCACTTTAAGCGTGTGTGTTTCCTGTTATGTTTTATTCTATTAAAATAGGGCTGAACAAAAGTTAAGAAAAAAATCAAATAGCGTTTTTTATTTGTCAGATATTGTGATTGTGATTTAATTAGCGATTTTGGCAAAGACTGTTCAGTATTCACTATAATATGTGTCTTAAAAACTCTATATTTAAATATGAACTGCGCTACACTGCGCTGTCTTTAGCATACCACGAGTTGAGAGTGAGCGTTATTGCTCACATTTAATTGGGCATGAATTTAACTTGGGACACTTCTGATTGTCACACAACAGAGAGGACAAAACTTAATTTTACTGCCTGAACTTTACTGCTGCATGTATAGAATATTTTATTTTATTTCAACATATTCAAGAATGCATACACAGATTCCACTGGTTAGAGTCATATGTATGTACATGAAGGAATGAGATGGACCGGTAACCATATTGGTAAAGCAAGGAGAAAATAGATCATGCCATGAGTGGCTGTAAAAATGTGTCAGATATGTATAAAAAGGCTTCGTTAAAATGTCTCAGTTCTCGTTCACCACTGTAGGCGATGAGACCGCAGCTGGTCGATACTGCAGCTATGTGAATAAAAATAATCCGAATTTTTCTGCTGTAAGTTGTAAGTTGTTCATTTTTATCAAAATAACAACCATGTAACATGCCCCCACATTTAGATGGGTCTGGCTGAAGCCACTGTGAGGTGTGAGGCACATCACCTCCTCACCGATCACTAACACTTCGCCTTAAACTAACCACTAACATTGACCTCAAAGTGAAGTGATTGTCATTGTGATACACACAGCAGCACAGCACACGGTGCACACAGTGAAATGTGTCCTCTGCATTTAACCCATCACCCATGGTGAGCAGTGTGTGGGGACGGTAGCCAGATGCTTTTGCCCACTTTTCCAATTCTCTCTGCCCGTTCGCCCATTCTACGCTATCACTGCCACGACAAGCCACACCCCCACCATGGTGTCGCTGCAGCTGTCTCTCTTTTGCCTGCATCCTCAATGACTTGGATGTCACCAACGCTCCAGTCTCTCGCTCACTGACCATCTCCAGCCATCCTGCAATAATGATCTTGTGATTTGGGGTTGCAAAAAAATCTCACATCAGTCACCTTTGGTTTTAGACTTTTACTCATGTTTCATTTTTACTACCTTTCTCGTTCATTAATTTCTAAAATTGCATTAAATTGCATAAACACAGGTTTATAATGGCCTTTTATGAAAATGGGAATTTCCTTCTGACCTTTTGGTTCTATTCAACATTTGAACAAACTCTTAAAATGTGCACTCACACAATCACAAACACTAACCATCCCGTTATTAGAGGTAACCCTTGATGAACATCTCTCTCTCTCTCTCTCTCTCTCTCTCTCTCTTATTTCCGCTGTCATTGAGCTTTATTTCATGTTGAGCGCAGGAGAAGATGGATAATAAAACAAAAGAAGAGGGATTTGGTGGTTGGGGTATGTTTCACATAGGGCGAGAGGAGCTGTCAGTCCCAGTGAGACTTCAAACACACAGCAGTGCTGAGATCAGCCTGCTCAATGCCAATGGACTGACAGACAATGACTGTGCTTCTTGCACGCACACACTCACAAACCTCACAAGATACTCTAACTTTCACATAAACAGTGGCTATGCTGTTCTCGTTTCTTTTTTAATGTCTGTGCTAGAACTTAAATCATTTGTAATACAAATTGTTGTGAGCTGGGATTGTGATGAAGGTGTTATGATTATGAAAATACAAAAAAAAAAAAAAAAAATTATAAATAACTAAACTAAATATTACAATAGAATGTAAAGTTTCAAATTAGGAAGGGTTCAACAATCAATACAGGATGAAATTGTGAAAGATAATCAGATTATTAGGTTTTTTAAAAAATGCACATTGAAATGCTTTAGAAATAGTAATAATATAGTAATAAATAGTAAATTATATATTTAAATATTGAGTGGTCTTGGTAGCTTTATTTAAATTTACCCATATTGGCCTGACTTGCAAATGCTTTTCTCATATCAATGAACATACTGTACATAAATAAATCACAAATGCTTCAATATAAATTTTCAGATTAAGATGTAAAACAAAACCACTGTCAGTCATAAAACTTATGTTGTGCTGCTACTGTTGCAAATTTGGGGATTTGTCCTGTTTTTTTCTCTCTCTCTGCCTGCCGCTCTGTGTCTCTGGCAGGGAGCTGTGGACCCAGATTGAGCTTCTGTCTCTGTGTTGCTCACCCACATTCCCACAATGCTGCGGGAGGCTAACAGGTGGCCCAACATTTGTGTGTTCTCTGAATCGAATGGAGTGTCTCAGTATCACCCTCTCCCTCTGACACATTCACACTAACACACACACACACACACACACAAGCATGGACATTTACACTAGAAATTATGCAGAATGCAGAATTAAGTGCCTACATTGAAACATTGCATGCAAATGCATGCACAGCAGCGCTCCTACACAGACATACAGAGACATTCTCATTATCACCGTAATGTTCTTGTCCGCAAGCTCCTCTCCACTCTAGTGGTGCTGCTGTTGTCCACCATGGTATAAACCTGTATATTTTTGTTAAGGCAAGTAAAACTGTAAAATTAGATTAGAAGTAATCTAATCTTCTATTATTACTGTACCTGTCATGGGCCACAGCTGGCACCACTCAGCTGGACAGCAGGGCTCGAACCATGGACAGGTGTGGCTGATTAGGTGTCCATGGTTGCAGCACTGTTATAAGGACCTGTTGGGCAACAGACATACGCTGCTGCATTGATGTGGATTGTGAACCTTTCTTTTGTGTTGGTTTCAGTTCCTGGCAATCACCACATGCCTGAGGGTTTGTTTTAATTGGTTTCCTTTGTTTTGGCCCCCGTTTTCCTTTATTATTATAAAAAAATGTCCCGTCTCTGTGCCTCCTACTATATCTCCTGCTACTTCACTATGCTGTCTGTCAGCCCACATCCAGAATCACTAAGCTAAACAGCATTTCCACCATGCACATTGCAATATATTAGGGCATCGCACACTAAAGATGGGCAAAAATCATTTTTTAAATGATTAATATGGTAATTGTTTTTACACTGCATCGATTAATCTAATGATTTATTCTTCCATAGAGATTTCATCTGATTTGGTTCAATTCTCGATAATTTCCACATTAATTGAATATAATTGCAATTTATACATTCTAATTTACATATCTGGATGATAAAAACATACATTTCTTAACATTCCAATACATGTTCATTGCTCTTAAACTCAAAACTACAAAAAAAAATTCAATTAAGAGTGAAATAAGTGCAGCACCATGAAATTTTTTTTATATCTCTAATTCCATTAGAACAAAGGACTGTTATGCCAAGGCAGTCCTGGGCTAGCCACACAATAGACACACAAGGGTTCTAATCCCCTTCATCTGAGCCCTTCATATGTGGGTCCCCCAATGTTTGTCGTGAGCTTCCTTTCTTCATTCCTTATTTCTATTGTAACCAATAAATTAACATGAACCCAGTGCTGCAGCCAGCAAAGCGGCACTCTGCTACCTTCTGCGCAAAGCGCGGTGAAAGTTGAATTCATTGCCTCAGGACCTACAGAAACAGGGAATTAAATTAGACTCTGAAACCAAGATGGAGGAGAGGTTGATTATACCAGTAATGATAAGAGTATTTTAGTAATTAACCATATCATCTTACCACGACAGCTCAAGGAAGGCGCTCTGCTTCAAAAAATGATACAGATGATACAGACCTGAAGTGAATATTGGAAGAAAATATGAAACAAAAATAGAACGAGTTAACTTTAGACCTACTTTGAGTTTGTTAACCGAAATGATGAGGTATAGTCACAAAAACACATTATCTGGTGGTAGTAGCCTATGAAACAGTAGACCACAAACCAACCATAAAGTTCAACCTCACAATATTTAATGCTCTTTAACATGATTTAGCATCGTTGATTATATAAAAATGTTATGACAACATTGTGAGGTACACACTCTTACACACTGTTACACAGTTTAAAAACAATTTTACACTATTTTACTCATTACAAATGAGTATTCAAAAAGTATTCAAAAAGTAATCATTACCTTTTATATAGTAATCAAAATAATTGCACTACTATTGTAATAACATTTTAAATGTAATAGAAGTGGCTTCAGCATGCTATTCTATCTTTCCATGGGTCTAATTTTACAGGGTCATTTCTGGTTGTGCTGATATTTGCTGCTGCAGAGGCGTGTGTTGGGGACTTAATATGTGATTTAGAGCCTATGTAGTGTGCATGCGTGTATGCACATTTGGTGCGCGTCCAAACTACATGCATCAGTGTTTCAGCATATATAATTAGTGGCTAGAAAAACAGGGACCGGGAGAACTTCAGGGAGACATTTGCATGATGTGTGTGTATACATGTGTGTGTGAGGTCAGTTAGAGAAGGAGCACATATATACTTGTAGAAGAGCTGCAGAGGTGATTGCTGTGTTAGCGTGGGCTGCGCCAGCAGCTGGCTTTGAGCTCTAGCGGTGGAGAGGCCAGCGTGTGTCAGTCAGAGAGGCGTGTGGGCTGCCAGCACCTCTGTTAAACCCCCGCTCACTCACCACAAAGAGACCGGAGATGAAGCTCGCTCTCTGCTTCCTCCATCTCTCTCGTGCTGCTTTTAGGGAAAATGCCTGTGAAGAGAAGGTTTTTTTTTTTATGGAGAGCGCTGCCTTTGTCATTCAGAGGTCTTCGTGGAAATTCACAAAAAACGACTTCCAAAAAGACGTTATGGCTTACAAAGTTACTCACAAGAGACGTAAAAAGGATTCAGCCAGGCTGAGTCCCACCATTCTAAATGCACTCTGACTTCCAGCTTTCTCCTCTGTTTTCTAATAGTTCCAGCTACCCATCATGCACCAAGACGGACATGTTTATGTAAGCATCTCTAGCCTATCTGACCCACATCAAAAACCATTCACTGTTGGTGGGGTATGATGGTAATTATTTAATGCCTAACAGTGGTGGGTCATGTAAGGCTTCGACTGGGGTAAATCATACGTGGTATGATGGCATGGCATACGTAAAGTTGGTGGCAGCTTCTGAACCCCTCGCAGGCTGTGTCACATGTCAGAGCCGCTCTCTGTCTTTCATTTCTCCAATCCCTGCCCCATGCGTGTCACCAGCTTGTTTGCATTTATGGTTGTGTCCTTTGTGTGTAACTCCAGAGTATGTATGTTTGTTTGCTCCACAGCAAGATGCAGAGCAGGAGCTCCGTGGGCATAAAAAAATTAGCACAAGTCTGATCCGATTAATTAATCAAGAGCTCAGCCGATTAGCCAGGGAGTCACATCAAATTAAAAATCAAATTAGCGCTGAGTGACGCCTTGAGGGATTGGTTCAGGGACTCTTGCTGTCCGACCTGGTAGACAGCTCCAGTGAAGAGACATAGGGGCAGCAGGCTTTGGCATTGCCCACCCACCCATCCGCCAATTCACCCCCAGTACCCATCTGTCCATCCTCTTTCTGCAAGCATCATGGGCAAAAGGGGAATCATTACCCAGGGCCCAACTTTTGTTGTTTTGTGCTACACCTGTGGCATCCATATCCCTCCGGCATACTATGCCATGCTCATCAGTTTCATTTCAGTAGCATTTTCATAGTTTTTTACATCATTGGATCATTTCAAAGTGAAAGTGAAGTGATTGTCATTGTGAAACACTGCAGCACAGCACACAGTGGCACAACGAAACGTGTCCTCTGCATTTAACATCACCCTTAGTGAGTAGTGGGTAGCCATGAAAGGTGCCCAGTGAGCAGTGTGTGGGGATGGTAACTTGCTCAGTGGCACCTTCCAATTACGGGTCCATTTCCTTTTCCACTCTGCCCCCACTGCCTTTAAAGAAAAGTTCACATCTAAGATGAAGTTTCAGTATTTTTGATGTAGGTTAAAAACGAAGATGATCAATATAAGCAAGGAACGTTCACCATTAGCCCCTTATGTGGTTAATTCTGATGACAGGTGCCATGTCATGTTCATGGTTGGCTACATGATGGCTGATGTGATGAAGGGCATGTTAATTCCGTCATCAAGCAAAGAGACACCCAAAGCACTCTGGGTCTCTTTGGATTTAGAAAGTGGGTCTTGTGGCTCACGGCTGCTTTTGGCCTTGACATTCAATGGTTAATGGCAATAGTTTTTCAGTGGTCCACCATACCCGTTTGATCATTCCGTCGCAACATCAAATGCAAAACCATGTATTCTTGTCTGCAAGAAATTGTAAAAGGAAAATTAGCACAAAACATCATATTACCTGTGAAATGTGTTGTCTGCAAGCTATGACTGTGAAGGCCTATATTCTGCAAATGTTGTTGGCCATGAGCCGTGCGAGGTCTGCCAGCTTTGAGCAATTTGCTGGAGTGGGAGAGGAGTTATGGAGAAAACTAAATTCTAGACACATTTATAGGTATTTACCTTGTTGCATCTGCTGCAAAATGCAAAATGCAGGGCTCTTTACTGCAAAAGAGCTATTAATAGAATTTGGTGGCTTTTGACAGCTTGGGAATTTAGGCATGGAGGTTTTGGCTCAGCCTCCTTTTCAGTTTTGCCCCTTGTCCCCCAGTCCTCTGAAGTTATGGATGATGGACAGAACAATTAAGGCTTCAGTGAATGGATGAGTGTCTCCTCTGATTAATGTGTTAGGGAGGTGGCTGATTCTTTGGTCCCACACACAGGCCCAGTTTGATCTCTGGGACTGGCACTTGCTGAGAGACACACACACATTTTCACATCATTGTGGTAGTTACTATGCATCAGACATTTCTAAACCTAAACCCAATGTTGTCCTAAACATCTCATTTTGTCTGTAAAATTATTGCATTACATGCATATTGTTTCATGTCCTCCAGGTGCTCTTTACTGTCAGCTGAGCTGCCATTCATTCATGCAGCAAATTCCCCATCTTACCGCCCAGCCCCAAAACCACAATGCCACTGGTGCTCTCGACTGTGGATACAGTCCTGGCAATGCCACGTCGACCCCTGCTGTCACCATGGCAATGCCAGGCCGTCTCCATGGTGGAGTGATTGGCAGACTCTGCACCAGACCAACGGCAGAGTGGAGGGGTCTACAGTCGCGTTCTGGAGCCCTGCTGTCCAGTCAGCTGACCCTTCGGGTGGATCCGCGCTCCACTGCCAAGTTCAATGGCATCCGCCCGCTGCTTCCCACCCCTGGGAACGGAGGATGTGCTGTTGTGGGGCCGCCGAGCAACAAAGAGTTGCCCGAGTTTCCCTTCCAAAAGGTCTCGCTTGCATGAGAAAACTGACAAGAAATCAATCAAATTCAGTCGACATAAAAAAAACATTATTTGGCAATTTTTAATTAAAATTCATCCTTTTTTCATTCAGTGGCCAAAGCTGCACAAGAATACTGCCGCTGATATACACATATTTGTAATAAATGTTGTTCTGGGTTTTTCTCAGGCTGTAGCACGGCATGGCAGAGCCCCTCCTCATTTTCCTGATGGATTTAATGAAAGAACAGATGAATATGAATTTGAAGTGCTTCCCGTGGACAAAACCAAATAAGCCTCATTCACAACCAGCAAACCACACTTCACACGCATACATGAATATTAATGTCAGTCTGTGTGTGTGTGTGTGTGTGTGTGTGTGTGTTAGAGAGATACGGACCAACAAATCTAGCAGCTTAACATAGTTTAGAGCTGCTTCGATGGCCAGAGCCCATTGTGTGTGAACTCTGGTTCAAGATGCATGTTGGAAACAATAAAGGGCACAAGCTGCATATTTATTGATGCTGAATGCATTTGCAATTCAGCTGATGTACATTATTATCATTATCTGTGCTGCTTTACATACGCATGCTTTATATGCAACAGTTAGATAAAATGAAAGGATTGTCATGCACAGCAAGCACAACAGACGTTGCACACAAAGAAAATGTGTCCTCTGCATTTAACCCATCCCCTTGGTAAGCAGTATTCAACAATCCGGAAGCAGTGTGTGGCACCTCTCTGGCACCTTGGCGGTTCAGGACTTGAATCGGCAATTTTCTGATCATGGGTCCGTTTCCTTATCCAATAGGCCATCATTGCCCCATTAGCACACTAGCCATTATTGTCCTTTCTAAGCCATATACATTAACGGATTCTGAAATGAATCTCATATACGATGCCTTGCGAGGCAGGCGATTCTGCATTGAGAGCATAATTGATTATATCATAATGACGTTTCTTGATCATTTTCTAGCAGCGGCATAAAAATTCTAGTTGAAAACTAGAATAAAAGTGACTGTGGCTGCATGATCTGTGTACAGAGTTTTGGCTCTTCCACACGAATGTTCGAAATGAACACCCTCTGAACACCGGAAATGTTTTTGCTGCACTTTGTAGCTGCCATTTTTTTTTACACATTCGGAACTTCCAGCTGGTGTTAAATGCCCATGTGGCTTTGGTTTGTTCCAATGAGAAGAAAAACGATTGCCGTTCAGTCCGCACTCACTTGACCCCATGAATGCTAGAAAAAAACACTGGTTCAGAAGTCCATGTGAATGAGGCCTTAACTTTCGTCTCACTGACAAATTAAAATTGATGGGATGCATCATGATACAATCAATTCTGATAAGAATGGATCAGAAAGGTTCTATGTACAACACAATGTCAGCGTAGTGTCCAGAGCATTAAGGCACTACCAGGAGACATCAGTACATCAGGAGACGTGGAGCAGGCCGTAGGAGGGCAACAACGGGCATCAGGACCACTCCGCTATTATGCAAGTAGGAACAGGCCACAAATGGGCTTGTGTTTGCTCAAACTGTCAGAAACAGACTCCATGAGGCTGGTATGAGGTCCCGATGTCCACAAGTGAGAGTTGTCTTTACAGCCCAACACCGAGCAGCACATTTGGCATTTGCCAGAGATTACCAAGATTGAGTCCCTCTCCATCCACCCATGTCACATTGGACCACAGAATGTACAGGAGACTGTCTGCCACCTCATCAGGAAAATGCCCAGGCATTGTAGGGAGGTCATACAGTCATGTGGAGGCTCATTTAGACTTGTTTAAAGGACATCACATCAAAATTGAATTAGGCTTTAGTGTGTTTTCCACTTTAATTTTGAATGTGACTCCAAATCCAGACATCCATGGGTTGACAAATTATCGATGGAAATCAAATTTTTGTGTGATTTTGTTGTCAGCACAAACTATTTAAAAATAATTTTTAATTGATTCAGATCAAGGATGTTTTTTAACAGTGTATTATGAAAAGGGAATAAAAGTGAAATTGAATGCAATGTATATTGTTCATTTTGACAAAAGTCCCGAATACATTAAAGGAGTAGAGCAGGGTAGGTGTGTCAACATATGGAACACGTTCTGCTAATCCTGATCGGATTCATCGTCTCCATATGAATTAATTATGTACCCATTCAAGTGTATTCCAACCCCTCCTCACACCCTTGCATCCATCAATCTGCCCTTTTATTACCACCCACCCACGCACACAGTTATCTGTCATTTATGTTAATGACTGGACCTCTCCCAGCTCCCCCTATTTCCTGCCTACTCTCCTCACTCACACTCCCTTATACTCCGCCCCCATCCTAGCCCCTCCCCTCTATCTTTCCAGTGGAACTTGCTGGCATCGTGACTGTCAAATAAGAACATTAGCTAGCCACCGTGGGAGCTAGCAGGTCACTTTGCGCCATCATTAATCAAAGTTCGACAGCTCCGAAGCACCCAATCTGCATGTTAAAGGAGGAGGGGACAGAGAGGAAATGGCAGGGTGGTGGTTAGAAACGCCCCCTCAGATAAACTGGAGTTTAAACCAATAGCAAATTAGCCACAGCTATTCTTGTTTCCAAAATGAGGAAATAAATATGGTTTACAAAATAAAAACTATACTAAAATATCTCTTAATTTCTGTTGATGAAAACGTGATGACACGTTATTCCCTTTGGTTTAATAATCGTATTCTGTTTCCTGTATCTCCCATCCGGTCACACAGATTACGTCACTTTCACAGTACACAATCGCGGCATTAATTAGAGTTCAGGATACAGGTTTAGCAGATGGCTGGGAGAAAATGACGAAAATGATCTTAGGACACACTTTCTGTGCAATGGAGTGGAAGAGAAAACAAATCACGTCACGTCTTCCATGTCTGGAATGGATGTGGTGTATTCTAGAGTCTATAAGGTAACATTCACATAATAATAAGATAACCTTTTTTAATTATAAAACGCATTCGACTAAAAGAAAACCGTTGTTGTTTTTGTCTGTTTTACTTGGTATTATTGTGTAAAATAGAATTGTATTACTGTCACACCCGAGGTGTGGAGGGAGGTGTTGTTGGACATTGAAGGTTATATTGAAAAGTTTCTTTTTTAACACAGAAAAGATAAAAACAATCCTCCACACTGTTGCATTTGAAAAAAAGAGTCCCCGCTAGTCTTGGTTGTGTGCACGCTGATCAGCGCGTGGCTGCGGTCTGCAGCCCTGAACACACCATATACATACATTAAACACAAAGCAGACTGTTGGAAATGATGCCAGGCACAGGGAGAACGGCCCTGATGATCTTCGTATTCTACGCTCATTACACGGTGAGGATCCCTATCTGTACCGCAGGACCCTACGGAGGAAATGTGAGTAGGGGCCTATAAACTGGGGGTTAGGAAAAAACGGCAGGACTTTCCACTGAGTTGCTACCACACACGACATGACACGCAGACACAGACATACTATGGGGAAGGGGGCGTGTCATGGGAGGCGAGCCAATCCTCCAGATGCGCTTTCATCTCAGAAGCGATTTTCTGGGCTCGGGCGGCGTCGCAGGGGCTGCGAGCCTGGATAAAGTGAAGGTGAAAGTAAAGTGATTGTCATTGTGATACACTGCAGCACAGCACACGGTACAGAAAACTGTGTCCTCTGCTTTTAACCATCACCCTTGGTGAGCAGTAGGCAGCCATGACAGGCGCCCGGGGAGCAGTGTGTGGGGACAGTGCTTTGCTCAGTGGCACCTTGGTGGTTCGGGATTTTAAGGAATCACCGGACCCTATTTCACCGTGCACCTCCACAACCTCTGGGGGTGTCATGTGCAGCGTTCCCCTCGTGACTGGCCTAAAAAGTGAAACATGTAACACGGTGAGTTTGTAAATCAGCAGACAGTTTCAGTTTAAATGAACCAGGTTGATTTGGAACACCACCAGGAAATGACCAAGATAACCTGGGGTGAGCTCCAAGGGTAATTTGGGGTGCAGGTCCCTCTCTCCTTCTCAGATGACAGACGCGTCCTTTGCCAACAGTGGTCATGGACTTTAAAGTGGCGAGTTGTTTCTTGCAAGGCTGCATGTGCACCCTCCCATACCCCTTCTGCCCTCTGGAACCAGTAATCCACCCTATGCCTGTGGCCTCCCTGTCCCATGGACACAGTGGAGGCTGGTGGCCAAGCACACATTGGAACGGGGTCAATCCCATGGAGGAGTGGTGCAAGGACTTTTGGGCCTACTCCACCCAGACCATTTAATCTGCCCAGTCATGTTGACTGCTGTGATAGTAGGCTACCTGCTGAGCTCTTGGATCATCCTCTCTACCTGGCCGTTTGTCTGTGGTGGTACCCTGATGTTAAGGTGACAGCCACCCCCAGCTTCCAAAAAACTGTGAACTGTGAACTGGGGACCATGGTCTACAAGGATGTCCTCAGGCAGACCGTAGATTCTGAAGACGCGATGAAACAAAGCCTCGGCTACCTACAGCGCATATATGACACCTTTGAAAATTGATCCATGACCACCAGCACCATGGTGTAGCACTTCAAGGCCAGCAGGTCAGTGATAAGGTTCAGTCTTTCCGGAATTGGGAGGGGTGTTAATTTCGTGGAGTTTTTGTGGTGGTGCAGACAGAACAAGAGGCGACACTGGTCTGTATATCACTCTGCAAAGAGGGCCACGACTTCCCCTATACTCCCCCCTCATCACTTCCTCGCTGCTGTCGACGCCCTCGTCCTTGCTCCGCCCACTCACCTTCAGACTTTGCCGCTTCCATGTTTCGCGGATCAACCAGGGATCGCCGTCACATGCTACCCATGATGGCCCGACCCCCGTATCACCAGGAAGAAACTGCTCAACCAGTACTTGGGGGTTGTATCCCAGTCCTGGCGCGTCTTGCCGCAGAACTCCCCGACCCCACTGGCGATTCTTCAACGTGCCCAGATGGTGCCCGCACTCACCACGACTGGCTGAGTTCTTCCTCATGGTTCTCCGTCACGTCCACGAGCTGATGGTTGAATGAAACCAAGACATACTGCAGACATACTGCAAACATACTGTTTTTTTAATACAAGAAAACTAAACTGTGGGGAAAAAGGGGAAAACACAAACTAACCCGCAGGCGTGTGGCGATTGCCAGAACTGAAAACAACTGTAAACACAAGTCGTACCGTCCACATAAAATGTCACACCCCCAACCGGCTGCTCCGAAGTTCCTTATAACCGGGCTCTGCTGTCATGCAGATTGGTGCCAGGTGCGTTCCCAGGTGCACCCAGTCGTGACAGCGTGGCTGTTTTAAGGCAGCAAAATGATACTTTGCTTTCGACCAGCAAAGACCCCGTATGAGGTCAGTGAAGAATTATTAAAATACAATTTAAGCAACAGGTTTAACAAACGAGCCAGTGCAGTTGATGGAGCGTAGGAGTAAGATTTGGTGTGGGTCAAGCTTCTAGAAGCACATCTCTGGACATAAGCACAATCTGCTTATATTTTAGCTGAGATGCCAAAAAGCAGGTGTTATTTTACTGCCCTCAAAACAGACAGAAATAAATGTTATTTGTGGTTTTTTGCTTTCCACTGTGTGCCAGACTGCTGAAATATGACCTAAGGCAACAGCAGTGAATACCAATAAAAGTAAAAAATCTTGCCTTAAAACTAATATTGAAGCTCTTTTAAAACTACTAATTAAACCAGGGGAGAAATGTTCCATGATGGTTTTAATCCCTTGATTTAAAAAAATACATTTCACATTTTCTGCCCATTTCAAAGAATTCTGCCGTCTTTTCAATCCAACTCCCTGGACAAAATCGTTCCTTGCCAAGCCTTGTTTCCACTCCCTGCAGCTTGTTGCTGAACTGAAGCATTTGGGATTTTGATGGAGTAATGTTGACTTTTTATCTCCCCCCCTCTGATGCTGACTTAAAAGGAAAACTGGCTTATTATTATATTATGCAAGGGAATATTTTCTGCAGGGTCTCCATGCTGCTGTGGCCAGGGGTGCATTCAGCCTTACACACAGGCACACATGCCAGTAAAGATGTGTGTGCATGGGTGTGTATTGATAAGGACGTGCTACCATAGAATACAATCATCCGTACCAGAAAAGTACATAGAGATGAATAAATACAGTTGGTGTTAACTGTGGGGTCACATTTTGTTTTCCAGTTTTATCAAACAGCCAACAGCCTTCATCTTTTAGACCTCCTCTACATGTGTGCTGGATCTAAACGTTTGGTGTACATTTTATGCATAAGACTCAATAATGATCAATTTCATTTCCCCCTGCTTATTCGTGTGACTGCATGACACATTGCATTTTTGTAGCAGCGTGGAAGCCCTATATTTGGACTGTCAGCAGGCAGTCTCTGATTGGTCTGTTGAGCAGTTGCGTCTGTTGTGCAGTTGTGGTGGACCTAAGCAAATAGCACACTTACAGCAAACGCTGGCACTCTGGCCAGGCAAATGGGACATAATTGCAAGGCATGTGACAGCCAAGACCTGAAATTTTGTGTGTTCTGAGTGAAAGATAGGGATGTGTGTATTTTATGTGATTTTGTGTGTGTGCGTGTGTCATGGCGGTATAATTTTTTCCTTCTTTTCAATACATTTTTTTCAGAGAGTCCTTTAAAAGTCTGGTTTTATTGCTTCGTGCAGTTGTTTGCACAAATGAAAGATCTCTCTCTCTCTCTCTCTCTCTCTCTCTCTCTCTCTATCTGTGTGTGTGTGTGAGAGACTGAATGAGTGGAAGGATAAATCACAGCCATTAAAGGCCAGTGGTAGCAAGGGTATAATGGGAAATACATGTTGGCCATTATGGTGTGATTACATCGGGAACTGTTATTATGTTTGTTCAGGCTGAATCTTTCCAAAATGAGGTGAAACGTAAAGAAGAGATAATCCACAAGACAACTGATAAGAAAATTTGTATTATTTTTGTTACCCTCGTCAATTTTAAGATTTTGTACTGTTTCATGTATCTGCAACATTGGCAAAGTCATTACAATATTGGTAAATACCTGGGTTCTGCAAAAATATATTTAAACCATTGACATAACCTCCCATTAATGTACTTATGTAATTATATTATTCTCTGCCAAATCCACCTTCCACAATGAGAGGTGACAGTGTAGTGTCATGCACCTGTTGTAGTGACCATTTTCCTACGACTAAACTAACAAAAGTCCATTTGGGATCTAACTGTATTTGTAAGTTCATTACAGTAGCACCAAAATACAAATGCCACATACATCCACAGTCTAGGGAGTAAAATCCATGCCCTTCATTGACCAAGAAACTTTCTCTGCTTCACTGCCAGAATCTCATTTTGGAAAAAAAAAGCGGTATATGAGCGAGTGAGAGAGAGTGGGAAAGAGACACTTCACCCCCTCTCCTCACAAACAGCCCACCATTATTCCATTTACTTAGACTGTGTATTATCTCTTCAGAGTCCATTTGTGGATTGGCAAACATATAATTAGGGCTTGTTTGGGTTTGAACTCCTCCAGGGGCTCTTCACAATACTTCTATTTCCATCAACCATTCAGTGTCCAGGCACTTCACCAGGGCCAGCTGCTGTGGGACGGATAATGGATAGCAGACACTCGTGTTAGCACAGGTCTGGGGTCAGACACAAGGCTGCTCCTGTAGGACGAGACACATTGGCCTGTACTGGCGTTGTCTGGATATGTTCCTCGCCGTTAGGGAGGAAGAGAATTTCAAAAACTCTCCCATGGAGGACCATTGCTGGCTTAAGAGCAGGTTATGTCACATAAAAACAAACAGAATGAATGTAAATTTCTGCTGTCAGGTGGTTGTTTATGGGATTATTTAACCAGGTAATTAAAACTGCACACAGCTAAGTGATTTGTTACTATTTCAGCATTATATTATATAGAACAAATAGATTAAATGCATGGATTTTAGTACAATGGTAGTAGCCTAGTGGGTTAGATACTAACCTATGAGACAGAAAACCATATAGTCTCAGGTTCAAACCCCACTTGTCAAACCCTGAGTGTCTCCAGGGTGTACTGTCCCTGTCACAACTACTAAGGTGCTCTGGATAAGGGCGTCTGATAAATGCTGAAAAAGTAAATGCATCCTATGCAACTCATAGAAACTCATTTGGATGCTGTCTCTCTCTTTGTTTCAGGTGTGATGTCCGAGAGGCAGTTTGGTACTCAGTTCGTGTGTAGTGTTGTGGCGTCTCATGTCAGTCACCTGCCCACCACAAGCCTCAGCTTTGTCTGGATTGCCCCTCCAGCTGGCACCGGTTGTGTCAACTTCCTGTGAGTATTGTTGGGAATGTGTGTGAAGTGACGGGTCATTGGGTTGGTGAAGCTCTATGGTACTGCAGTTCTGTGCTCAGCAGTGTCATGTCCTCCCAGAAGATCCCAGGGATAGTGGCCTGTGATGTCATTGGTACCACTGTAAGTGCAGGTGAGGCAGTGGTGGCCTAGCGGTTAAGGAAGCGACTCTGTAATCTGAAGGTTGCCGGTTCGAATCCCCATCCGCCAAGGTGACACTGAGTAAAGTACTGTCCCCACACACTGCTCCCCGGTTGCCTGTCATGGCTGCCCACTGCTCACTGAGGGTGATGGTTAAAAGCAGAGGACACACTTTGTTGTGTCACTGTGTGCTATCAATCTCTTCATTTTCATTCATTCATAAATTCTGTCAAAGGAATGTCAGGACCACCAAACATGCTGCAGATAAACCTTTATTCCTATTTCTCAGAATTATTTCCCTGATGAACATGTTCAAGACCTCCATCAGTCAGTCTGTAATTAGAAGCTTCAGTCAGGTCACTTTTACATCAACCCTGCCTGTGCCAGGAACAGTGATCCAGTCTCATTAACTAAACTCCTAATTCCTAAATACTCCAGAACCAGGTAAGAGCGGTGAAGTCCAGAATGCACTGGGATATCGTACGTCTCTTTCATCAGCCACCATCACAGACTTCTCTTGGTTTGGTGCCTCAGTTGAAGGTCTCTAGAAACACAGAGGATCGTGCCACACAGATGACAAACGCTCTGGCAAGCCAGAGTCGCCTGAGTGACAATGGCAGACAAGGCATAGCGACCCAGTCCCAGAGCAGTCAAGCATGGGCACGTAATAGAGTTGATATAGTAACAGGCAGCACTCACTTCCAGACGCGCTCCACAGCGCCCGTCTGGAGCTCCACTCACCCTCAGTCCTATCAGCAAAAGCACCTCAGAGAGGATGCAGGGGGCATGTTTTGATAGTGACAGGTCCCAGTGCGTCTTGTTCCGGCCTAGAGGGAGTTCAGCGGAGGGTGTAGGGGCTCTGGCTGTGGGCCCTGGCATGGCTTGCCAGTGAATGTGTTGCGCTGTTTGTCAGTTAGTCTGGGAGTACAAAATGTATACTTCTGTCTCGCTACATTATTAAAGATATCTGACCACAAATTGGTCCCATATCTAAATACTATTCAACATGGTAAAAAGATGGATAGGACAGCTGGGTAACAGCACATCCGGGTAGTTTCAGGAAGACTCAATGTTTCCTAATGAATGTTCATCAGGAAACTGGGGAAAGCAAGACCTCCTCTAAGTGATAAATAAAATTAATAGACAGAGGTTTTATTTAAGCTCAGTTTATTTGGCACATGTATAATAACACAAGGTGCAACATGCAGTATGATACATTGCAAAATGAAAATGGCAGTAATCAGCAAGCATATTTATTAATGCTTGTTTATGAGAAGTTCTCCCTGTAGATATATACGATTTGTCTCAAACATGTATAACATGCATTCGGTGGTAGTAGCCTAGTGGGTAACACACTCGCCTATGAACCAGAAGACCCGGGTTCGAATCCCGCTTACTACCATTGTGTCCCTGAGCAAGACACTTAACCCTAAGTTGCTCCAGGGAGCCCCTGTAACTACTGATTGTAAGTCGCTTTGGATAAGGGCATCTGATAAATGCTGTAAATGTAAATGTAAATGCATAAAATACGTAAATCATCACTATGTTAAGGGAACTTTCTGGTGCTCACTTTCTGTGAAAATTTGTGGCTACACCCTTAAGTTTCACCACCTTTGGAATCCAAAGCGAGCAAGACCTAGCAAGACAATAAACCATCTAAATAAAGTTGGGAAAAATATTTGATACACTGGGGATTGTTTTTAAGCAGGTTTTGCTAAAAAAAGAATGGAGAGATCTGTATTTTTTATTGCAGGTACACCTCAACTGTAAAAGACAAAATGTAAAAACATCCAGAAAATTATACTGTTTGATTTTGAAATAATTATTTAGCATTTTATTCCATGAAATAAAATCCTGAACAAATTGAAATCTACATTGAAATCTACACTGCAGTATGTATTCTAAGCTTCATGCCCTGATCCACCATTTGTACAGTGGGTGTGTTCTGCCCAGCCAGATTTTATTTTATTAGACCAAAGTTATGTAATCCATCATTTATTACCATGCATTAAATCAAATCAGTAATACAGATACTTTAATATCAGCAATAGCCTGTTTTGTTGGTAGGACTTTTATCTTCTGTTAAGGATATGATGGAATGACACGTCCCACTGCCCTACAAATACAACACAAGTGCCTTCAAACTCTCTCTTTCACACACTCAAACACACACAAACACACAGACACACAAACACACACACACACACACACACACACACACACACGCACACACAAAATACATTTAGCCCTCAGACCAAAGTCACCCAGCTTGCTACAATTAATGCATCTGAGTACCAGCAGAAGTGAAAATGCCCAACAGCTTTTTGGCTCTTGATGGCCCCTTGATGTGTGTCTGCTTTTATCCAATCTCTTGGCCCCAGGACATCTTTGTGTGTGTGCGTGAGAGAGAGAACGAAGTGTCTCTGGTCTGCTTTCTCTTTTCAGAAAACGAGAACAAAAGCCTTATTTGCCCCGTCTACAGTTTTCCCTTCGCAGTTTTTCTATCCTTTGTTCCATTTTGTGTTCCGACCCCCCCACAGAGTGTAAGCATCTGCTGAGAAGAATTCTTTAATTATGACTTTATTCGAAAAGTGCTCTCTGAGGAGGTGGACGTGTGTGTACATCGTGTGTGTGAGCAGGTAGCGCAACCTGCAGGGGCTCCTTCACAAGTCTGGCCACTTAGTGAACGGGAGAAATTGAATTAAAAGACAGAGCGCACGCCACCATCGGTCTCATAAGCCCTAATTGAAAAGGAATGCAGCCCGCGCTGTAATTACCGCTGGTAACGACGCCTTCGCTGCCATCTGTTCTCTCCCTGCTCCACAGAGCAGCGATGCCGTGGACCACAGATCTGAGGCCGGCATGCTTATCTTCCCTATTCACCCTCATTAGACACAACAGGGTCATCAAGAGAGTCCTGGAAGTGAAATATCAACACTCTCTCAATATAATTCGGAAACAAATCCAAAAAACCAATCAGACTAACCAATCAAATATTAACTGTATGACCCTCAAGATCCAGAGCTCTTCTGCTTCGTTGTGAAAGTATTGAAAACCAAAGTGTCACGTCAGTGAGCTGATTAGGGAAGTAAGCACAGAGACGGGACATAATGGGAATGGAATTTTATTACAAACACAAATCAACATGGTGCCATGGCCAAAAACGGGTGAAACAAAAAAGGGGAGATGAAAACTAGCCCACAGGCATGTGGCGATTGCCAGAACTTGAAACACTCCAAAACAGTTGCCAGGTCCACAAAGAAGGTCAAGGTCATAAGCAGAGTTCATGAAAATGTTGGAGTTGCCGTAGGCCGGTACCACAACACCTCTTATTTGCAGTCTGGATTGGCCACAGGTGATGTCTCCAGCTGAAGCCAATCCTGACAGAGTCCCCCGTCCAATGTCCTCAGAGCCCCAGCAGTACCATCAGTGGAGGAGACGGGGCGGACGGCAGCAACCCCAGGGCTGCTGCCCTGCAGTGTCCTCCCACTGGCGGACCCAGACCCTCTGGCTGGCTCCCCGACGTGGTCCCGCATGGTGGCCCCAGTCCCTCCAACCTGCACACAGAACAAATCAGGGCTGACCCTTCTGGGTACGTGCGGGCCCTGTCTCCGCATGTCCCCTCTGATGCGTCTGGCATCGTTCCCTGCCCCGTTCAGGAAGGTGGTCCCGGACCCCTGTCTGGTTCCTGGGCACATGCAGCCCCTCTTGCTGCACGTCCATGCTGGCAGAGCAACCAGCTTTTCTCTCTGCACCGTGCAGGGAGGCGGTCCCGGACCCTACGGCGACCATTTACGGCACATCTGGCTGGTGCATTCAGGGTACATGCAGCCCCTCTCACTGCATGTACCTGCTGGCAGCGCAACCAGCTTCTCTCCCTGCACCACGCAGGCAGCCGGTCCTGGACCCTCTTCCTGCCTGTCCCAGGTGGGTCCTCATGCCTTCCAGGGGGTTCTGTGGCTTACCCACCCACCCTCCCCTCAGGAGATTCCCCAACCTGAACTACAGCCCCCCCCCTACCACAGTGGTAGTGGGGCAGGGTTCCATCCATGAATGGCCGATCAAACTCTGCCCTCAGTCTCTCCAGGAAATCCTGAAAACTCATCCTGTCCGTCTTTTCCTGCTGCCAAATGGCTGCGCCCCAACCCCAGGCTGGCCCAGTCAGACGCATGAGGATGGTGGTGATGGTGGGGAAGAGCAGCAAAGTACATGCCACAGGATTTTAGAAAAGACTGGCATGTACCTGCTGCTCCGCAGAAGGGTTCTGGTATCATGGGTATGTCCCACACGGGGCTGGGCGCACTGCTAGAGATGGTGGTGGGTGTGTGGCATGGAGGGTGGTGGACGTCCTCTACAGCAGGCGAGGGCGCTCGTGCTGTGCTGCCATTCATCTGGGAAACGTCTGGGCAGAGGGAAGGCGTGTCCGTGACCGGAGCAGGAGAGGTGGATTCCCCGCAAGGCAGTCCCGGCAGCGCTGTTGCTGGCTGGTGACTTCCCGTCGCCTCTTCCACCAGCTTACCCCAGGCGTCACGTCTTCCTCCTCGCTATCCTCACACCATCCCAAGTGACGTGGGTCCCCACAGACTTAGCACGAACCTGGATGGGTGCAATTGGTGGAGCCATCCCGGCACCAACTGCCCAACTCGCGTCATCGTCTTTCTCATCGTCGTCCGTGACTCCCTCGTCTTCATCTCCCCACCAGAAGTATTTTACATGTTAACCGTTTCAGGGTGGGCTCCAGGAGCCATGGATAGTGAGTGAGTCTGAAAATGTTATACCACCATTATGATCACCATGAAAAACAGTAGTGTAGCATTATTTATTTGTGAGGATATTAACTGTACTACTGTAACATCCGACTTATAAACAGGAGGGTTTTAATAGGAATATACATGGACATCTACAGACAGAACATGACCGGACACAGTGAGGATACATTTATAAACATGAAAACAGGTACACAATCAGGGAATCAGGAACACACACAATGAACATCAAACTCTGGCCGGTAATGTGGAACTGGAGTACCATGAAAAGTCTGGCGTGTTTGAATTTAAAAAATATTATTATCAGTATGGTCCAGCATTTCTGCTTTTGTTATGATGTTAAAGAGACACAGGTTTTTATATTGAAATCTTGAGCTGGGGTTTACTTTTACAGTTTGAAACCAAACTCGGAATTAGCTTTCCTTCAATAACCAGCACAGAAGGCATATTTAATTTAATTAATGTAATTAACGAGATCAGAAGAGCTCATAGTCATGATCCTTGCTGTAACTAATAAAATTCTTACTCATATCTGAGGGAGTGGAGACCACAATGTCCACAACATCAGCAGGTACTGTATAACAATTTTAAATAGACATGCAAAATCTGAATATAACTAAAATGATCAAAAGTATGTCAACAATGCTTATCTATTATGACAAGCTGAAAGACTTTTATTAATTTTAGGATAATAATTAGTTTGACTAATTATTTTTTAGTCGTAATTGTTCTGTCGTCTTTATGGTGGTCTTTATTCCCTTCTTCATTATGAAGACCTCTGTTATTTTACCTGCTTCTTTGGAGTGTGCCAAAGATCAAAGGTCACCATGTCAAGCTGATGGGTGATCTTTCTGTGACCCAGTGTGACATATTGATTTGGGCTGCATGTGCATGCCAATGGTCTATAGCATTGATTTGCTGCTGGTTAACTGCCTAGAGTACCCCTGTTTACAATAATAAGACGATAATGACCTCATCAGATGGTAATATGAGCCACGATTTATACTCAGGTGGGATTTCTCATGGGCTCTTGTATTAGTCTGGGTGAAGCGCAAATGCCAGTGAGTTTATGCCTGGCACAGGAGGTGGAAGTAAAAAAGCTGAATCAATGTCCATCAGATGGGAATTAAATAGCAACTGCGCATAATAAACGGGCTGATGATTAACACAAGCTGCAGAAATGATTAATAATTCATTAGATCTGTCTACACTAGTGCGATTATTCCTCCACCAGCCTGCACTGGGGTGGGTTTTGCATTAGACAAGCATTCATTTATTTTCTAGTGGCAGAGCCATGCATCCTTTCTGCCTCTTCTCTTTCCTTTCACCTTGCATGCCCTGCATCTTCTGGAGAAAAAGCGTACAATGTGAACACACACATTCTTTCTCATCTTTTTTCTTATCCTGCAATCACTTGAGATGAGTGCATGATCAGCACATCTCTTCATAATCTTAGACATGAGACAATAAATTGATACAGCAATATATCAGAATATTTCATCACTGGTGATGGTGATCTATTGTCGAGAAGTGGTATCCGGGATCAATACATTAGAATTTATATTGAAAGCTTAACATGTATTAAATGTTGGTTTGTAGCTTTCCATGCAGCAGTAGTCTTAAAATGATTGTACTGCTTGTTTTTTTACACACTTTGATTTCGGTATTTGTATCCTCAGCTGTGTAGGTATTGTGATTTGTTCTTGTTGTTCACGGTTTATCACGTTACTGTAGTATTATAGCTGTTTACTGTATGACTACAGAAGTGTTGTAGTATTATCGCTGGTTACCATGTTACTGTAGTGGTGATGCTGCTTAATGTGTTACTACAGAAGTGCCACCGTTTACTGCATTTCTGTAGTATTATTGCTATTTAGTTACTGTAATATTTTCACTCTTATATAAATTAATTTATTGCTGTGGATTTATCATGCAGACATGCTTTTTTCATGAGGAAAAATATACTTGTGTGTTTTTTTTGTATTTGACTTCTGGACTTATTTTGCCATGTCCCAATTTGTTCCTAATTATTGTCAAGGTCACCTTATTTGCACACAGGCCTTTAATTGCTAATGAGCAGGTAATTTGTCAGCAAGTCCCAAGTCCCCCAACTATGTGTTCATTAAATTTGCATGTACATGGAAATATCTTTTGTGGAGCTTTTAATTTGGTTTAAATGGAGGAGGTTAATTTATCCGATTGGAGAGGAGGGGCTGGCCATGTTTTTTTCCCCACACTGATTACCATAGCTGGTACTCAACATGGAAAACAAGGGCTCAGTCAACTTTTGCGGCTGTTATTAATCTCCATCTAATCTACCAGAGCAGAAGATCCAAGGCTAGAAATGTGCTTTTAGATCTCACGGAACCGGAAAGTGCCTTGTCACTTAATTGGGCTTCCATTGGCTGCAGGACCAAATGGCTGTTTTTTTAGGCTCGACAAGCCCCACCTCCCCAGTTGTAGGTCACAACTTTTTATGTTGTCTAGTGACCATTTGCTTATGTTGCTGAGATTTTTTTTTCAGTTCCCAAAATGTACTCCCTACTGGAGTACAGTCTGGGGGCTGTTTTTTTTTTTTATTTGCCTCCTCCTTTTCTCTGTTCTTATCATATCCCCTATCCTCCTGACCTGTCTACCCCCTACGTGATGTTTGTGTGTGTGTGTCTGTGTATTTGTGTGTGAGCTGTCATGCCTGAAGCAGTTTGGGATGTTGTCTGTGGACAGAAACATGTAATCAAACAAGATCCCTGCACCGTAATTACCCACCACACTGCCTACCGGGGACGTTTGCACTGACAGCCTGTCCACTCGCATGGACCACCAGCCTGTGTGTGTGTGTGTGTGTGTGTGTGTGTGTGTGTGTGTGTGCTGTATGTCTTGCATGTATTTTTATGACTTTAATATTATCCTCTAATGGTTTGCTATGACCTCAACTTCAGTCTTTAAAAACCATTCCCTGTAGTTAGTCTTGCTAATACCCCATTTTTGCTAACAAATGTTAATACTGTACAATAATGAGAAAGAGGCACAGATGTGTGTACCTCTGTACGTATTTTCTTTTTTCATAATTTCTCCCCCCTCCTTCCCCTTTTTTAATAATTGCACTTTTTCTGTCTGTCACTTGTCACATTGGTTGACAGATTAATCGCGAAGGAGGACAGGCCAACCTTTTGACCAGATGAGTGGTGGACGCTGGAAAAATTGAAACGGGCCGTTTTTGCCTTTTTGCTTGTCTCTCATGTTCATTCATAAAGTCACATTAACATTTAGATGCTGTGTGAGTGCATGGCGGCTCCGTTTAGATAGTAGTGAGAAACACATGCAGTTCTCACCACGACTAACCTCTCATTACTACAGCTGCCCGCCACCAGTCTGGCAGCATCCAGGTTGTGTGTGTGTGTGACAGAGACAGGGATGTAATATTCTCTGCATATCTCTGAGGTGGGGTGGGGGTCAGAGTGCAGGTGTTAAGGGCCTAGCTCAAGGGTGCAGTTGGACATGAACCATAAATCAGTATGGCATTAATGAATGGTTTTCTGGAAACCTGTATTGATGTAGTTGAACACTAAAACGTGTGACAAACTGATTCACAATTTAATTTTAAAGTTTGACTAATTAATTTTTACATCGAAATTGTATTTTAGATGTGATTAAAATGATTAGAAGTGCATTATCATAGTGTTATCATTACCACATGAATCAACCTTCTAATCCTCGGCCATGATGTGATCACCTGATTAGTCCAGTAAGTTGGGTCTCCATGCATGGGACTTGTTTTTCCAGCACATCATACAGATGCTGGATTGAGCTCTGGAATCGCTGTTGTGCACCTGAAAGCATTCCTGAAGTATTTCTGAATATTTTTTGCAATATGAGTTCAAATAAATTAGATCTATTAGATCAGACAAGCTGTACCAGTCTGTGGCAGACATGGCATTGAGGTTAAGGAAGCAGCCCTGTAATTAGAAGGTTCGAATCCCGAACTGCCAAGGTGCCACTGAGCAAAGCACCGTCCCCACACACCCCACACACAGAGTGATGGTTAGAAGCAGAGGACACATTTTGTAGTGTGCACCGTGTGCTGTGCTGCAGTGTTTCACAATGACACACAATGTTTCAACACTTCACTTTTACTTTCAGTCTACTCCCCAGACGAATGAGTGAGTTTGAGCTGCAGATGTTGGATTTCTTTTCTTGGACCTCTTATGAAAGGTCTTGACCTTTTATAGCCCAGGAACAGCACCTAAACTGTCAGGGACCACTGTGATGAAATAATCAGCCTGTCTCTGAAATATGTTTAGTATGAGGCTCACAGCACACTGCTAGAGTCTGTTTTTACGTAAATACGTAAGCACATTGTTCACTTATCCCCCTCCTGCTGGTCATTACCTTGCATGTTTTATTCATAAACCAAATTACCCAATTCTGAAACAAGAGATTTCTTTTACCCCCTAATTCACCTCTCTCTTTTCTCAGCCTGTGTTATTTATTCATAAGCAAGCTTTGGGTAAACAGGTGAATGCCTCGACACCCATACACAGTGTTTACAGATGGTTAAGGTGTGTGTGTGTGTGTCAGCATGTGTTTCACTTTCAGCATACTGAGATCTGCAGGATATCAGTAATTATAAATAACTGTAACAAGTAATCATACTGTGTCCCATCCAGTCAGCATGAGCACAAGATCCCGACAGAGCCGGTCATCTTCAGAAGTTCACATTGAACACAAAAGGCTGCATTTACTGATGTTCATTATCTCTTTGAGATACAAAAATTTAGATCCAGCACAACAGCATTTGTATAAATACTTTTTTCCTCTGGTATTTCGATCAGGAGTGAAATTTTTAATTCTGTTATTTTTTGGGGTCAGTAAGAGTTTTGTTGCTGGAAAACTAGTTTAATCCCCAGACATGGAGGAGGTTTCTCTCAGAACTTGGCATGGTTGCGAGAGCAACACAAATAGCAAACAATGGAAATGCAGATTGTAAAAATTTTCCCGACCTTCTGTTTCTGTTCTCCTTATTATCTGACTGCCCTGCTTCCAAAGCCATAATCCATGCCTTCTTATGATCAAGTGATTTAAGACTTCATTTTCCCTTTTTTTCTCTTTAAAATGGAAAAAGTCTCCATTTTGCTGTCTTCTGCATGTCGTCTTTAAAGCTCATCCAGCCGCTGATCAAGCACTGTCCACCAGAAGGATGGGTGATGTGGCAGCTTGATGAAAACCAGGGCTTAAATCAGAGGGGGCTTTGAGTGCAAGGGTACTTTAAATCACAGCCCTCAATCCCACACTGAACAATCGCTGCCACTACCGGGCACCGTGATTCAGCGAATTTTCCCCACTCCAGGCTAACACTAACACAGTTCTCAGCTCGTTCTGGAGGAAGTCGAGACCTTCCCAAGTCTGATGGAGTTCATTAGCCTGGCTTTCCCCAAACGATTCCGTCCTTGTTTAAAAAGAAGTTCGTTAGGTTGAAATTAGAGAACAGCATTTGCTTATGAGATTATGCTGGCTGGTTCACTATGCCAGGGTTTAATGGTTTGGTCTGAGCCTCCAGCAATGCTCGCCAGACCCAGTTATATAGTTTGTTGGTCATGTGTACAGTATTGGGTGTAAAATTCTCTTCAAAGATTAAAGAAAGGGGGGGGGGGGGGGGGGGGGGTTGCTTGGCACAGTTGTCCATATCTCAACAATGCAGAAAGTCTGGAAACCTGGATGTGGATCAGCCAGAAAACCGTAACCTTGTTTGAGACCATTTGACTGAAAAAGCTGTAGTTGGTAGTTTTAGTTCAACAAAATGTTTTACCTCTTGGTCTGGAGGCGAAGGAATAAGTGTTTGGAGTTAAGTGTGAAGAGCAGTGCAGGGGTAGATGATTGTAAATGGTCTGAGAAAAGATTAATTAAACTGTTTAAACAGCAGTGATGTGCTGGAGTGCCACAACATCTAGTGGTTCAGGGTTTTTTTTCCAATTCGCTCATCACTTCTGGGGATTTAAAAAATTATCATTATCATGTTATTCACCAAACCTAATTTTTATAACCACAGATGTACTGTAAAGCTGCAGATGACAAATTCCAATTACAGAAGAAATCTCCATCAAACCAGCTTTGGTTGGAGATTAAATGATTCTTTTTGACTCGGAAGAACTTTCATGAGTGGCATACAAGTAGGCTTTATCTCCAGGCAGACTTTCAGCTTGTTTTAGTGTTACTTCCTTTTTAGTTTCAGCCCTCCAGTGACCTAAACTCACACACTCAGTCATTTTCAAGCTGTATTAGACCATCTGTTCCATGTTCATCTTCATTCCAGGTAATGAACTTATTATCTCCCTCGTCTGGAGCCACCAGTGATTGTTTAATCTCTTCCTGTCTTTTTCTTTCTCTTAGGGCCACCGCCACACATCGGGGACAGATCATATTCAAGGATGCTTTGGCCCAGCAGCTGTGTGAACAGGGAGGTGAGATCAAAACTCATTCATAATCAAGATAAGCATGGCTAGTATGAGTGGAACTCTAGTAAATCTGTCCAAATCTGATTCTTTTCAGCAAATAAGGCCAAACCTATCTGCATTTATTTCAACATAAAATAAAGTGACTAAAGTCACTACGCTGGAGGGAACTGTACATCTTTAGCTTGTGTATGATTCCTGCCTGCACACTAGAGTAGCGTTATGGGATATAAAGGTGTGGAAAGTTCATAAAGAGGTTAAATTATTTCAGATTGGCTATGCGGGTAGAGAACATGTGAAATGTTGCTAACTGTCTGCTATATCTTTAACTCTGCATTGACTGTCTCTCTTACCGTTAAATCCACTTAAACACTTAATACCCAGAATGCAGTGCAAGCAAAGATCAATTTACTTTTCAGCTTCTCTCTAGTGAAGATGCAACCTTGAGAGTGTTTGTTCTGCAGCATTTTTTGCAAATTAGAGTTTGACACCCTAAAGCAAGACACATGTCTCAGTGGAGAGTCAGTGGAAGTGACATTGAAACAGCAGTGCTCTCAGATGCTCTCAGCCTAGTTATACAACCTGAGTGAAAGATATGTACTCCTGTTCAGAAAAGGTGAGAGGAGAGGAGAGGAAATCACTGATCTCTAGCACAAGAGCTCACTGTTTGCTGGGGATGACCAGATAATCAATGTCAGAAGGGGGCACTACCACGCACAGTCAAGGAGCAATCTAGTCCAAGCATAGGAGCACCACATCATCACCCATTCACTTTTAAAATAACTCAAACTGTAACTCAAACAGGGGAACAGCTTTTCAGCTATATACATGCTGGAAGTACAAACAAAGCCCAGGAATCACACTTACATGACAGTGCACAGCTATTATCCAGGCTATTGGGCTGAATCCCTACTTCTCTTGGTGCATTTACTGAAACAGAATTCATGGAAACGTATTTAGTATTTAGTCATCACCATCTGTTGCTAAAACCCTGTATATATGTCTATTCAATGTTCATTTACATTGGCTGAATAGCAGTCCTCATTCTGGAATGGTCAGAAAAAGATTCTCAGGCATGAGAGCTGCCAAATCATGTCTCCTTGTCCTTATGCTTTCTTCAGGCTCAATGTCTACTGACACTGTTCCAGTGACCCCCACATTGCCTGTTTTTGCCCCGCGAAGCAGTCATGATCTTGGCTAATCTCTCTCCGACAGTCAGTTTCGACACTGTGTTTAAACAAAACGATCCCTTCTACAAGTGCCATGGGCATGCTGGCAAGAGCCAAGCTGGAGAGAAGTTGAGGAGCTGAGGGCACAGAGAGAGAGCGAGATAAGAGGACAGTACAGACAGCCAAATGTGGATGTGAGCTGGAGACAGAATGGGTGAGACAGAAGAGGATGCTCAAGAGAAAGAAGGGGGAGGTTGCTGGCGTTGAATCCTTCTTCCTCCATCTTCAGCTGAAGAGCTACTTGTGCATGGACAGAAGGATGAGAAAGTTGAAGGTCGTAAATGGTGGGTTAGGCAGCAGCTGAGGGAAGATAAAACAGCATTAAAACGTGTACAGAGGAGCTAGATGAGAGTAGGTGCTCGACCTTGTTAGTGGCTAATTCCTGGATGGCAAATAATGTGACACTTTCCCCCATCCCCTCTTCCAGGCAGAACACACAGGCAGGGAATTTGAATTACAAATGAGAGTGTAAAATACCAGCGGCGGGAGGGAAGTGAAGAAGAAGAGTAAAAAAGATGATTGCTCTGGTCTCCAGGGTGTGCCTCAGCAGACTGGGGTGTCTTGGGGTGTTCTGTGGCTCCGGCGACATTTTGCTAAATATAAATTGTACTGACTTTCTTCAACCCTCACTGTTTCAGAGGACAAAAAGAATAAAAAAAAAAAAAAACTTAACCTGGACTGAAATTGTTTTATGGGGGAATCAGTCAAGGTCCTTTCAGTGTAAGCAGAATACAGAACATACAGGTAGAAATGGTGGAAAAGTGGAACTGAAGCACCTGACATACATTAACCAACCCGGAGTATTGTGTGCTCATGGAATTGAGTTCCTTCATCGATCATTGTTGGACTCGCACATTTAGTGGGAGATTGGTTTGGCCGAATATAGCTTGTTGTAATGTTTGTAAGAAGCGTAGGAGATATGGGCCGCTCATGCCACTTCAAAGTTCAAGCAGTGAGAGGAGGCTTTAAAAAATGTTAAATATCCTGGTGGGGTTATGATCCATGGCAGAGGGAGGAAGCTGATCGCATGAGACTCAAATCAGAGGAGAACAAATGAGCAGATTATCCAAAGAGAGCTGCTTCCGTAAAGAGGATTTGGACAGGAAGAATGGAGGTAAGGGCTAGAAATGAACAAAACTAAAGGGCATCAGCAAAGAATGACTGAGTGATATGGATTTCAAGCTCCATTCCTTTTCAACAGTTGCATTTTCTGTTCCTGTTCTCCCAGTTATCCAACATACCGAAATGGTGTCTTACCTTTTCATTGGTCATTCATTTTTTTGTAACTGTAGTAATTTGACCACACACACATGAGCCACCTATACCATCGGGGCTCAGTTTGTTCTTTCGGTTAACAAAAGTACACAATTATGCGTGATATCACAATAATTTCACATTTTTCCATTCGTTGTGATTTTTTTTAACCAAGAAACTGTTGCTAATTGATAAGAAGCTAGACGTAGATTTAAAACTGAAAAACAGGTTATTGGGTATGTGGGGCTTCCTGGTTGTGAAAGCACGGCTGACATCACCTGGGAAGAAATGACTCTTCCAATAAGGCCTGAAGTTTCTACACCTACAACAAACTCTACCCCCCCCTACATAAATTTGGCCCTGACCAAGTGCGCAAACAGTTCATCCATTCATCTCCTAAATTTAAAATAATTACAGATTTTCGCTTGTAATTTATTCATTAAATAGGCTATGAGGGATGAAGGGCCTGCCAATGGGCTGCCGGACATGGTGTAACGGTGTAGGAACTGGAGACAGGGGTGGAGGTGGAAGTGGCTTGGCAGGGCCAGCAGCGACAGCTGCAGAGACTGGTGGTCTGGCAGTACATCAGGACCCAATGGCCCCTGTATGACAGGCTGGAGCACAGAGGCGTCCCTGCCAATGCCTGTAATTTCCAGCAGGCCAATAAATCAGACATTTATGGGCACCCAGGACTACACTGGGGCAGATGGATTATTAAAAGTCCTATATAACTCACCAGTGAGTGCGATCCCCAAGGGCCCACGGTAGAGGGCTAGAGAAGTGGATGATCACTCCCCTTGACATCCATCTCATCCCTCATCGCAGAGGGAACCTTGAAGTTTTTCTTAGTGCCGTTCTGTGTGTCTCCATGATGGACTTCACTGTCTGGAGAAGGTAGGCCCACCATGATGGATGCTGTTGGAACTTGCTAATCAGAGGTAGTCCTAATGATACGGCAGGTTCTTGTTGGCTTTTAAGTCATCTCCTAACACTACAACTGATGTGTAATCCCACATCACCCCACACTGACAGAACAACTGAATTCTGCTAAGTGGCTTTTTATTGACATGTTTTAGATATATAGATCATGCATTTTTTGCAATTTAGGCCAATAAAAGGACATTTGAATAGAATTGTCAGGAGGGACCTTAAAGAGTGTGAGTAAGAAGATGAGCAGAATCTGCTCTGAAGAAGTGAGAAGGGAGTGAGTGGAGATTAGCGGATGATGGGGGGCGTGGAGCCAGATTTGGGTTGACTTGCAAGGCCTGCACTTTATATGCAGAGATGCTGGTAAATCTGCGAGAGCCTCCTCTTCCTCATCTGACTGGAACGGGGGAGTGGTGTTGGGGCCTGACGAGGTGGAGGAGTTGGTGTAGACCCTGGCCGAGGAGATACAGGCATTAGCACAGATGAGCCGCTAATGGAGGAGGAAGTAATTGGAAGTCTTTAAGAAAGTGAGAGGGGATTAAACCAGAAATGAGTGCAACTGCCTGCTGTAAGAGAGAGAGAGTAAAAGGGAGGGACAGCAATAGAGGAGGAAGAAGACAGATGTGGGGTTTGGGAACTGTCAAGGATTAAAAAACTTGTCTGAACGGAGATGATGAGAGGAATGGAAGGATGCAGTGAAGAGGAAAAACGGAAGCTGATGTGTTTGCAAACAGAAGGTAAAGAACAGAGGGTAAAGAACAACTTAAGGAAGGCAGCATGAGCCTGAATAATAGTTGGAGCCGTGATTAGCATTCTGTCAGCCTGTTTTAGCGTCTTTTCTTGGTATAGGTCTTCATCCCGGCGGAACCTGTCTTCCGGCCTGTAATGAGCAGCGCTGAGTGGGGCTGCGGTGATTGACAGAGTCTTCCAGCATTTACATCGCTAGGCATGTGTAGATTGGGGCTGAGAGGGAAGCACTTCAATACACTCTCTGTGTGTGTGTGTGTGTGTGTGTGTGTGTGTGTGTGTGTGTACTCTCCCACATGTGTATTTTTTTGCATTGTGTAATTGTAGAAAAGTCTAAAAGATATGACCATTGGAAATGTCTGTAAACAGTGGCATAATAGAATAAATAATAAGTATAACTCTATTCCTTACACCCTTGTAGTACCGCTTGGTACTGTCTTGGGAGTCTCTAGTGTTCAAAGTTTAAAATTCACACAGCTGCTTTGTCTCAATGCGGTGTAGTTATTATTCTTACTCTCCTCAGTATATTATAGTTAATATCGGCACTGCAATATTTACAGTGGATGACAGTCATAATAAATAATATTCATATTTGGAATCAATTTGCCTCCAGTGGAATCTTGTTTAATAGACTAATCATAATGTTGGTCAAAATACTTTTGGAGGCATGTACTCATCATGAAAACTGAGAACGACTGCCTTGCAGTAATAATAACGCTTTACAGTATGCGTCTGATGGCATCAACTGAAGTGACATTACTTCCAGTGCCATTATGGATATTTTCTCAATAAGCACCAAAAGTGGATTTTTTAGTACCTGGAGCTTTTTAAAATGTGGAAATTAGGTGAGGGTTTATCTGAGATTTGGGTTATCATTGGAGTTGGGTTAGACATTGATCAAGAATTTAGACACAGACAGATAAGTTTCTAAAAAACATTTAATTCTTTCAATTCAGTCCTTATAATATAGTATAATTCAGCTTCTGTCTGTCTTCATCTCTCTTCATCTGCATTAGCATAAGTACTGTTAAGACATTGAAAAGAATAAAAGTTCACTTTTGAAACTTTCTTTCTCTTTGTACCTCCCTGTATCTGTGTCTCTTGAGAGGTTTGCGGACCTTGTGCATAGTGGACAGAGAGAGCAGGAGTTTATCTTAAGTTCATTGAGTCTCTAGAGAAGACTGGGGTTAATTGGGTGTGAACCATTAATTAAGTCCAGCACTGAGTTTTCGAGTAGACACCTCTAATTCCCCCGGAGGTAGATTTCTGAAGAACTTTTATGACATGCAGACATATTGCACACTCCCATATATATAGTATGTAGTGATCTATATCCATATTTTAAACGTGAAAATACATTTTTTTTAAAAAAAGCCTATGAGATCTAAGTCAGCCCAATCACATAACACCTACATGTTTTATCTTAAATGGAAACATATGTAGGGGAAAAAAAATATCACTTTTTTTTCATATTGACATCTTTGTCTGTTTTGTATTTCAGCTCCTACTGAGTCACCACTGAGACCCAGTTTAGGTGAGTCTACGTTGCAATGTGTGCAGTTTAGGCTAAATGTCAGACATTATATCACCCGTTGGGAATTAAAATCCCTTTTCTTTTTTTCTGGGTGTTAGCTGAAGTTCATGGCAGTCATGCTGTGCTCCGGGATGACTTTGATTCCAACTTGCAGGGAGAGCTGGACTTCAGCATCTGGTGGGCACAGTCACTTGGCAAAAGGAGATGAAAGGACGTCGTATTTTTCATAATTCATCAACTTATTCAGCATTTGAGATAAAGTTTTCCTTATGTGATAGAATGAAAAGATTATGTTTCTTGTGTAGTGGATCCAGGAAGTATTCAGACATTTTATATTTTTCAGTATATATATATTTATTTATGTGCGTGCGTGTGAGTGTGTGTGTGTTTATATACATGCTTATTAATATCACATTTCAGTATCTGTAAAAAAATTTGCATTTCTGCTTTTCTCCCTCAGGTCAGAGTGCAGTAACTGTGAGGTGGGGGAGCAGTGTGGGGTCCTAATGCACGGGAGGATGGTCACCTTCTGCGAACCTTTCGGACAGAGGGATCTGGTAATCACTCAACAACCCAATCACAGCATGTTGTAAATAAGACACAGTGTGCCTGCTGGTGTCCCAGCGTCACTCATCTGAGTCACACCACAGCCCAACCACAGCCTCACCACAGCTCTGCCTGTAATGCATGGGTTTCTTAGCAAGAAATGTCAGTAGCTTAGTGCACACTGAGGACAACCACAACCACAACTGCTTTTAATAGTTTTTTTGCTGAAAGCCATATTAACATAAAATAGAAATTTTAGGATTCAATTCTGACAGTAAATATTTCATAAAAAATTGTCATGCTAAATTGCACTTTAAATTGAATTGATAAAAAAGCACTAAGTCACAGATATTTACAATGAGGATTATTACTGAATGTTATCTTTCATATAAAAATGCTCAAGTGTAACCATGTGTTCTGTGCTTGATTGCTGTTCAGAGACTCACACTCACACACATCTATATCCATGCAGAATGAACAAAGACTCTTAACATCAGACAAATAGAGAACGTTTCACTGTATTTACTGAAACTATACAAAACTTATTGAGTAGTTAGGCAGGTAATCTTAAACCTTTGACCTTCTCCCTGTTATTTTTCTCTTTCTCTAGACTACAGTGGCTTTGAACACCAGCACAGCTTCAATTCTACAGTTTGCAATGGGTGAGTGTGATGTAGCTGATGTACAGTATGTGTCTGATGGCATCAACTGAAGTACCCTTACTTCCAGTGCCATTATGGATATTTTCTCAATAAGCACCAAAAGTGAATTTTTCAATACCTGGAGCTTTTTTCAACTCTGTCTTATTTAAAATGTGGAAATTAGGTGAGGGTTTATATGAGATTTGGGTAATCACTGGAGTTGGGTTAGACATTTAGACTCAGACAGATCAGTTTATTAAAAAAGAAATAAAATTCTTTGAATTCAGTCCTTAATATTATAATTATAATATAGTATAATTCAGCTGGGGACCGTTCACTGTAGCTATGCAACAAAGAAGGTCGTCCTGAAGTGATGAGAGCAACACCTGGTAAAGCAATAAAGTTCTTGGTTACCATGGTGTGCTCATAGCATAGGGCATCGGGCTGAAGAGTAGTCAGAAGGCATCGGTTGGCAACATTAATTGCAGATGGATCAGAGGGCGATGGATCGATCTGGAAGAAGGGTCAGGTGAAGGCAGAGTCGATCAGGAACGAAGGCTGAGCAACATCGAGTATACACAATGATGAGTGAGGCACGATCAAGATGGCCATCAGGTCTGGCAACCATTATCTCGTCTACTTCCGGGTCGCCTTCCCTGTGGACCTGGTGGTTCAACGGCACCCATGACAGCACTTTATTAGCAAAATTATCTTTTTACACATAGTTCAAGGTCATTTCTGCAAATGCAAATTAGCACCAGTTTATGAAATCAGTCTTGTTCTGCCCATTGAACCAGCTATCAGTTAGGAACATGCAACAACGGAGCCATACACACACACACACACATACAGACTTCTCCGATATACACATATAGGTCACGCCCGGCTGGGTGTAGCTCTGTGCTCTTGTCCCGTAGCCTTATGAATGATTTACTGGGGCAGAGAAAGCCACCCAGGAGGAAACAGCAGGGTTTTATGACTGTTTTATTTTTCATGTCTGCTGTGTGCTCAGTCCTGCCTCAAAACGCCTCGTACTGCTGTGATCCCAGTCTCTGCCTCGCACACACACGAACACACACACACACACACACACACACACACACACACACTTTCACTCACCACAGAAAAGAAGCTGTGACTCTCTGTTACAGCTCACATAGCTCACATAACATGGACGGTCTGTGGTTAATAGACACACGCAGTACAATACAGAAGGGAATTGGTATAAGCCATGTGTGTGTCTGTGAGACAGTTCGGCCATGGATCCTGTTTCAGATGTTTAACAAAATGTGGAAGGCCGGTTCGGTGAAAAGAATGTAGATTTTGGAAAATGTTGTCCTAACTCCTTTATTCATAAGCATTTAAACATAATTTCATCATTTCACTGTCAATGGTTAACAATACACCCAGCCATGCTAAATTTAAAAAGACACAACTCCTACGAGCAAAATCCTGCCAAAAAAGATGCAGGTACCTGGCAATAAAATAGGTTGTTCATCACCTGTTAATGGCTTGCAGATGAATTTTAGACTTTGTTCACTGTCGCACATGCTCCTTCTCTGCAGCTTTTTAGACATGATTAGTGCAGCAGCGTCTGGGCCGGGGGCAGTGCTGGATTATCTGTGGTGTAAAGTGAGGAAAATGAATTGATGCTGTAAAAGCTGACTCCTCTTCAGGGCTTACTGCTGAAGTTTATTCACAAAGCTGTCGAGTCATATAGTTGTGTGTTTGCCAGTAAATCTGTGTTTGTGTGTGTGAGTATTATCATGCCTGTCTGCATGTATGTGTTTCTCTGCTCTCCAGGCTCTGGCACTTGTCGCTTCAGCTACTCAGACCCCAGCATCGTTGTGTCCTACAGCCTGAACGGCTCAGATGACTGGACCACTCTGGAAAAGATCAGGTCTTATTTCATGTTTCTCTGCACTCCACTCATACACTGTGAAATTCCTCCATCTGCTGCAACTGTTTCAAACACTTAAGTATCTACTTCAAAAATAAACCACAGAACACTGGATTGTAGTCTGTGTCAAATATGCTTCATATTGAAGGATTGGCTGATAATCTCTCTCTCTCTTTTTCACCCAAAGAGCACCACCCAACAGCACTACCATGGTGCACCTGTTGCCCATGCCTGTGGGAAGCAGGGGCGAGGGTGTGCACCTTCGCTGGTCCCAGGAGCCTGCCTCCAACCCTGATGGCTACGAGTCCTGCTGGGGCCTGGACAATGTGCTGCTGGTCAACACTGCCCACAAGCCCACCCTGATGGAGGACACCCTGGACCCTCCTAACACCGCCAACTGGCTTTTCTTCCCCGGAGCCACGGTCAAGGTTGGGTTCAGTCCAGGACAATTTTGGCCATATGGCCTTAAAACAAGTTTAGAGGTCAAACGGCAGCTCAAGACCTTCCTCTTTAGAGAATATTTAGATGAACTTGTAACCTTCTTATTGTCTGACCTATGTATAGAAACTACAACAGCGTGAATAAAAAGATTGTATTCATAGTTGGGGTCTTATTGAAGCAGAATTGATAACTTAATTGATTGTAACATAGAAGCATGTTGTAAGTCACTCTGGAAAAGGGGGTCTGGCAAATGCCTTCAATGTATAAGCAATACTTAATACTTTAGTGTAACAACAGAAAGAACATGGAATGGGAGGAGAATAGTAAAGAGCATCACTTGATAAAAAATCATTATCAATAATTTTAACACAAATATTTGGACATTTTGCATATTCACTGAGGGTGTACTAATTTCAACTTACAATAAGATCAAATTTAATTGCATAATGAATTAAGTTGACATTCAAACTCAATATCGGTTCCTGTTAATACTAATTGTATTTGTTGCACAGCATGCCTGCCAGTCAGAAGGGAATGCCATGTACTTCCATGGAGGTGAGGGGGCGGGGCATAGTTTCACCACCACACGGGACATCGACCTACACCGTGAGGAGGGCCGGAGCTACTGGGAGGAGGATTTTGAGAGCCCACCCAGTGGGTCAGTTATGATATGTCTGGCTCCTGGGTGTGTGTCAGTGTGTGAATGTATCTTGATGCATCAGCGTGTGAAAAAGCTTCTGTGAAGAGAGCAGGTGTTGATGGGTAATGAGAGAGCAACGGCAGCAGGGGGCAATGTGTGTCTTCTGACAGGCCATGCATGTGTAAAGAGGTGATGCCACCTGGCCCACAGAGAAAGCATGTCACGAGAGTGGAGGCTTCAGCTCCATGACCATCAGCCAGGGCTGCTCTTAACTCTTCACCGAATCGAATTTTACTAGGCTCACCAAAAGCTCTTCTCGCAGTCCAGTCCAATATAAGTTGACTGTTCTCCTGATGCAGGTGGGACATCGAGGGGGCAGTGTATGGGACTCAGTGCGGGGAGATTGAGTCTGGCTCCGCCCTCGTCTTCCAGAGGGAAGGTCTGAGAAAAGTGTGCACCCCCTACATGGACACCACTTCTTACGGCAACCTCCGATTCCATTTTACTATGGGTGAGACTTGACACTTGCTGCCCTGATCATCCTGATTCCGCCATCAGAGAAACCGTTTCTATCTCTCTTTCTCTGTTGTAGGAGGTGGACAGTGTGATCCAGGGGAATCCCATGAAAATGATGTCATTGTGTTCGGACGTTCAGAGGGCCGTAGGGATCATGTGCTTCTGGACACGCTGCCCTACTCAGCATACAGGGTGCAGTTCACACAGATTTGAAATATCACCAGCATATCAACAGCATTTTCACAATCTAGCAAAACATCACCAAACATGGCAAACATGTGTCTTTTTCATATGTGATAAATGTGTTAAGGCATAATTATTAATATAAAGTCTATAGACTGCATGCTGGGTAATGTTACAGCACAGATATATCCTAAGTATTTAGTTGCGCCTTTTCATTTTACATGATCTCCACATGAGCCATTTCATCCGTGAAGGTAATTAAACGAGGTTTGCGTAGACATGGCATGGGAGTCTACCATTCCTCCAGAGGATTTCAGTTAATTATGTTAAATAAGATAAAAAATGTAGTCAATGTTCATCATGATGTCCTATCAGACATCACTGTTGAATAAATGTCAGTAATCTCATATCTAAAAGTGGTATCCTGTCCCAGACGCCGACGCTGGTGTCAGTGACTCTGCCCACTGAGCTGCAGACCCCGGTGACACAGTTCTGCCTGGAGCAGCGGACTCACGGCGGCGCCAGTCGTCATGTATGGGCGCTGGATTTCCTGCAGCTGCTGCCGGTCCTGCCCGGCACCCACACACACGTGGCACAGTTCTCCATCAACCTGGGCTGTGGCTCCTACCAGCCCTCCAACAGGTAGAGCAGCATGCTCTCCCAACAACACCAGCGTTAATGCCATTACGTACGATCCAGGTCGCCAATGAAGTCCCAGGTTCAAACCCCACTTACTACCATTGTGTCCTACTACCATTAGCATAACAGTGATGCGGCATGATTGGCCGAGATGGGGGCGGGGCCAAGTTGGTGTATACAGTGTGTTATCCACACGTCCACATGTTGATGGAATTTAGCGAGGACTGACTTGAGATCTCGGGCGATAATGAACAGTCCGTCAGGGTGTACATTCTGCAGATCGCTCATAGCTCCGTACAGCGCCTCCTTCACATTATTCGCTGGGTGGAATGTACACTCCAAAAATAAAAAACTGAGGTGAATTCCCGCGGTAAATAAAAAGGTCTGCATCTCACCAGCGGTGAACAGTAGCTAGAGACCAGCACGGAGTTCTGGCATCATTCCGTGTTGATGTAATCACGCAAGCCGCCGCCGCGGGCCTTACCACACAGCGCTGCATTCCGGTCAGTAAACCCGTCCAGCTGTACTGCGGCGTCCAGAGTTCTGTCACCGAGCCACCTCTCAGTAAAAACAAAGACGCAGCAGTCTCTATATTCCGGCTGGGTAGTCCGAACTACATAATGCTAATACGACTACTATAATGCAAATGCAAAACTATTGCACAAGTGAGACAAGTGTAAAGATACAAAAGCAAAAAGGTTGAAAACGTGTGTGATCGCTTCCTTTTGGCATGTTAAGGACCCCCTTAGAGACACACATTAATACAAAGAACCCTTCAAGCCTCTTGTCTAAAGGATTATGCATCAGGAAGATTTAGGATCATGTTTCTGCACCCCTTTAAGTCCATGGATGTCTTCATGGCCTCATCAGCTTGCAGCTGAATTCATTGCACAGACTCTAGTTTAAAAAGTTCTGGTCTAGTGCGGAACAGTGTCTTGTTGCTGTATATATCACTGAAAGTCATGCCCTGTTCCCCATTTAATAAATTCGAATAATGAATACTCTTCAGTTTATTGCAAGTTGTCATTTCTGCCATTGATGACTAGGAAACAGCTGCATTGCACTTTACAGCTCAGTTCCCAAAAACTCAAGGTCCCCAAATGAACATGAAGTGAAGCAGAAGATGAGTTTATCTATGTGCCTACAAAATTGTACAGGTTTGACTTCGTACCCTGGGTGAAATCTCCACCCATCTTCCACACCAGCTTCACTCGGTAACCTGATGCAATAGTTCAGTTCCTCGTGCAACTGGTCTGAAACATGTTTGAACAGAGTCCTGGTGTTTGAATCTGATATTCACGTTTGTGTTGCTCTGTACCCAACAGTGTCAATTTGGAGTTCTCAACCAATCACGGCCGCTCCTGGTCTCTACTTCATACTGAGTGCCTGCCTGATCTGTGCTCTGGACCACACCTCCCTCACAGCACTGTCTACTCCTCTGAGAACTACAGCGGGTTAGTGTGTGTGTTTGCAAAAAAAGAAAAATATATATATACATACTGTATTTACACCATCATTCAGAATGCTTTACATCACACATAAGGCAGTCACCCACTTCCCATAACTGACTGCAGATAGTGGATACTGGTGCCCACAGACAGGGACTCATCCAGTGTAGCACCAGCACACTGCTGTACATATAGCATACATGAATACACATACACACACACACACACACACACACTATAGTGGCAGGTAAAACAGCAAATTTGTTGTTGGTTTTGTCAACCAACCAGCAAGGTGACACTGATGGCAGTATACTGTGCACCCATATTTACATGTTACTAAATATTGTGTGTGTGTGTGTGTGTGTGTGTGTGTGTGTGTGTGTGTGTGTGTGTGTGTTTGCTTGCAGCTGGACTAGGATCTCCATTCCCCTTCCCAACTCCGCTTTAACAGAAAGCACTCAGTTCCGCTGGCGGCAGACTGGCACAGGCCATGCCAACATGTGGGCCATAGACAACGGTGAGGAGTCAAAAGGAGAATCCATTCCCCTCCACTCTATATTAACCGTGTTACCTATGTTAACAAAGCTCATCTAGGGATTGCAAAATCAATCGCGTGTGTGTGTGTGTGTGTGTTGTAGTATACATTGGACCGTCCTGTCTACGGTTCTGCTCTGGGAGAGGACACTGTTCACGCACCGGCTGCAAGTAAGTAGAAACAATCCATTCCACAGTCACACCCTCTCATATTCATTCTGATGATGTTCATCCTTCTCAGGTGTGACCCAGGCTTCAGTGGGCCAGCATGTGAGCTGGCATCGCAGACGTTCCCAGCTTTCCTGTCAGAGGGCTTCTCCAGCCCGCGTTTGTCCTCCTATCACAGTTTCTCATCACTGCGTGGGGCAGAAGTCAGCTTCGGCTGTGGGGTGCTGGCCAGCGGCAAGGCTTTGGTCTTCAACCGCGATAGCCGCAGGCACCTGGTCACCACGCCACTCGACAGCTCACAAGCCAGGTAAAGCCCAGCTGTGCTCAGAACAGTTTCAGAGCCACTGGGATATGGACATCAGGAAGAACGTCTCTTTATTTCAACATTTTCCATTCTATTTTGTGCAATATTTTCACACTTAAGTGTTGTTGCCATGTAAATGTGTGACTTTGAACTGTGATTTTTGTCACTTTGTCACTGCTATTGCGCTGTGCCATTGCCAAGTTACTGCATCCAAAACCAACAGTGCTGGACTCGTGGTGCCCATGCTTGGCTCCAGTAAGAAAAGAAAAAACATGTGGCAAGACTTTTCATTAAAAATAGAATAAACTAAATGGTTAAATATTTTCGGTTTTGTTCAAATTTGTTGCATTCAAATTTAAAATCTGTAGTATTGTCCAGGATCATGCACAAGATGTGCGTTTTAACGAACATGAGAAGAAGTGTGTCCAAATCCTATAAAGCACACTTTGGAGTGGATAGATGGGCTGACTAAAGTATGGGAGTGTAACGACTTAGTTCAGATTAAAGCATATCACACAACTCAGATTGTGTGGAGATCTGAAAAAAAGTCTATAGGTACTGTGCCTGTTCAGAGCAAAATCTGATTGTTTCTCTCTCCGTCCATTTCTGGGAAATAGAGCAGTGTTGCTGATGAGAGGAGAGATGAAAGGAAGAGAATGACGTCTGTGTTAGATTGATGAGGCCGGTTCCTACAGCACGTCTGTCCTGATGTAGTGATCTTCAGTCACAAAGAGAGAGAGAGAGAGAGAGAGAGAGAGAGGTGTGAATGATTACAGTAACAGGGCAAGAACAAAGCATTTCTTTGAGAGCTTCTAATCTTCAAAATGTCAGATTTAGTGGTCACACATACACACATATACAACCTCACATCTTCTCTGGTACTAATCCCCTCACTCATTCATCGTCCTCTGCTCCCTCCATGTTTATATCACAGTCCTCTGTCGTGCATTTTTTCATCTTTCTGTTTGTTTACCCCTGGTTGTCGGTTCATTGGCTGTAGGTAAGGGGTTCAGTTCACACTGACTGTGAACATCTCGGCCATATAGAAGTTCAAAGTTCAAATTCAATTTTATTTATAAAGCACTTTAAAACAACGCAGTTCACCAACGTGCTGTACACAGACAGAAGAAAAGTATAGAAGTATACTAATATTTATACAATCATGATCAATAAGTTTTGCTTAATAAACAGTGTAATAAAAAGTGTTTTTATTCTTAATATCCTAATAAATGTTAATTCCTCACCATTGACTGCAATATTAATGGTGAATGACAGTCACTAATAAATACTACATTAACATTAATACTATAAATAATACATTAACAGTATATCTTAATACAACTGTTTTTTTATAATAGAAAGGTGCAGGAAGCATCTGGAGCGTGATGTAGAGTGTGTGTGTATGAGTTCTGATGGGGAGGCAGGAACCCTCCTGCTTGTTGGATCTCCATGGCCAGCCTCTCCACGACCACAGTCGTAAACATTTCACCCGTTCTGTTCTCCAGGTATCTACAGTTCACCCTGAGGCTGGGCAGCCGCAGCACGTTGAGCTCCTGTCCTGCCCCAGATCAACCAGGTGAAGGTGTCCTGCTGCACTACTCCTCTGACAATGGCATCACCTGGACCCTGCTGCAGCACTATGCCTACCAGGGTTTCCATGAGCCCAGGTACCTACTTGCAAGACCGACATTTACTGAGGGAGAGCACTCAATACTCACTCAATACTCTCATTAGACACATCATCTTCGGTTTGTTGTTCATAAATGAAATAGGTAGGATGCTTTTCTTTGATCACATTGTGTGTGGAAATTTAGATCATTAGAAATTTAGATAAAAAATTTCCGCAATGTGGGTATTATTAATATAAATACATAATTTAACTGAAATGAACCGGTTTATACATGGCTCTGGTGTGTTTGGTGAGGGTTTATTCTACTGAAAATGTATCTGTGTTTTTCCCTCAGGATTGTGTCTGTTGAGCTGCCCCCAGGAGCACGTAAATTCGGGGTTCAGTTCCGCTGGTGGCAGCCGTACCACTCAGGGCGTGGCCAGGACGTGTGGGCACTGGATGAGATCACCATGACCTCAGTGCTCTTCAACACCATCAGTCTGGACTTCAGCAACGTGCTGGACGTCACCCAGAGTCTGGGCTTCTACTTGGGCCATGTTCAGCCTTACTGCGATCACGATTGGACCCTCGGGTACCTCCAGCGCACACACATTTTTTACCTTTATTACAAAACCCCAAAGAGGAGATCAGCTACAGAGCTTATGTGTCTCCATGTAGTTTCTCCGGAGAGCCCAGTCCTGGTTCCAGCATCCGTTACGTGGAGACCCAGTCCATGCAGATTGGTGCCTCCTACACTCTGCAGTTCTCTCTAGTGATGGGCTGTGGGCGAGAAGCCTCCCCTCACATCGACACGCAGGTGCGCCTGGAGTTCTCCACCAATCATGGCCTGACTTGGCACCTGGTCAAAGAGGTGAGGACCACACCCACATCCCGTGTCATTTCACAAGTTATATCTACCTCAGTGTGGGTACTACGTTTTACATTTCGACAAAGTCCTGGATTAAAAAAATTCTGCATTTAATGGCGGAATAAAACCAGATGCTGTAAATTTACACTTGTTGTAAAGGCCTCAGATTTGCATGCAAATCCAGAAAAGCATGAAATGACATTCAGATCCACACCAGCATCAAAAGGTGAATGTGAATATATAGTTTAACTTTGTAAGTCATTTAGACTTTTAAGATATTTAAGGAATGTTGAATGCATAATGTTCCATGAAACAAAAAAAATAAAAATTTGGCTATTGCCCATATAAATTATTACAACCTTAATTTTAAACAATATTTCATGTTTTATATTTAGTTTTCTTTTTGTTAAGAAAACAGATTAAATCAGCTGCAAGAGAGGATCATTCGTTCATTCATGAGCATAAATATTGATTACCCTATTACAGCATTCATAACACTTATAAGGTGCCCTTAAAATATGACAGGTTGAGTAATTGCCACGTTAGCGATAACACACGAAGACATGAGTCAGAAATTATTGCATTACATTGACTAATCATCTGGGTTCACTGCCTGGCTTTGTAATTCCTTGAGCTGACGGAGCTGTGCTGTTCTTAACCTTGTGGTTAATATTTATGATGCCTTAAGTTTATTTCATGCCATATTGGGCTGTTTTGTTGGAAAATGTTATGTGTGCTCTGATGCTTGGTTATAATATCCATGTTGTTAACCTGACTGGGATTATGTGCTTTTTTAGGCTTGTCTGCCAGGCATGCCAAGCTGCTCGGAGTTCACAGCACCCAGTGTGTATCATCCCTCTGAGTTCAGCAACTGGAGGAGGATCACACTGCCCCTGCCCCAAAAAACATGGTGATTGAACACACACACATGCACACACACATGCACAGACATTATGACAGTAAAAATCAATGAAGCTTTAAAGTGACACACTTGGCTCAACAGACAGAGTATTTAATGTCTTTTAAATATACCATCAACATTTTTCCCATAAAAAAGAGGACATTTCTAAATGACCCTAAACTTTTGAAAGGTAGTGTATATTATGTGTACTGTAGCACACATATGCAACCATTCATATGCACACACCTGCAGCAGAGAAAATGTCCATTATTACCGACACACACTACGCACCACTGATCCGCAGAAGACAACCCAGCACACATCCCCCTCTGCTCTTAAATAAAGGCATCCTAACCTAAATCAGTTCCATGATGAAAGGTCACAGGTCAGTTGAGCAAATTGAAATGAAACACATTGCTCCCCACAAGCTTGATTAAACCAGAAAGGTCAAGGTCACCACACACTGACCTCCCCTGACGCCTCTCATGAACACGCTGATGCGTGGCAGAGCTGCTCCATCCATCACACTCTAACCCAACAGGGCGAGAACTCTTATTCAGAAGACTGTGTCACTATGATTTATTTGTACCTTGTGTCAAACCTGGAGGGATTTGCTTGCAAAAGATCCAAACATCCCCTGTCCTCTCAGTACAGATGGTTTTGGGGAGACTCTTCCTTAATAGCATGTATAAAAGTTAACTCCTTACAGAACTTAATATGTTCAGATTGCAGAATATAGGATTATGGGATTGCATTACAGGAGCTTGTTTTCAGATGTGTGATATCTTTAATGCTTTTGTTCTACCCATATGAACATCTCATCGTCACAGGTCTAGTGCCACACGCTTCCGTTGGATCCAGAACTATTACAGTGAGCAGGACGAGTGGGCACTCGATGACATCTACATTGGGCAGCAGTGTCCCCAGATGTGCCATGGTCATGGCTGGTGTGACCACGGCCACTGCCGGTCAGTAGAAACACACACAAACACACCAAAACCAGTGGTTCTCATGGGGCGCTAGGACAGCAGGGCGCTTATAATATATATGTATATATGTACACACACACACACACACACACACACACACACACATTACATGCATCAGGAAAAGATTCACAGTGCAAGACTTTATTGACATTCTGTTATGTCACAGCCTTATTCTTATTCTGAGAATTCTGCACAAATATTCGAAACAACTCAGATTAAACCCACATTTGTTGCTGTCCAAATTTGAATATAGAGGTGACTCCTCCTCTCTGTCCCTCTCCCTGTCAGGTGTGATGAGAACTTCTCTGGTCCTGACTGCCAGCCCTCCTCCCAGCTCTCCTCCAGTGTTCTTTCAGACTTTGAGTCACAGGATACCCTGCTGTCCACATGGCAGGAAGTGATTGGTGGAGAGGTGGTCCCGCCCGACCAAGGCTGTGGAGTGGTCTCATCCGGGTCCTCTCTATACTTTAGCAAGGTATTGTGTGTTGGCTGTTTTTGAGGGTATAGTATAGATGCAGCTCCATCACAGTGCTCCAATGTTAAATGCCTTCTGTGTCTGGTTACAGGCTGGTCTGAGGGCGCTGGTCAGCTGGGACCTGGACACGGAGTGGGCGGAGTTTGTACAGTTCTACTTGCGTGTAGGCGGGGACTGGGCTGAGTGTAACCAGGCCGACAGCCGGGAGGAAGGGGTGCTGCTGCAGTTCAGTACTGATGGTGGCATCAGCTGGGGTCTCATCGCAGAGATGTACTTCACCGACTTTAACAAGCCCAGGTCAGAGGGCAACTGTTTCAACAACTTTTTACATTTAACCTTTCAGACAAGCTGATTCAACTTGGATTTAGTTTATATGTACGCCGAGAATACATTTCATGGTAGATGCACGTTTGTATTTTGTAGATTTGTCCACTATGAGCTGCCCCTGGCTGCTAAGACTTCCTGCACACGCTTCCGCTGGTGGCAGCCACTCCACTCAGGTGAGGGCTATGATCAGTGGGCCATTGATGACATCATCATCCTGTCCGAGAGGGAGAAACACATCATCCCGATGGCAAATCCCACCCTCCCTCAGGTGAGCTAGTTCTTTGGGCTGTCACTGACCTAAATAAGTGTCTTTCAGGAATTAAAAAAATGTAATAAATGAACAAAATAATATTATCACACTGTGTAATACAATACTATATAATAATCAGACATGCTACAGCAGTATTAGAACCACATGAAGAAAAAAAACACAGACCCACTGCTGCTTCACACTGCAATCATGTGGCTTTATCCTCATTTTATGCTACTTAAATAGTTTTCAGTACTTTACTGAAGTATTTCCATTTGGGAAGACATTTCAAAATGAAATATCCAATATATTACGTGAAATCCGTCATTCCCCGTGTGATTGTTTTAACAGGTCCTGCACAGCTCTATCCCAACTCCACTTCTGATTTTATATCTCATTGAATGTTAAAACAGGATTTATTTTCCAAAATTCTTAATGCCTCTTCTCTTACTGGCTGGATTAATAAGGATGCATTTATAATAGAACATGGCTGTGTGCGCATGGAACTCCTCGCATGTGTAGCAATGTGTAAAAATGGCAGTCAACTGCAATAATACTGACATTATCATACCTTCATTTAATATAAGCTATAGCAAATCTATATATTAAATGTGAGTTTATTGTTTTTAATAGCACCTAATGTAATTATATGTCTCTATGTCTAAAAGGAACAGCCCAATAAAAAAAGTGTTCCAAGATGACTGCAGGAGTTAAAACTGTAAATGTAAAAATCGATATAAATCTGCATAATGATTTTCTTCCATTTTCAGAACTTCTATGAGAAGCCGGCGTTCGACTACCCACTCAACCAGATGAGTGTGTGGCTGATGCTGGGGAATGAGGGCATGGAAAAGGACCACAACACCAGCTTCTGTGCACCCACCCCTTCCGCCATGGTGTTCGGTCGCTCTGATGGAGACCGTGTTGCTGTGACCAGGGACCTGGCACTCCATCCTGGCTACACGCTTCAGTTTAAGGTATTTTTAACCCATCTGGAGACTTGATTCAGGACACACACAATTCAGACACCAAAAGTGTTTATCGCTGTCATTTTCAACATCATGGATTTTGGATCAGTATGTTTTAATGATGTTCGATAGCATCACATGGATAATTGTGATTATTTATTGTTATGAAGCTCTCTCTCTTTCTCTCTCCCCATCTTGCTTTCTCTCTCTCATTTGCTCTCTCGTTCTCTCTCTCCATCTCTTGTCCTCTCTCAGTTGAATATTGGCTGTGAGACTCAGTTCAGTGCCTCAGCACCCGTCTTGCTACAGTACTCCCATGATGCCGGACGTACATGGTCCCTGGTGAGAGAAGGATGTTACCCAGGGTCCTCTGGGGCAGGCGTTTGTGAGGGCAGTGGGCGGGAACTGAGAGAACCCACTGTGTACAACACCGGCGATTATGAGCGATGGACCCGGGTCAGCGTTGTCATCCCACGCAATGTAGCTGCCAGGTGACTGTCATGTCCTGTCACCATCCTGCCAAATATGAGATTTCTGAAGTGTGAAGACACTCCAGAAATGGTCATCCCTTTACCTGTAACCTATGTCATTCCAAAATGTGGCCAGACACTCACAAACATAGCTGAAATGACCTGAATCCAGAAAAGATCTCTCTCTGTCTCCTAGTAAGACACGGTTCCGCTGGTTCCAGGAGAGCAGTGTTCACCGGGACACCCCGCCCTTTGCTCTGGATGGGGTTTACATCTCTGAGCCATGTCCCAACCACTGCGGTGGCCATGGAGACTGCATCTCTGGAGTCTGCTTCTGTGACATGGGATACACAGGTGGTGTTCTGTCTGTTTCTGTGTATGCTGTGCATGTCTGTGTGTCATGTTGACCCAGAGTTGTCCCCTTCAGTGGAGCAGGACAGCTGTGTGCCAGCCGTACCCAGCCCCACTGAATTGTCGGAGGACTTTGAGGGAAAACTGAGCCCCTTGTGGCAGAGCTTGAGTGGGGGACAGATTGGAGGGGGCTGTGGGACCATCGGCGAGGGAAAGGCCTTCTACTTCAGCAGCTCTGGGCGGAGGGAGGCTCGAACCATACCCCTGGACACTACCAACACACGGTTGGCCTCCAAAATTTACATTAGTCCAGTTACATGAGCCACTGCTCTACTATATTGACTTTACTGAAATAATGGACTGTGTGCATATACTTGTATATTTATAATATACTTCTAAAACTGATTCTCGGTATCATGTCAACAAAACAGGGTAAAATACTTTGTTACATTTTAATTAGTGAGGGGACAGGCTGACAGACATTTTATTGATCCCAAAGGGAAGTACAGAATATATAGTCATGATGTCTCGTGCACTTTTCTAACACAATATCCCTTCGTGTGGTTTGTTCTGTAGCTTGGTCCAGTTCTATATCCGGATTGGATCAAAGAGCATTGGCACGACATGCACGCGACCCCGCTCTCGAAATGAAGGTAGTGACAGTCAACTTTTGACCTTTTTCCTGTAGCCCGGTCTCTCAGAACTGCAGTGGCCCTGTGGTGTACGAGGCTCTCTGCTGCCCCTGAGTGGCAAATGTTTGAGATGCAGCATCTTTCTGCTCTTCCGCTCTCTCTTTGTCTGTTGTGTGATCAAACCAGAAGGCTTTGCAACTGTTTATGTCAAGCTTGACAAGAAAAAGACTGGTCCTATTTATTTACATGCTGATGAAATAAAAAATCCACCTTGTTCCTGCTATCTGACTTTCCTCACATGTTGTTCTCTAGGGGTCATCGTCCAGTTCTCCACCTCCAACGGTGTACAGTGGCAGTTTCTGAGAGAACTGGACTTCAGCTCTTTCTTGGAGCCTCAGGTGGTCACTATTGAACTCCCCTCACCAGCCAAGACCCCCTACACTGTGTTCCGCTGGTGGCAGCCCCAGCAAGGTCAGAGAATCCTATTCTTATGAGCTTATGAGTGAAGTGGCTCTGAATAGAATTTTACGTCCAAATGTCAGCTAACTGAAGCCAGTTATCAATGTTTTTAAGATGCATATTCCATTCATCACATCATACACTGTAATTAAGTTCTGATTTTGCTCATTAAGGCCCCAAAGTTGCTGGATTTTCAGATTCTTTTCTTCATGTCTCCATAGGCAAACACTCTGCTCAGTGGGCGTTGGATGACGTGCTGATTGGGATGAACGACAGCAGCAGGACCAGTTTCCATGACAAACTTGATGGAACGTCACCCTTGTGGCACAACTGGTACCGTGTGCAGGGAGGGGAGGTAGCAGTGGACTGCCTGTCCCTCGACACGGCCCTGTCCTTCAGTTCTGAGAGCCATGACAGTAAGTTAAAAATGCTGGAGACCCCCCCCAAATATAATTTGTTACCATATTGGTGCGATCCAATAAAGCTGTTGCTGCAAAGATTTTTTTCATTGCAATTAATGGCCTGGACAAGATAGATGGTGACTGAATTTAATCATCTCCTGGCTTCTGTGGTTGCCAGTTCTGAATAATTAATGGCTGCAAATTTAATTTAAAGCCCTCATTGTTATTCATGTTTGGATCAAGCTGTGTGGAATTTTATTTTTGCACTAATATTAAGTTATGTAAGTATTCATCAATTATGACAAAGAAGTGAGCGCAATTTGGTGGCCCATCCATAAATACACATTTCCCCTCAGTCTCAGACAGATAGCAGTGCTGGACAAAATACCCATCAATCAATCCAGACTGTGTTTACCACCTCATCAGCAGTCCCACCTGCCATCAGCAGCTTGTGGAATTGGATTTTGGCCTGTGTACAGATCTTTGATAATGTTGGAATGAAGCTCTTATCCAAACACTGTTAGCAGTTCAAAACTGTTCTTAGCTTTATTACATAACAACCAGATGTTAATGAAGCATTAATAAACCTCGCCAGAAAAGCCACGTTATGCTGAGAGCTGGGACTTCGAGGTGTCTGGATCGTCCTTCCTTCAGTTCGACATCAGCATGGGCTGCAGCAAGGCCGTAAACCCCACCCATGGAGTACACCTGGAGTACTCCACCAACTGTGGCCGCCACTGGACCCTGCTGACACCCGAGTGCGTCCCCCCTGCCATTGGCTGTGCTGGCTACACGCAGAGCTCCATCTATACTGCCCCTCAGTACTCTCGTTGGAGGAGGGTCACTGTCTACCTTCCCAGTGCTGCCAAGTACGTGTTATTTTATGCTGCTTTGACTGTTCAGAAAGGGGTCTGTAGTTTATTGACAAATGTATTTAATGGAATTTTTATATTTTACACTCACTCAAGTCCATCAGTTAAAAAATTTGTGAAGAAAAACAAAGCTGCGGGCTCATCATTTTTTCCAGGCGTTGTGCCTATGTTGTGCCTGTGTTTTGTGTGAACATCTACCACAGTTTTCTGTAATTGGGCCTAAAAAGTTAGGCCTGACCCGGCCCAAGCCCGACAGCATCCGACCAGACAAGTGCGAGGGAAAGGAAATGTGCGAGTTTAAAAAGAAACTGCCAGAGGCAAGTCTAAGCCTCTCTCATGATAATTAAAACGCATCACCTGACAACGATGGCCAAGAATTGCAAATCAAATGATCATTTTTTTAAAAAATGATCATTTGGTACAACAAATTTACAACTTACAAAACATTTTGCAAGCAACGAATCATAGAGAAAGATTTACAGCTGTAATCCAGACCTCCACCAGCTTTGGTTACTGTGGAGACCGTACCACCTCCCTCCCTGAAAAGCTAGAGGAAACCCATAAAGGGAGGTTAACAGAAAATAGTGCACCGTGGGTGAGCTCTGTGTTTGGTTGTCAAGTTCTCCCAGGACAAGATTCCGATGGATTCAGCCTTACTTCAGCCCAGGGGCAGACGGCTGGGCTCTGGATAATGTGCTACTGGCACCTGGCTGCCCGTGGATGTGCTCCGGACACGGTCTGTGTGACAACGGACGCTGTGTGTGAGTGACTCGATATATCTGTGCTATATATGTATATATGCTATATATGTTTTAGGACATTTGATTCGATGAAAAATGCCAAATTTGCTCTTCCTCCTCTCTGCTTCTAGCTGTGATCGGGGTTATGGAGGAGCCCACTGTGTGCCTATGGCTCCACTGCCATCGGTGCTGAGGGATGAGTTTAATGAGAATCTGCAGCAGGAGCAGTGGCCTGAGGTCTACGGTGCAGAGAGGGGCACACTTAGCGGGGAACCACTAAAGTCGGGCACTGCCCTAATCTTTAAAGGGGTGAGGAGGGCACAGCAGTTTCATTAATTCACAATAATGAGATTCATTAGGTCATGCAGTAAAGACTGAAGTAATATCTCTAAATGTGGAATAGATTTTTAATATACGTCATTATGGGCTTGAAATGGCTTCCAAGATGTGAATGTTGTTGGAGGATCTTATAAGTTAGTCCTGGGCTTCACCTGTAGGAGGGTCTGCGTATGTTGGTGTCTCGGGATCTGGACTGCACGAGCACGCTCTTCATCCAGTTCTCATTCAAGTTCATTACCAAAGGTGAGTGTGATATTCAGGTAGCTTCACTCTGACCCAACATTTCAGATTATTGCATTAATCCAATGAATTTGCACCTGTGTGTGTAGGTGTGCCGGAACGTTCACACTCGGTGCTGCTCCAGTTCTCTGTGAATGGTGGGATCAGCTGGCTGCTGTTGGATGAATTCTACTTCCCCACCTCCACTGACACCCTCTTCCTGCACCTGCCCCTCCCACCCAGTGCCCAGACCAATGCCACACGCTTCAGACTGTGGCAGCCCTACAACAGCGGTGAGGCGGAGCTGGAGTCCTCTGTAACCCCTTCCCCTTGTAGCCTCTATCTCCAGGCTTTGCTCATGTGACTGTGTGTTTTCTGCAGGTAAGAAGGAGGAAGTGTGGGTAATCGATGACCTCATCATCGACGGTAGCTCTCTCAACAACCCTCCCATCCTATCGGAGAGCTTTGAGGGTGGACCTCAAGAGAGTAGTTGGCTCTTTTACCCTGGGGGCAACACTGGCCTGTACTGCCCCTACCAGAAGGAAGGGCTGTGAGTTCACTCTACTGAAAAAAAACGACTTTCATAAAAAAATAGATATTGTGAAATTCTGACAGAAATACCATGTGTGTGCAGGCAGGACGACTCCGTCATGGTGTTTTTGTCCAGTGAACTTGGGGAACACTCCATAACCACCAGGGACATTGATGTGAATGAGAACACCATTATTCAATTTGAGGTATTGAAAATAAATTAAAATCAACACAAGTTAAATTTACTGGGGCTGTTTTTTGCTTTATTACTAATAATGACTTTATTGTATGATAATGAAAATGACATGGATTTCTTCTTCATATTATTTTGAACCATCTTATTTCGTACTAAATTATAGATAAAATAACAGACTGAAATTAACAGTGATTCAGTAAAATACTGATTTAGGATGGAATTATGTAAACACTAGCAGTTTTCATTTAATACTTACATGTTGAGTCAAGTTAATTGTAAATAATTGTAACATGTCAAAGGAATATAAGAATAACTACTTGATAAAGGTAAACTCCAGCAAATTTGGTTTTGATTATGTATCAAACTCCATATCTCCTCTCTCATCTAGATTAATGTCGGCTGTACAGCAGAGAGCTCCTCCTCGAACCCAGTGCGCCTGGAGTTCTCTCGGGATTTTGGAGCCACTTGGCATCTGCTGGTGCCCCTGTGCGCTGGCGGCCCGCAACCCAGCTCCCTCTGCTCCACAGAGCTCCACCCTGCCAGCATCTACTACCCTGGCACCACCCAAGGCTGGAGAAGGGAAGTCATCCGCTTTGGCAAACTGCGCCTCTGTGGGTGAGTGTGAAGAGTGTTGTCTGGTGGGTACAGGATTCAGATGAAGCCAGATGGCGGGAGCCCTTATGCAAGATCTTGCACCATAAATTGTTCTACCGCTGGACTTTTTTTAGGCAATTACAAACTGGACTGGCCAGGGCTGAAAATAAAATGGGCCCAGCCAACACGACAAGCCCTACTGTGTGCATTTAATGTAAAAGCTTAATGAACATCACTACTTATTCAATCTCTTACATTTTTTCCACATTAACATTAAAATAGCAAATTGTGAAAATGTATTTCTGGCTCTCATTTGTAATCCACTGCAGATCAGTGAGGTTCCGCTGGTATCAGGGCTTCTATTCGGGGGGAACTGCCCCACCAACCTGGGCCCTGGACAACGTGTACATTGGTCCACAGTGTCAGGACATGTGCAGTGGACATGGTGCATGTGTGAAGGGCAGCCACTGCGTGTGCGACCAAGGATACTCTGGCCCCGACTGTTCCCAGACTGACACGCCCAATGCTGACTTCATGAAGGAGGACTTCGAAGGTACAGCGCGCAGATGCTCACAAAAACGCCACGGGAGTATGTGCCTATTGTCTGTGTGTGTGTGTGTGTGTGTGTGGTGCAAGGATTGACCCTGCGAATGACTTTGCATCTTTATTTGTGATTAAATTGATGTTGTAATGCTGTTGAGAAGGCAGTGATGAAACTGGAACTGTCATAGGAACTGATAAGCTATAATGGATGTGATGTTGACAGCACTGCAGTTTACATCACTGCAAATGTGGTGATGAAATATTGTTTTGACTGGAAACTGAACTATGCGATATATTGTGTGACTCTTTACTTTTCTCACATTTCACAACTGCAGATAAAAGCTGAGAAGCTGAAGGGTGGAGTGAGAGGGAACTGGTGTATTTAATGACTGGCATCAGGGCTAAGATGAGATGAGGGTTGAAGGAGACCTAGTAGACAACAAAGAGACAACTTGGAATATTGGAAGATTCCAAATCATTATGCAAATTGTATTGAAGTGTTAAAGATTCAATATTTCCTTTGTCACAATTGAACTAATGGATAGTTTTGTGTCCAGAAATGTAATTGGGGACAAGACAAGTGCAAGTCCTGTAGTGCCACAATATCCAACTAAATAGCTGCATAATACAGTAGTGTGGCATGTCTTTATCTGTACATTGTATGAATAATAACTTTTTTGTTTTGTTTGTTCTGCTTGATTCCTATGTCTCTGTGCATTGGTGTGTTTGTGTGTGTATTTATATGTGCATCTGTATTTTTTGTGTTTGTGCATGTTTTGCCTGTAAAATTTATTTGTGTGTTTTTTTTTTGTGTGTGTGTGTGTGTGTGTGTGTGTGTGTGTGTGCATGTTTAGGGGGCGCTCTAGCTACACGCTTTCAGATGTTGAGTGGAGGAAAGCCCTCGAGGAAGTGTGGCATCATGACAAGCGGGAGCCACCTGTTCTTCAGCGAGGACGGCCTGCGCATGCTGGTCACCTCAGACCTGGACCTGTCTAATGCCAGGTAGATACCTGCACATTCCCAGAACCTGAGTGTCACTCAGACACTTAAGTGACTATAATACCGTCTCAACATGTGTTTCAACCCTAAAACGTCAGTTTAGCATTAAAATGTGCACACATTGATCAGTCATCAGGACATGATGAAAACATGGGAACAGTAAAATACAATTTATGTATAGAAATAAATATTCATGTGAGTGATAAGAACTTACATTTGTTACTAATAATATGCTTTTTAGATAAATAAGAGTATTATTATAACAACATTAAGAAAAAAAACACTAGATTCCTACAAAAAAATGTTTAATTAACTTATACTAAAGTATTTTAGGACCCCACGATTAATCATAAAGTTATCTTTATCACATTATCCAACACTCTTGAATGTTAAACATTTGACTGTAAGATCTTAAATAAAATGAAGCCTGAAGCCTCACCTTGTGGTGGCAGGTATTATATTATCTTTATTCATCATCATCATCATCATCATCATCATCATCTCCCTTTGGCTGCTCCCATTAGAGGTTGCCACAGCAGATCAACCAGTCTGGTTGTCTGCATAGTTCATTTGTCAAAAGTTTTATGTCAGAAGCCCTTCCTGGTGCAACCATCACCATTTACCAGGACTTGGGACTGACACCAACAAACACACTGTCACATGCATCCCCAGTGGCAGGGTTATTATAATATTTTTATTAAATTGATAAATTATAAGTATTTTAATTAATATATTGAAAGGATTTTAGCAGTAATCAATGTGTAGTACTTCTATTTAAGGCAAACACTGCCTGATTACCAAATTTCAAAATGGTTGGCAGACGAAGAACAGTTTATTAGGAATTGGCATAAACAAAGCCACTACGCCTTGCGCTGGAAACAGTCTTTCTGTAGAGTCTGTGTGGCTTGTCACTGCTGACTGCCAGTCTGCCTTCACAAGCCCTGCGCCTTGCACACGACCACGAGCACTTTCCAGCTCTCCCGCTGGCCAGCAGTCCTCCTGTATATTACACACAAACCAGACAGAGGGAGACATGGGGGACAGAGAACCCCTGAGCTGCGTGGTGGAGAATCGCTCTCCTGATTCATGTTAAATCGAAGCCCCAATCATGCAGGTGGAAGCCCCAATCTCCCCAAGCCCCAATCTCTGAGCTACTGAAACACACTTAGTGTAAAAAAAGAATATTTTGAAGATATTATGAAGATTCACATGGTGGTAGTAGCCTAGTGGGTAACACACTCGCCTATGAACAAGAAGACCCGGGTTCGAATCCCACTTACTACCATTGTGTCCCTGAGCAAGACACTTAACCCTAAGTTGCTCCAGGGAGACTGTCCCTGTAACTACTGATTGTAAGTCGCTCTGGATAAGGGCGTCTGCCAAATGCCTTAAATGTAAATGTAAATATGATATTGATCCGATTCCCCCTGTGTACCCCTGCAGATTTGTGCAGTTCTTCCTGAGGCTGGGCTGCGGTAAGGCGGCACCGGACCCCCGCTCACAGCCGGTGCTGCTCCAGTTCTCGGTGGATGGCGGCCTGAGCTGGAGTCTTCTTCAGGAGTTTCTCTACAGCAACAGCAGCAACCAGGCTCACCTGGTGGCCCTGGAGATCCCGCTCCGCGCCCGCACCCCCGCCACCCGCCTGCGCTGGTGGCAGCCCTCTGACAACGGCCACTTCCACAGCCCCTGGGTCATCGACAAGGCAAGGGTCTCACACACACACTGACACACCGGTGCATCCATGAGTCCAACCATTAGCAACTGAACCTCATGTGTAGGTGGTGGTTGGAGGCAGTGCAAGCGGGTGGGGTCCACTGGAGGACGACTTCTCCTCATCAGACGGCCGCTCATGGCTGCTGCACCCAGGTGGGACACGTATGCCCGTGTGCGGCTCTGACGGCGAGGCGTTTGCCTTCATTGAGAAGTCCAACACCCGTTACGGTGTCACCACTGACATCAGCGTCGGCCAGGATGCCTTCATCCAGTTTGACTTCTCAGCCTCCTGCTCCGTGACCAACTCCTGTTACGGTGAGCCTGGGAGGCGGGGCACAGTGCTGGTTCATTTGAACAATCATATTTACCTGCTATCGTTGTTTTAGTGTATATTCCATGTGGACACTTTAATTAAAAATCATAATTAATGAAAAAAATACAATAATTTGGAAATATTATAGGCAGTATTGAAACACATTTTCATCTTCCTAGCAAATACTTCAGGAAGTGATCATTTCAAAGTGTAAAACACACAAATAGGTCACATTAAAAAGTGAAAGTGTTAATAATATTAATGTTGATGTGTACAGATGTTCTAGAAGAACTGGGCGTCGGTCTTCAAACTGTGTTAACTAATGAATGATCGTCTACAAGTCTACAGATGGAGGAAAATATTGTATTGCATCTCAGACTCTTTCTCTACACACATCATGTCACAGTTTTAACAAAAATAAGTGAATTCTGCAATAAAGGGATTAGGTAAATCAATATTTGATCAATTTTGGACAGATTGGGGGGTCCTTATATAAAACAAGATTTTAACTGGTTCTTTTCCACGGTACTCAGTTATTTCAGGTTTTCAGTTAGCAGATCTAGCTGAAGGACTTGATAACTTATGAGCTGCAGTAGCAAAAACCTTGAAACTTTATATAGGACCATTAATAGGCCAATAGAATAAAAAAACAGAAATATATTAAATTCTGTCAGCGATTCGAATCTCTCATGTGCCGTGTGTGCCTGTAGCCATTGAGCTGGAGTATTCTCTGGACCTGGGTCTGAGCTGGCAGCCACTGGTGAGGGACTGTCTTCCCACCAGCCCAGACTGCTCCTCCTACACCCTGCAGAGACTGCTGGTTTCAGACACTTACAACAAGTGGGGTCGAGTCACACTACCCATCCCATCGTATGCCAGGTACAGATTTTACACACATGCTGCTCTGTCTCAAACACACACTGTAGAACATCTACGCTCTGATTGGCTGTCTTGTTCTGCAGGTCCCCAGCCACACGTTTCCGCTGGTACCAGGAGGCCCCATTTGATAAGCAGCAGACCTGGGCTCTGGACAACCTGTACGTGGGAGACGGCTGTCCAGACATGTGCTCTGGCCATGGCCGCTGCAAACAGAACTCCTGTCTGTGAGTGCCTCAAATATCAGCACATTTAATTCATTTGTTTATTTTGCCTGGAATTACCATAATAGTCCTAATATGAGACAACCCAAAATATAAGGTAATTCTTAGACTTAGAATAGACTAAAAGACTATTGTATTTTCCACCATCTACCAGTTTTCCTTTTTTATTATGACCCCAAATGTTAGATAATCCTGCTCAAAATACTTGTTTTCTTGCAACAGTTCTCTGCAAAAAATCATGAATAAACTCTCCCTTTTTGAGACAGACGCTACCAGTCAAAAGTTTGGACACCCCTACTGAGTTGTGGGTCTTGCATTTTACAAAACAAAACTGAAGACGCAAGACTATGAAACATAGCAGGACTATGTGAGGTTATGTAATAATTGTTTTCAAAAAGTTGCTTACTGTGATTGCAGCATTTCACACTCTTGACTTCTCTCCACCACCTTATAAAAGAACGAGGTACCGAGCAGAAACAGACCTCGTTCTTTTGTTTGGGGCAGTGGTGGCCTAGCGGTTAAGGAAGTGGCCCCATAATCAGAAGGTTGCCGGTTCAAATCCCGATCCGCCAAGGTGCCACTGAGCAAAGCACCGTCCCCACACACTGCTCCCCGTGCGCCTGTCATGGTGCCCACTGCTCACCAAGGGTGATGGGTTAAATGCAGAGGACACATTTCACTGTGTGCACCGTGTGCTGTGCTGTGGTGTATCACTTCACTTTGATTGTTTCTTTTTTTACTTTAGACAACAGGGACAGTTTCCAACAGTCCTGAAGTTTTTTGCTGAACACTTTCTTATCATTCACTGTTTCCTGTAATGGATAACCGCCACAGAGTAGGGGCATCTAAACTTTTAACTGGTAGTATATTCTGAGACAAAAAAGTTTTATATTCAAGCCAGAACGATACCGTCACCTGATTAATAATTTAAATGCACACAATTTTGCAGACTCATCTTCTGTTGTCTTGTCACCTTACATAAACTTGTCAAGATAAATGTCCCCTGTGCTGTAAATGCTCTCTGGTGAACCCTCTGCCCCTGAAGGTGTGATCCCGAGTGGGGGGGTGAGTACTGTGATGAGCCTATGATACCCCTGCCCTCTCAGCTGAAGGACAGCTTCAGCCGCGCCCCCGCCCTCAACCACTGGCACCTTCTCACTGGGGGCAAGCTGAGCACAGTGTGTGGGGCTGTGGCCTCGGGCGCCGCACTTCACTTCAGCGGGGTAGGAAATGTCTTTCTGTACCATTTCAGGACTTAGCACTTCGATGCGTCTGTGTATTTTGTACTTATGCCGGTGTGCTTTCCACAGGGCTGCACACGTCAGCTGGTGACTGTGGATCTGAACCTGACCAGTGCTGAGTTTGTGCAGTTTTACTTCATGTATGGCTGCATGACCCCACCCAGCAACCGTAACCAGGGTGTGCTGCTGGAGTTCAGTCTGAATGGAGGCATCAGCTGGAACCTGCTGACAGAGATCTTCTACGATCAGTACAGCAAGCCTGGGTGAGTTGTCACTTATCTGTACAGGAAGGGGTTGGTTAGGACTTGTGTACATACTACATGTGAGATAGATTTGTAAAAACATGATTAAATAGAGTTTGTAGATGTGGATTCAAATGGAAGGGAGTTTTTTGGTGTGTGATTTGTAGTGATTTGTAGTATATTTTTATGAATTAATTTCCAATAAGCATCAAATAGTCCAGATGTCGACGTGATTTAAAGTCTTTAAGAAGAAGAGTAGAAGAAGAGTGCGTAACAGTTCTCTGCCCGTAGATTTATGAATGTGCTGCTGCCCCCTGCTGCCCGTGAGGTGGGAGTGCGCATTCGCTGGTGGCAGGCGCAGCACGACGGCGTTGACCACGGTGACTGGGCCCTCGACAATGTGCTGATCTCTGGGCTGGACTCCCGCACACACATCTCGGACACCTTTGGTGGAGTGGCGCTGCCCAATCACGAGAGAGCTCCGGCAGACGGGGCCCCCTCAAGCCGAGGCAGTTCGCCCGGCCCCGATGAGGAGGCCGGCATAGGTGTGTTTTTCAGATGTCATGTAAAACATCAGGGACTATGCGACGGGTATGTCTTTATACAGCATAACAGGAACATCTTAGCTTCTTCGGTGCACAACCCTGTATGCTGCAAAGGGACTAACTCTTCTCCCAGCCCTTTTTGCCGGTGCAATTTCAAAAAAATTTTAGCATGAAAAAAAAACGTTTAATGTTTGAACCAAGTAACAGTGGACAGATCTATTTTTTGAATTGACAAGGTCCTTTATGTCACTCAAAGTACCATCAAGCATGTGAACTTCAATTTAGCCATCTTTAAATCAGCCATCGCATATTTCTGAGTCTAATTATTTGGTGTAAATATCACATTTCAATCACATTGTGTAAATGAGTCATCATACATGCAAGCAGTGTTGCCAGATACCAGACTGTTTCAGTCCAAAATCATCCAAAATGCGTATTTAACTGCAGTGACCACTTAACCTTTCAACAAACAAAGCCTAATCTGGCACGGTCCTGTCTCCCCCTCCTCTGGTTTCTGTCATCTTAATAAATCTCCGGTGTCAGCGGACATAACAATCACTGATCATCTGCTGTCACTCCTAGTTGGAGAGCATTGGTTGTTCTCAGAGGACTGCGCAGTGCAGCGTTTCTGCCACTCCTCCGATAGAGTGATGGTGTGTGGAAGTGTGGACGGGAGGGAAGTGTATGCCGTTACACATGACATCGTTCCAAGCTGGGGTTGGGTTATGCAGTTTAAGGTCAGTATTTGTTTGTGTGTGACATAGTGCCCCATACATAGTCTGCTGTGGTGTGTATATGTGTGCACATATACTGTATGTGTACCGTATGTCCACAGATAGCATCCGGCTGCTCCATATTAGACAAACCGGCCGACCGCCACGTCCACGTTCAGTATTCGGTGGATTTCGGAGTGAGCTGGAAGTACCTGGTGCCTCAGTGTCTACCTGCTGACCCGCGCTGTGGGGGACAGGTGTCCCAGCCCTCCGTCTTCTTCTCTGCCGAGGGCTGGAAGCGGGCAGTGTACCCACTACCCGACACGCTGGCCGACACGTGAGTTATCCTCATGGTCCCTCAACACGCTTCACACTGACATGCTGACTCACATTGGTCCTCCGGCACCTTAAGGGCCAGACAGTGAGCTCCAACCATGACAGTCAGTGACTCAGAATCATTTCAGTCTTTCAATCATGTTTGAACGCCTAATAACACTAATTCATTCTGATAATACATAGAAAAATACATCCGATAATAATACATCCTAATGTATTAAGGAATCCGAATTGCTTGCAAATGTGGGTGACAAGGGACTTGGATTTGAAGTACTGGGTGCTTTCATTTAGGAATCACAAGATTATTTCTGGATGTCGCCAGATCATTGCGTAAAGTCACATTTACAAAAATGACATTTTGGTTTTAGGGAAAAAATCCATACATATTGGCACCATTGGTGTTAACTGGCAGCTGTTGTAGCATGAAAGTTGGCTTTAAAGGAAAAGAATTGGGACAGCGGGATCACGCGAAAGCCTGACAGCAGTATCAGCACCAGAGAAGCTTAGGGCTCCAAGACCGGAAAGTAGGACATAGAGGAAAAGAGGACGTAATGTGTCTTTCAGAACCATGGACAGCACCTGGATGGGCGAGGGACAAGGGGGCGTGAACACCAACCACTTACACAAAAATACTGCAATCTGCTGCTATAATGTATGTGCTTCCTTGCAGGGCGGTGCGTTTCCGGTTCTACCAGCAGCACTCAGACACACAGTGGGCACTGGAGAACTTCTACATCGGCCCTGCATGTGAGGGTCACTGTGGTGGCCACGGGGATTGCTTGGACCAGCGTTGCCTCTGTGACCCTGGCTTCACTGGACCCAACTGCTATGCCAGCGCTCCTCTAAAGGTAGCTGCTCCGGCATGTTTATTCTTTCTCAAACAAAACGGGTTCGTCCGTATGTAACAATTCTCTGCCACACAGCACAGCACATCCGCTCTTGCCTGTGTAAAATGGCACTTTTTTTTCTTTCTTATACAATGTGGATTTCCTTCAACCACTCTCCAAGAGTGACGTTTGCAGATAAGGTTAAACACACACACATTAACATTATGTTTGTACAGTGTGGGTCAGTGGATGGGCATTAGTGAGGCCATTGGGATCATGTTTATGGTGTTCTGTTCATAAGTTGTCTCATTAGCATTTTTAGGCTCTCTCACATTGCCATAAGCAGAAATTTTACAACGACGGGTCTGTCTGCATCTGTGCAAACAAAAGTAAAAAAAAAAAAAAAGTAATTTTCACAAACTGTTTACGAGCAGGAACCAGCACAAGTGAACATTTTAAGAATTGTTTGTGTGGCAGTCCGGTATGAGCTCTGTCACTCCCTTCCTGTTCCTGTAGGCCTCTCTGAAGGAGCGCTTTGACTGGGAGGGAGCCCATGGGCCGCAGTGGCAGATTCTGGAGGGTGGGCGGCCCTGCACTGACTGCGGGGTGCTGGTGGAGGGGACAGCGCTGTATTTCAGCGGAGCTGATGCCAGGCAGGCGGTCACGGCAGACCTTGACCTCCGAGGAGCTAAGTCAGTGTTTTAACTCTTCCCATTTATGGCAATACCTTGATAATTAATAATGAAATGGAATGGAACAACTGGAATGCAAAGATTCAGGATTGAATGCATCTGGCATTTGTTATTCATGGTCTGTGTTTTTCCTGCATTATCTGGCTTGTGTCTTGGCAGGTTTGTGGAATATTGGGCCAGAATTGGCAGTGAGGACAACATGACCATGTGCCACCGGCCCACCTGTCGCAGAGAGGGGGTGCTGCTGGACTACTCTACAGATGGAGGTGAGAAATTATTGCCGTATTTTTGCTGATGGAAAGGTAAATCAGAGATGAACAGTATACTTCTCACCAACGTTTATATTTTACAAATGACAATCAATAATGCACTTGTGTAAAATTTGCATTTAATCAACATATTTTGTAAATTCTTGCCATTTCTCTGCATCACTCATTGCTCTAGGTGTGTCCTGGACGTTGCTACATGAAATGGACTATCTGAAATATGTATCCGTCAGGAGAGATTACATTGTGCTACCAGAGGGGGCGCTAACCAACGCCACACGCCTACGTTGGTGGCAGCCATTCACGGTCTCCTCCGGGCTGGTCACACCCAGTCTGGAGCGTGCTCAGTGGGCCCTGGACAACATTCTGGTTGGTGGCTCAGACATCAACCCCAGCACCCTGCTGGACACTTTTGATGACGGTATGCTGCTCCCTTTAACAGCTGACTACCTCCTTTCAAAGGGTTTGATTGATTTTTTTGAGTATCCATAATCTTTCAAAATAAATAATGGCACTATGTAAACAAGTATCACATATGTACTATTTACATGAATAAATAGTTGAAACAAGAAAGAAACAGGGTTTTTAATGATGTGATGTATTGACAAGCCAGGCCAGAAGTACAGCCAGGCCCATAAATATTGGGACACTGACAGAGTTCTCATCTGTTTGGCTCTATACACCCCCACAACAGATTTCACAAGACATTCTTTAACTTTAATTTAAGGGTATTTACATCCCAATCAGGAAAATGGTGTTGGAAATACAACAGATTGTTTATGTGGCTCTCACTTTTTAAGGAGCTGTTCCATGGACAGTTGTGTGTTGTTCCCGCATTTATTCCATTTAAAAGGAGCCGTTAATTTCAAGTCTGCTATTCGCATCATGGTGGTGTATAGGGCCAGTGGGGTATAATTGTTCCAATATTTATGGACCTGAAATGCATGTGTGAGAGCTGTCAAAGAGCAACAAATAGTTGTTTTATTGATTTATTCCAGTAATGAGGTGAGGATGACTTAACTTACACTGGCGAACAAGCCCTATGCTAGTTTTAAACATGGGACCAGTTTAAAAAGTGCTGTAAAAGCCCCCCATGACCCCAACAACAGAATCCAATGGAATCAGAAAGGAAGGGTGGCAATCAGCGATTGTGTTGACATTGTTAATCTGAATCTATCAATTACTGGCAATGTATTTAAACTCTTCTGATGTTACCTGGACATACAGAGGCATCAACAGAATTAATGGTTTCTAATGTATTAACTCCTTCTTTATGCTGGACACTAGCTGGGCTCCCAAAAAGGTTGCGACAGACCAATTAGATTGTCTTTTGATATGTCTGCTTTGCACAGAGAGAACTCCCGATTGCAAGTATGCAGCAATGCTGTGGTCGTCCAGCCCCCACAAGACTCTCCCCTCTGGTCACTTCAGGACATTTGCTGACCTTTTGGCCTCCTGGTGACTGTCATTGATAGTCAGGGGAAGGCCAGAATGTGGAGAAAGTGGGGAGTGTAAAATAACACATGATTAATTACAGGCTCAAAATTTCCCACCTCATAGGTCTCGGTCAGCTGCTGAGGTCGGCATGTTTCTGAGATGAGGGGAGATTCTATCCAACCGTGTACATTTTCCTTTAAAGCGGTATTTACTTTCAAGGTTTGAAATGATGGTGATCTTACTCTCTTTCAGAGGGACTTTCTCATGAAGAAAGCTGGAGTTTTTACCCAAATGCCGTCCGCACGGCTGGTTTTTGCGGCAACCCCTCCTTTCACCTCTACTGGCCCAACAAGAACCAAGATGGAACCCATAACATTTTAGCAACACGTGAGCTGATTGTGCAGCCAGGATACATCCTGCAGTTCAAGGTCTCTCGTTGCTGCTCTCTCACAGGTCTCATGGTCATCTTTCTTCAAAAGACGTTTACTCTCTTTATAACCACTCACTGTTTTTCTTCTACAGATAGTAGTGGGTTGTGAGGCAGACACTTGTGAAGACCACCATTCAGTCCTCCTGCAGTACAGAAAAGATGCCAGGTGCTTCTCTGTGTGTGTGTGTGTGTGTGTGTGTGTGCAGAATAAGAGGAGACAAATATATTTATAAATACGTATTAAATATCAATCAGATGCCCTTATCCAGAGCGCCTTACATTTGTTACGTTCACAGCAGCACATTCAAATGAAAGAAGGCGGGGAGGCTGTAAGACATGAGGGTTGAAAAGGGATTTGTTGTCATTTTCAAATCTGGGCCGTCCTTGTGGCTGCTGCACACATGCTCCCCGCGCTCGCTTTTCCTTCTCTCCTGCGCCGACCCCGAGCCCTGCAGGTCACATCACATAACATCAATGCTCAAACACAACTCTTTTCTTACATTTCAAATAAACAGATAACTAATCATTTATTTACACACAACAATCATTTGCATTTTCTCCCAAATTGACTATGCCATCTCAACAACAAAATAATATAAAGAGCTACTGTGTTACAGGCCACCATGGTCCTGCACTCCACAGCATGCTCAAAACCCATCCGTATGTCCCAAAAATGAAAATAAGAACGATCATTGGTCCTAGTCTAACTTATATTCCCAAACTGCTCGCATTGCACATAAATCCTGCATGTTTCAGTTACAATATGCATTGAATTGTCACATGGCACTAGCTTCAGGCACTTTACAACTACACGCTAGAACTAGAGCACCATTGCACGCACACTGAATCACGCTCAGAACTCTCAACTCCATTTTCGTGCAGCATTCCTGAGTTTACTATTTTCACGCTGGCCGGTTAGCAATTAGCTTGCACATTCCTGTAAGATGCACGACGGTAGCCGCGTCTGCACTAACATTTTATGCAAGTTCCCCACGCGTCCCAGATGACAAGTTCTTATTTACCTGTGAGACATTTTCAAATCTGGACCCTCCTTGTGGCCGCTGCACACACTCGCTCGCTTTCCCTACTCTCCTGCGCTGACCCTCCGCCACGCTAAAATGCCCTTTTCCTTTCCCTGACGCGCTGTCTGCATTCCCCATCTATGATCAGGCTGTTTCAAACTCAGACCTACATTATACATTCAGTAGTGACAGGGACAGTCCCCTTGAAGACACCTGGGGTGTCTTGATCAGGGACACAATGGTAGTCCCTGTGACCTTGTGGTCTTCTGCTTTATAGATGAGAGTCTAACCCGGTAGGCTACGACATATCTTGCTATGCATTATGCCTCACCCATCTTTGTCTGACAATAATCCTCATTTCTTTCTCAGATCGGACTCGTGGCAGATGGTGCAGTCTGCCTGCCTCCCCTCCTCGGTCAACAACGTGGGCTGCTCCCCGTTCCAGTTCCATGAGTCAACCATCTACAGCCCAGTCAACAGCTCCGTATGGACCAGGGTCACCGTGCAGCTGCCTGACCACATCTCATCTGGGTCAGTGCTCACCTCCCTCATCCTGCCATCTAACCTTACAGGATGAGCAGTTCCCCTGTGTCTGTCTGTGTGCCTGTAAAAACGCTGCAGAAAATCATCAGATCCTGTTCTCCTTGTTGGTTTTTTCATACCTACAGAGCCACACAGTTCCGATGGATACAGAAAGAGGGAGCTGGTGAGCGGCATGGCTGGGGCGTGGACCACGTCTACATCGGGGAGGCGTGTCCAGGTCTCTGCAGTGGGCACGGCTACTGCACCAGTGGAGCAGTCTGTATCTGTGATGAAGGCCACCACGGTGGGCACCTCCCAGCATCTTCACTACGATCAACCTAGCTATAGATGTACTGAACCCCACAGTTCACCCATCAATCATATGGTTCCCACCTTTCTAGTGTATGGTGTGTATGCCAGCAAAGCACAGGAAGGTACAGTCTTGTGCCAGTTCACACTGAAAAAGAACAAAGTCAGGTCACATAAACCAATATTTGTTCATATTTTTATTTTGTTCAAATCCAGAGATAAAGCATATGGATTATGTAGGTCTATTTTCTTCTGCTGTATTCTAATAATACTATATGGTATAGCAATGGTAATTGCCAGGGATCAGCGGCAAGGAATGCGCATGACTCAAAAAAACAGGGTTTAAAAGCACAAAGGGGTATCAACACAAAGACTGGACAAGGTTTAGACACAATCAGGGTACATTTTATACATAATCAGGGCATCAAGAACATGCACAATGAACATCAAACTCCACCCCGAAAAGTCGGGCTATGCCAAATTCAAGTTTTTATCAACTTTTGGCAGTATGGACATTTGAATATACATTTACCTGAGAGGTCACCTCCAAATCCTGCAATATGCTTTTTTTCCCTTTTGCATTGTCCTCCTCCTTTTCTTTGCAGGAGATGACTGCTCTATATCCAACAGTGACTTGCCCAGCTCCATAAAAGACAACTTTGAGTCGGGGCTGGCATCCCAGGAGAGCTGGAGCCTGATCCAGGGTGGAGGGGTGGGCAGCGGCTGCGGTCAGCTCTCCCCTCACGCCCACGGGGACTCGCTCTACTTCAATGGCTGCAAGATGCGGCAGGCTGTCACCAAGCCCCTGGATCTCACCAGAGCCAGGTAGCCAGGCGCAGGAGCAGAGGACCACAGCAGAGTACAAGCAAAAATGGGTTGCTGAGATCATAATCTACCTCTTCTCTCTCTCTCTTTCATCTCTCCCCTGTTTCTCTCCACTTCTCCCTGCAGTAAGATCATGTTTGTGCTGCAGATAGGAAGCGTGTCTCAGACAGACAGCTGTAACACGGCTCTGGAGCAGGAGGACTCAGTGGACCGGGCCGTGTTGCTGCAGTACAGCGTCAACAACGGCGTCAGCTGGCACGTCATTGCTCAGCACCAGCCCAAAGACTTCATCAAGGCCCAGAGGGTCTCCTACAACATCCCTCTGTGAGTGACCGCCACATAAGCCAAGCAAAGAAAACGCCAGAACGTTGTTATCAGACGTCAGTGAGGTCCCCTGCAAAAACTGTAAAGACCCTCGAAATATAACTGCGTTAAGAACTGTCCAGCGTCCTATTAAAAAAAATAGAAGGATAGTGGGGACCCATCATCTTCATGGTAGAAAAAAAGACAGTCATGTTAATCAGAAAGGAACTTGAATTTACTTGGTAGCATAAAGATTGGACTCTGGATCAATGAAAGGTCATGTGGTCTGATGTGGTCCAGATTTGCCCTGATCCAGAATGGTTAAGAAGAGAGGCACATGAAGTGATGCAGCCATCATGCCCAGTTTCTACCATACAAGCCTGTGTGGGCAGTGCTATGATCTGGGGTGCAGTTACTGCAGTTCAGGTGGAGGTTCAGCAACGTTATGAGGTCACCAGTGCAGGAGAGACAGAAGAAGCACCAGTCACAAGACTAGTACCAACTATTCAATTCATCAGGGCAGGGGAGATGAGGGTGGACCTGGGGAGAAAACTACATTAACTGAGGCCAGATATGGTTTATATGGTTTGAGAAAACTATCTTGATAGAATTAACAGTTCTGTGGGAGGATGGATGCATCGAGGCGTCAGAATGAAAAACCAAAAAATATCAGGATTTGCTCCAGCAATGCAAAGAGAAAGGAAGGCAAGCCTGGATATTCCCAGGTGAGGTTGGCTGTATTGGCTCTCCTGCACAGTCAATCTGAAGGGAAGAATTAAGATCAAAGCCAGTAGAAGATGGGCAGTATCACTACTGAATGACCAGATTATTTAATCAGGTAATTTCTTCTTCTCTGATGGATTCATTGGACTCGAATGGTTAAAGAGTGGTTCAGGAAGCATGATACGTCATTTTCATAATCTGTACAAGATCTTGGGGGAAAGACAAAAATAGAAGTTGTAACATTGCAGATGTTCACCGAAATAATGCCACAGCGAATGTGTGCCATAATATTTTTTTTTGGCCAGTGAATGTTGGCTTATGTTTGTTCAATTACGATGCTTTCAAGACAAATGAATACATTTTTGCACTCATCATACCATTCCTTTCTGTCTCTACGTAGGGAAGCCCGAGTGAAGGGGGTGCAGCTGCGGTGGTGGCAGCCTCGGCATGATGGTGCAGGGCACGACCAGTGGGCTCTAGACCATGTGGAAGTCGTTCTGTGAGTACCCCCCTCACCCCTGAATAGACTTTACCCCTGTAAACACACACAGGCGCACCTGTACTCAGTAACTCCCACATGGAGGGAAATATTATGAAATAGAACTAGAAGAAGAACTAGAATTAAATAAATGTAAGTTTATTTACTTAGTTCTATGAGAAATTCTTCTGTTTTTTTTTCTATGCAACATCATTATTTTGTGCACACGATTGCCTGGCAGAGTGCCTTTTATGGTCATTGGTAAATAAAGAATGGATCTTCTGACACACACACACACACACACATACAGGTAGTGGTGGACAGTGCACCAGATCCTCACACTGCTCTCTTCTTCACCTCTGTTCATCCCCTCTCTCCCATTCACGGCTTCTCAATTTCTCCTCATCATTTGCCTGGGCCTGACCTTGACGGCTTTTACCCATCCGGCCCTCACTCCTTCTCCCCTTCTGCTGCCTCACCACCCCATGCCCCCTTTTTCTACAACTATATTTTACTCCTCTTTTTCTGAATCTGATGCACCAAATGTATTACTTCTACTATCATTTGTTCTCTTGTTTGCTTGTCTGTCTTTTCTTTCTATCATTTCTTTGTTCTTTTCCTTCCACCTCCCTACGTCTTTCTCCATGATTCTTCCCTTCTTCTCTTTTCCTCCCCTTTGCTCCTCCACTCCAACCCCGGTGCCCCTGCCCAGGCCAGGGTTCCTGCCCCCCCAGACCTTTGTTCGAGGCAGCAGCTCCCTCCTGCCCCTCCCCTCTCGCGCTCTAACCTCTGCTCTCTTCTGTATTCTGCTCCCTCTGGCATGGCTGTAGAGTCAGGTAAGTTCTCCGCCCGACCACTCCACCCGCAGCCCTCACTGTTCCACCCCATCACTACCCACATCTCCTAACCCTTCACCACACTGCAGTCCACAATATTCCAACACCATTACTATCCACCATGAGAGTAGCTTATTCCTAAAATGAATATTATTTATTATTGACTGTCAGCATACTGCAGAAAACACCCAGAAAGTGAAGCTATTAACTGTACTTTAACTGTGAATATTAACAATAATCTCATAATCTACTGGTGCAGCAGTTCAGGGAGCCACAGTTTGAGAATGCAGGTTGAAAAGAGGACGAGGTCGTGTCCACTAACCTGTGGAAAGTGTCATGGAACATTGAGGCTATTTTTATGAGGTGACAGGTTTTGGTTCCACATGTTTACAGGGTCAAGTCCTGTGGTCTTCTGGTCCTGTTCTCAGTGTTTCATGTACATGCACAGTCTTATGTCAGTTGTGAGGTTCTCTAGTTGTTATGTAGAGGTTGTCAAGGCAACCATGCCTGGTCATTTCACCACGCGTAGGTGACACATACACATATAACACACACAAACACACTGGCTCTTGGGTTCATTTACTGGGTTCACCGCACCAGGTCACCACATTGGGTGGCAGTTCATCTTTACATCAGTCATCAGTAGACCTCCTCCATCCAACATCTGAGTCCTTGCATGGCTTTAAACCTGCGCGCGGCTCCACCCACCAAACGCCATTCCCTACCGGTAGTCATGTGAACATGCGTGTGTCTCCTCCCATGGTCGAGCATGGAGATGGAAGTATCTGCAGGCCCCGCTCACCATCTCAGCAAATTCCAACTTCATCATTCCATCCCCCTGACCCCGACTCCGCCTCCTACCACACCCCTCCCCTCCCGCTTTGCAGAGGCCCCCATGCCTGTCCTGGCTGCACTCCTGGCTCACTGGCACCACCCTGCTGGATGGAAGAGGCAATGACAGGCTAAGCAAGAGAAACTCTTTGCTCGATTTTCAGTGTCTCTGTCTGTCCACACCTACATGTTTGCTTCAAATTCCTTTTGTTTCAGTTTATTATTATACTCCCTAGTTCATGACTTGAACTCTGACCTCAAACACTCTTGACACCAAAGGTCAGAAAAGATACAAATAAAGTGAATCTATATACGCTTTGTAATCTTTTTTGTGAAATGTGTTTGAGGTTGGAGTAATGTAGGCTGCCAGCATGACCTTGTTAGGGTAGCTTTAGCATCCTTGTAGAATAGTGAGTGTGCGCCTACATGAGAATGATGGTGTTCACCTGCTGCATTAACCACGCCCCCTTGCCCTTTCTCCGCCTTTCTCCCCCTCTAATCCCGACCCCATTCTCTCCCTCTCTCCCCTCAGCACCCGCAAGCAAAACTACATGATGAACTTTGCCAGACAGACCGGCCTCCGCCATTACTACAGCAGGAAGAGGCGGGCCTTGCGGCAGCACGCTTGAAGCCTGCTGGACCAGAGAAGAGTTCACCCCGTTACCCCACTTCACCCTGTCGACATAGCAACCCACCCACCAGCGGATGACAGTCAGCCTTAGACCACCATCCCACACATCCTTCCCTCTGACAGACACGTGGGCCATCCACTCACTTCTCAGCCTCGGCCAATCAGAGCCTTCCATTGGAGGTTCACAGGAAGGAGACGAGAAACCGTCTGTGGACTTGACTTTTTCATTCTTTAATAGTTATTGTTGTTCTTTGTTTTGTTTTGTTTTATTTTTTATCTCGAGTTACAATCCTGTCCCTCTCCTGCCCCTCCCTGACACTGTGAAGTTTGAAAAAAGTTACTGACGAGGATGATGGCGATGTAATGACGAAAATTAAGAACAACCTGTGGTTCTGGAGATTTTGATTTTGGACTGAGCTGACAGAGAGACAGACTCCATCAGTTCACACCCTGAGCGTGCGCGAGGAGGAGGAGGAGGAACTGTGCGGCGATGATTATGAGGATAGCGGTGATGAAGATGCTTATATAAAAAGTACTGTGTTCTTGCTGTTCTGTGTGTCTGTGGGTTCTTTTTTGTGCTGAGTTGACTGTGGTGTTATGTTCACGAGTTTGTTGGTTTTATACTGAGTTTGTTCGTTTTGCTGGTTATTCTTTTCTCTTTTGTCCTGGATGGACGAATGAGGGCTGAGGGTGAGAAAAAAAACCTCGAAAGCAGAAAGGAGACAACAAACAGAAGAAATAATAAAAAAAAAGTACAAAAACAAAGACTGAACAATATTTTTTTGTTTTGTGTTTTTGTTATTTTTATAAATGTTGGTTCTCAAAAGTACAGATATTTATGGTATATGGTTCTCCACGTAACCTATTTAAAATGCACTGTGCGTGAATAATGTATGTTATTTTTTAGTGTTAACTTATTAGGCAGTTGAGTCAGGTTCTCAGGCTGCAGTGACCCCCCCCACACCAAACATCACCCCTCTTCATGTCCCTCTTCTTCTCTTGTACCGTCACCTCCCCTCGACTCTGTTTAGTTCCGCCTTCCCGGTCAGTGTTGGTTTTTTTTTTAACTTTGTGTACTATGGACCCTCTCCTCCCAGTGTAGCTCCAGTATAGCACTCTCCTGTATATACATGTATATCCACTATGGGGAGACCCAGCAGCCTTATCAAAAATGGGAAATAAAGAACTGTCCAAACCTCAGATCAAGGTCATGTGTCTTTTTGTGTGTGTGTGAATAAAACATGAAGGTGATAAAGCCTATATATTTTATTTAGAAAAAAAAAAAAAAAAAGTAAAATCCTGGAACTCCTTTCAACGTTAGCAAATGGTCAGAATGACCAGAGCGACCAGAGGCAGCAGCCAGGCGGGGCCAGAGCAGCTGCAGGCCGCGTTGCAGTAGTCCCCTTGGCAGCAGGCGTAGGTGACCGTGAAGTCGGCGCCCCGGATGCGGGCGCTGCGTTCCCGGCCGCAGTCCCGCTGCTCCGCGCAGCCCTTGCTGTAGAAGGCGGCGTACCTGCCGTAGACGAACTCCGCCCTGGTGCATTGCTCCCGGGGTCGGCACTCTGACACGGAGTGTGTGCAGGTGCTGTTGAGGGGCTGTAGGGGGCAGTAGAAGCAGAGCAGGTTCTGGCATTGAAGAGGAACAGGGAAGTGGAGCAGGAGCACACACAGGCTGACATGGTAGAAGGCCGGGACGCTCCGACCAGATGGACTCGTGGTGGAGTGACCGTTTCCCCACATTTGGTCTAACTGTGTGTTTGGGTAGCAGAAAGTCTCAAGTTGTGACGGTCAGGTGTGAGGCTACTTGTCCATCTCTGCCTCTAACTGGTTGATTAGAGAAGTTTTGAGAGCTCTACCACTTCATAAAAACCAACCTGGGCTTTCTCCAGAGACCGGTCTGTAGAACTTGGTGGATCACCTTGCTTATGAGACACCCACCGCTTTACAGGTTCTAAAAGAAAGCAGACCAGTGGCGATTGCTGATTGGCTGGCTGATGATTGGCGCCTGTGCATCGTTGAGATAAATCAGAAGCTCACGTGTGTAAGCAGGGTTACAAATCCCTGGCAGCACTTCCTTCAAACTACAACAGAGTGAATAAAAAGGTTGTATTCATAGTTGGGGGTCCTGGTGAACCAGAACTGATCACTTCATCGATGGTAACATGGAAGCACGTTGTAAGTCGCTCTGGATAAGGGTGTAAATGTAAATGTCATCAAGCATCAGCATGGTTGCCAGAAATGAATACTGGTTGTTTACAACGCCTTGTGTTCATTTCTGCGTTCAAAATAATTCCAAATATATAGTTGTTGATTTTGCAGTTATTCTTTCCTCTATGACTGGTTTGGAGATGCTAAACAATCAGGGCAGACGTGTAGCAGGTTGGAGGTGCTGCAGGGGTCAGGTGAAAAACAGGGATCCTGCGCCACTGTCACTACCAAATTTATACTACCCTGTCAGGACTAAGCATGCGCTGAAATCCCACAGCTATCAGCTGCACCACAGTTGCAGGTATTACCGTATTGAAGCAGTAATGAAACTGATTATGAAGTTCGTGTGCACACATTTGACCCTGTGACTTTATGGTCTTCTGGATCATGGATGAGTGTGTGAACCACCAGGAAGTCAAAATATGTTCAATCTAACCAGGAAATTAGAGGAGACCAGGCCAGTCTTGCACCAGTGCTAACACTGATACTGAGTTCCTACTATGAAGAACCTACATTATCGCAAAACCAATGCTTCTGGGACTGCTCTACAACCAATGTCAGAGTTGCGTTGTGGTCTGTGTATAAAACCAGCTTGCAGTTCTTTGAGGAGCACGTCCATGATAGCTGAATGTCACTTTTGTCTGCTTTATATCGTTTTGGTTTCATTGGTTCATGCTGGTTTCAGTCCTCTCACGACCGGATTACTGTAACTCCCTTCTAGTTGTTTACCTCTATGTACCATCCAACCTCTACAACTCATACAAAATGAGCCCCACACCACCCCTCTGCTACGCTCCCTCCACTGGCTCCCAGTAGCTGCACCATCAGGTTCAAAATACTGATGCTGGCCTACAAAGCCAAACATGGAGTAGCACCATCCTACCTCACAGCCCTTATTACACCTCGCACTGCACCACGTATACTCTGAGCCTCCAGTACTGCTCGCCTGGTCCCCCCATCTATGAAGGTTAAAGGAAGACGCTCATCTAGACTTTTCTCCGTCTTGGCCCCACGGTGGTGGAATGAACTTCCCCTGGAGGTCAGAACAGCTCAGTCACTGAGCACCTTCACACGGCAGCTCAAGACCTTCCTCTTTAGAGAAGATTTAGATGAACTTGTAACCTTCTTATTGTCTGACTTCTGTATAGAAACTACAACAGAGTGAATAAAAAGGTTGTATTCATAGTTGGGGTCCTAGTGAACCAGAACTGATCACTTCATTGATGGTAACATGAAAGCATGTTGTAAGTCGCTCTGGATGCCTTACATGTAAATGACAGAATAGTAATATAACATCACAAAGTACAGAAGAAGTACAGAATATAATTTAATAAAATCCAGTAAACTAGTTATTTAGGGGGAGGCTGGATATGGTTCCGAACAATGTAAAAGCAGAACAGTTCCTGTACAAGGACTAACATTTTTGTGATTTTTGTGATTGTTGCGATGCTTGCGGTCGTGACGTCAGAAGCGCCACCGGTTCGACCTGAACTGCGCACCTGGAGCCCGCAGTCGGTCACTGGAAAGAAACCTCCAGATAAGCTGAACTTCTCACAGCTGAAACCAGACTCTCCAGGAGGAAGAAGTCGCCTTTCTCTCGTCGATCATTAACCGCGCTCACCGCCGCTAAAGTTTGAACAGTCATTCAGCAGGAGAAGCTTTGGAAGGTCGGCCGGGGTTTGCTCTCCTCCGATGGATCCGTGTGAACGTGTCCCGGGGGAGGAGGACCGTCTGGGGCCATGCGACCTCCAGCCGGGTCCCTGCGCGGATCCCGCGCCGCTGCGGCCCGTGAGGGAGACGCGGGTCCCGCCGCCGGTGCCGCCGAGAGGGGCGGCCGGTGTCGCCTGCAGCAGCTTCCACAGACCGCTGTCTTTCGGCGGACAAGCAGCCGCCGCCCCCGGGGGCAGGTTCAACCGCTCCTGCACCTTAGTGGAGGAGGTGAGTCGGTCAACTGTGGGTGTTATGTGCGCGCTTGTGTGTGTGTGTGTGTGGGGTCGGGTGTAATGTGTGTGTGTGTGTGTGTGTGTGTTTGTGTGTGGGGTTGGGTGTAATGT